>NC_091990.1:148977400-149577400 GCF_044704955.1 Pristiophorus japonicus
TATTAATAAACAATCCTACATCTGATGGTAAATCTCTCTAGCTTCAGATTTCAGATGGTATTAAGATTCTCGAGCCTTTAGAGTGAAACAGTTGACATCATGGTTATATTTGCTAACAAATTATTTTCTGGTTAGGTGAATAGTACACAATTTTATAAGCCATAGGAAACACTCACTGTTAATAAGTCAGAAAATTCAAGTAAACATTTAAGGACCGATTTTAACCCAGCCCGCCTGGGGGAACAGGATAAACGGGGTGTTAAAGCCATGCCATGCACTGTTCCTGTGCCCCCGACATTTGGGGGCTGAAATTCAGCCTCACAAAAGGCCTCTTACTGCAAGAAAGCGGCGACAATGCAGCGGAGTCCAATGGCTGCCGATTTGGAGTCCAATGGTCAAGGCTAGCGAAATTCACCTCGGTGCTTTTTCCGGCGGTCCCCACTTCCGCCCCACCGCTGCCAAACCTCCTAAGTGCATCATCAAAGAGCGCACCGCCGATCCCGCCCACCTCCAGCGAAATTCAGGACAAAAAATCCACGTGTTGCTGAGCAGTGCCCTCGACAGCTTTTCTGTCGTTGCACTGTGTGCGAAGTGTGTGAGACCTGGCTGTGCGGCTTCCCTTAAAGGGGATAGCGCACTGCCGTGGTTTTTTTTTTGTCGGCCGACTACCAGGTCGGCCTGACAATTATACCCCCGAGTTTGGCCAGGGTGCCAACAGGCAGTACCAGCAGCCCCTCTTGGGTGCCGGGCCGTTGGCTCGGCCGAAACCCTCTCTGGTGGCCCAGTGAACCTAACTAAAACGATCGCAAAGCTCGCAGCGGCTCTCCCCTTTAAGTGAAGGGGAAAGACATGGTGACGCACAAGCCAGGCTGGTGACTGATAGTGGCGAAGACCGCATCCCGCCTCCACTTCCGCCCCTCTAGAGTGCTCACTGCCACACCACCGACCCCATTATGACCGACTTCCGGTCTGCCGAGAAAAAAATGACTTTCACCAAAGAGGCCACCTCATCCAACGCGGCAGAAAAAAAAATCTTCAACAGCGGTAGTGCAACCCGTTTCAGGTGGCGCTGAATTTCTACCCCTTTAATTCACCAGTTTCTGGCTGTGAGTCAGGTGCCCATCCCAGGCAAGCGGGGTCCTGATTTAACCTTCAAAGTTGCACTGCGATTATGTCATTTGCGCCCCTTCAGAATTTTAACTCCAAATCTCGAATGCCATGTCCAATTTTGAACCCGCCAGCAAAACCTAGCGGGATTGGTGCCAGAGAGCTCCTGAAGCAGCATAGAAGGGGATTCTCAGCTGAAGCTCATTGGATTACAGGACTTTTTGCAATTTGCTTTTGCAAGCTGAGGAGTTTCCAGATTCCAGATTTTTATTTCAACACCTATGTTGCCTTACAACCCATTAGCAAACTTTCCCTATTTACTATGGGTGCCATTCTTGCTTCTTTGTTCTGGTTGGAGCAAAACTTTGGGAATGATTCATTCATCCTGTGCCAGTCCTCTGTGCCATCTTTATTCCAAGCAGGCTGTCAAGTCACAGGCTGGCTGTACTGTATTTGCTTCATGGGTTCTTTGCTTAAGAATTCATAGCAACACATCGCTATTAAGAACGAGTTGGTTTATTAACAAAGGTTTAACAATCACATTACGCATTACCAGTTCATCCACTAGGCTCACAACTGTATACCTCATTGTGGATGATGTAGACCCAACTGACTGAGGTTTTATTGAGTCTTGTGAACATACATTACAGCTGGCTATTTAGAGACAAGAGATATACCCCTGAACATGGCTTATGACTTCTGTCCAGAATCAGAGAACCATGCAGCTACCAGAAATATAACTGAGCAGACCACCAACGTGCTCAATTCTGCTGCCGCTGCCTGGACCCCGCCTCTGATACACCAACAGTCCTTCAAATCTTTATCACCACCATCCTCACTACCATTATCTGACTGCCATCCTTCAGTCCAGCCTCATAGGTCTTGGCCTCAGCTGACTACAATTATGGATACCAACACCAAATTCAAAAAACAAAAGCTTTATTTCAACAACTCACTTCAGATTTTAATAATAGTTAAGAATTAAAATAACTACAAATCATGCCTGTCTTGTGTACTCAGTTACCTATCCTAGTGCTCCTACAAGGTGTATCCCCAGTAGCTACAGCTTGAGAGATGGAAGGCTGCTGAGCTGCCATTGAGGACACTTCAGTTGCCTGTGGTAAAGTCAATGGAAATGAAAATTGAGAGGCATATAATGGGCAGCTGATTCGATATTGCTCACTTTATACTATTACCCAAAGTCAAATTGCTCCCACTGATTTAAATTAGGCCCCAAACAAGACCAGGTACAATGAGATTGAAGCTACTGAGGTTTAACGCTATTTGCTGATAATGTAAGGGCCTGAGAATGTAAAGTCCTGTCCCCTCAGTACAGATTCACACGAGGCATGTAGTGAAGTCAAGGTCACTCTGGACCTGCACCTTTATTTCACAGCTCTGGAATGCTGCACTTGCCTGAGACCTGTCCTTATATACCTGTCTCTTGCAAGTGCACCTCTGGTGGTAAGGTAAGCTGGTGGTTACAGGTTATATCTTATTACAGTCATGTATACCATGTTAGGATACAGTTATATATAATAATGTAAGATACATGACAGAGAAAAAGAGTGTTTGAAGACCAGGCCCTCAAAACTGCCACCAAGCTCATGGGTAACAGGGCTGTAGTAATACCTGCCCTCCTGTATGGCTCAGTGACATGGACCACGTACAGAAGACACCTCAAGTTGCTGGAGAAATATCATCAATGATGTTTCCGCAAGATCCAACAAATCCCCTGGGAGCATAGGCGCACCAACATCAGCGTCCTCATTCAGGCTAACATCCTCAGCATTGAAGCACTGACCACACTTGATCAGCTCCACTGGGCAGGCCACATAGTCCGCATGCCAGACACAAGACTCCCAAAGCAAGCGCTCTACTCGGAGCTCCTTCACGGCAAATGAGCCAAAGGTGGGCAGCAGAAACTCTGCAAGGCCACCCTCAAAGCCTCCCTGATAAAGTGCAACATCCCCACTGACACCTGGGAGTCCCTAGCCCAAGACCACCCTAAGTGGAGGAAGTGCATCCGAGAGGGCTCTGAGCACCTCGAGTCTCAATGCCGAGAGCATGCAGAAACTAAACGCAGGCAGCGGAAAGAGCGTGCGGCAAACCAGTCCCACCCAGCCCTCCCCTCAACGACTATCTGTCCCACCTGTGACAGAGTCTGTGGCTCTCGTATTGGACTGTTCAGCCACCAAAGAACTCACTCCAGGAGTGGAAACAAGTCTTCCTCGATTCCGAGGGTTTGCCTATGATGATGATGATGGACTAACCTACTGTGCAGCAGAGTGGACGGTGTTATCCTGAGTTTCTCCATAAAGTAAATTTCTAATTCCAGCCAGAACCATCTGAAATGTTTCGTCCGAATAAGAAAGGCAGAATAAGAAGGGGAAGTTAATGTATATGCTTCACATGTGACTCAAACCAAATACAGGCAACTCTTGATTATCCGTACACGGATCTAACGGATAACCCGCTGTAATGGCGCTTTTAAAAACTGTCGCACACGTGAATATCTCGATCACATCAAGTGTCAATCACACATAAATTGACTCAGGCGTGCACTCCTTTTTCACTTCGCAACTGACACAGGCATTACGTAACTGTCACACATGTGAAAATCTCGATTTTTCAACACGCAAGCACACATAAATTAAAGCAGGTGAATCCATTGTCATGTATTTTATTACATTCACGCTATGATAACACGAACTAAGTCTTCGTGGTTGGTTCTATCACCGTCAAATTTCAGCTCTGAGACGTGCACTCACCCTAGCGGCAAAATCGTTTACCCAGAATAGACCAATCCACGAGGTACCCGGATAATCGAGAGTTGCCTGCAGTTATAGAGTGGCTTTTGGTGGGACATAGGATCAAATTGTTAATTTCCCGCTTAGATACACATCGGCAAATCACAGAGACCTTGCATGGGGAGAAAAAAGAAAGACTTGCATCTAAATAGCACCTTTCACGACCTCACCCACATCCCGAAGTGCTTTACAGCCAAAGTATGGGAAACTAATATAATTTTTTCGTGTGCCAAAACAACATCTTATTTTAGCCCCTCTTCATGTCATGCTGCGGAAGAGGCAAGAATTGGCAAATTTACTTTAATTGGATATGGAAATTAGCATCTTTGTTAACCTAGAGTTAACAGTGAAGTCATTGAAACATTGTTAACATTAATATCAGCAGCAAGAACAAAATGTCACCCACGGTTGTTTTACTTGTACTTGTTGAAGTGTAATCACTGTTGTAAAGTAAACATAAAATATGGGGTAATTTATCTTTAAAAAATGTGTTAGATTTTATTCCATAACAATTTATGAAAGCTGAGATGATTCAAAAATCTCTGCATGCCATCTTTTTCATGGTAAACGTAAACATACAAATGTTTTAACAGGGAAAATGAATAAGCTCTGGAAGCACATACTGAAATGTCAACTTTACACGTATCTTTCTGAAGTCCATTTGGAATATCTTAATACTTCTGTTTGTTAAATATTTAGCTGACAGGATACGAATAGTTCTGGCATCCATACCTAATTGAATTGCTATGTCATAGTTGTTTTAACACAGGAATTATAGGCATATGTCTGAGGTTTAAAATATAGACAAAATTGGAATTTCTGGAGTAATAATAGAAAGCAAAATACATTTTGTTTTGTAATGTATACATTATTCAGTTCATAGTTCAGTACATATCAACTTGGTAGTTCATGCAAAACATCAGGTTCATAATATATGAATAATTGCAAAACTGGAAAAATATTACCACATGGAGTTGGAAATATGTATTTCTTTCATGCTTGTTGAATTCTTTGACTCAAACCAATTTACATAGAATTTGTTTTGGGTCACTTATTTTGTTCTCAGACTTCTACTTGGCAACGACCAGTACAAGTTTTTAACCTAGACTTTACATTGGTATCACAAGTGCTTCTGAAATTTAACCCAAAAAAGACAATTTGAAGAGAAATCAATGCATGATAATTTCCCTGGTATCTTGTGTGTGTTCACGCAAGCATACATCTCTGAAGCCAGGGTGATGACAGTTTCTTGAACAGTATGCACGCCAACGGCTGGTTAGGGGCCTGGCTATAATCAAAAGGTAGTGACTGTGCCTGCATTGTTATGACTTCGGTAAGAAACAAAATTAAATAATTCGACAGATATTCCAACATACATTGAGTTGAATCTCTAAATACAGCTGGTTTCCATTGTGCCAAATTTAATGCAATATACCCAGTCAGGCACAAGGTCATTTATCATGGGAGTCAGAGTCAGTTTGCATTGTGGTAAAACAACCGTGGGTGACATTTTGTTCTTGCTGCTGATATTAATGTTAACAATGTTTCAATGACTTCACTGTTAACTCTAGGTTAACAAAGATGCTAATTTCCATATCCAATTAAAGTAAATTTGCCAATTCTTGCCTCTTCCGCAGCATGACATGAAGAGGGGCTAAAATAAGATGTTGTTTTGGCACACGAAAAAATTATATTAGTTTCCCATACTTTATAAGAACATAAGAACATAAGAAATAGGAATAGGAGTAGGCCAGACATCCCTTCGAGCCTGCTCCGCCATTCAATAAGATCATGGCTGATCTGATCATGGACTCACCTCCACTTTCCCGCCCGCTCCCCATAACACCTTATCCCCTTATCGTTTAAGAAACTATCGATTTCTGTCTTAAATTTATTCAATGGCCCAGCTTCCATAGCTCTCTGAGGCAGCAAATTCCACAGATTTACAACCCACTGAGAGAAGAAATTTCTCCTCGTCTCTGTTTTAAATGGACGGCCCCTTATTCTGCTCTCTAGCTCTAGTCTCCTCCATCAGTGGAAACATCCTCTTTGCATCCACCTTGTCAAGCCCCCTCATAATCTTATACATTTCGATAAGATCACCTCTCATTCTTCTGAATTCCAATGAGTAGAGGCCCAACCTACTCAACCTTTCCTCAAAAGTCAACCCCTCCTCATCCCCGGAATCAACCTAGTGAACCTCCTCTGAACTGCCTCCAAAGCAAGTATATCCTTTCGTAAATATGGAAACCAAAACTGCACGCAGTATTCCAGGTGTGGTCTCATCAATACCTTATATAGCTGTAGCAAGACTTCCCCGTTTTTATACTCCATCCCCTTTGCAATAAAGGGCAAGATGCCATTGGCCTTCCTGATCACGTGCTGTACCTGCATACTATCCTTTTGTGTTTCATGCACAAGTACCCCCAGGTCCCGCGGTACTGCGGCACTTTGGAATCTTTCTCCATTTAAATAATAACTTGCTCTTTGATTTTTTTCTGCCAAAGTGCATGACCTCACACTTTCCAACATTATACTCCATCTGCCAAATTTTTGCCCACTCACTTAGCCTATGTCCTTTTGCAGATTTTTTGTGTCCTCTTCACACATTGCTTTTCCTCCCATCTTTGTATCATCAGCAAACTTGGCTACCAAGTCGTTAATATAGATTGTAAATAGTTGGGGTCCCAGCACTGATCCCTGCGGCACACCACAGGGTTGGGGGTAATATATTAGCATGGATAGAGGATTGGCTAACCAAGAGAGAACAGAGAGTTGGGATAAATGGTTCATTCTCTGGTTGGCACCCCACTAATGACTGATTGCCAGTTGCAATGTTCCCGATTCGTTGGTTGTTGTAACACACACCCGACCCCGTATGACGACACATCGCAAGCTAGCACTAATCGTTTACATGGGTTATACAGAACATGCAGTTTGTTGGAACATAACGGATTTCTGGCTTTCACAAAAGCAGCCTCTTGTGATTTCCCCCATACCCAGTTGTCTCCCTTGCGTAGTAGCACATGTAGGTGTTCTAGCAAGGTGCTTAACCCGGGTAGGATAGTTGAGGATTCCCAGGAACGACCGCAGCTCCGTCACATTCTGTGGTCTTGGCACGTTCTTGATGGCCTCCGTCTTGGCGTCGGTGGGTCTGATGCCGTCTGCCGCCATTCTTCTCCCTAAGAACTCGATCTCTGGTGCAAGGAAAACACACTTCAAGCATTTCAACCTGAGTCCCACGCGATCTAGCCGATTTAGAACATCTTCCAGGTTCTGCAAGTGTTTAATGGTGTCCCGACCTGTGACCAGTATGTCATCCTGGAAAACCACGGTGCGCGGAACCGGCTTTAGCAGGCTCTGCACGTTCCTTTGGAAAATTGCCGTGGCTGATCGAATCCCAAACGGGCATCTATTGTAGATGAACAGACCTTTGTGCGTGTTGATGCAGGTGAGGCCTTTCGAAGATTCCTCCAGCTCCTGCGTCATGTAGGCCAAGGTCAGGTCCAACTTGGTGAACATCTTTCCTCCAGCCAGGGTTGCAAACAGGTCGTCTGCCTTGGGTAGCTGGTACTGGTCCTGTAGCGAAAAACGGTTAATCGTTACTTTATAGTCTCCAAAAATTCTGACTGTGCAGTCGCCTTTGAGAACCAGAACAATCGGACTCCACTCATTAAACTCCACCGGCGCGATGATGCCTTCTCACTGCAGCCTGTCCAGCTCAATTTCCACTTTCTTTCGCATCATATTTGGCACCGCCCGTGCCTTGTAGTGGATGGGCCGTGTACCAGGAACCAAGTGGCTCTGCACCTTCGCCCCCAAGAAACCTCCAATGCCTGGCTCAAACAATGACAGGAACTTGCTCAGAACCTGGGCACATGAGGCGCCATCGACAGACGAGAGCACTCGAATGTCATCCCAGTTCCAACGGATTTTTCCCAGCCAGCTTCTACTGAACAGTCTGGGTCCATCTCCTTCTACAATCCATAGTGGGAGTTCATGCACTGCTCCATCATAGGAAACTTTTACTTCTGCGCTACCAATAACAGGGATTAGCTCTTTGGTGTAAGTTCTTAGCTTGCTATGAATGGGACTAAGCTTGGGCCTGTGTGCCTTGTTGCACCACAGCCTGTTGAAGGCCTTTTTGATCATGATAGACTGACTCGCACCTGTGTCCAGTTCCATGGATACTGGAATTCCATTCAGTTCAACTTTTAACATGATCGGTGGATATTTCGTGATGAAGGTGTGTACTCTGTACACTTCTGCCTCCTCTGTTCGAGTCTCTAGTTCAGCCTGATCCACCATGGATCGATCTTCCTCTGCGACGTGGTGGTTTGCAGGGTTTGCAGCTCATCTGCAATTCGCTGGAGGTGTCCCATTGTTCCACAGCCTTTGCACGCATAGTGTTTGAAGCGGCATTGATGGGCTCGATGATCACCTCCGCAGCGCCAACAAGATGTTAACTGCCTCGCATTAATGATTGATGGCAGACTCTTGGTCATTTGAGGTCGTGCAGCTGCCGGCATGTACGTTCTGCCATATGCATTCCTGCCTGAAAACGATGTTACTTTGTGTACAGTACTAGTCGAAACCTCTTTATGCTGCAAAATTTGTTTGGTGTTATCGCTGGTGGACATAAATGCCTGGGCTATCGTTACGGCTTTGCTCAGATTCGGTATTTCAACAGTCAATAGTTTGCGAAGGATAACCTCAAGGCCAATGCCAAGCACAAAAAAGTTTCTCAGCATTTGTTCAAGGAATCCATCAAATTTGCAATGTCCTACAAAGTGCCTTAGTTTGGCGACGTAGCTCGCAACTTCCTGGCCTTCAGACCATTGACACGTGTAGAATCAATACCTTTCCATCAAAACGCTTTCCTTCGGTTTAGGTGCTCCTGAACCAGCGTACACAGTTCTTCATTGGATTTGATTGTTGGTTTCACCGGAGCTAGAAGATTCTTCATGAGGCCACAGGTGGTTGCCGCACAGACGGTAAGGAGGATCGCCCTTCGTTTGGCAGCATTCTCGTCCCCTTCCGGCTCGTTGGCCACGGAATATTGGTTAAGTCGCTCCACGAAGGTCTCCCAATCGTCCCCTTCTGAGAATTTCTCCAGGATACCAACAGTTATTTGCATTTTCGTGTGGTTGTTCGTTATTTCGTCACTAATTGTTATGCTCATAATTAAGTGATATAACTCAGTACTGTAGACAATGAGTAAGTGTGACATTAGCTACCTTATTTAAACTCCAGAGTGTTGGTACAGCATGGGAGGCCTGCTTATATACAGTGCTCCCAAGGGATGCTGGGATCCCTTGCGACTCCAACAGGTAGGCCCTCTGGTGGTGGTATGATACAGGTTGCCTAGGGTTACATACATCAGAGGTGACAGCTAATTTTTGTTTCCCTACTTGCTGTGAAGCTCTAAAGTCTCCCTCCTTCCTCCCAAAGCAGCCTCACCACACCCAGACATGCCTTCAGTCCCTCTGAGCTCCCTCTCTCTCTGTCTCCTCTTCTGCGCATGTCATGATGACCCTTGACCTCCTGAATCACGGGAATCGAGCGTTGCCATGCCGTTGCTAAGGACGGCGACACTTTACGGCAGAAGGTCAAAAAAATTTAACGCTGCCGCCCATTTCATATCGCTCGCAGTAATGGCCATTTTCAAAAATGGAGACTAGGGGGCTTTGAGAATGTGCGAGAAGCCGGCGATCTGAAAACCCATTTTTACCGCCCATGCCGGAAATAACGCCCATTTTTGGGCGATATGCATAAAAGTGTCAAATTTAGCCCATGCCCTCTTGTAATTTTAATACTTCCCTGGCAGGAAGCTCCTCCCTAAAATCTAGTTATTTTCTTCCCTGCTATTTTTCTGCTGTCACTATCAGTAGAAACAATGACACACTCAATGAAAGATCAAGCAGTTCATCCTTTGGTCATGAAGCTGTGTCACTGAATGGGTTAACTCACCATAGGCAGTATTTCTACCAATATACCAAAAGCTGAAAACATTTGCAATAAATCTGTTATGAACTTACTCACTGAGCATCATGAAGGCTCCAACTCTTGTCAAAAGTAAAAGCCAGCCCCATGTTCTCGAAGGCAACAACAGCTTATTGTACAAGAAAGCAGTGAGATTAGGGTTGAAATCAGCAGAACAAAGAAGTGAAATTTTGAAATTGATTGGCGGTTGAACAAACTGGCCAGTCTTCCAAAAAAATGCAGTTTAAAATAGAGCGATATGGATATTTTCAACTAGGTTAGTAATCTCACAGCCATTTGGCAGTCAATGTGTAAGTGTCAATGAAAAATCAAACAAAAAACAGTGATGACTTCAGAATTAATGACTTTGACTATTTGCAAGTGCGCGGCTCAACCAAATTTGCATCAACTTGGCTAAATATATCAGCTTGGCTCAGTTGGTAGCATTAACTCTGGGTCAGAGGGTTATGGGTTCAAGCACTATACTGGGGTTTGAGCTTATATCTTGAGCTGACATTCCAGGGCAGTTCTGAGAGGTTGAAAATTCTACTCGCTCGCTGATGATAAAGATTCAATGCGATTACTTAAAGAGCAGGGAGCTCTTTAATGTCCCAACCAAAAATTCCCTCTCAAAGTAATAGCACCAAAAAACAGATAAACAGGCTGTTTATGGGATGTTGCTATGCATAAAATGGTTGGTGCATTTGGCTGGCTAACAACAGTCACTGTATTTCAAAAGTGATGATTTCTGATTGAAGCATTTTGAGATATTTTGATGGGCTTTAGCACAATATAAATGCTATTGTTATAATAAAAATTGGCTTTTTACTGAATGCAATGTACAGAATTGTAACTTGGTTATACCTTATTGAAGTCATCATCATCATAGGTGGTCCCTCGAATGAGGATGACTTGCTTCCACATGAGTTCACAGGTGTTTCAATGAAGGACCTGATGTTCCAGTCCTGAACTCCAATTGAGGGGATGGAAGATGCCTGTGCGTGGATTTTTTTAACGTGTGGCGACCGTTGCACACCAGCCACCACATGGGCTTGACAGAGCTAGGCCTTTATCCAGTGGCAAGTGTTAACCAGGACGACTGGAGACCTGCTCTGCTGCACGGACCTAGTGCGCACATATATCGCAATGTGGGCTGGCCCGTGCTGCCCCTGGGCCCTCGGCTCTTCTGCGCCCCGTACCCTCATTTGCCACAGCTCCGCCACGATCTTTCGCTGCTCCTCCGCCACAAACATTCACCGCAACTCCGCCGCGATCTCACACCGCTCCTCCGCCACGATCTCTCGCCTCTCCTCCACCACAAACACAATCACCGCACCTCCGCCACAATCTGTCGCTGCTCATCCATCCCGACCTTCCCACTCCTCTGTACCTGGGCCCCGCCGATGTTCATGCCCACGCTCCAAAACGGCGACCAGGGTTTTGATGACGTCACCCAGTCACCCACCTCAAAATTATTGCACAGTTGGAGCAGCTCGCGCTGGAGGTTTAAGTGGTATGCTCCAACTCTTTTATAGCCCGACCTGCGGAGGTGTTCCCTTGCAGGTCGGGGGGGTCATGAATTAGATATACCCAGCCTGTGAATACACCAAATCAGATATACCGAGCCTATGAATATCCCAAATTATATATACTCACTCTATGAATATGCCAAATTAAATATACCCACCCTGTGAATACCCCAAATTAGATATACCCACCTCTTTAATACCCCAAATTAGAAGTAGGTGACGAATGAATGACATTAAGAGGGTATCGAGCTGAAAATGCACTGGAATTTACATATAGATGAAATTATGGCCCCAAGT
This sequence comes from Pristiophorus japonicus, assembly GCF_044704955.1. NCBI lineage: Eukaryota > Metazoa > Chordata > Chondrichthyes > Pristiophoridae > Pristiophorus > Pristiophorus japonicus. The sequence continues at coordinate 148,989,126 of NC_091990.1, forward strand.
TTCCACACGCGGCGAAAAAGGCGCCCCTCAGAGCTGGGCGCCTGTTTTTCGTGCCAAAAATGGCGCCTGAAAAAAAACGCGGTATTCTCGAGCTCCTTGGAGCTCGATGTCTGCTTGGCACGGCGCACAGAGGGCGGAGCCTACCACTCGCGCCGATTTTATAAGTAGGAGGGGGCGGGTACAATTTAAATGAGGCTTCTTGGTGCCGGCAAACCTGTGCGTGCGTGTTGGAGCGTTCGCGCACGCGCAGTCTGAAGTAAACATTGGCACTCGGCCATTTTTAAAAGTGCTGCAGAAAAGGTGAAGATTTGTTTCTTGGACCCCTGCAAAGGCTTGCATTTTAATTTTCTTGATATTTCTGTGTGTGAGGGAGTGCTTTTTGCAGCACTGCTGCATAAATCACCTGCTGAAATCAGTGAGTTCAGCTTTTCACTGCTAAACTTGCAGAACCGGTGCCTGCAAATTAAGGACTGTGTGTTTGGAGAAATAAAAGTGCCAATTCAACTTTGCAATGGATCAACTTTCACCAAGAACAAAGAATTTCTTGCATAATATGTGGTGTACCCATTCTGCAAATTTAAATATAAAGATGTCGATGTGGCTGTCTCTCCCTGTCCAAATGGCCTCAGTCAGTCCCCCTCACAGCTCGAAGGCTGCTGCTGCTCCCAACCAGCCACTGACGCCGCTGCAATCCCATGGCCGAATGGCCTCAAGTCCGTCCGGGTGCTACATCTTCGCGGGGAATGAAGGCCTGCCTCAAGCACCAAGGCTGCTTGCTGCCTGCCCCTGCCGTCAAGACCGACGCCACACCGCCGCCACACAGGTAGGAACATGGTTTATTTAATCTTTTCTTTGCTTATAAATTTTTATTCAGGTTGGATTTATTTGTATAATATTTGTATAAGTATAACTAAGGATTGATTGTAGAATTTAATGACTTCCCTTCCAGCCACCCCCCCCCCCCCCGCCCACCTCGTTCCCGACGCCTAATTTGTAACCTGTGCCTGATTTTTTAAAGTGTGACAAGGTTTTTTCAAGCATACAAAAATCTTCACTTGCTCCATTCTAAGTTAGTTAGGAGTACGTTTTCACTGTGGAAACTTTCAAATCAGGCGGCAGTGGCCGGACACGCCCCCTTTTGAAAAAAAAATTCAGTTCCAAAGTGAAACTGTTCTACCTGACTAGAACTGCAGAAAACTAAATGTGGAGAATTCCGATTTCAAAGATACTTTGTTCTACACCAGTTGCTCCTAAAAATCAGGAGCAAATCATGTGGAAACTTGGGGCCTATGGTTCTATTTAGAGTGAAATATGGCACGAAAAATGTAACGAGCACACTGCAGTTTCATTGGGCTCAATTTTCCCCGGTCATTTGCGCAGTTTTCATGGCGCGCGTCGTTTTTTTTGGCATATTTTTTTCCCAAGTTTCCTCCTGCGATCTGCGTTGGCGTAACTGACTTAGTTCCGATTTTTCAAGGCCAGTTTTTTTTTAACGTCATACGTTCTCCCATGGCGGCACCAGTTTTTTAATATTTTGCAGTTTGGCCAACATTTTTTCATCCTAGGTTGGCGTAACTGGCCACTTCCAAAAAACCTTCTGGGCACTTAAGAAAATCAGCACACATTAAGAAATCGGTGCTGAAAGACACCATTGTATTTTGATAGAGAATTCAAGCTCTGCAGCCAGGCTGCATTTAGACAGGTTGTGAAAAAACACAGGCCACATTGCATTAAGTCATCAATCAACGACATTTTCGGACCTTGGGTAGCGAGCCGATTAAAAGGTTAAAAAACTATTAATTGAGCCAATAAGGTCAAAGAAGGCGAGTTCTTTTCTGCAAATTGATCCAGGTATAAGTACAGCCATTTTGACCATATGGTGCCAGAAGAACAAAGACCTGGCTTAAAGCCAAGAACTTGTTATTGCTCTCTGCCAAGATTAAAAAGTTAAAACTACAATCGGAGTTCGTATTTCATTGGAAATTAAGAGATCTAACAATTTTGGCATCACGAACACGATCGCTGAAGAAAGAAACTGAATTTTGGACATCGGACCTACATACTGAGGTAAGGACACCTCTTTTAAAAAAGTCCTCGGTCAAAAGTCTAAATTCGCCTCTCCTTCTACGCGATTCCGAAAGCCTCCAGTTTGCGAACCCTCCGGTTGGTAGTCGGCTCGAGGTCCCATAGACGTCTAAACTTCGGCGGTGTATTAGTTAATTAATCACCGACCTATTGATCGGCTAGAAAGCCTACGACTCGAGACCCCAGTAAAGAAATTATGGCAGCAGGAGATAAGAGCAAAGAATTGCCTACAACTGTTAAAGGTGGGCAAGCACCAGCTGAAGTTTCGCTAGATTTAATTCTCGAACAGTTGAAAGAATACATAGAGCAACAATTCAATTTATCTAAAACCTATATTAAGATCGAACAAAAGTACGGAACCTCCAAAGGACAATGGTCCTTGGACGAGATTAAAAGAGTCTGGGGAAAAACGACCCGTATGAAAAATAAAGAGCGGACTAGATGGTCCCTAGCGGTTATGGGCAAGATCCGAAACCGGAATGAAATTATAATGCGTTCCCAACATGATCGAGAACTGACCAGTACAAAGGATTAATTGCAAGCAGTTTATGCGCAGCTGCGACAGAAAAAGCTTGAACTTGAAAAGCTGGAAGTGGAAGTTAAAGATCTTAAAGGTGAAATTAAAGAATGGAAAAAATCATCAGGTCAAGAGTCAGTAATAGGAAAAGGAAAATGTATTGATCAATTCCCAGGGTACCCATGCTTGGATAAATTAAAAGCGCAAACCCGAAGACACGACCGAGGAATAGATACGAATTCTGAATCCTCCGACGATACAGTGTCGGAGGATGATGAAGAATTAGGGGTGCGCTTTGCCCCGTTTAAAAAAAGACGAGTTGTAGTCAAATCAGAAGAGACTGCGGATGAGGGCGGAACCAAAAAAACAAAGAAAAGGGTGTACGAAGAATACTTAGTTCATGATCCGGCAGACCCAGAGAAAATTGATAAATTGATAAATTGCCCAATCCAAAGAAAGAGGGAGTAAAAACGTGGGACCAATTGGACCGCTTAAGAAATATATATCAACTTCATCCCTGGGACGGAGTGCAAATTTTGACCATAATGGTGCCAAAAACACAGGGAAGAAAATTGCACGACAAGGTAGAAGAAGCTTTGGGGCAGGATGAGCAAGATTTAGATGCAGGATGGGAGGCGATTAAACACTGGCTGCAAGCCTTCAGTCCAGCTAAGACAGACTGGGGAAAAATTGCAGCCTGCCAACAGAAAGGAACAGAGGAGGTCCTGGAGTATGACGAGCGGTTTAGATGCACGTGGCTAGAACATTCGGGTATGAATAATACGGATGAGGAAATGGATGAACAAGTGTTTGGACCCCTGAAAGCAGCTTTCGTGGCCGGTCTAAAGCCAGAACTGTCCAAAATGCTTAAGGTAGTGTTACCGGACTGGGACGGTAGAGAGACTACCTGTGCAGCATTGGTGGATCGATGTAACCAATTAGATCGGGATATGGGAGCTAAAGTCCGAGCTGTACAGGCTATGGGATGGAAATCCCAGGATTCCGATAAACAGTCATTAGGAAAATTACCCGGAAAATGTCATTATTGTGGGAAAGAAGGTCACTGGGCCAAGACGTGCAGGGCAAAACAGAAAGGTCGTGGCTGGGGAAGAGGACGCAGCCAGGGATACAATTCAGCCAACAAGCCAGGCTTGTCACAAGATAACGACCTCATAGAAGCATTTAAGTGACTGACAATACAACAACAGAAGGAGTTACTTGGGATAGCAAAAAACGATTAGAGCCCACCCTGGCCTCCCTCCTCGCACTAATACAACAAAGGGGAGATGGGCTATATATAACTGTGAGGGTGGGCGATAAGGATGTGGACTGTCTTTTAGACACAGGGGCGGAATTAACATGCTTACCCCTACAATATGGAGTCTTTTTGCTGTTGGATGGTAGGTCTCGTACAGCCTATGGAGTTAGGGGCCATAAAATGGAAATTAAAAGGACAACACCAGTACTTATAGGGCTGGGTCCACATGAACTAACCACACCAGTCTGGATAGGTCCAGTAGATCAACCCCTTTTGGGAATGGACGTTCTAATCCAAGTAGATTCATCATTGCATTTCGAGGATGGTCGGGTGACATGGTCAATTAGAACTTTGAAGAAAGAAGAATTGAAGGAACACCCGATATGGGCTAAAGATAAGAACGATTGTGGCCTACTCCAGATGGAGCCTGCGTCATTTACAGAGATCAAGCCTCCATGCACTAAACAGTATCCCATCAGTCCAACTGCCATCGCGGGAATCTTACCGGTTATTCAGCAATTGGAGAAACAAGGGGTGCTTATTAAAACACATAGCTCCTCCAATAGCCCCATGTGGCCGGTACAGAAATCTAATGAGACTTGGCGTTTGACTGTCGATTATAGGAAAGCTAACCAGTGTATTGATCAAAAAGCTCCTTTGGTCGCAGATCCCTCCACCATTTTTAATGCCCTCAAACCGGAACATAAATATTTCTCGGTTATAGATATGGGCAACGGATTTTGGTCGGTGCCTCTGGCACCGGAGGTTCGACAGTGGTTTGCTTTCACGGTCCAAGGACAACAGTATACTTGGACCCGGTTACCGCAGGGTTTCCACAACAGCCCTACGGTATTCCACATGGTTTTACAAAGCCATTTGCGAGAATTACCTCCCCTGTCATCCACAGTCATCCAGTATGTAGACGATATCTTGCTAGCTTCAAACACGGAAGAACAGCATGAACAAGATTTACGAGCTTTGCTGGACCACCTTCGGTTGAAAGGACATAAAGCCAGCATCGACAAAACACAAATATCCCAAGAAGAGGTTGTATACCTGGGACAAAAGATTTCACAAGGAAAGAGAGAACTTACCCAGGATAGAACTGCAGCCATTCGGGCTGCTAAAAAACCCACCACTATTCAGGAGCTAAAGTCATTTTTGGGATTGTGTAACTTTAACAGAAATTGGATTGACTCCTTCACACAGCTTGCTCAGCCATTGAATGATATTTTAAAGGGGAAACGTGCCTCTAAAGAAGCCATCACCCACACTAAAGAACAGCAAGAGGCCTTCCTGAGTTTGAAAAAGGCTTTGTGTTCGGCACCGGCTCTGGGAATCCCTGACAGTGGTAAGCCATTTACCCTGTTTGTCCATGAGAAAGAAGGATACATGACAGCCGTACTGACACAAGAACATGGGGATCGGCAAAGACCTATTGGCTATTATTCGGCAAAACTGGATGCGGTAGCCCTCGGATGGGGAAGTTGCCTAAGGGCCTTGGAAGCTACATGTCGAGCGGTAATGATCACTGCGGGTCTCGTCCTCGACCAAAAGCTGATTGTCAAGTGTCCCCACACCGTACACGCTTTACTGTCTATGAATAGAATGTCTCAGGTGACGGCAGCTAGATGGACCCGCTGGACAGCAGTTTTGGAAACTCCTAATCTCCATATCGTCCGGGCCAGCCTGTTTAATCCCACAACTATGCTCCCGATGTCAGAATCGAGGGAGCAAGAGGGGGGAGAATGTGAAGAGCATGACTGCGTGGAGATTTTAAAAGAAACAGAAGAAGCAGCCTTTGCAGCAGAGGAGCCTCTGCACAACCAAGACCTCATCCTGTTTACAGATGGTTCCTCCTTTGTGGTCAATGGTACCAGAAAAGCAGGATGGGCAGTTACAACCTTATATGAGGTAGTGGCAAAAGGATGTTTATCCTCAGGAACGTCAGCACAACAGGCCGAGTTATGGGCCCTGTTAGAAGCATGTCGAATAGCAGAAGGGCAAACAGCTAATGTCTACACAGATTTGCGTTATGCTTTTGGAGTCGCTCATGACTTTGGTCTGTTATGGCGGAAAAGAGGATTCCTCACTGCTGCTGGTATACCTATCCGAAATGGAAAAGAAGTCCGAGAATTACTGGAGGCCATACAATTACCTCAGAAAGTGTCCATCCTGAAGTGTAAGGCCCATACCAAGGAAAATACCACAGAAGCACAGGGAAATGCCCTAGCCGACCAGGCAGCTAAAGATGCCACCTCACAGGGCGTTCCTTCAGAAGAACCAACACAGATGTGCAGATTGAAAGCACTCAGGACTCTGACACGAGACGTTCAAACAATGCAAGGCGAGTGCTCCCGAGAGGAAAAATGGACATGGATTGAGGCAGGAATTAGGCTATGCGAAGATGGTGTCTGGAGACAAAGAGTTACCGACAAGCCAGTCGCGCCACAAGCGCTTATGCCTTTTTTAGCCCAACAGATCCACTCGTGGGGACACTTGACCTCACAACAGATGACGGCACGGTTCCAGAAAAGCTGGTGGGATCGGGGATTTAAAAAACATGCCCAGCTGGTAACAGACCGCTGTGTGGTCTGCCAGAAAAATAATTCTGGACCCATCACGGTAATGCCCCAACTGAGGCCCCCTGACCCTGTCGGACCATTCCAGCATCTGCAGGTTGATTATATATCTCTTCCTTCATGCCAAGGATACACTAACATTCTTGTCATGGTCGACAGATTATCTAGATGGGTAGAAGCTGTCCCAACTGAAAGAGCCACAGCCACTGCAAAGGTCTTGTGTAAGGATTACTTTCCCCGATGGGGAGTCCCGAGTAGCATTGAATCAGATCAGGGAACACACTTCACAGGTCTGTCTGCCAAGAAGTCTGTAGGTTACTGAACATTACGTGGGATTTATACTGTCCTTATCATCCACAACCATCAGGACAAGTAGAGCGAATGAATCGAACTCTGAAACAACAGCTTGCCAAATATTACCAAGAAGGAACACCATGGCCCCAGGCACTACCAATAGTGCTATGTAGCATTAGGGCAACCCCAAACAGAACTACAGGTCGAAGCCCATTTGAAATTATAACAGGAAGACCCATGTCGCTGCCAGGAACTATCGATTTACGGAAAGCTGATGTTCACTTAATGAGTGACACTTTGTTATCATACTGTCAGAACTTAACCGATGCTATTAGTTCTGTTTCCCGACAGGTATCGGCAGCTTGGGTTAATCCACCCGAAGGAGGACACGACATCATCCCGGGAGTCTGGGTGTATGTGAAAAAGTTGCATAAAGAACCTTTGGGTGCCAAATGGGAGGGACCTTATCAAGTGTTATTGACCACCCAGGCAGCTGTTAAAGTCCAAGGAAAGAAAGCCTGGATCCATGCTTCACACGTTAAACGAGCACCCATAACTGAAGCTGAAATCTAATAAGGACAATTACTTTTTGCGAAAATGTATAAATTTACTGTATTATTGATTGTAGGTATTCTAGGCATAGGCCTACTTCTTACTAGCCGACCCTCTGCACCAAAGGGAAATAGTAGTGTAGCAAGGGAATTACATGTAAATACCTTTTTATATATGTCATACATTTATGCCAAACAAGGTAACATTTCTAGTTGTTGGGTGTGTGCGCATATTCCTATTCACTCAAAGGGAGGGATTCCCTTGAGGCCAGTTCCCTTGAATATCTCAGAAATGGCTGAGTGGATAATTAATCAAAACAAAACAGGCAAGGCGTTTCAGGATACGGAAAACTGGGCACGTAAATGGAAGTCAGCAGGTTACAATCTGACTACCTTTGAAGGGGGATACCAACCGTGCTACAATAATTCCAAACGGCCTCCATTTTTTGTTATCACTAATACAACGGGAATAGGAAGACTGGGGGAATCGATCTCTCTGATTAGAAACATCAAAGGAGGCCAAAATATGGGGTATAGTAACTGCTCCCGGAATTATAATATAATCAAGCCACGGAACCATCCAAACTGGGCCGATGTGGGAATTTTTAACGTAACGGGGATTCTGAATAAAACAGATGGAAAAGCCTGGACAGGCCCCGGAGTGTTGCTGACAAAGAAACAGCTAACATTCATTGCATATAATGGCACCTATCGGGTGTGTGGCCACAAGGCCTACCCTTGGCTGCCCCAGAATTGGATGGGATCCTGCTATTTAGCCTACATTGTGCCTTATATGTATCATATAAAGTCACAGTCGGAATATTTACACCGTCCTAAGAGAGCTATAACAGAAACAGAGAGGTTCTTTGCCATTCTGATCCCCGGGTATGGGACCGCCAAACTGGCAAGGGAATCCATTAACATGGCATCCGTTGTGGAACGAGTAGCCAATGATACCTCAGAGGCCCTAATTAAAATCAATGCAGAAATGGTAGCAATCCGCACAGTAGCCCTACAGAATAGACTAGCCCTTGATTACATCCTGGCTGAAAAGGGAGGTACTTGCGCCTACTCAGAACTGAGTGTTGCACATATATCCCAGATAGCTGCGAAGAAATTACCCACTTAGCGGAGCATATCCAAAAGGAGGTAGAAAAACTTAAGCAACCCCCATCATTCACTTTGTGGAGTGGATCCACTAAATGGCTAGGTTCAATAGGAACTTCATTGGTGGAAGGTTTAATTCTATTTGTTGTAATTGTTTTACTTTTATATTGTTTGTTTATGTTGATTAAATGTTGTTGCGACCAGGCGGCTGTAGCTGCTGTCCCACATGTGAGACACCTTGCAGGTCCCAGCAGACCGTCTGTACGTGGCACAGGGGCATGTTATGCTTAAGGGAAGGTTGTTTACTGGTTGAATTAAGATATTGATTTGGATTAAATTGGAATAAGGTTAATTAACCTACTAAAACCAGACTTCCATTGTGGCCACGATGGAACTCGGGTTGGTGTAAATTTGTGTGGAAGCTACTAGTCCGGACATGTGGCGAAACACATCAACAAATTTTAGAAGGAAACTCTATTAACATGTATGAAATTATTTTGTAGAATGTTTAACCAGTGATACCTGAAGTTTTATGATTCAGTTTGTGAAAGAATCAAAGCGGGGATTGATAGAGAATTCAAGCTCTGCAGCCAGGCTGCATTTAGACAGGTTGTGAAAAAACACAGGCCACATTGCATTAAGTCATCAATCAACGACATTTTTGGACCTTGGGTGGCGAGCCAATTAAAAGGTTAAAAGACTATTAATTGAGCCAATAAGGTCAAAGAAGGCGAGTTCTTTTCTGCAAATTGATCCAGGTATAAGTACAGCCATTTTGATTATGTGGTGCCAGAAGAACAAAGACCTGGCTTAAAGCCAAGAACTTGTTATTGCTCTCTGCCAAGATTAAAAAGTTAAAACTACAATCGGAGTTCGTATTTCATTGGAAATTAAGAGATCTAACATATTTAAATCGAAGATTTTGGAGGGAGTCAAGAACACTGTCAAAATTAATAATAAAGTTCAACTTTTTTTACCTGTCAATGTAGTAAATGTAAATTTGTTGGATTTCAGAAGTTTTCTCATTATTTTACTCACTCACACGCCACCACCAAACATCTTGAAGCGGGGCTGGAGGGTCATAGCTTTGGCCGGCAGAATCGGCCCTGCGCCCGGACACAGGGGCTCGGGGCTTGGCTAGAAAACAAGCCGTGGGGCGGGGCAGCTGCGGGGGGGGTGGTTGGGGAGGTAGTGGGGGAGGAGAGAGAGAGAGAGAGAGAGAGAGAGAGGTGCCGATCGGAAGGTTTCGAGCCGGGGAGCGAGGTGTCGATCGAAAGCCTTCTGCACTGAAGATTGGAATGAGTGGGGGGAGAGAGAAGGGGAGAAGTCACAAGACTGCAATTAGTTAAGGAGTGGGGGAGAGGAGAATTCACAAGACCTTGGATGTGGTCCATCCATACATCCCTTGGGGAGAAAGAGAACTGTGAACCTGTCCTGCCTGCCTGCTTTCCTGCCGTTTTTGAGCTTCTTTCAAAGGTTAACTTTAAGAATGGGGGCAATTCTGACAATGCCATACCTTGTGCGAGCCTTCTGCATCATGGTGCTACGTAGGAGACAATTGATTCAACTTCATCACATCAGGAGCATCAGAGCCCGTAGGGTGCTGGGCAGGAGGCCTTATCCACCTCGGGTATATCGAGACAGGCATTCGTACCTCCAGCTGAGCGATGCAGACTATGTCAGAAGGCTGTGTTTCCACAAAGAAGTTGTAACTGAGAACTGTGAGTTGGTCAAAGCAGACCTGCAACCTAGAAGCATCAGGAGGACTGCTTTGTCAGTTGCAGTGAAGGTTACAGCTGCACTTTCTTCTATGCCTCCGGCTTGTTTCAAGCTACAACTGGGGATGTGTGCAGCATCTCTCAACATGCAACACATGTCTCCATTTGCCAGGACACAGCTGCACTGTATGCATGGAGGAATGATTTCATAAAGTTCCCCATGACTGCCCAAGCAATGCGTGACAGAGCTGTGGGCTTCTCCAGGATTGCTGGTTTCCCAAATGTACAGGTTTGCATTAATTGTACCCACATCACCTTGCGAGCACCTTTGCAGGATTCCAAGATGTACAGGAACAGAAAAGGCTTCCACTCCGTTAATGTGCAGCTCGTGTGTGACGACATGCATTATATCATGTCAGGTGATGCAAAGTACCCTGGGAGCACCCATGATGCGTTCATCTTTTGCGACAACGTAATATCTGCCATGTTTCAGCAGCAGCAGCCAGAAGGGCAGAGCTGACTGCTGGGAGACAAAGGGTACGGCCTCGCCACCTGGTTCATGACACCCCTACGCGTAACCTGGACGGAAGCTGACCGTGAATACAACATGTCACACATTGCAATGTGCAGCATCATAGAGAGGACCATTGGCATCTTGAAACAGCCTGGACCATTCCGGAGGCAACTTGCTGTACTCCCCTGAGGTTGTCGGTCAGTTCACTGTGGTGTGCTGCATACTGCATAACTTAGCCATCATGTGGCAGCAGCAGCTGGTAGTGGAAGACCCACCTGCGGTGAGAGTGGCTGATGATAATCGTGTGGAAGATGCAGATGACGAGCAGGAGGAGGACGACGAGGATGAGGAAGCCATGCAAGTGCCTGAGGCCGGAGCACGATGACGAGGAGGGCGGACCATCGTGCCAACTTACCGATTGCTCGAGCCTTGCGCCAGCAGCTCATCCGTGAATGTTTTACTGATACCTAAGGGCTCAGCGACAACTATTCCACATGGACCATGTTTACTGTTTGGAGCTGTTCCGTAATGTTGTGTTGTATTAATGGAACATGATTTAGTTTTAATGTAAAATATATTTTATTCAAAAGTTTAACAAACAGTTCTTTTATACTTAACTTAACTTTAATAAAATTATTCTTGTATCAAATTTTACTTTAAGATCACTCTTTAAGATCACTTAAAAACTTTAAGATCACTTATAAACGCTTAAACTTGTAAATTTACGTAACTTACAAAAACTTTTAATTTGAGGATTGTTACAACAGTAACAACAATAATAATAACAACAGCAAAGAAAGTCTGCACCGATCTTTCCTCCACCTTATTCTAAGACTGCCCGCTGCGCTTGATCTTGGACAATCCACCACCCCTGCCCGCAGGCGGTAGCACAGTGTTTCTGAACTTGGTACCAAGCTTATTCTTTCTAATATCTCGGGTACCCTGCACCACTTGAGGTGGGGGGGAGTGGGGGCGCGTCGGAGTCAGGCAGCAAGTTGGAGGGCCCAGGCGGCAAGTTGGAGGGCCCGGCTTTGGGCTCTTTAGAGGCTGGTGTGGGGATTGGAGTGGGAGTGACAGTTGATTCTGTCAATGGGCGCGAGGTCTGGGCGTGTTCCCTTATTGCAGCAGCTAACTCTAACATGTCGTCCCTCATGTGCCCTGACCTGTAACATTCCCTCCCTCATGTTGAGCAAAACTGTCTGAACTACCTGCAACATTCCCTCCCTCATGGTCAGTGACGTGGTTTGCACTACCTCTGACATTTCCTCCCTCATGGCTACTATTCCCTCACTAATGGTCCCGGATATGATTCCCATTTCTCGTGTCATTGCTGTTGCTTCTCCCGACAGTCCCGCTAGCTCATCACTCACCCCACTGATGGCGTCCAGGAATGACCGGGTAAAGTCAAGGCTCTCCGCACTCAGTGACATCATCTGAACCACATCTGTTAGATCCTGCACTTCAGGAGAGCGCGGTCGAGCTCTCCTTTCCCTCCTCCCCATGGGTGTGCCTCGCTACACCCCAATACTGGGACTCGCAGCCTGGGACGGTGGGGCCCTGGGTGTGCCTCGCTGCACCCCACCACTGGGACCCGCAACCTCGGAAGGTGGGGTGGGTGTGCTTCGCTGCACCACACCCCTCTCCTTCACCCCATGTTCTTGGTCTGGAGAGTTGGATTGGAAGATGTTCTCCTCTTCAGGCTCATCCGCATCTGAATCTTCTTCTGCATCGTCAGGGTTGGCCTCAAGTTCTGCAAAATATAACACAACAGTCAAATGGTTAGCAGCAGAGGAGGGGGCAGGGTGGGTGGCATAAGTAGGCTCACACAGCGCAGGTCAGGCAGCAGGCTAATTTGAAGGACCACGATGAATTTGCAAGACTTACCCTCTCCCTTGAGTGTGGGCCCAGCTTGTGCAGTACTGGTTGCTTTTTTCCAGGCAGGACCCATCAAAGCAGCGACCCTCTCTTCCAAGGGTGTCAGTGAGTGCAGATTTGCCGGGCCTCCTCCTGTTCAAGTTTTTTCCTTTTTAATATATGCCACCTTCCTCTGTAAAGTTGAAAACCTAACTTTTTAAAGAGGGTGCCTTTCTGCTGGGTGGGACATATACAGATGGTCGCATTTACAATTGCAATTCCATTGAATGAATGAAAATATTACATATAATAACTACTTGACCAAGGTCCTGCCACTTCTTTTTACACTGGCCTCCAGATCTCGTGGTGGTCACCATTGCACAGTAATTTTCTGCAACTTGATTCCAGCGTTTCTTCATTTCTTTGGGTGGAACTTTTATGTGACCTCTGGTGGTCTCCAGCTCTTGCCATCTGTTCTCAATCACAGTAACTAATGCCTCCACTTCTTCCTGTAAGAAATTCTTGGTCCTTTCACCACTTTGCATCTTGTACTGCTGCATCTGTGATTTTTCCAATGCTCTCACACAGCACTCAATGTTCTCACACACACAACTGGCTCTTTAAAAATGGCTGATTGCCAACTTGGAGCTGTACTGCGCATGCGCGTCCATTGCAACAATGTCAAAAACATACTTTTTTTTCCGCACATGCGCAGAAGGTGCGGCATTGCTTTTCGGTCCAGACATCAGGCTCCAACCCCCGAGGCGACTGGACACGCTGCATGGCGCCAAATTCGAATTATACATCAGGGAAACTTTGGCAAATTATTTCCGCCGCATTTCTGGCCTAGAAAAACGGATGTTATTCTGGCAATACGCCAGAAAACGGGCTTGGGGAAAATTGAGCCCATTATGTACTTACGCTACTCCAAAGTAAAAAAAAATCAATCCTATTATTAAGAGTTGCTGCATAGAGCAAGCATTTTAAAATGATTTTGGCTTCAAACTTTAGCATGTAACTGCCAAATTTATAAGGAGGCGTGTTAACCTAAAGCAGCAAATTCCTGGAAGAGCTGGATCACCATTTGGGTAAGATGGGGAGGTCTGTACATGATGGCCAACACATTCCACTTTTGCTGAATTGGGGCACATCTTTGGCACGATGGAACTTCCATCCACCACGAAGATAAGTCTTGACTCCTGACGATTTTCTGGCCTCAGGATTACTTGAATATTGTTGCCAGCTAGCGCCAAGGAGTCTGCCAGTAGTGTGGGAGGGGATTTGCTGCTGTAGGTCATGAAGGCCGAACACAGCATAGCTTTGCTCGTGGCCTCCAAGCTGTCAATAAAATTATAGATTGAATCTAGAACAAGGACCAATGCCATATTTCAGGGGCTTTCTGGGTTTGAAATTTAAATCACCCCTCCCTTTGCTACCATAGCAATGCTGAGAGCCAGGAGCAATCATGTGTCCCTTCCATTCAACATTGTTACAGGTCAAATGATGGAAAATACATCAAATGACGATTTCTGTCACTTAAATATCGTTTCATGTGAGTGAAATTTGTCATGAGCAGTAGTGCAAAACAGGCAGTAGAAAATTGGTAGCCTATTTTACACCCCAGCTGATGGCACAGTGTAAAATGGATACTGATATGTTATCGTCCCAGACAAAATTCACCTCCAGTATATCCGTCCATATTTAATGTCACCTGTCATTCACAGCCAGACGTCCAAGAAGTGTGAAAAGGGACAGGGATGCGATGGAGCATGTTGCCATCCCATTTTCCATCCCCATCTATCCCAGAGGAAGGATAGAAGATGCAGACTGCCATATAAACAGGAATTCTTTGGGAACAATAAATACTATTGCATAGAGGTTTAGCGAAAGAACACTGGATACAAGTTAGCTTAATACTTACTTAAGTTTTGGGTTACCAAGTCTCTCAATAAAAACCTACCCTGTAGCCTTGCAGATCAGATTGTTTCCTTAATAGTTGTACGTTAGAGTTGATACAATTTCTTGCACTGCAAGGAATTATAATTTATAATATATTAAAAATATTTTATCTGCACACACGAGCAGAAAGGCAAGAAGGCAGACTGAAATGGACCAACTTTTTAATCCTTGTTCACTAAGATGGGCAGGCTAGACAAAGAGAGCAAAAATTACAAATGCATAGGGCCCAAGTTTGCCCAGGAGTTGCTCCGTTTTTTTGGGAACAACTAGATTTTTTTGGAGTGTCTTAAAAATTACAATTCTGCCCATTTAATTTGCTCCAGTGTAAGTGAGTTAGTTAGGGGACGTTATCAGCCACTTACGCCTGTTTTGGCCATTTAAGCAAGTTTAGACAGCTAAAAGTTACTCCAAACTAACTTAGGCCAGCATATGTGGCCACTTGTGGCCGCAAAGAAAAACCTTGCGGTGAGTTAAGAAATCAGCGCAGATAGCCAGAGCGAGAAGGGGGAAGGGAAGTGAGAGAACCTTGCAAAGCACTAAGTACCTTCACAACAACATTAAAGAAGCATAAGTACATTTAAAGCACCAAGCACTAAACAAAGCACAAAAATAAGCATTCAATAACAAATTAAAAAATACAAGGAAGCTGAGAGGACCTGCGTCTAGCACCAAAACTTTCAAAGCACTAAACAACTAAATTAAAAATGGATTGGTAAACTAGCAAATACATTATAGCAAGTCCTGTAAATAAGAGTTTCAGCCAAACTATTTTACATAATTCCTTTTGAAAGGAGATGAAGAGTAAACTTGAATGTAAATCAAACAAGAATTTCGGACCACATAATCAATCAATAAATAAATAAATAAACAAATAAAAACTAGAAGTCCTACCTTCAGCAAAGCTTTACTGCAGAAAAACATTAGCAGCTGGGTACTGTTGCACAGAGTCTATAGCAAGCTCCGTAAATTCTGGCCACCGATGAGGGAGCTCTTGACCAGGGCTAGGGGCGGTGTGCTTCGGGCCCCTCCCACACAGCCTGCAGCACACGCACACAGATTCTGGGAGCGAGGAGCTACTGCACATGCACGCACACTCTAGCGCACATGTGCAGAGGTTCCAGCACTGTTTTCAGCGCCGGGACCTGGCTCCACCCCCCAACTGCTTGTTCTATGCCATGCCAAGGCCTACGACATTCCAAGGAGCGGGGAGAATACCGAGGTAAGTTTTTGCCGCCATTTTTCGTCTACAAAGTCGCCGCATCTCAGGTAGGTGCGCCGTTTTAATCGAAGGGGCAAACCTGGGCCCATAAAGTGGGTATTTGGCTTTAGTTTGTTTCCTAACTAAAATAAAATCACCTTCAGTGCATACATATTGAAATCAACAACAATACTGATATAGTACACATACATTGGGACAGTATTACCTTGATTGACAAGGTCTAAAATGCAGAACAAGCATCTTAATCGTGTGAGTTGCCTGGAATGCTATGGCAAGCAAGAATCAGATGAGGACTTGGATGGTCTTCAGAAGATGGATGATGGGCATGCACAGAGAAATGGTTGGTACATTGGCAGGTCTGCCAGAGAGCTTGTTGTCATTGCCAATAAACATGGAGGAGTCCGGCACCAATTTTGCACAAGGCTTTGCACAGGACTTGGAACCCATGATTTCCAGGATGGACGTGATGGGCAACTCTATTAGTGCACTTGTGAACCCAACCATGATGAAGAGTTGGATGTCTCAGCTTCCAATGCCTTCCCCACATCCAGCAGCAAGTACTCCTACAGACTCTGCAAGAGCTAGTACATAACAGTAAGCCTGCAAGTTGGATGTAAATAGCGCTGGTGGCGAGGGGGGTGGCTCTTGTAGCTGAACACACACGTTCAGCTATGTGTGTTGAGAGGGTGTTGAATAGAGCGGCGAGTTTGAAAATGGCAGGACTTATGTCAAATCAGTGTTACACACTGACTGATCTGCCTACTCTGTATACCGCCACCGCATGCACGCACCGTGCGTGCTATCGCCCTCACCAGGGTGGTGTTCAGCACGGGCCACACCAGAAGTGGGTGGAAGCAAGGTGGACGACACTTTTCTCTTCAAAGCCAGCCAAAACTACCAGCGTCACGGAGCTGAATTGCGTGACCCCTTTATTTCCTCTGGTACCACCACTTCTTCACTTGTGCACTGTGACTCACCTGGTGCTACCTCCTCAAGCTCACTATCTGAATCATCCAGAGTGTATAAAGCTGGGCTGGTGCTTGGAAACATTGGTGAGAGTTGCACTAAATGCTGTGTGGTGCTGTCTTGTTCTAGCCCACTGGCAGTACTAGCAGGGTGCTTTTCCAAGCCTACAATGACAGAAGAGGAACATACAACAGGAATCTAACTCTACAGAAATACAGATTTTGCCTTGCAAGATGTTTGGCAGGAATGGCAGTGCACTATAAGTAAGTAATGTCTTTGTGATTATTGATAAACCTGTGTCAACTGTGAGGTGTTCAACCTTCGCCATCTCCAAGACCACTCCACTCTCTGTCGTCGAGTTACAGTACACGGAAGATGCCTGCGTCTGCGCACATACAGAGGCTGAACTCCAGGACATAGTCGACGTATTTACCGAGGCGTATGAAAGCATGGGCCTTACGCTAAACATCAGTAAGACAAAGGTCCTCCACCAGCCTGTCCTCGCCGCACAGCACTGCCCGCCAGATATCAAGATCCACGGAGCGGCCCTGGACAACGTGGACCACTTCCCTTATCTCGGGAGCATCCTATCAAAAAGAGCAGGCATTGACAACGAGATCCAACACCCCTTCCAGTGCGCCAGTACAGCCTTCAGCCGCCTGAGGAAAAGAGTGTTTGAAGACCAGGCCCTCAAAACTGTAACCAAACTCATGGTCTACAGGGCCGTAGTAATACCTGCCCTCCTATATGGCTCAGAGATGTGGACCATGTACAGTAGACACCTCAAGTCGTTGGAGAAATACCATCAGCAATGTCTCCCCTAGGAGGACAGATGCACCAACATTAGCATCCTCGACCAGGCCAACATCCCCAGCATTGAAGCACTGACCACACTCGATCAGCTCCGCTGGGCAGGCCACAGAGTTCGCATGCCAGACACGAGACTCCCAAAGCAAGCGCTCTACTCAGAACTCGTCCACGGCAAACGAGCCAAAGGTAGGCAGAGGAAACATTGCAAGGACACCCTCAAAGCCTCCCTGATAAAGTGTGACATCCCCACTGACAACTGGGAGTCCCTGTCCAAAGACCATCCTAAGTGGAGGAACTGCATCCGGGAGGGCGCTGAGCTCCTTGAGTATCGTCGCCGAGAGCATGCAGAAATCAAGCGCATGCAGCGGAAAGAGCGTGCGGCAAACCAGGCTCCCCACCCACCCTTTCCCTCAACCACTATCTGTCCCACCTGTGACAGAGACTGCGGTTCTCGTATTGGCCACCTAAGAACTCATGCTCAGAGTGGAAGCAAGTCTTCCTCGATTCAGAGGGACTGCCTATGAAGAGGATATCTGTGTGTCAATGAGTGTCAAGGATTAAATGACTCGTACCAGCCCTGAGCCTGGGAGAAGTTTCGCTTTACCTTCTACTCTCTCAAAGCTCTTATACACAAGAATGGCCGACTCAAAGGCTTGTCATTGCTGGACCCTTCTCCCGTTTGAGTCTGTTTCCTTTTATAATGTTCTGTCTTGTTCTGCAATTAATGGAATAATCTTAAGATGTTAAATTTAATGAGCACATATAGTGACAGATATGTACCAGCCTGCAACCTATCATGTGTGTCAATAAGTGACTTAATTGTACATCCCTGTCTGGAATAAAAATAAAACGGGGAAGGTGGCTCAACCGTGGCTAACAAGGGAAATTAAGGATCGTGTTAAATCCAAAGAAGAGGCATATAAATTGGCCAGAAAAAGCAGCAAACCTGAGGACTGGGAGAATTTTGTAAATACAGCAGAGGAGGACAAAGGCTTTCATTAGGAGGGGGAAATAGAGTATGAGAGGAAGCTTGCTGGGAACATAAAAACTGACTGCAAAAGCTTCTATAGATATGTGAAGGGAAAAAGATTAGTGAAAACAAACGTAGGTCCCTTGCAGTCAGATTCAGGTAAATTTATAATGGGGAACAAAGAAATGGCAGACCAGTTAAACAAATACTTTGGTTCTGTCTTCACGAAGGAAGACACAAATAACCTTCCGGAAATACTAGGGGACCGAGGGTCTAGTGAGAAGGAGGAACTGAAGGAAATCCTTATTAGGTGGGAAATTGTGTTAGGGAAATTGATGGGATTTGAGGCCGATAAATCCCTGGGGCCTGATAGTCTGCATCCCAGAGTACTTAAGGAAGTAGCCCTAGAAATAGTGGCTGCTTTGGTGATCATTTTCCAACAGTCTATCGACTTTGGATCAGTTCCTATGGACTGGAGGGTAGCTAATGTAACAACACTTTTTAAGAAAGGAGCAAGAGAGAAAAGGGGTAATTATAGATCGGTTAGCCTGACATTAGTAGTGGGGAAAATGTTGGAATCAATTACTAAAGATGAAATAGTAGCACATTTGGAAAGCAGTGACAGGATCGGTCCAAGTCAGCATGGATTTATGAAAGGGAAATCCTGCTTGACAAATCTTCGAGAATTTTTTGAGGATGTAACTGGTAGAGTGGACAAGGGAGAACCAGTGGATGTGGTATATTTGGACTTTCAAAAGGCTTTTGACAAGGTCCCACACAAGAGATTGGTGTGCAAAATTAAAGCACATGGTATTGGGGGTAATGTACTGACGTGGATAGAGAACTGGTTGGCAGACAGGAAGTCGAGATAAACGGGTCCTTTTCAGAATGGCAGACAGTGACTAGTGGGGTGCCGCAGGGCTCAGTGCTGGGACCCCAGCTATTTACAATATACATTAATGATTTGGATGAGGGAATTGAGTGTAATATCTCCAAGTTTGCAGATGACACTAAGCTGGATGGCGGTGTGAGCTATGAGGAGGATGTAAAAAGGCTGCAGGATGACTTGGACAGGTTAGGTGAGTGGGCAAATGCATGGCAGATGCAGTATAATGTGGATAAATGTGAGGTTATCCACTTTGGTGGCAAAAACGCGAAGGCAGAATATTATCTGAATGGCAGCAGATTAGGAAAAGGGTAGGTGCAACGAGACCTGGGTGTCATGGTACATCAGTCATTGAAAGTTGGCATGCATGTACACCAGGCGGTGAAGAAGGCAAATGGCATGTTGGCCTTCATAGCTAGGGGATTTGAGTATAGGAGCAGGGACGTCTTACTGCAGTTGTACAGGGCCTTGGTGACGCCTCACCTGGAATATTGTGTTCTGTTTCTCCTAATCTGAGGAAGGGCGTTCTTGCTATTGAGGGAGTGCAGTGAAGGTTCACCAGACTGATTCCCGGGATGACAGGACTGACATATGAGGAGAGACTGGATCTATTGAGCCTGTATTCACTGGAGTTTAGAAGGATGAGAGGGGATCTCATAGAAACATATAAAATTCTGACAGGACTGGACAGGTTAGATGCAGGAAGAATGTTCCTGATGTTGGGGAAACATAGAAACATGGAAAATAGGTGCAGGAGCAGGCCATTCAGCCCTTCTAGCCTGCACCGCCATTCAATGAGTTCATGGCTGAACATGAAACCTCAGTACCCACTTCCTGCTTTCTCGCCATAACCCTTGATCCCCCGAGTAGTAAGGACTTCATCTAACTCCCTTTTGAATATATTTAGTGAATTGGCCTCAACTACGTTCTGTGGTAGAGAATTCCACAGGTTCACCACTCTCTGGGTGAAGAAGTTTCTCCTCATCTCGGTCCTAAATGGCTTACCCCTTATCCTCAGACTGTGACCCCTGGTTCTGGACTTCCCCAACATTGGGAACATTCTTTCTGCATCTAACCTGTCTAAACCCGTCAGAATTTTAAACGTTTCTATGAGGTCCCCTCTCATTCTTCTGAACCCCAGTGAATACAAGCCCAGTTGATCCAATCTTTCTTGATAGGTCAGTCCCGCCATCCCGGGAATCAGTCTGGTGAACCTTCGCTGCACTCCCTCAATAGCAAGAATGTCCTTCCTCAAGTTAGGAGACCAAAACTGTACACAATACTCCAGGTGTGGCCTCACCAAGGCCCTGTACAACTGTAGCAACACCTCCCTGCCCCTGTATTCAAATCCCCTCGCTATGAAGGCCAACATGCCATTTGCTTTCTTAACCGCCTGCTGTACCTGAATGCTCACCTTCAATGACTGATGTACCATGACACCCAGGTCTCGTTGCACCTTCCCTTTTCCTAATCTGTCACCATTCAGATAATAGTCTGTCTCTCTGTTTTTACCACCAAAGTGGATAACCTCACATTTATCCACATTATACTTCATCTGCCATGCATTTGCCCACTCACCTAACCTATCCAAGTCACTCTGCAGCCTAATAGCATCCTCCTCGCAGCTGACACTGCCACCCAACTTAGTATCATCCGCAAATTTGGAGATACTGCATTTAATCCCCTCGTCTAAATCATTAATGTACAATGTAAACAGCTGGGGCCCCAGCACAGAACCTTGCGGCACTCCACTAGTCACTGCCTGCCATTCTGAAAAGTACCCGTTTACTCCTACTCTTTGCTTCCTGTCTGACAACCAGTTCTCAATCCACGTCAGCACACTAACCCCAATCCCATGTGCTTTAACTTTGCACATTAATCTCTTGTGTGGGACCTTGTCGAAAGCCTTCTGAAAGTCCAAATATACCACATCAACTGGTTCTCCTTTGTCCACTTTACTGGAAACATCCTCAAAAAATTCCAGAAGATTTGTCAAGCATGATTTCCCTTTCACAAATCCATGCTGAAGTCCAGAACCAGGGGACATAGTCTAAGGATAAGGGGTAAGCCATTTAGGACTGAGATGAGGAGAAACTTCTTCACTCAGAGAGTTGTTAACCTGTGAAATTCCCTACCGCAGAGAGTTGTTGATGCCAGTTCATTGGATATATTCAAGAGGGAGTTAGATGTGGCCCTTACGGCTAAAGGGATCAAGGGTTATGGAGAGAAAGCAGGAAAGGGGTACTGAGGTGAATGATCCGCCATGATCTTATTGAATGGTGGTGCAGGCTCGAAGGGCCGAATGGCCTACTCCTGCACCTATTTTCTATGTTTCTATGTTTTATCATTCAGCTAGGATGTGTTGAAATGATTTCTTGGTTGAAGCTTGGTTAAGATTTCATTGTGACGATAGTGTCAGGTGTAAAGTGCAGCCTATATCTGTACTATGCTGCTGTATGGCCATGCAAGCTAAGCATTAAAAGGACTGTAGGCATAGAAGCTTTGGAGGGGCATCAGGAAAAGAGTAACAAGATCTGAAAAAATACTTTACCCCATGTATACTTGGGACATATACTTGTTGGAGAAACTGCTGGCTAGCATTACCTTCGCACCTTTTCTCAGGTTTGCCATTTTATATTACATTTGTAGCGGGATCTCTGGATAGGCAGAGATAAATCAACCTGTCAGCTATCTCCTGTTTTGGACAACTCTTACTGAGGGTGTCCTTGAATGCTAAGCTTCACTTTAAGGGAACCATCGGTAAATGTGCATCAAGAACCCTCCATTGGTGAAAATGCTGTGAATACATAACAACATATGAACATACGAAATAGGGGCAGGAGTAAGCCATTTGGCCCCTCGAGCCTGCTCCACCATTTAATAAGATCATGGCTAATCTGATCATGGACTCAGCTCCATTTCCCTGCCCGCTTCCCATAACCCTTATCGCTCAAAAATCTGCCTATCTCCAACATATTCAATGACTCAGCCTCCACATTTCTCTGGGGCAGAGAATTTCACAGATTTACAACCCTCTGAGAGAAGACATTCCACATCATCTCATTTTTAAATGGGCAGCTCCTTAATCTGAGACTGTGCTCCTTAGCTTTAGTTTACCCTATGAGTGGAAATATCCTCTCTGCATCCACCTTGTCAAGCCCCCTCTTATCTTATATGTTTCGGTAAGATCACCTCTCATTCTTCTGAACTCCAATGAGTATCGGCCCAATCTACTCAACCTATCTTCATAAGTCAACCCCCTCATCTCCAGAGTCAACCTCGTGAACCTTCTCTGAATAGCCTCTTCCTTAAATATGGAGACCAAAACTGTATGCAGTACTCTAGGTGTGGCCTCATCAATACCCTATACAGTTGTAGCAGGACGGCTCTGCTTTTATACTCTATCCCCCTTGAATTAATGGCCAACATTCCATTTGCCTTCCTGATTACTTGCTGTACCTGCACACTAACTTTTTGAGTTTCATGCACAAGGACCCCTAGGTCCCTCTGTACTACAACACTTTGCAATTTTTCTCCATTTCAATTATAATTTGCTTTTCTATTTTTTCTGCCAAAGTGGATAACCTCACATTTTCCCACATTATACTCCATCTGCCAGATTTTTGCCCACTCACTTAGCCTCTCTATATTGCTTTGCAGATTTTTGTGTCCTCCTCACAATTTGATTTCTCACCCATCTTTGTATCATCAGCAAACCTGGCTACATTACACTACATTATCCCTGCGGCACCCCACTAGTTACTGTTTGCCAAATCGAAAATTACCCATTTATGTTTTCTGTTAGTTAGCCAATCCTCCATCCATTCTAATATATTACTCCCAACCCTGTGAGCTTTTATCTTGTGCAGTAACCTTTTATGTGGCACCTTATTGTAATGCCTTCTGGAAGTCCAAATACACCACATCCACTGGTTCCCCCTTATCCACTCTGCTCATTACATCCTCAAAGAACTCCAGCAAATTTGTCAAACATGATTTCTCTTTCATAAAACAATGCTGACTCTGCTTAATTAAATTGTGCTTTTCCAAATGTGTTGCTACTGCTTCCTTAATAATGGACTCCATCATTTCCCCAGCGACAGATGTTAGGCTAACTGGTCTATAGTTTCCTGCTTTCTGTCTCCCTCCTTTTTTAAATAAGGGTGTTACATTTACGGTTTTCCAATCTGCTGGGACCTCCCCAGAATCCAGGAAATGTTAGTAGATTACAACCAATGCATCCACTATCTCTGCAGCCACTTCTTTTAAGACCCTAGGATGCAAGCCATCAGGTCCAGGGGACATGTCTACCTTTAGTCCCATTATTTTACCGAGTACTACTTCTTTAATGATAGTGATTGTATTAAGTTCCTCCCTCCGTATAGCCCCTTGATTATCCACTATTGGGATGTTTTTGGTGTCTTCTACCGTAAAGATTGATATAAAATTTTTGTTAAAGTCTCTGCCATTTCCCTGTTCCCCATTATTAATTCCCCAGTCTCATCCTCTAAAGAACCAACATTTATTTTAGCCATTCTGTTCCTTTTTATGTACCTGTAGAAACTCTTACTGTCTGTTTTTATATTTTGTGCTAGTTTACTTTCTAATCTATCTCCCCTCTCTTTATTATGTTTTTAGTTGTTCTTTGCTGGCTTTTAAAAGTTTCCCAATCCTCTGGCCTCCCACTAGTCTTGGGCACTATGTATGCCCTTGCTTTCAATTTGATCGCCTCCCTTATTTCTTTTGTAAGCCATGGATGGCTCTCCCTTCTCTTACAGTCTTTCCTTCTCATCGGAATATATTTTTGTTGAGAGTTATGAAATATCTCCTTAAATGTTTGCCACTGCTCATCAACCGTCCCACACTTTAATCTATTTTCCCAGTCTACTTTAGCCAACTCTGCCTTCATACCTTTGTAGTCTTCTTTATTTAAGCTTAGGACACTGGACGCTGGAATGGAACTAAACTATAGAACCAGTGGGAGGTTGTTTAACCTACGCTGCCTCCAGACCAGGTCCAAGATTACCCCAACTTCTGTCATTGAGCTGCAGTATGCGGATGACGCCTGCGTCTGCGCACATTCTGAGGCTGAACTCCAGGATATAGTCAATGTATTCACTGAGGCATATGAAAGCATGGGCCTTACGCTTAACACAAAGGTTCTCCACCAGCCTGTCCCCGCCGCACAGCACTGCCCTCCAATCATCAAGATTCATGGCGTGGCCCTCGACAACGTAGACCGTTTCCCATATCTCGGGAGCCTCTTATCAACAAAGGCAGACATTGATGCGGAGATTCAACATCGCCTCCAGTGCGCCAGTGCAGCCTTCAGCCGTCTGAGGAAAAGAGTGTTTGAAGACCAGGCCCTCAAATCTACCACCAAGCTCATGGTCTACAGGGCTGTAGAAATACCCGCCCTCCTGTATGGATCTGAGACATGGACGATATATAGAAGGCACCTCAAGTCGCTGGAGATATATCACCAATGATGTCTCCGCAAGATCCTGCAAATCCCCTGGGAGGACAAGCGCACCAATGTCAGTGTCCTCGTCCAGGCTAACATCCCCAGTATTGAAGCACTGACCACATTCGATCAGCTTCGCTGGGCAGGCCACATAGTTCGCATGCCAGATAGGAGACTCCCTAAGCAAATGCTTTATGTGGAGCTCCTTCATGGTAAACGAGCTAAAGGTGGGCAGCAGAAACGAGCCTCCCTGGTAAAGTGTGACATCACCATTGACACCTGGGCAACCCTGGCCGAAGACCATCCGAGGTGGAGAAAGTGCATCCGGGAAGGCGTTGAGCTCTTCGAGTCTCAACTTAAAGAGCGTGAAGAGGTCAGCGCAGGCGGCAGAAGGAGCACGCAGCAAACCAGCCCCATCGACCCCTTCCCTCGACGAATGTCTGTCCCACCTGTAATAGGGTCTGTAACTCTCGTATTGGACTGTTCAGCCACCAAAGAACTCACTTTGGGAGTGGAAGCAAGTCTTCCTCAATTCCGAGGGACTGCCTATGATGATGATGTAGTCTCCTTTATTTAAGCTTAGGACACTGGTTTCTGATCCAACTTTCTCACCCTCCAACTGAACTTGAAATTCACCCATGCTATGGTCACTCATTCCGAGGATCCCTTACTAAGAGATTGTTTATTAATCCTGTCTCATTACACAGTACCAGGTCTAATAGAGCTTGCACCCTGGTTGGTTCTGCAATGTACTGTTCAAGGAAACTATCCTGGATACACTCTATGAACTCTTCCTCAAAGCTACCCTGGCCAATTTGCTTTGTCGAATCAATATGAAGGTTAAAATTGCCTATGATTATTTCCGTTCCTTTTTTATAAGCCTCCATTATTTCTTGATTTATACTCCTTCTACTGTTAGGGGACCTATAGACTACGCCCACCAACGACTTTTTCCCCTTATTATTCCTCCGCTCCACCCAAACTGATTCAACATCTTGATCTTCTGAACCAATATCGTTTCTCACTAACACACTGATCTCATCCTTTATTAACAGAGCTACCCCACCTCCTTTTCCTTTCTGTGTCCTTCCGAATTGTCAAATCCCCTGAATATTTAGTTCCCAGCCTTGGTCATCTTGCAATCACGTCTCTGTAATGGCAATCTGATCATACTCATTATGCCGTCAACTCATCTATTTTGTTATGAATGTTGCGTGCATTCAGATAAAGAGCTTTTAAATTAGTTTTTGTTATGAATACTGCGTGCATTCAGATAAAGAGCTTTTAAATTTATTTTTTTACCATTTTTTTCCTGCTTTGACCCCACAATCTGATACACTTTTATGTTTATACATTCTGTCCCTTCCTGTCACACTCTGGTTTTCATTTCCCTTCGTGCTACACTGCCTTCTCCTTATTTTTTGACGTTTTTAAATTTCCGCTTACCTGAACCCTCCCCCTCACTAATTAAAGCCCTCTATACAGCCCTAGTTATTTGATTCACCAGGACCCTAGTCCCAGCACGGTCTAAGTGGAGCCCGCCCCAACGGAACAACTCTCTCTTAACCCAATACTGGTACCAGTGTCCCACAAACCAAAACCCATTTCTCCCACACCAGTCTTTGAGTCACATGTTTAACTCTCTGATCTTATTTACCCTATGCAAATTTGCTTATGTCTCAGGTAGTAATCCAGAGATTATTACCTTTGTGGTTCTGCTTTTTAATTTAGCCCCTAGCTGCTCATAATCGTTCAACAGAACCTCTTTGTTTGTCCTACCTATGTCGTTGGTACTCTCGTGGACTACAACAACAAGATCTTCCCCCTCCCAAGTTCCTCACCAGCCCAGACGAGATGTCCTTAACCCTAGCACCAGCAACACAGCCTACAGAATCTTTAATCCCCTTCCCTTTAGTATACACCAAATTGGAGTTTAACTGAGTGTTCTGCCTAAAATGTCTACATTTTTTAATCTGCTCCATTTGTCAGCAATAAAGAGTATTTACTTCACAGCCCTTTCTACAGTTGCAGTAGTGCTTTAACTTTTCTCCTCTGTGAATTGCGAGTTCCCACAGCAGCCCAGTGGTTGGGAGCTGAGCATAAATATCCTCATGAACTTTTGGTAGGAATGGTACAGCACTACAAACTCATGGGATATACTGCACCACTAAATTTTTGCCAACTCACCAAAACTGGAATTTTTATGCCCTTTTTAAAATGTTCTTCAAATGTTAGTCTCTATGGACCAGCTATGGATTTATGCACACCATAATTCATTATGAGTGGTAAATTTGGATAGCACATTCTTGGAACTGTCTTGTGAATGAACATTTGCTTACAAAAGTAAATCTTAAAAAAAAGGGGATATTTCTGAAGCAGTGGTTAAGTGAAGTTTTTTTGCACACTAGGGTCAAAAAGGACTTTAAGTGGCCGAAATTGGGTTGCACCCCGTTTTGGGGCGGTAACCAAGTCGGGGCGGGAAATTCAGTTATCGCCCCTCACAGGAAGTGGAGCGCAATGTCGCTTGCTCCATTTCCTGTTGGGTTGGTGTCCGGAGGGCTACGTGGGCAGGATTGGCAGCGCTACGCGGCATTTCCGTGTAGCACTGATGCGTTTCAACGTCCCTCCCCTTTCGTTAAAGAGGAAGGCCACTGCGCATTCTGCAGGTCCTTTGATGGCCTCCACTGGGTCACCAGGGCTGCATGGTGCCATGGCCGTTGCCCGACACCCAAACAGATTGCCGGGCTGCACAATCGCGGCCTGGACCATGAGACATCGATGGAGCACAGGCCGACCGGTGAGTCGGCCGAAGAAAAGAAATGACAGCGCGGGGCACAATGCACGTTCCCTTTAACTTCCGGGAGGTTGGCATGGGCACCGCCCACAGGAGCCTCATGGGGCACTAGGCAATTTCCACCGTGGGGCGGGAAGGGGTCGCTGCGCAATGCGATGATATCATTGCCCGAGGCACGGCGGCCTGGGGCACTAGTAACGGGGCGCGCCGCTACCGTGTTTGCTAATTTCTGTGCAGTTTCACGGTGCCGGTAGTGCCCTCCCTCTCCCACCCTGGGCAAAAACAGTTCCGCGCCCCATTAGTGCTCCTTGGAGGCACTACTGGGAGGTGCAGAACAGGGCAATTTCAGCCCCTCAGAGTTTGACACTATTAAGATTACCATATGAAAACAGTATTGTTTATGCAGCAGTTGTTATGATCAGTGTCTGTAACTACTATTGCATTTGACCAAAATTATGAAATGCTCCTGACTTCCCAAAAGTGCATTTGATTTTAACGAAAATCTGCCTCCATTATAACCTCGTTATATCCATCTGTTAGCTGGAGACTATCAGTAAATCATAAGCCAAAGATAGGATGAAGAGCTATCAAGCTTCTAATCTAAACTCAAGTGATATAGCCTACATGAGAAATTCAAGGGATTGTGCTGATTTACTATCCTTTACACAATCTTATTATCTCCATAGTCTACAATATTTAACCAGTTATATTTAATACACAGTTACCTTTAACTTGAAAATTATGTGGGGTTGATTTTCCTTGCCCCTCACCTAGTTCCCTGCCCCCTCAGCTTCTCTGCTCTAAGGGGCCAAAGTTCTTCTGGGCACCCTGCCAAGCGGGTGCCCACCCAGAATTCTGTCAAGAAAATGTGGTTCAAGGGCCTATAATGTCCATTTTTCCTCTGCTTTGTTAGGTGATAGAAGGTGCCAGCTACAACAACCTTCTGCGTCCAGCCAAGGAATAAAAAGTTCAACCTTTTCGGAGTAACCTAACGTGCCGTTATCCTGCTGCTGCCAATCCGAGACTGGTCGATGCAGCTTCAATGCAGTCAACAGACTTTTGTTGTATTCAGTCTGACCTCAGTCTGACTGGTGCAGTAACAAGGGAGGTCTGTGCTTGTGTGCTTTGATCCATGCACACAGCTCTACTTCTCCAGCCAGATCATTTATAATGTTAAAAGAGTACAACAGGCATGTCCACCTTGTGTTAAAAAGATTCCATATTAAGTTTTTTTTAAAACCCAGCTGATCCAATGGACCACCTAGACACTTTTCCAATAGAGTTATAAAAATTTACAGCACGGAAAGAGGCCATTTCGGCTCATTGTGTCCGTGCTGGCTGACAAGGAGCTATCCAGCCTAATCCCACTTTCCAGTTCTTGGTCCGTAGCCCTGTAGCTTACGGCACTTCAAGTGCATGTCCAGGTACTTTTTAAATGTGGTGAGGGTTTCTGCCTCAACCACCCTTTCAAGCAGTGAATTTCAGACCCCCACCACCCTCTGGATGAATATATTTCCCCCAGTGTAGCTTTACTTTGAGCTGGAGTTATACTGAAGCCACGACAAACTAAAAGTGATGTGAAATGGGCACCTGAAGGGGATCTCATAGTATTTGGCTTTAGTACACTCAGCTGACAGCTGAGAACATATTGCCTGATTTCAATTAGTTATACTTCCACATTTTACGTAGATGTGCACTTTGCATCAACACAAAAGTAGCAAAGTATCAATATAGTTGCACCTTTTGTTTGATTGTCAAATTTGGAAGCGGTTTGTATTTGGGCCTTTGAATGTTGTTTCAATCCTTTTAGTGATGATGTACCAATACATGACATGAATAATAATGTACTTTATTTACATGCAGAGATATAGGGGCCGAAGTTCAGGGTTTCTGTAAGGCCTGTTACCGCTGTTTTGCGGCGGCCATGCGGCGGAATCGAATGGCCACCGCATTGGAGTCCATTGGCCGCCCTGTCCCAAATTCACCTCAGGGATCTTTCTGGTGGTTCCCACTTCCCCAAGTCATCAAAGCACACACTGCCACTCTCCCGCACCTCCATCCCACTCAGCATGAAATTTACTGTAAAAAATCGACAAGTCGCCACGCAGTGTCCCGACAGCTTTTTCTGTCAGTGCACCTGGTTTCTTTGTGTGTGAGCCACGGCCCTTCAAGGGGAGGGCGCACTGCCGGACAATTATGGCCCCGGGTTCGGCCGGGCCGCCAACACTCTTGGGTGCCAGGCGGCTGGCCTGGCTGAAATCTTCCCTCGTGGCCCAGTGGCCGCACCTAAAGAAACTCCCCTTTAAATGAGGGGAGAGACATGATGACACAGATGTGCACTGACATCATCACCGGTCTGCCGCTGAGTGACAGCGGCAGAGACTCGGTCTCGCCCCAACTTCCGTCCCTCACCAGCACTTACCGCCGCAATTCCACTCCCATTATGACCGGCTTCCAGTCTGAGTCGAAAAAAACGGCAAAGTAGAGAAAATCGATCGGGAGCCTGCCTCATCGCACCCGACGGTAAAAACATCCAAAAAAAGGTAGGTGCACCAGCTTTCTGGCAGCATTGAATTTCGGCCCCATAATTTTTTTACACCACTGAGTGAGTGGCTTAAGACTCCTCAGTAATAAATGGTTAATGCCGTCTGAATTTGAAACTACTTAAATGGAAATTGTCATTTTTACCAGTAGGTGTCTTGTGATATTATTTATGGGTCGTCCAGGCCATGGGTTGGACAGTGAAGCAATGGGTCGCGTGCAAACAGGAAGCAGGGTAAAGATGGCAATTCTACAAATGGCAAGAAAATGTGAAATTTGAGCCCATCAATATGCTTCACATTTTACACACAATAGACAATTTACTCTTCTAATCTTAAATGGTCCTGTTTCACTGTAGAATGCATTTTGAAGACACTATTTTTGAAAAAGAAAATCTGACAATAAGTGTTGGCTGGTAAGATTTAAGATAAATTCTCATTTATTTTTAGTACCATTGAAAAACCACTCAATAGATTTAATCCTATCGTACCTGACTGTGTACACTAAGGTTTACATACCTTTCTGTGAAATTTTGTTTTAAATCAACAGGATATGCTCAACGAATTCGAATATTTTGGCAAGGGGAGCAGATACCAATGACATCGGAGCAATGTTAACTAAACCTGCCCATCAGGAAACTAACCAGATTGGGTGCTGGTTTTACATCCGGCTCAATTTTGCAAAGTAATATTAAAACCAGTGTTCCATCTGATCCCGTGGGTTTACCATCTGGAGAATTAGGTTAAAATTAACCTTTACTTCTGTGTTAAATTCAGACAATAACATATGTAAAAACACCCAACTGAGGATTGTGCCCACAGAACGGTTAAAACATTCACAACATCTTTTAGGCGACAATGCCTGGTTACGATTGGAGTCAGAAGACTCAGTTAAGAAATACAGAGGTGCAGTATTTCAAGAATTATTTCCCGCTTGGGCTGCACTCCATCAACAGGTAACTTTTTTGCTTAAGTCTCTGATGGATTACGTCCTATCTAGAGGCCAAGCGCTGATATGTGCTTTCACAGTGAAGCAGCAATCTGTGTGGGCAACCAGGGCAGTAGCATTCTGGTAGGCAGGGATAGTTTAAAAAAAATACACAAGTGCATTGTACTTTAAGCTAAGCTATGCAGTGACTCTGCTTTTTTTCTATTATTCTCAGGATCTGGGACAGGTTGTCTTAAAAATTACAGATGGGGCCTGGAGCTGACGTGTGTGGACATAGAAAGAGCTCAAGGCTGCATATGTGTTCGAGAGTAAACTAGCAAGAAATATAAAAACTGATAGTAAGAGCTTTTACAGTATATAAAAAGGAAGAGGGTAGCTAAAGTAAACGTTGGTCCCTTAGAGGATGAGACTGGGGAATTAATAATGGGGAACAGGGAAATGGTAGAGACTTTGAACAAATATTTTGTATCGGTCTTCATGGTAGAAGACACTAAAAACATCCCAATAATATATAATCAAGGGGCTATAGGGAGGGGGGAACTTAAGACAATCACTATCACAAAAGAAAAAGTACTCGGTAAAATAATGGAACTAAAAGTGGACAAGTCCCTTGGATCTGATGACCTACATCCTAGAGTCTTAAAAAGAAGTGGCTGCAGGGATAGTGTTTACATTGGTTGCAATCTACCAAAATTCCTTGGGGTCTGGCGAAGTCCCAGCGGATTGGAAAACCACAAATGTAATGCCCTTATTTTAAAAAGATGGAAGACAGAAAGCAGGAAACTATAGACCAGTTAGCCTAACATCTGTCGTCGGGGAAATGCTGGAGTCCATTATTAAGGAAGCAGTAGCAGGATATTTGGAAAATCATAATGCAATCAGGCAGAGTCAGCATGGTTTTATGAAAGGGAAATCATATTTGATAAATTTACTGGAGTTCTTTGAGGATGTAACAAGCAGGGTGGATAAGAGAGAACCAGTGGATGTGGTGTATTTGGATTTTCAGAAAGCATTCAATAAGGTGCCACATAAAAGGTTACTGCACAAGATAAGAGCTCACGGGGTTGGGGGTAATATATTAGCATGGATAGAGGATTGGCTAACTAACTGAAAACAGAGAGTCAGGATAAATAGATAATTTTCCGGTTGGGAAACAGTAACTAGTGGGGTGCCACAAGTATCGGTGCTGGGGCCTCAACTATTTACAATCTATATTAATGATTTGGATGAAGGGACTGAGTGCAATGTAGCCAAGTTTGCTGCTGATACAAAGATGGGTGGGAAAGCAAGTTGTGAGGGATATAGACAGGCTAAATGAGTGGGCAAACATTTGGCAGATGGAGTATAATGTGGGAAAGTGTGAGGTTATCCACTTTGACAGGCAAAATAAAAAAGCAAATTATTATTTAAATGGAGAGAGATTAAAAAATGCTGCAGTACAAAGGGACCTGGGGTCCTTGTGTATGATACACAAAACATTAGTGTATAGGTACAGCAAATAATCAGGAAGGCAAATGGAATGTTGGCCTTTATTGCAAGGGGGATATGGAATATAAAAACAGGGAAGTCCTGCTACAATTATACAGGGTATTGGTGAGACCACCCCTAGAGTACTGCGTACAGTTTTGGCCTCCTTATTTAAGGAGGGATATACTTGCATTGGAGGCAGTTCAGAGGTTCACTAAGTTGATTCCTGAGATGAAGGGGTTGACTTATGAAGAAAGGTTGAGCAGGACCTATACTCATTGGAGTTTAGAAGAATGAGAGGTGATCTTATTGAAACATATAAGATACTGAGGGGGGCTCGACAACGTAGATGCAGAGAGGATGTTTCCACTCATGGGGGAATCTAGAACTAGGGGGAATAGTTTAAGAATAAGGGATCGCCCATTTAGAACTGAGATGAGGAGGAATTTCTTCTCTCAGAGGGTCTTAAATCTGTGGAATTCTCTGCCCCAGAGAGCTGTGCAGGCTGGGTCATTGAATATATTTAAGGTGGAGATAGACACATTTTTTAATGATAAGAGAGTGAAGGGTTATGGGGAGCAGGCAGGGAAGTGGAGTTGAGCCCAAGATTAGAACAGCCATGATCTTATTAAATGGCGGAGCAGGCTCGAGGGGCCAAATGGCCTACTCCTGCTCCTATTTCTTATGTTCTTATGCCCCAGAGGGGCTTTTGTGGGACAGTTGTTTGATCATGTATCAGTAGGTTCTAGTTATATTGTTCTGTCACCAACTGAAGTGCCCGGCTTTGAGGAAAGAAGTGTATGAAGTGAAGTTTCTATCTCTGTAACCTCCTCCAGTCCGACAAGCCTTCCTGATCTCTGCACTCTTCCAATTCTGGTGCATCCCTGATCTTAATCGTGCCACCATTGGTGGCTGTGCTTTCAGCTGCCGAGGCCCTAAGCTCTGGAATTCCCTCCCGAAACCTCTCCACATCTCTACCTCTCTCTCCTCCTTTAAGTTGCTCCTTAAAACATACCTCTTTGATCAAGGTTTTGGTCATCTGTCCTGATATCGCCTTCTGTGGCTCGGTGTCAAAAAAGTTTTTATTGATAACACTCGTTAAGCGCCTTGGAACATTTCGCTACATTAAATGCGCTATATAAATGCAAGTTGTTGTTTCAGTAGATCCATTCTAATGTCATTTTTGGATGAGATGTTAAACCAAAGTTTTGATGGATGTAAAAGATGCTATGGCACAATTTGAAGAAGAGCAGGTAGTTTTCTTGGTGTCTCCATCAACCTATTCCTTCATTAATCAACACCACCAGAAAACTTATACAAAAAAATAAATAGGCCTCACGAGCAAACAGTTCTAATCACAATTACTCACCCTGTTCCCATATCCAGTCAATGCCTTTTCCTTCATCCAGCTATCCAATCTAATCTTGAATGTTGACGTAATTTCGTCTCAAACACCAATCGTGGACGTGAATACCAGAGCATCACAATTCTCTGGTCCCAAGTTTACGTCCTCTGTAAAAACGGCGCACCTCCATCCTCTGCTCTATCCTCCTATTTCTGTACTCACTAGCTCGTGGCACTGGGAGTAATCCGGAGGTTACTACCTTTGAGGTCCTGCTTTTTAATCTAGCTCCTTAAACTCTGCCTGCAGGATCTCATCCCTCCATAAGGTGCGCCGACTTTCTGGAATAAAAAGGGTGCCGAAAACTTACCTTGCGATTCTGCGAGCTCCTCAGGACGTCTTCGGCCTCGGCGTGGCACAGCACCAGGGGTCGGGGGCGGAGCCAGGTCCCGGTGCTGAAAACAGTGCCGGGACCTCTGCACATGTGCGCTAGAGTGTGCGCGCATGTGCAGTAGCTCCACGCAGGCCGAATCTGTAGATCAGACTACATCTAAATTAATGAATTATAATTGCATAACAAATGCGTAACTACGATATTTCTTGTATGTTATTAGTAATGTTTGATACTTTGCCCATTTCGCATTACTCACCACGCCACGAGTCATGACCACATGGCTTTCAGGACCCACCAAAGCCACCGCAAGCTCCTCATATGGATTCAGAACGTGCACTTGAACAGGGCCGCCACCCGTCCTCCTTTTCTCCGCGCGGTTTAAACTGATCTTTTTCTGTAAATGATCATTTAACATTGCATTGCATAAGCTACCTTACTTGACAAGAAACATTGAAGACTGATTTAAATGTTCAATTATTACATAACATCATAGTGCATATGAATAATTTTTAATATTATTCTAATTATACACAGTAAGCATACAATATATATGTATGATTTTAAATATGACTTTTAAATATCTTTTAAATATTAAAATGCAACTTAATCTGGTGGGCTGCATATGAATAATTTTTAATACTATAACATGCAACTTAGTATTAGGGTGAATAAATGTAATTGGTAATGTAAAATTTTTTTCATTTAATGTAGTTTTTAAACTTCATATTATAAATAATTAACATTGAGAAATTTGTTTGCAATTTATAAACATGAAGTAAATAATACATAATAATAATTTATAAACATGAAGTAAATAATACATATATGTGCTTTCAAACATGACTTTTAAATATGTTTTAAAGACATATCAAACTTACTCTGGCAGCTGCCAGCAGGCTGTTCCATCTCTTGCGGCACTGGTCAGCCGTCCGCACCTCGTGGGATGCCGATGTGACAACATCGGCAATCTCCTGCCAAATCCGTCTGTAAGCACGGGGTGGAGGTTTCCCAAGGCCACCCCGTGTCAAGTCCTCCCACCTTGTTGACACTACATTTACAAGTGCCTCGTTGGCCTCTTCACTGAAGGCTTTGGCCCTTCTCCTTTCCATTTCACTTTCATTTCAATTTTGCATGTGCATGGACATTGCTGAAACGTCTTTTAGGGTACCAGATAATAATCAACTGACCAAGTCCTCTCTTCTTCTCCCTCTCCCGCTCTCTCCAACCCTCCCTTTCCTTCTGAGCATTTTCCATGACCCATGAACTCTCCAAACGCGACAAAGAAAATCGACTCCAAAAAAAGAACCATCCCACACATGCGCACAATAACGTTGCTAGGGAAACTTTTTTTTGGACATCTGTTTCACTTCCTCTTTTTTTGGGCGATCGTGAGATCGCTGAGAAATCAGATCGCCCATTTGACATCATTGGGGTAAGGCCGAGTGGAAAATCGCAAAATAAATGGGCCTTATGCTGGCGATCAGCATGGGTGATACATCACACATCGCTGGAATAAGGCCCATTTTTGGGGGCCTTAGCCACCAAGTGGAAAGTCTAGCCCAATGCCTCTTGGCTTTTATAGTCTACCTCGAGATTGTAGCTAAAATTCGATTAGTTTGGTTCACAGCTTTCTCAATCTGAGGTGCCCTTTAATGTTTCGTGAACCCACACCCCCAAAGCCCTCTGCTCTTTCACAGCACCAAGTCTACTTCCATTCAGAGTACAATTACCACTGTTATTTTTTTACAAAAATGCATCATCTCATATTTACTGACATTGAACTCCATCTGTCACATTTTGGCTCATGCCTCCACCTTATCATAGAAATGGTTACAGCACAGAAGGAGGCCAATCAGCCCATCAGGCCCATGCCTGCTCTCTGCAAGAGCGCTTCAGCTAGTCCCACTCCCTCGCCCTTTCCCCATAGCCCTTCAGCAACTTATCCAATTCCCTTTTGAAAGCCATGATTGAATCTGGCTCCACCACCCTTTCATTTCAGATCCTAACCACTCGCTGCGTAAAAATGTTTTCCTCATGATGTCGCCTTTGGTTCATCTGCCAATCACCTTAAATCTGTGCCCTCTGGTTCTCAATATCTATTTATAGTTTCCTTTGGTCTTCCAAAGAACTTTACCTCCTATTTTGGTAACATCTGCAAATTTGGACAACACTTTTTCTAGGCCTATGATTATTGCATTCAGGGCCGGCTTTACAGGTAGGTAAACTGGGCGCCATGGTCAGGGGGGGTTACTGTGGTCAAGAAGATGTGACATTATTGACGACCTCTGCGCAGAACCTGGCTATCTCCAAAGTCTGCTTGCAACGGACTGTAATACTCCTCAACAAGAGCAAACTAAAAGTTGCAAGAGCAAGTTCCCAAACACATAGATAGCAATCAGGATCCTGTTAACCATCTCTGTATTGGTGGTGAGCAATGAACGGAACGTCTCGAAATTAAAGCTTATATAAAACAGACTTGAAATTGACCATGGGAGATTACAGGCTATCTTCGCTGGCCATCCTATCTATCAAGAATGATGTGGCTCGAAACATCTTGGTGAACAAAGTTATTTATTTGCTATTGTTGTTTATTAGTTTAGTGTTTAATTTAGTATTTAGTTTATTTGTCGCTTTGCTATAGTTATTTTTTATGACTTGTATAGTTTATTAATTAAATCATCATCATCATCATAGGCAGTCCCTTGGAATCGAGGAAGACTTCCTTCCACTCCCAAAGTGAGTTCTTTGATGGCTGAACAGTGCGATACGAGAGCCACAGACCCTGTTACAGGTGGGACAGACATTCGGCGAGGGAAGGGGTCGGTGGGGCTGGTTTGCCGCGCGCTCCTTCCGCTGCCTGCGCTTGACCTCTTCAAGTTCTTTACGTTGAGACTCGAAGAGCTCAACGCCCTCCCGGATGCACTTTTTCCACCTCGGGCGGTCTTCAGCCAGGTGTCAGTGGTGATGTCGCACTTTACCAGGGAGGCTTTGAGGGTGACCTTATAACGTTTCCGCTGTCCTCCTTTGGCTTGTTTACCATGAAGGAGCTCCGCATAAAGCATTTGCTTAGGGAGCCTTGTATCTGGCATGCGAACTATGTGGCCTGCCCAGCAAAGCTGATCGAGTGTGGTCAGTGCTTCAATACTGGGGATGTTAGCCTGGTCGAGGACACTGATGTTGGTGCCCCTGTCCTCCCAGGGGATTTGTAGGATCTTGCGGAGACATTATTGGTGATATATCTCCAGCGACTTGAGGTGCCTTCTATACATCGTCCATGCCTCAGATCCATACAGGAGGGTGGGTATTACTACAGCCCTGTAGACCATGAGCTTGGTGGTAGATTTGAGGGCCTGGTCTTCAAACACTCTTTTCCTCAGACGGCCAAAGGCTGCACTGGCACACTGGAGGCGATGTTGAATCTCCGCATCAATGTCTGCCTTTAATGATAAGAGGCTCCCGAGATATGGGAAGTGGTATACTTAAATTATAAAAAACTTTTGAAATTACAGCTTTATTTCTGAAACTACCGCAACTACTATATATTTAAACTCAAAGAAAGGGTGCCAAAATACAAGTTTGCCCAGGGCGCCATCTTCCCTAAGGCCAGCCTTGATCGCATTTGCCTACATAACAACATTGAGAGCACAGTTAAAGTAATGAAATTGGTTTTGAGCTTTTTAGATTGTCCTGAGGAGGTGATAGAGGAATTGCAAGTTCTTTGTATTTCACACAACATAAGATGAGCCTATGATTTTGCTCTCCTAGGATGCTTACGACCATGTAAAATGGTGAGGATAACCTAGATGAGCAAGATGGGTGGCCGAATGGCATTTTATAGCGAAGCTTGCAAATACAGTAAAATAGATTATATAATGTCCCGGATACAGTTTGATTTTTACCAGAACTGAAAATTCTTTTGAATGCTACCAACGTCAGATTTCTATCAAATTCAAACTTGATTTTTATTACTGATCTGGTGTTTCATCATACTTCATCCATGCAGCTGGATAATCAAATTGATTATGTGATAGTTACATGCAGAAAATATACATAAAACGCTAGTTATGCCATAGCTCGAGTATTGTGTGCAGTTCTGGTTACCACATTATAGGAAGGATGTGATTGCACTAGAGAGGGTACAGAGGAGATTTACGAGGATGTTGCCAGGAGTGGAGAATTTTAGCTATGAGGACAGATTGGATAGGCTGGGTTTGTTTTCCTTGGAACAGGGGAGGCGGCAGGGAGACCTCATTGAGGTGTATAAAATTATGAGGGGTTTGGATAGAGTGGATAGAAAAGGACTATTTCCCTTAGCAGAGGGGTCAACAACCAGGGGGCATAAATATAAAGTAATTGGTAGAAGGTTTAGAGGGGATTTGAAGGGCAATGTCTTCACCCAGAGGGTTTTGGAGGTCTGGAACTCACTGCCTGAAAGGGTGGTATAGGTAGAAACCCTCACCACATTTAAAAAGTACTTAGATGTGCACTAGAAATATTGTAACATGCAGGGTTACGGACCTAGAGCTGGTAAGTGAGATTAGGCTGGATAGTCTCTTGTTGACCGGCATGGACACGATGGGCCGAAATGGCCTCCATCAGTGCTGTAAATTTCTATGATACTGGCCCAGAAATTCCGGTCGGCTGCTTCCCACGGGTGATCGGGTAAAAAATGTTTTTTAAATGCGCACTTACCTTATCTTGCTGTATGAGTTCCCGGTCCTGAGGCCTCCTCCGACTGCACATCGCAGCGCATGCACATCGGGACGTGCGCAGGCCTGGAGCTGAAGTCACATGGCTCTGGGCAGCCAATCAATATAGTATGTTCTCCTTCATAATAATGGGAACTCCGTAAGTTGGAGTTCTCATTATTATGAATAAGAAATAGCGTGCAAAACACACAAACCAATAATAAAAAATAGAAAAAAATACACAACATATTTTTATTAATTTAAATTAAAATTATTTATGTATTTAAAAAATATATATTTTTCCAATTTTTAAAAAAGTTTTTAAAATTATGGTTTAAAATAAACTTACCATAGTGGGCAGGGTTTTTAACAATAAAATGTGTTTTTATAATTTTATTTAAAAATGTTTTTGCGTATTTTAAAACTCTTACACCTGTAACAGTAGGCTATGTGCCTGCTTTTATCAGGCGCAAGAGTTTTGAGGACATTTGCTGGGCAAGATTTGGGTAAATACCGCAATCTTTCCCTTGCAAATGTCCTCGCTCCCGATATGCATTGGATCTGTCAAGCTCCAGCTTTTACGATGCCTTCCCGGGTCCATAGTCACTCAGTACGGACCGGGAGGCCGGAATTTCTGCCCCTCTATGATTCTACGAAAAAGGACCTTGCTTTTATGAGTCTTTAAAGATCTCAATTGTTTTTAGTCATTGGGATTCCTACCTTCTCCTCCTCTGCTAAAGATGGAAATTAACAATGATATATAATGAGCATACCTGTGCCAGAGGAGCAATATCTGCCAAGGTTTGTGCTGCTGATTGATATCCCGTGCCTCATGCCTGGAAGTGCACATGTTGACATCTGGTGAGCACAAGGTTGGGCTTGGCCTTGATTTCTTTAAATAGTCTGCTGGTTGTGGGATCTTACTATGCTGAATATGGCTGCTGTGTTTGACCACACAGAACACTCAGCGCACTTCAAAGCAGTTAACTGCGAAATGCTTTGAAGCATTTCTGCAAGTCTAGATAAAACACAATGGGAGAGAAATTGGCCAGCTTTGCGCACGTTTTTTCGGCGATATTTTTCCTTTTTTGCTCACTAGGTACTCACCTAAATTGGCCAAAGTTAATGAATGGCGGTTTTGAAATATTGCTGAAAAGCAATCGACCATGTGCAACAGCAAAAAAAAAACGCACTGCTTAAAATTGGCCGTTCGGAGAACCCGTACTCAGAGTGGAAAAAAAAGCCCAAGAAAAGCCTGTGTTGAAGCCCCAGCAACAGCAGTAGGTATGAAGACTGACAAAAAAGGTAAGTTGAAGTTTTTATTTTTTAAATCTTTTTCAGCGACTCATTAGTTAATTAAGTGTATAGTAAATGTTTTCTGATTGTTTATTTTTTGATTTTTGCAATTTTGTTTTTGTGTGTTTTCTCCCCTCCCAGTGCCTGTATTTTTGGCGGTGATAGGCCTCGGGCTAAAGTTGGCGAGGAAACGCGGGTTCCACCGTGAATCCTCGTGCAACGCCGATTTTTGCCGTAGGGTGCATTTTTTTGCCAATTTCACCCCCTTTAAAAAAATGGCGAAGTTTTTAAGTGGTATTTTTGCCGTAGAATAATGGGCAAAAAACAATATCGGCAAAAAGTGAATTTCTAGCCTGATATGTCTTTATTTTTTTTGTCTATTAGGAATGGGTGAGCTACGGGAGGGCGGCTGGTAACGACAGAACCATATTTCAGCAAGAGTCGGTGCTTCAAAGAGGGGACTAAAAGGGAGAAAATTGGAAAAGAGAAAGTAAAAATGCACCTCAGAAAAAAATTCAAAACATCAGTTATCAGTTTTCCAATTGACGTAATTGCTCTGCTGGCACCATGTTGTTGGTATTAATTTTAACTGTGCGGCACTTGGCAAATAGCCTTCTATAAACAATTTTTCACTGCTAATTATCCAGAACTTTTCAACACTACCATTGCCATGTAGGGGAGCCTAGAGACTTTGGTGTGCAGCAAAACTAAATGCACCTTGCAGAGTTGAAGCATGCTTTCTTTTTAGTTTTATGAGTCACTGTTTGAAGCTTTCAAATTTCTCATTTACTGATGAATAACCACATGTTGTCAACACATTTAACAATTGATCACTTTATAATATATGTATTTAACCTTTGAGTAGAACATACATCAATTTTATAATATCAGTAAATTCCAGGATATATAAATAAAAATAAATGTTGATATCCTGATGGTTTAATGAGTTTTTATGCAGGAGTTTGATGTTCAATATGGAGGCTAACCCCTTGTTTGTTAGATTTTATTTTACCTAAGTAGGCTACATAATGCCCTGAATGCTAAAGGAATGAATTTAAGCTATTTGCAGTCTAAAAGAAAAAAATAACTTGCATTTGTATAATAACCTCATGACATCCTGAAGTGCTTCACAGCTAATTAAGTACTTTTGAAGCATAGCCACTGTTGCAATGGAGGGAAACTCAGCAGCCAATTTGAAGACAATGAGGTCCCACAAAAAGCAATGAGATAAATGAATAGATTTGATTCAATGATGTTGGCTCAGGGATAAATTTTGGCCAACACATCAGGAGAAATTCCCTGCTCTTTTTCCATCAGTGCCATGGGATCTTTTATGCTCATCAGAAAGGGCAAATGAGTCATCAGTTTAATGTTTCATCTAAAAGATAGCACCTCCAATGGTGCAGCACTCCCTCAGTAGATTACGTGATGAAGTCACTGAAAAGCTGCCTGAACCCTGGAACTTCTGACTCAGACATGACAGTGCTGCCACTAAGCAAAGGCTGGCATCTTACAGACTAGATACAGCATTATATATGGGTCCAGTAGTGTAGTGGTTATGTTACTGGATTGTAATCCAGAGACTTCATTGAATAATCCAGAGAACATTAGTTCATATCCCATCATGGCAGTTTGTGAACTTGAATTCAGTATAAAAAAATAAAAAATAAATTTGGAATAAAAAAATAAGTAAAAGTGACCATGAAACCTGTAGAAGATTGTTGTAAAAACCCAACTGGCTCACTAATGCACTTTAGGGAAGGAAAGCTACCCTCCTTATCCTGTCTGTCCAGTCTAGTTGACTCTTAACTGTCCTCTGAACTGGCCTAGCAAGCCACTCATTTATATGAAACCACAAAAAAGAATAGGAAGAATTTAACTGCATTTAGGATTAGGGTTAGGGTTAGGGTTGGCTGTGAACTAGGCATCAAATGTGGACATAATGAAGGCAAAGTCGATCCTTCAAAGTTCTCCTCACTAGTAACTGGGAATTGGTTCCCAAACTGTTCCATAGACTAGTCAAGCAATAGTCTGACATAATCAGACTCACAGAATCATATCTATCAGCTGATGTCCCAGACTCATGCAATTCCTTCACTGTGTATATTAAGAACATAAGAAATAGGAGCAGGATTAGGCCATTTGGCCCCACAAGCCTGCTCCGCCATTCAATAAGATCATGGTTGATCTGATCATGGACTCAGCTCCACTTCCCTGCCCGCTCCCCATAACCCTGTATTCCCTTATCGCTCAAAAATCTGTCTATCTCCGCCTTAAATATATTCAATGACCCAACCTCCAAAGCTCTGTGGGGCAGAGAATTCCACAGATTTATAACCCTCTGAGAGAAGAAATTCCTCCTCATCTCAGTTTTAAATGGGCGGCTCTTTATTCTGAGACTATGCCTCCTAGTTTTAGTTTCCCCTACGAGTGGATATATACTGTCTGCATCCAACTTGTCAAGCCCTCTCATTATCTTATATGTTTGGATAAGATAACCTCTCATTCTTCTGAACTCCAATGAGTATAAGCCCATCCTAGTCAATCTATCTTCATAAGTCAACCCCCTCATCTCCCGAATCAATCTAGTAAAACTTCTCTGAACAGCCTCCAATGCAAGTATAACCTTCCTTAAATACAGAGACCAAAACTGTACGCAATATTCGAGGTGTGGTCTCACCAATACACTGTACAGTTGTAGCAGGACTTCTCTGCTTTTATACTCTATTCCCCTTGCAATAAAGGCCAACATTCCATTTGCCTTTCTGATCACTTGCTGTACCTGCAAACTAACTTTTTGTGTTTCATGCACAAGGACCCCCAGGTCCCTCTGTACTGCAGCACTTTGCAATTTTTCTCCATTTAAATTATAATTTGCTTTTCTATTATTTCTGCCAAAGTGGATAACCTCACACTTTCTCACATTATACTCCATCTGCCAAATTTTTGCCTCACTTACACTGTCTATATCCCTTTGCAGATTTTTTGTGTCCTCACAATTTGCTTTCCCACCCATCTTTGTATCATCAACAAACTTGGCTACATTACAATCGGTCCCTTCATCCAAGTCATTAATATAGATTTTAAATAGTTGATGACCCAGCACCGATCCCTGCGGCACCCCACTAGTCACTGTTTGCCAACTGGAAAATGACCCATTTATCCCGACCTTCTATTTTCTGTAAGTTAACCAATCCTCTATGCATGCTAATATATTACCCGCAACCCCGTGAGCTATTATCTTGTGCAGTAACCTCTTATGTGGCACCTTATCGAATGCCTTCTGGAAATCCAAATACACCACATCCACATGTTCCCCCTTATCCACTCTGCTCATTACATCCTCAGAGAACTCCAGCAAATTTGTCAAACATGATTTCCCTTTCATAAAACCATGCTAACTCTGCTTAATTGAATTATGCTTTTCCAAATGTATTGCTACTGCTTCTTTAATAATCGACTCCAGCATTTCCCCAACACAGATGTTAAGCTAACTGGTCTATAGTTTCCTGCTTTCTGTCTGTCTCCTTTTTTAAATAGGGGTGTTACATTTGCGGTTTTCCAATCTGCTGGGACTTCCCCAGAATCCAGGAAATGTTGGTAGATTACAACCAATGCATCCACTATCTCCACAGCCACTTTTTTAAAGACCCTAGGATGCAAGCCATCAGGTCCAGGGTTCTTGTCCACCTTTAGTCCCATTATTTTACCGAGTACTACTTCCTTAGTGATAGTGATTGTATTAAGTTCCTCCCTACCTATAGACCCTTGATTATCCACTATTGGGATGTTCTTAGTGTCTTCTACCGTGAAGATCGATACAAAATATTTGTTCAACGTCTCTGCCATTTCCCCGTTCCCCATTATTAATTCCCCAGTCTCATTCTCCAGGGAACCAATATTTACTTTAGCCACTCTTTTCCTTTATATGTACCTTTAGAAAGTCTTACTATCTGTTTTTATATTTCATGCTAGTTTACTTTCATAATCTAATTTCAGTCTCTTAATCATTTTTTTAGTCATTCTCTGCTGGCTTTTAAAAATTTCCCAATCGTCAGGCCTCCCACTAGTCTTGGCCACATTGAGCCTTTGTTTTCAGTTTGATACCCTCTCTTGTTTCCTTAGTTAGCCACAGATGGTTTTCCCTTCTCTTACAGTCTTTCCTTCTCATTGGGATATATTTTATTGCGAGTTATGAAATATATCCTTAAAATGTCTGCCACTGCTCATCAACCATCCCATTCTTTAGTCTATTTTCGCAGTCCACTTTAGCCAACTCTGCCCTCATACCTTTGTAGTCTCCTTTATTTAAGTTTAGGATCCTGGTTTGAGAACCAACTTTCTCACCCTCCAACTGAATTTGAAATTCAACCATATTATGGTCACTCATTTCTTGAGGATCTTTTACTACGAGATAATTTATTAACCTGCCTCATTACACAGTACTAGATTTTAGATAGCCTGCTCCCTCTTTGGTTCCACAATGTACTGTTCAAGGAAATTATCCCAGATGCATTCTGAACTCCTCCTCAAGGCTATCCTGGCCAATTTGCTTTGTCCAATCAATATGCAGGTTAAAATCATCC
This sequence comes from Pristiophorus japonicus, assembly GCF_044704955.1. Taxonomy (NCBI): domain Eukaryota; kingdom Metazoa; phylum Chordata; class Chondrichthyes; family Pristiophoridae; genus Pristiophorus; species Pristiophorus japonicus. The sequence continues at coordinate 149,033,936 of NC_091990.1, forward strand.
ATGATTATTGCCGTTCCTTTATTAGAAGCCTCCATTATTTCTTGATTTATACTCCATCCAACAGTGTAGCTACTGTTAGAGGGCTTATAAACTACACCCACCAGCGACTTTTTCCCTTTATTATTCTTTAACCCCACTCAAATTGATTCAACATCTTGATCCTCTGAGCCAATATCATTTCTCACTAATGCACTGATCCCATCCTTTATTAACAGAGCTACCCCGCCTCCTTTTCCTTTCTGTCTGTCCTTCCAAATTGTCAAATACCTCTGAATATTTAGTTCCCAGTCCTGGTCACCTTGCAACCACGTCTCTGTAATGACTATCAAATGGCTAATAATACCCATTTGTATCTATTTGTGCTATCAACTCATCTATTTTGTTATGAATGCTACATGCATTTAGACAAAGAACTTTTACATTTGTTTTTTACCCTTTTATCCTGCTTGTTTCTTCTGTCCTTCAAACTCACTTTCTACACTTTTGCTTTCTAATTCCAGCTTTAGTCTCCTCCCTACTGAATCTATTCTCAGGTTCCCACCCCCCTGCCAAACAAGTTTAAACCCTCCCCCAACAGCACTAGCAAATCCCCCGCGAGGATATTGGTCCCAGCTCTGGGGTGCAACCCATCCGGCTTGTACAGGTCCCACCTCCCCCAAAAGTGGTCCTAATGCCTCAGGAATCTAAAGCCCTCCCTCCTGCACCATCTCTCCAGCCACGCATTCATCTGCTCTATCATCCTATTTCTGTATTCACTAGCTCGTGGCAGCCACAGGGCAGACCCACCAGGGGTGGGGGTACAGTGATATACAGTCAAAAGGGAGTGGCCCTGGGATTCCCCGTGCTGGCACAGACATGATGGGTCAAAAGGCCATAAATTTCTATGGTCATGGCTTCAGATCAAACATGGGTAAGGAAACGACCTGCTAATTATCCCCTACCACTCTCCCTCAGCTGACAAATCACCACGTGGAGGAAGCACTGAGGGTAACACGGGCACAGAATATAAACTATAGCAGCGTGGGTGCGGAATGTCAATGTCCATCACCAAGAGTGGCTCAATAGAACCACCACAGGCCAAGTCCTGAAAGACGTGGCTGCCAGATTGGGCTTGCGGCAGGTGGTGAGAAGAGCAATGTGAGGAAATAACCTTCTTGACCTCATCCTCACCAAGCTACTTGTCACAGGTGAATCTGTCTATGACAGCAATGGCAGAAGTGACCACTGCACAATCCTTGTGGAGACCAATTCCAGTCTTCACCCTGACGACACCTTACATCATGTCGTGTGGGATAGATTCAAAAAAAATATAGCAATTCAAAACTGGGCATCCATGAGACACTGTGTGCCATCAGCAGCAGCAGAATTGTATTCCACTACAATCTGTAACCTCATGACCCATCATATCCTTCACTCCTCCACCACTATCAAGGCAGGCGACCAACCCTGGTTCAATGAGGGCTTTAGAAGAACATGCTGGAACCAGCAGTGGGTGTATCTAAAAATGAGGTGCCAAACAATAACAAGAATAAAACCGGACAGACCACCCAGCATCCTCCTCACTAACATCTGGGGATTTGTACCAAAATTGGGAGAGCTGTCCTACAGACTAGTCAAGCAGCAGTCTGACATAGTCATACTCATAGAATCATACCTTTCAGCCAATATCACAAATTCCTCCATCACCAACTCTGGGTATGTCCTATCCCACCAGCAGGATAGACCCACCTGAGGTGGTGACACAGTGTATACAGTTGGCAGAGAGTGGTTCTGGAAGACATCAACATTGAATCTGGTCCCCCTGAAGCCTCATGGCATCAGGTCAAACATGGACAAGGAACCTTCTTGCTGATTACTGCCTCAGCTGATGAATCAGTACTCTTCCTTGTTGAACACAACTTGGAAGAAGCACCAAGGGTAGCAAGGGCACAGAATACACTTTGTGTGGGGGACTTCAATGTCCATCACCAAGAGTGGCTCGGTAGCAACAATACTAACCGAGCTGGCCATGGCCTGAAGGATATAGCTGCCAGACTGGGTCTGTGACAGGTGGGGAGAGAACCGACATAATGGAAAAATCTACTTGATCTCGTCTTCCTCAATCTAGCTGTCGCAGATGCATCTGTCCATGACAATATTTGTAGGAGCTACCACCGCACAGTCACTGTGGAGACAAAGTTCTGTCTTCACACTGACGGCACCCTTCATCGTGTTGTGTGGCATTAACACTGCGCTAAATGGAATAGATTCAGAACAGATATAGCAGCTCAAAACTGGGTATCCATGAGGCACTATGGACCATCAGCAGCAGCAGAATTATATTCCATCACAATCTACAACCTCATGGCACGGCATATTCCTCTACCATTACCATGGGAGGCTCCATGAACATCCCCATCCTCAATGATGGCAGAGCCCAACACGGGAGTAGAAAAGACAAGGCTGAAGCTATTGCAACCATTTTCAGCCAGAAGTGCCAAGTGGATGATCCATCTTGGCCTCTTCCTGAGGTTCCCATCGTCACAGAAGCCAGTCCTGCCAATTCAATTCATTCCATGTGTTAGCGTGAATGTTTTCTCAGAAGAATCACTCAACACTCAGAGTCGGTTCCAACGCCAATGCGGCCTTTATTAACGCTCAGCGGGGAGGAAGTCTCAGGACCGTATCCAGACTTCTCTCCACAGAACAAAAGGTTACATGGATTTTTATATGTTTTGCAACAGATTACTACAGTTTCTCAGCCCATCACGGCTGGACACAATCCAATCACAACGATTATAGATTACATATAGGTTCTTTTAACCCAATAGAATCCCCCTGAATCCTCAGGGACTGCATGTTCGGTTATTGTCAGCTCGGGCTGATTGATGACCTTGTTACAGGAGATAGGTTCTCTCCTTATCTCTTTCTTCCTGGGGAAATAATTGGTTTATGACCTTGTTACAGGAGGTAGGTTTTCTTCTTATCTCTTTCTTCCTGGGGGAATAATTGGTTTATTATTCTTATCCTGCATCCAAGACATTCCTGGTAGTGGGCCTCACAGGGTTATTGCTCAGTCATTGGTCAGTCAATAGTTCACAGCTTGACTACCTGATTTCCCATCATGCCTGGGCAGCCATTTTATGTGTGGCCACTTTAAACTTATATGAGTTTAGATATATTTAGCAGGTGCCTAATGACTAGTGTTTTGATATATTCTGCAGGTGCCTATTTCCTACAATAATTCCCCCTTTCGGTAAAGGGACTAGTCCTAGTCCCCTTTTAACCGACCATTCTCCCATTACTAGATTTTCGTGCACGGCCCGGTACTCCCTGCCTCAACGTGCTGGCCAGTCACGCAGTTTCAGGAGTCCCGGTTGCTTAGATCAAATTAACTAAGGTCAAATCCTCCTTCTCCTTTATTAGATAGGCTTGTTTATTATTTGGGGACCGGTCATGGGTCCCTCTTCGTTGTGCATGGTGCCTGCATGCCTGGCAGGCCATTATGCCCCATGTTATTGCTAAGATTGTATCCCGACCAGTATGTGTGAAATTATACGAATCCAAGGTTGGATGTCCACATTTATACCCCTGTCCCAGACCTTTCTCTACCAACTCTGACTTTGTAAGTCTATTTCGATATCCTCTTCCAGTACTTTGATTTTAGTTTGCAGTTGATGGTAGAGCTTTACGGATAGAGACCTGATCTGGCTCATCATAATCCTGCAAATGATCATGGAGCTGATCGGTTATATCAATAGCTTCAGGCTTCCGGCGCCTAACCTGGGTGATATGTGCTTGCCCGATCGTGACAGGTCGTAGTGGCGTAAAGCAAAAGTTTGGCTGTGGTATAGGGCACTGCAGGTTATTATACTGGTATGAATGCTCTGTGGTAGAGACGCAGTATCTTCCTTTTCCTCCATAACCTGACCTCGCGAAGTGCCTATGTGCGGGCACTATTTCTAGTACACACCCGTCGGTTCGGTTAAACCCGCACTCGTCTAGCTCCCCTCGGCCTACCGGGTGAGGGCATACTGTGATCTCCCCCCTTTGCTTGCAATCTGTTAGGGAAATCCCGGTAAGTATGTTGTTTCGACGAACGGCGGAGGTGGTGGTCAGATAGTAACGCATGGAGACATTTTCCCGTATTACTCCGATATTCTCTAGTTGGTATAGGGGGAACGGCCCTGAGTCCGGCGTGGCTATAGGGATCATCAGGACTATCCCTATCCCAGTATTCCTACCCATCTGGCAATCTGTAATTGCTGGGTATACTCGGGTCAGTCCCTTCAGAGTACAATTATCCAGTGTCCCCCTCTGGTTAGCCAACTGAGCCAGATGTGAACTGTCTATCCAATCGGATACTTCCCCGCGTTGTATCTGGTCGAGATTGTGGCGGATCTGTCCTACCATCCACAAACCATAAGCGTGACAGAGTTGCCCCTGTCTTTGCTTTCCTGTATCTTCTTTTTCTCTATCAATGAGGTGATTAATGGTTTTGGCGTGAGCTTCCAGGACTGAGATGCCATCCAACTGGATTTCGGCACCCTCCTTTCTTAGGTTGGCTTGGTCTTCCTGGTTTTGCTCCACCCTCTCTAATAACCCCTTCATCACCCCTCTAAGCTGTTCCACCCTCTCATTTAATCCTTGTATGTCTATCGAGTTTACTACAGAGGTCCCTGTATTGAAACCGGTAGCAATATCATGTTTTAGTTCCCTCTTTGTCCTGGGGGCTGACCCCTATCCTCGGAATCTACTGGCACCCATTGTATCGGCAGCCTGTTGCATTACAACTTTACTTAATACATTGTACATGTTTAACATTATCATACAATAATTCCCCTTCGTTGTATATTACAATCCCATTTTCTGGTCCCTTAGTAGTCATGTAGTGGTTCTTATGGGGCACGGTGTCGGAGGGAGTGAGAAGCATACATACAATGATATTGCAGCCGCCCCCACTTCCTCGTAGTACCCACACAGCCCCACTCCCTTTTTGCGGATGACTGATTGCTGGGATTGTCCCGGAGGCGCGCAAATTATGCCGAAAGTACATTCATCAGGCCCTTTGACATCCCTCCGTTTAATGCAGCTGCTCCTTATACCCCTGGAGCACTGTACACATACTCTTATTAGGATTCTTATTAGGATTCACTTGTAACCATGCATGAAAATAAGTCCTGTCCTTGCTCCAGTCCTTGGCTGCTGGAATGCACATTCCATCCGTTAAATTAAACAAGACTCCATAGTTCATGTAGTTGTTTATTTCCTGAGTGCGCTGCAATCCGTCGGTGTCGTCCAGGGTACGTGCCTGTCGCAGGGCTATCCATATTACGAGGAGTGCCGTTCGTATTCCCATTCTGGTAGGTATTATCTGTAATTTTAAACAGACGGCCTGGTTGTCACCAGGGGTTAGGTTTTGCTCTACGAGTATCCCTGTCACCCTGCGAAATCAGAAGCACAAGGTTATAATCGAACCATTTTGAGTTGAATTTGTGGGGCATGCGCCCGTATCTTTACCCACTTAAATATTACCCAAACTCCTATTATGACCAAGGCCAAAGCTATTCCTCCGAACATCGTTGTCTGCTTTACCGTTAGGTTGGGTTTGTGGACTACACCTACCCACCGTGGGGTACATTGGCTCTATTGCCATAGGTGATGGTACTATGGCTGCGCACTGCACTATCCGTCTAGTCCCGTTATCTCTTCCAGCCTGTTTATCTTAGCTTTTAACTCTTCAATTTATTTTATTGAGTATCTATTTCTTTATTGTATCAGGCAAGTATTATTACATAAGCTAGTTCTGTTTTTATGTTTCCTCTGTTAGCTGAGTCTTTTTTTTCTATTAAGAAATCCAAACTAATAATGTTCAGTATCTTAAACGGCTGTCAATGGAAAGGGTTAACTCCTTTCCAGGTTTGTAAGAAGACCTGATGTCATTACGTGACTTCACGTAATCATCTGGAAAAAAAAGTCTTTGTGCCTTCAAAACTTACTTAGAAATTAGGAATCCATTAAACAGCATAAATAATAAAAATCTTCTCATCAGGGAAGACGGCATTTTAGAGTAAACTCCAATGTTTTCTTAACTTCTAATTCAAGTACTTGCCAAAGAAATGTTTTTTTTTAATTGATATAAAACGAGACCACACATTTTTAATAGCAATTTTGTTTACTGAAATTCAATTTTGTCTTTTTTTTAAATTTCTCTCTCAGCACAAAATCTAAACTTCTGTGCCAGTTCCATTTTCTATAAGAATTTAAGAATTCAGTAAGATTCTCTAATTCCCAGTTTTTTTTTTCTCTGTGCTGAGTTCGCATAGCTTAGATCTTCAAAACCCTTCTGCTTGTTTAGACTGTTCGGGACTTTTCTTGATAAACACTGTCCATTTTGGAAATCTTTTCAAACTGCATTGAAACTTTCTCATAATTTAAAATGTTGAGTGTTTTTTTACCTCTTCCAAATTTTTTTCTTTTTCTAATTAAACCAATATCTTTTTCACAGCAAACATCAACTAGTATTTAGTAAGTTATGTCTTTTTCCATCACAAACACATTTTGTTTACTTTCAAAGTGGCGTCTTTATTTTCTGTGCCTTCTCTGAATATCTTAAAATCTCAATTCCAACTTTGTAATTTCAATCTTTATTTCAAACCTTTTTTTTGCTAGAAGCTCTTTTTTTTTTACAGCATTCTTTATCTCATTCTGAGCCTAAATTTATGTCTTTCAACCCAATCAATCATTGCATGTTTTCTTTCGACAAGTAAATTCTTTTTTTTAACTACCGGGACCATGTATGTTTTATCTTTTGCTCAACAAACCTATCCTTTGTACATTTCCTAGCTCCGTAACTTATCATCCGAATCATCCGAATAAATCCACACCTGCGTTTCTAACTTAAAATGTCTTAAAACTTCCCACATATAGGACAGCACTACAAAGGGTTATCTAAAATAAACAGACACTTGCATTCCTCTTCCAACCAGGCTTTCAGAAACATGACAACATAAAAATTCATTCCGCAGTCACAAAATCACACAGGCACTTCTCATTTAAAACAGACGTTCACAAAAGTCTCTCTTCTTTCCTATTAATCTTTTTTTTTCTTTGGCCGGCTCTATTCCTCTTCCATACTTCACTTAAGACAATCACCGTCAGTTTTTTAAATCTTAGCTTCCTAAGTTAATTTACATGGGCTCGCAGTATCAAGACCACAGCCTTTTTTACTTTTTGACTTTCCGTTCCTTCTCCCACCATTCCCTTTGCTTTGCTGGTAGTTCCTGAGGATTCCACCCTGAGCTAATCATTTTTTCGATTAGCTTCTTTTGTTTTTCCGCCAGATGGCGGGTAATGGACCCTTCTGATCCCCACTCGAGTTTACTTGCTTTCATGGCCATTCCTGGGTAGGACTAGTACCGTTAGGAATCTACTCTCAGAGGTCCGCTTCTTTCCTAGCGCAACTTGGAATAGACCATCTCCTAGCTACTGTCAGGTCACAAGTTCTGCTGTTACACAAACTTATACAATTCTTAAAACGCGTTTAAGCAATTTCCCGCAGTGCTCTACGCCTTCTTAACGACTACCTACCACCGCTCGGCCCGTTGGTCTGACCCTGTTCACAGGTTTGGATTCCGTTAGCCACTGTACACCGCTTGGTTCTACCCCGGGGTATTTCAAATTACACTACTGGGTCCGGAAGATGTCTCTCGGTATCACAATCCCACGGTCTAAGTGTGTTCCCTACGCCTACTTGGTTCCTGGCCGTCACGTGGGACAAAAGTCCTCTTAATTCAGGCTCAGGCTAGGCGTTTGAGATATTAGACCGTCTCCTCGTGTCGATCAACCAGCTTCCACCTTCCGCACCCTTTATACTTAAAAATCTTTTTTTATACTCACCCGGGTTTTTCCAAGGGCGTCCAGCGACTCCGGGAAATCCTGCCGACTACGCCACTGTTAGCGTGAATGTTTTCTCAGAAGAATCACTCATAACTCAGAGTCGGTTCCAACGCCAATGCGGCCTTTATTAACGCTCAGCGGGGAGGAAGTCTCAGGACTGTATCCAGGTTTCTCTCCACAGAACAAAGGGTTACATGGATTTTTATATGTTTTACAACAGTTTACTACAGTTTCTCAGCCCATCACGGCTGGACACAATCCAATCACAATGATAGATTACATATAGGTTCTTTTAACCCAATAGAATCCCCCTAAATCCTCAGGGACTGCATGTTCGGTTATTGTCAGCTCGGGCTGATTGATAACTTTGTTACAGGAGATAGGTTCTTTCCTTATCTCTTTCTTCCTGGGGAAATAATTGGTTTATGACCTTGTTACAGGAGGTAGGTTTTCTTCTTATCTCTTTCTTCCTGGGGGAATAATTGGTTTATTATTCTTATCCTGCATCCAAGGCATTCCTGGTAGTGGGCCTCACAGGGTTATTGCTCGGTCATTGGTCAGTCAATAGTTCACAGCTTGACTACCTGATTTCCCATCATGCCTGGGCAGCCATTTTATGTGTGGCCACTTTAAACTTACATGAGTTTAGATATATTTAGCAGGTGCCTAATGCCTAGTGTTTTGATATATTCTGCAGGTGCCTACTTCCTACAACACATGTGATATCAAGAAACAGCTGAGTACACTGGATACAGTAAAGTCTATGAGCACCGACAACGTCCCGGCTGTAGCGCTGAAGATTTGTGCTCGAGAACTAGCCACATCTCTAGCCAAGCTGTTCCAATATAGCTACAACATTGTCATGTATCTGACAAAGTGGAAAACAGGCCAGGTATGTCCTGCTCACAAAAAGCAGGACAATTCTAATCCAGCCAATTACCGGCCCATCGGTCTACTCTCAATCATCAGCAAAGTGATGGACGATGTCATCAACAGTACTATCAAGTGGCACTTACTCACCAATAACCTGCTCATCAATGCTCAGTTTGGGTTCCACCAGGATCACTCAGCTCCAGACCTCCTCACAGCCTTGAACCAAACATGGACAAAAGAGCTGAATTCCAGAGATGAAGTGAGAGTGACTGCGCTTGAAATCGAGGCAGCATTTGACCGAGTGTGGCATCAAAGAGCCCTTGCAAAATTGCAATGGGAATGAGGTGGAAAACTCACCACTGGCTAGAGTTATATCTAGCACAAAGGAAGATGGCTGTGCATGTTGTAGGCCAATCATTTCAGCCCCAGAACATCACTTCAGGAGTTCCTCCATGATTCAGCTGCTTCATCAATGACCTTCCCTCCATCATAAGGTCAGAAGTGGGCATGTTCACTGATGATTGCAGGGTGTTCAGTTCCATTCACAACTCCTCAGATAACGAAGCAGTCTGTGCCTGCGTGCAGCAAGATCTGGACAACATTCAGGCTTAGGCTGATAAGTGGCACATAATATTCATGCCATACAAGTGGCAGGCAAAGACCACCTCCAACAAGAGAGAATCTAACCACCTCCCCTTGACATTCAATGGCATTACTGCTGTGTATCTGTAAAGCATGACCTCCCATGTTCCGCCACAAGGGAGCGCATCCCCTAAAGTCCCAAGGGATCCCAGCATCCCTTGGGAGCACTGTATATAAGCCAGCCTCTAAAGCCTGTTCCTCACTCTGGAGTGTCTTATTAAAGACTGAGGTCACTGTTACTTTAACCTCCCTGCGTGCAGTCTCATCTGTGTTTGGAATACAATAACTGGTGATGAGTATACGAATCCAACGCAAAGATGCAGCAAATTGTAGGGATCCTGGAGAAGTTCTCGGAGGGTGAGGACTGGGAAGCCTATGTCGAACGGCTAGACCAGTACTTTGTAGCCAACGAGCTGGGCGGAGAAGGAAGCGCTGCAAAAAGAAGAACGGTCCTCCTCACGGTCTGCGGGGCACCGACCTACAGCCTCATGAAGAATCTTCTGGCTCCGGTGAAACCCACAGATAAGTCATATGAGGAGCTGTGTACATTGGTTCGGGAGCATCTTAACCCGAGGGAGAGTGTGCTGATGGCGAGGTATCGGTTCTACACGTGCCAGCGATCTGAAGGTCAGGGTGTGGCGAGCTACGTCGCTGAGCTAAGGCAACTTGCAGGACAATGTGAGTTTGATGGCTACCTGGAGCAGATGCTCAGAGACTTTTTTGTACTGGGCATTGGCCACGAGACCATCCTACGAAAACTTTTGACTGTAGAGACACCAACCCTCAGTAAGGCCATTGCGATAGCACAGGCGTTTATGCCCACCAGTGATAACACCAAACAAATCTCTCAGCACACAAGTGCTACCAATGTACATAACTTAACTGGAACTGTGTTTGCGAGCAGAAATGTACAGGCATAAACCACGAGTCTGCAACTGCCAGCAGGCCTCAGGTGACCCAGATGACTCAGAGTCCACAATAAAGGATGAATGTAAGGCAATTCACACTTTGTTGGCGTTGTGGAGGCTTCCATTCAGCCTATTCATGCCGCTTCAAAGGATATGTTTGCAAGAGCTATGGAACAATGGGGCACCTCCAACGAGCTTGCAGACAAGCTGCAAGCTCTGCAAAACCTACTAATCACCACGTGGCAGAGGAAAATCGGTCCATGGTGGATCAAAGCAATTTCGAGCCTCAGAGAGAGGAGGCAGATGCTGAAGTACACGGGGTGCACACATTTTCGATGAAATGTACACCTATAATGCTAAATGTAAAATTGAATGGCTTACCCGGAGCCATGGAACTGGACACTGGCACTAGCCAATCCATCATGAGTAAAAAGATGTTTGAGAGACTGTGGTGCAACAAGACACTCAGATCAAACCTGAGCCCCATCCACACGAAACTGAGAATGTACACCAAAGAGCTCATCACTGTCCTGGGTAGCACCATGGTCAAGGTCACCTACGAGGGCACGGTGCATGAACTGCCACTCTGGATTGTCCCAGGCGATAGCCCCACACTGCTTGGAAGGAGCTGGCTGGGCAAAATCCGCTGGAACTGGGATGACATCCAAGCGCTATCACATGTCGATGAGGCCTCATGTACCCAGGTTCTTAATAAATTTCCCTCCCTTTTTGAGCCAGGCATGGGAAACTTTTCCAGGGCAAAGGTGCGGATCCACTTGGTCCCAGAGGCACGACCCATTCACCACAAGGCGCGAGCGGTACCTCACATGATGAGGGAGAGAGTGGAAATCATGCTGGGCAGGCTGCAACACGAGGGCATCATCTCCCCAGTGGAATTCAGCAAGTGGGCCAGCCCGATTGTTCCAGTACTCAAAAGTGATGGCACGGTCAGGATTTGCAGCGATTATAAAGTAACTGTTAATCGTTTCTCGCTACAGGACCAATACCCGCTGCCTAAGGCAGATGACCTATTTGCGATGCTGGCAGGAGGCAAAACATTCACCAAGTTTGACCTCACTTCGGCTTACATGACGAAGGAGCTGGAGGAGTCTTCGAAGGGCCTCACCTGAATCAACACGCTCAAGGAACTGTTCATCTACAACAGATGCCTGTTTGGAATTCAGTCGGCTGCAGCGATCTTCCAAAGAAACATGAAGAGCCTACTCAAGTCGGTACCACACACGGTCGTTTTTCAGGACGACATATTGGTCACGGGTCAGGATACCGTCGAGCACCTACAAAACCTGGAGGAGGTCCTTCAACGACTGCTGAAAAGGTCGAAATGCGTCTTCATGGCAACAGAAGTGGAGTTTTTGGGGAGAAAGATCGCGGCGGACAGCATTCGGCCCACAGACGCCAAGGCAGAGGCTATCAGGAACGCACCCAGGCCACAGAACGTCATGGAGCTGCAGTCGTTCCTGGGACTCCTCAACTATTTTGGTAACTTCCTACCGGGGTTAAGCACACTCTTAGAGCTCCTACATGTGTTATTACGTAAAGGTGAGAACTGGGTATGGGGAAAAAAACCAAGTAATTGCTTTTGAGAAAGCCAGAAACAGTTTATGCTCCAACAAGTTGCTTGTATTGTATAACCCGTGTAAAAGACTTGTGCTAGCATGTGATGCATCGTCGTACGGAGCCGGGTGTGTATTACAACAAGCTCACGTTGCGAGGAAGTTGCAACCTGTCACCTATGCCTCCAGGAGCTTGTCGAAGGTCAAGAGGACCGACAGCATGATTGAGAAAGAGGCATTAGCGTGTGTGTTCGGGGTAAAGAAAATGCATCAGTACCTGTTTGGCCTCAAATTTGAGCTGGAAACCAATCACAAGCCCCTCATATCCCTGTTCACTGAAAACAAAGGGATAAATACTAATGCCTCAGCCCGCATACAAAGGTGGGCACTTGCGCTATCAGTGTATAACTATACCATCCGCCACAGGCCAGGCACCGAGAACTGTGCGGATGCTCTCAGTTGGCTACCATTGCCCACCACGGGGGTGGAAACAGCGCAGCCTGCAAACTTGTCGATGGTGGTGCAGCCCGCAGACTTGTTGATGGTCATGGAAGCGTTTGAAAATGATAAATCACCTGTCGTGGCCCGTCAGATTAGGACTTGGACCAGCCAAGATCCTCTTCTGTCCCTGTTAAAAAACTGTGTACTGCATGGGAGCTGGGCCAGCATCCCCGTTGAAATGCAAGAGCTAATCAAGTCGCTCCAGCGGCGAAAGGACGAGCTGTCCATTCAGGCAGACTGCCTGTTGTGGGGTAACCGCGTAGTGCTACCCAAAAAGGGCAGGGAGACGTTCATCTCGGATCTCCAGAGCACACACCTGGGTACAATAATGATGAAAGCGTTAGCCAGATCCCACGTGTGGTAGCCTGGTATCGACTCTGACTTAGAGTCCTGTGTACAGCAATGCCGCGTATGTGCTCAGTTGAGCAACGCGCCCAGAGAGGCACCACTAAGTTTGTGGTCCTGGCCCTCCAGACCATGGTCGAGGATCCATGTCAACTATGCGGGCCCGTTTCTCGGTAAAATGTTCCTGGTGGTGGTGGATGCTTTTTCAAAATGGATTAAATGTGAAATAATATCGGGAAGCACCGCCACCGCCACCATTGAAAGCCTGAGGGCCATGTTTGCCACCCATGACCTGCCTGACATACTGGGCAGTGACAACGGGCTATGTTTCACCAGTGCCGAATTTAAAGAATTCATGACCCGCAATGGGATCAAACATGTCACCTCGGCCCCGTTCAAACCAGCCTCCAATGGGCAGGCAGAGCGGGCAGTACAAACAATCAAACAGAGCTCTAAATGAGTCACAGAAGGCTCACTCCAAACCCGCCTGTCCCGAGTACTGCTCAGCTACCACATGAGACCCCACTCGCACACAGGGATGCCCCCGACTGAGCTACTCATAAAAAGGACACTTAAAACCAGACTCTCGCTGGTTCACCCCAACCTGCATGATCAGGTAGAGAGCAGGCGGCAGCAACAAAATGTAAACAATGGTCGTGCCACTGTGTCACGGGAAATTGATCTGAATGACCCTGTGTATGTGCTAAACTATGGACGTGGTCCCAAGTGGATCGTGGGCACGGTGATAGCTAAAGAAGGGAGTAGGGTGCTTGTAGTCAAACTAGACAATGAACAAATTTGCAGAAAGCACCTGGACCAAACGAGGTTGCGGTTCACAGACTGTCCTGAACAACCAACAGCAGACACCACCTTTTGCAAGCCCACAACACAGGATCAACGACATCACCCCGGACCAGGAAATTGAACCCATCACGCCCAACAGCCCAGCAAGGCCAGGCTCACCCAGCAGCCCTGCAGGGCCAACAACACGCCAGCCCAGCAAGGGCACAGCCAACACACCAGAACAGACATTTGTACCGAGGCGGTCCACCAGGGAAAGAAAGGCTCCCGACCGCCTCACCTTGTAAATAGTTTTCACTTTGACTTTGGGAGGGAGTGATGTTGTTTATCTGTAAAGCAAAGAGCCCTTGCAAAATTGCAATGGGAATGAGGTGAAAAACTCACCACTGGCTCGAGTTATATCGAGCACAAAGGAAGATGGCTGTGCTTGTTGTAGGCCAATCATTTCTGCCCCAGAACATCACTTCAGGAGTTCCTCCAATGATTGTCCTAGGTCCAACCATCTTCAGCTGCTTCATCAATGACCTTCCCTCCATCATAAGGTCAGAAGTGGGCATGTTCACTGATGATTGCAGGGTGTTCAGTTCCATTCACAACTCCTCAGGTAATGAAGCAGTCTGTGCCTGCGTGCAGCAAGATCTGGACAACATTCAGGCTTGGGCTGATAAGTGGCACATAATATTCATGCCATACAAGTGGCAGGCAAAGACCACCTCCAACAAGAGAGAATCTAACTACCTCCCCTTGACATTCAATGGCATTACTGTTGTGTATCTGTAAAGCATGCATTCCCATGTTCCGCCACAAGGGAGCGCATCCTCTAAAGTCCCAAGGGATCCCAGCATCCCTTGGGAGCACTGTATATAAGCCTGTTCCTCACTCTTGAGTGTCTTAATAAAGACTGAGGTCACTGTTACTTTAACCTCCCTGTGTCACAGTCTCATCTGTGTTAGGAACACAATAATTACCATCGTCGAATCCCCCACCATTAACATCTTGGGGGTTACCGTTGACCTAACAGCACTGTGGGAGTACCTTCACCACATGGACTGCAGCGGTTCAAGAAGGCAGCTCACCACAACCTTCTCAAGAGCAATTAAGGATGGACAATAAATGCTGGCCTTGCCAGCCATGCCCACATCCCATGAATTAATAAAAAAAACCTGGTGCAGCTACAACATAGGACTATAAGCATGCTATAGACAGAGCTTAGTGATCCCACAACTAACATGTCAGGTCAAAGCTCTATAGTCCCGCTCCATCATGTCGTGAAAAGTGGTGGATAACTAAGCAACTAATGAAACGAGAATGTTGTAAGAACATCGCCATCCTTAATGATGGTGAAGCTCAACACAGGAGTGTGAAAGACAAAGTTCAAGCATTTGCAACCTTCTTCTCAGCCTCTTCCTGAGGTCTCCACCATCATGGAAGCCAGTCTTCAACCAATTTGATTCACTCCACGTGATATCAAAAAACGGCTGAGTGCACTGCAACTTAGGAAGTAAATTATCAGCTCAGAACTCTTCTATGCTTATCGTCACTTTCTTTGTGTTATGAAAATGTAGCTCATCAAATGCAGTAAATTAGCCAGAGTTACATTTCAATTCTCACTAGTACTCTATTGAGACTAGTAATTTTTTTTTCAATAACCTTTTGGTGTGGGGGAGCCTGTGGAAGTATTGACGCACAACCTAACCTATGAAAGACAATGCCAGCAACCCAAAGAAAAAAAGTGCTGTTGTTGCAGAAAATGTTTTTACTTTGACTATAGCAGCAGAAAAAGCATGTTAGTATGTCAAAAATAAATAAGTCAGATGGCAGACAGACAGAAATTTGATGACCCCGCGGATCTCCTGAGAAGCCTTCATGGACCCCCAGATCCCGGGCTCCCAGTTTGAAAATCTATGTCCTATGGTAGTACAATTAAAATCTTATCTTTCCTATGATGTGTTGTGATTTCTTAACTGGTAGTTGTTGGCGTTGACTGCTGCAAATTCTTTTTAGCTGAAGTCATGTATTTTCCTCCAAATATCTGGCAAAGTCATACCATTCTTAGATGAGGACATTGCAGTTTTTTGGCAGACAGCCCATTCCCCTTTCTTAGTAGGAGGTTGATTATCATTGAACATGTTCAGTGAATGAATACCAAAGTCAGACACAAGTCTAATGCTAAAACTTCTTTTATGTAGCATTTAAATGAAAGAGAATCAACTGCTGTGTGCAGAATGCAATTCATTACTGCAGTCTTTTGCCCCAAACTTAATGGGATACAAGCACATGAATGCTCACTTAAAATTCCTCCCTCCAATATTTCAGCAGTTGCATTAACCTGTTTAATTGTTTAATACACATGGGTTAAAGCTTTCACTAAGATAGTCGAGAGAGGAATTTCAAACTAACACATGAGGTGATTTTACACTAGTATCCTAGAGTGCAGCTTCAGGCCATGTTTTTTTTCAGGAATTCTTTCTTTTAGTTTAATTTCATTGTTTAGTTTAATTGGTCATGGGATTAGAGATAATTTATTCAAACTAAACATCAGCTACTGGTGATTTCAACTTTTCTGTCTGCCAAAATTAGAACTGTAACGTTTCAGTTTAATCAGATGTCACAAGTACATTAAGAGGATTTGTGACAAAAATAAATAAGAAAATGCATGTAACATTTTGCACAGCAAAATTAGCTTTGATTTTTGAAGTTAAATGCAAGCTAAAATGGCTGTTCAATTGGTGGAGAATTCTGCACATATATGAATAGACAAGCCAGCTGACTCCCAGAACTATTTAAATGATGTTTCTTCTCAGCCTCCCGCCCCCACTTCCTGCAAAGACTCCATGCGCTAGATTTTGCACTTTTGTGCAGATCGCCCAAAAATGGGCGGATTTCTGGGGTGGGCGGTAAAAATGGGTTTTCAGATCGCTGGCGTGTTGCCCTTTCTCAAAGCCCCTCCATTTTTTTAATTGGACGTTACCGCATAGCGTTAAATCTCTCTGACCTTCTGCCATAAAGTGTCGCCATCCTTAGCAACGCTCGATTCCCGCGATTCAGGAGGTCAAGGGACATCATGACATGCGCTGAAGAAGAGACAGATATAGAGAGAGCTGTGAGGGAGTGAAGGCGTGTGTGGGGTAGTGTGGCTGCTTTGGGAGGAAGGAGGGAGAGTTTAGAGCTTTAGAGCAAATAGGGAAACAAAAATTAGCTGTTACCAGCCACATATTTGACCGAATTTGGCGATTATAATGGAGGGAGAGGAGGAGGCAACACAGCACGCTGTGGAGACTGACGCTGGCGAGAGCAGTGAGCTGGGAGAGGAGCACATTGGAGGGCACAAAAGAGCAAGGAGGTTCTCAGATGAGGCAAATGCCTCCCTCCTGCACGAGGTCAAGTTACGCTGGGGTGATTTGACCCAGGGAGGGCGTGGGAAGCCCATCCCAAAGGCCTACCAGAAGATATGGGCCGAGATAGCCGAGGTGGTCTCGTCGGTGACCAACGAGGTGCGTGAGGGCAACCAATGCCGCAAATGATGGAACGACCTTGTGGGATCCGCAAGAGTAAGTATTACATTTATTTACATGTACTTATGCATTTATATAATTTGATTTGTAACAGTCATGAGTGACTATAATCAGAATGTTGTAGTCAAAGCCTGCGGTCATGGTGCACTTCTTTAGGTAAAGAATAATAATTATCATAATTATCATGATTACATCTGTCGGTTACGGGTTGTATCAGTCTCTGTGACTGTACCTAGTAATGATATCACGCAATGATCTCATGCCATGTCGTCCTATTACCTTTTAGAAAAGAAGCTATCGACGATGCGGTGCATGCAGAGGCGAACGGGTGAGGGGCCATCAGTTCCCAGCAACATCACTGAGATGGAGGAGCGGATGCTCACACTCATGGGGAAGCACCCCTGGATGGCCACGCAAGCAGTTGCAGACCCTGAAGTGATGCGACGTGAGTAAGGTTTACACCATTGCGTGATGTAAAGTCAATAGATGCCACACCCACTGATATCCGAACAATCATATATGATAGATGATTTCTAAAATTGTCTTATAAATAATGCTGGCCTAATGAAAATCATTGCAATGCAGAATGTGTTGATGGTCATGAAATGTGATGTCTGTGATGATTTTGATAGCGGTGGTGCTTTTATCGTGCATATGCTGTGTGTAGCACTGGATTCACCTTGTGACCCTAGCACCACCTTCTCCTCTAATAACCTCAATTGTGTTTTGCAGCTCTGCCAGCAACACGGTCCCATGCAAGACCACAGAGGCCAGAAGGTGGGGGTGCGGGGCCCGACTCTCCGGACGATCCTACATCTGGTGGTGAGGAGCTCCGATTCTCGCCCGTCAATCCGCTAGGTTTGTTCTCTACGGAAGAGAGCGCGGACTTCGAGGAACCTGCATTGCCACGCTCCAGGACCCATTCCACCCCAAGGCCATCTAGTGGTCCTCTGGTTATTCCCACCTCCACTCGGGAGGTACTGGCCTCAAGTACCTCGCCACAGGGCACCCCATTTGTCCCCAGGACAGCACCGACCCCACGGAGGTTTTGTGGACGCAGCAGGTCTGGTCCACGAGCGCCACAAGAGAGCGGAGAGATGGTACAGTTGTCCAGGAGGACTGTAGGCATTGGTGACCAGGTCCTCGATGCATTAGGGGACATATTCCGACAGCTGGCCACCATGACTGAGTAGGTTCCACGGATAACAGAGGCCTGGAGGCTATAGCCAGGAACACTGCTGGCACAGGCCTCCCAGTGGTCCCGGAGTGCGGCACTCCACCCCTAGGTTCCGCACCACCACTGCGAATGACAGATGAAAGGCAGGACCAAGATCCTGCTTCTGGATCCGAGAATGTTCTCCCCTCTGCATCCCCCCGCTCTGGTCCCCATCCAACCACCGCCTCTGCTTTCATCCCCCCTCAAAGAGGCACCGCCTGAGGAGCTCTTTGGCCAAGCGGCGTGGAGCGAGGAGGGGAAGGGGTAGAGGTGGGGAGAAGAAGCGGAGGGGGGAAGGAAAGTGAGGTGCATGTCTGCAGGTGATGGCTGTCTTATATCTCCACCTGGGTGTATGCAATTTGTTGTAATGAATGGGGGAGGAAACCAGCCTCCTGCTTTGCATTTGTATTCTGTGTTGCTGGACATGTTGACCATTTGATTGATGTCAATGGTCGAAAAAGTGGGGTGTGGGCGGGAGTGGGGTGTTTTTGGGCGTGATACTAATGAATTCAGACCAATGTTCGTGTAAAAAAAAATTTATTCAACATAACCTTGTTGCACATTGTCTCAGATATCTGGACCAATGCACACTGGTGATTCCTTAACATGAAAGGGTTAAATAAAACTTAACTTCAATCAACTTAAACTTTAGCTGGCACCAAGGTGATGCCCACCATTGATGTCTGAGCTGCACACACACTGCAGTGTGTCAGCATTGTCACTCACAGCAACGTTCTTTCAGGCAAATCGTCAGTTATGAGTTCCTGACGTAAGAGTCTTGCAGCTATGTAGTCACCAAGGGCCCTTTCCTGCGGTCTGGAGTGGGTCATGGGCATGGTTGCAAAGCCAGCCTGATTGTTTGGCCTTAGGTCAGCATCCAGTCCCTTGTCCTCCTCTTCCTCTCTCTCCTGAGGTGGACCATCAGTCCCTTCTGGCAATTCTTGTCCCCTCCTCATAGCCAGGTTGTTCAGCGTGGAGCACACGACCATGAATTAAGTTACTTGCTAAGGGTTGTATTGTAGCTCCCCTTCTGAGTGCTCCAGGCATCTAAAGCGCTGCTTAAGCAGTAATTGTTTTCTGGACCACATTGCGTGTGTCTCTGTGGCTCTGGTTGTATCGCTTCTCAGCCTCAGTGTGGATGTCATGCAGGGGGTCATCAGCCAAGTGGCGAGGCCATATCGATTGTCACCAAGTGTCCAGCATTGTCCTTGTGGCTGACTCTTAAACATATCAGAGACAGTGTTCTCACGCAGGATGTGAGCCTCATCGAAGCTGCCTGGTCATTTGGCATGCACTGCTATTATGATCTGGTTGTGGTCGACAACTAGTTGGACCTTCAGGGAGTGAAACCCTTTTCTGTTACGAAAAAGCTCTGGGTCCTGAGAAGGTGTCCGCATTGCGATGTGAGTGCATTGTATTGCTCCCTGCACCCTGGGGAACTTAGCAATGCGGTAGAATGCTCAAGCCCTGTTAGTCTGAGCCTCCGTGGTCATGGGGAAGCTGATAATGAAAATCCTTCGTGTGTACAGGGCCTCCATGACCTGTCTAATGCAGCGATGTGTGGCATGGTGAGACAGAGGGGAAATCTCGACCGCGAAGGCCCGAAAGGAACCGGACGCGTAGAAAGACAGTGCCGCGGTGACCTTGACCTTGACCAACACTGATGTCCTGATGGCAGGCTGCATATGTGCCCTGATTAGCTCGCATATTTCATTGATCACCACCTTGTGGAAGCACAGTCTCTGAAGGCAGGTGTGCTCGACACGTCGAGGTAAGACCTCTTCTCCCTGTAAGTGCGGCGTGTGTATGGTCTGGACCTCCTCCTCATTCTGGCACATCTTTGCATTAGACATTGAGCCATCTGCACACTGCAGCATCTGCGTATTAATCGATGCAGGCTGAGAAATTGCTGGCCCCATTGCAATGAAAGTATAATAGCGATTGATCAGAAGCAATAATTTCCTCACTAAAATACACCTACAGTAAACTCCCAATAGTCCAGAGTCTGAAAATATGTCTGTTGAGAGGGCCATTTCACCTGAGAAGAACTCCAGAGTCAATCCAAACTCCCCTGAAGTTGAAGCAGCCTTTTGAATGAAGCGACCTGCGATTTTAAAAATGGCACCCACACCGCTGTGATTCGTTCAGAACAGTTCCACTTTTACTGAGCGTTTTTTTTGGGCGAGCGATATTGTGGGCGAGATGTATGCGAGGTAGTGAAAGTGATGCTGGGCAATCTCCTGGGCATTAGTTTTGGCAAATGTGATCTTTATGACAAAAAAAAGTGGGCAGGCCGTATTATTCAATCTCGGCATTAATTACGTGTGGAAAGTAACGCCGGGCGATATTATGGGCGTTGGTTTCGTCCATTCTGATGATTCCACCCTAAAAAAGTGGGCGGGCGGCATTATTTTATCCCGGCGTTACGCACATGGGGAAAGTAACGCTCGGCGATAAGTGTCCGAAAAATGGGCGTCAGTTTCCATTTTGTGGCTAAATGAGCGCTATCTGGGCGTTACACCTCATTTCACCAGTAAAATGGACGTTAAGTGGGCGTTATGCATACAAAATAAGTGTAAAATCAAGCCCCATCTCTTTTCTCTCAGTTGTTTTGATCGTACATCAAACTAACGGATATTATGAAGTGATTTCAAGATGTAATTTCATCTCTGAATTCAGATAAAGACTGGATCAACTGGGCTTGTATTCACTGGAGTTCAGAAGAATGAGAGGGGACCTCATAGAAACGTTTAAAATTCTGATGGGGTTGGACAGGTTAGATGCAGGAAGAATGTTCCCAATGTTGTGGAAGTCCAGAACCAGGGGACACAGTCTAAGGATAAGGGGTAAGCCATTTAGGACCGAGATGAGGAGGAATTTCTTCACCCAGAAGACTGTGGAATTCTCTACCACAGAAAGTTGTTGAGGCCAGTTCACTGAATATATTCAAAAAAGAGTTAGATGAAGTCCTTACTACTAGGGGAATCAAGGGGTATGGTGAGAAAGCAGGAATGGGGTACTGAAGTTGCATGTTCAGCCATGAACTCATTGAATGGCGGTGCAGGCTAGAATGGCCGAATGGCCTACTCCTGCACCTATTTTCTATGTTTCTATGTTTCTATACTAGAGATCCACCATTAACGTTTATTGCATAATCTGAAATTCTCAATCATAATACTGCATTAAAATTTGTTATTTATTGTTAGCATTAAAATTATATTTCAATAATGGGGCAGAGAATTTTCCTGCTAACATTAAAAAAAAGAATTTAGGAAATCAGCAGTCTGTCCAAAATAGTGTCTGAGGACTCTTAAACTTTGCATCAGTTACACTGCAGCTGGTCTGAACTCAAAACACAGTCAGATACTTCCTGGAAGAATAAGATTCAGATGACTAACAACCACATCATACTACACAGTTAGCATTGATACAAAATCAAAGCCACTTTGCACGGCATGAACTCTGTGGTATAATTGGCCTGCAGTAGCACTGCCCTAGCGTATATAGTTGATATGAGTCAATGGAGAAAGAGGAGGGAGGGAGGGAGGGAAAGAGAGGAGAAAGGGAGGGAAAGAGAGGAGGAGAGTGGGGTGGAGAGAGTATGGAGAAGAAGAGGGAGTCGGAAGCAGAGTGGAGAGGGAGGGGAAGAGAGGGGGAAGAGGGGCAAAGGGAGGGAGGAGAAATTGGGGAAAGGACGACAGGGAAAGAGGCCCAAATCAGCTAAGTAATGCTGAGCTGGAGTGTGGGGGAGAGATGTTGGATTCCAGCCACCAAACTAATGCTTAATAATGTAATGGATAGGACATCCACAATGTCATCTGTTGTACAGCATAGTAAAGACTGTATACATCCGGAGGTTTGAACACACTGAGCTCGAATAAGTCTTTATGAGAAAATGAAAGTTTACTTTGAATGCAACTGACACATGATTTCCATTCAAGTCACAGTTACATAGTTCTCCCAGAATTAAAAATATTTCATTTTTATAGTATCTGCAGAAGAATCACAATAGCTCACAAGTTATTTAACAGCAAATTCACTCTCATTTGTAGGTATGAAGGCACAGTTGGCTAAAGTGGACTGGGAAAATAGATTAAAGTGTAATACAGTTGATGAGCAGTGGCAGACATTTAAGGAGATATTTCATAACTCTGAACAAAAATATATTCCAGTGAGAAGGAAAGACCTTAAGAGAAGGGAGAACCATCCGTGACTAACTAAGGAAGTAAAGAATGGTATCAAGTTGAAAACAATGGCATACAATGTTGCTAACATTAGTGGGAGGCCACAGGATTGGGAATTTTTTTTAAACCAGCAAAGAATGACTAAAAAAAGTAATAGATAGAAGATGGATTATGAGAGTAAACTAGCAACAAATATAAAAACAGATAGTAAGAGTTTCTACAGGTATATAAAAAGGAAGAGGCCAGCTAAAGTAAATGTTGGTTCCTTAGAGGATGAGACTGGGGAATTAATAATGGGGAACAGGGAAATGGCAGACACTTTGAACAAATATTTTGTATCAGTCTTCATGGTAGACAACACTAAAAACATCCCTATAATAGATAATCAAGGGGCTTAAGGGGGAGAATTTAAAAGAATCACTGTCACTAAAGAAAAAGTACTCGGTAAAATAATGGAACTAAAGGTGGATAAGTCCCCTAGACCTGATGGCCTGCATCCTAGGATCTTAAAAGAAGTGGCTGCAGAGATAGTGGATGCATTGGTTGCAATCTACCAAAATTCCGTGGAGTCTGGAGAGGTCCCAGTGGATTGGACAACTGCAAATGTAATGCCCCTATTTAAAAAAGGAGAGAGACAGAAAGCAGGAAATTCTAGACCAGTTAGCCTAACATTTGTCGTTGTGAAAATGCTGAAGTCCATTATTAAGGAAGCAGTAGCAGGACATTTGGAAAATCATAATGCAGTCAAGCAGAGTCAGCATGGTTTTATGAAAGGGAAATCATGTTTGACAAATTTGCTGGAGTTCTTTGAGGATGTAATGAGCAGAGTGGGGATAAGGGGGAACCAGTGGATGTGGTGTATTGGGATTTCCAGAAGGCATTCAATAAGGTGCCACATAGAAGGTTACTGCACAAGTTAAGAGGTCACGAGGTTGCGGGTAATATATTAGCATGGATAGAGGTTTGGCTAACTAACAGAAAACAGAGAGTCGGGATAAATGGGTCATTTTCCGGTAGGCAACGGTAACTAGTGGGGTGCCACAGGGATCAGTACTGGGGCCTCAACTATTTACAATCTATATTAATGACTTGGATGAAGGGACTGAGTGTAATGTAGGCAAGTTATATAGGGATATAGACAGGCTAAGTGAGTGGTCAAACATTTGGCAGATGGAGTATAATGTGGGAAAGTGTAAGGTTATCTATTTTGGCAGGCAAAATAAAAAAGCAAATTATTATTAAAATGGAGAGAGATTACAAAATGGTGCTGTACAGAGGGACCTGGGGGTCCTTGTGCATGAATCACAAAAAGTCAGTATGCAGATTGAAAAAGTAATCAGGAAAGCAAATGGAATGTTGGCCTTCATTTCAAGGGAGATGGAGTATAAAAGCAGGAAAGTCCTGCTACAACTGTAGAGGATATTGTGAGACCACACCTAGAGTATAGTGTACAGTTTTGATCTCCTTATTTAAGGAAGGATGTACTTGCATTGGAGGCAGTTCAGAGAAGGTTCACTAGGTTGATTCCTGAGATAAGAACAAGAGGATAACAAGAGAAAGAGTGAGGCCTATTAGAGACTATAAAGGAAATCTGTATGGGGAGGCAGAAGACGTGGATAGGATTCTTAATGAATACTTTGCATCCGTTTTCACAAAAGAGAGGGATAATGCAGACTTTGCAATAAGGGAGCAGGAGTGTGAAATATTAGACAAGATAAACAAGGTGAGAAAGGAAGTATTAAAGGGCTTAGCAGCTTTGAAAGTGGATAAATCCCCAGGCCCAGATGAAATGTATACCAGGCTGTTAAGAGAAGTAAAAGAGGAAATAGCGGAGGCTCTGACCATCATTTTCCAATCCTCTCTGACTACAGGTGTGGTGCCAGAGGACTGGAGGACTGCTAATGTTGTACCTTTGTTTAAAAAGGAAGAAAGGGATAGACTGAGTAATTACAGGCCAGTCAGCCTAACCTCGGTGGTAGGAAAATTATTGGAAAAAATCCTGAAGGATAGGATAAATCTTCATTTGGAAAGACATGGATAAATCAAGGACAGTCAGCATGGATTTGTTCAGGGAAGTTTGTGTCTGACTAACTTGATTGAATTTTTCGAGGAGGTAACAAGGAGGGTCGATGAGGGCAGTGAGTACGATATAGTATATATGGATTTTAGCAAAGCTTTTGAAAAGGTCCCACATGGTAGACTGGTCACGAAAGCAATAGCCCATGGGATCCAGGGCAAAATGGCAACTTGGATCCAAAATTGGCTCGGAGGCTGGAAGCATAGGGTAATGGTTGATGCTTGTTTTTGTGACTGGTAGGCTGTATCCAGTGGGGTTCCACAGGGCTCAGTGCTTGGTCCCTTGCTTTTTGTGGTATATATCAATGACTTGGACTTAAATGTTCGGGGTATGATTAAGAAGTTTGCAGATGACACTAAAATAGGCTGTGTGGTAGATAACGAAGAAGAAAGCTGCAGACTGCAGGAAGATATCAACTGAGATGAGGAGAAACGTTTTCACCCATAGAGTGGTGAACCTGTGGAACTCTCTAGTACAGAAAGTTGTGGAGTCCAGTTCATTGGATATATTCAAGAGGGAGTTAGATGTGGCCCTTACGGCTAAGGGGATCAGGGGGCATGGACAGAAAGCGGGAGTGGGGTACTGAAGTTGCATGATCAGCCATGATTATATTGAATGGTGGTGCAGGCTCGAAGGGCCGAATGGCCTGCTCCTGCACCTATTTTCTATGTTTCTATGTACTAGTCAGGTGGGCAGAACAGTGGCAAATGGAATTCAATCCGGATAAGTGTGAGGTAATGCATTTGGGGAGATCTAACAAGGCAAGGCAATACACATTAAATGGTATGACACTGAAAATTGTAGAGGAACAAAGGGACCTTGGAGTGCAGGTCCATAGATCCCTGAAGGTAGCAGGCCAGGTAGATAAGGTGGTTAAGAAGGCCTATGGAATACTTGCCTTTATAAGTTGAGGCATGGAATACAAGAGCAAGGAGGTTAAGCTTGAACTGTATAAAACATTGGTTAGGCCGCAGGTGCAGTTCTGGTCACCCCATTAAATGAAGGATGTGATTGCACTGGAGAGGGTACAGAGGAGATTTATAAGAATGTTGCCTGGACTGGAGAATTTTAGCTATGAGGAAAGTTGGAGATGCTGGGTCTGTTTTCTTTGGAACAGAGGTGGCTAAGGGGAGACCTGATTTAGGTGTATAAAATTATGACGGGCCTGGATAGAATGGATAGGAAGGACCTGTTTCTCTTGGCAGAGAGGTCAACAACTGGAGGCATAGATTTAAAGTAATTGGGGGGAGGTTTAGAGGAGATATATGGGGAAATTTCTTCACCCAGAGGGTGGTGGGGGTCTGGAACTCACTGACTGAAAGGGTGGTAGATGCAGGAACCCTCACCACATTTAAAAGATACTTGGATGTGCACTTAGAGTGCCGTAACCTACAGGGCTATGGACTAAGAGCTGGAAAGTGGGATTAGGCTGGGTAGCTTTTGGTCAGCTGGCGTGGACACGATTGGCCAAAATGGCATCCTTCTGTGCTGTAAATTTCTATGATTCTATGATTCTATGAAGCGGTTGACTTATGAAGAAAGGTTGAGCAGGTTGGGCCTATATTCATTGGAGTTCAGAAGAAGTAGAAGTGATTTTATTGAAACATATAAGATACTGAGGGGACTCGACAAGATAGATGCAGAGAGGATAGTTCCACTCGTGGGCAAATCTAGAACTAGGGGTCATAGTTTAAGAATAAGGGGTCACCCATTTAGATCTGAGATGAGGAGGAATTTCTTTTCTCAGAGGGTTGTAAATCTGTGGCAGAGAATTCAACAGATTTACAACCCTCTGAGAGAAGAAATTCCTCCTCATCTCAGTTCTAAATGGGTGACCCCTTATCCTTAAACTATGACCCCTAGTGGAGCTGAGCCCAAGATCAGATCAGCCATGATGTTATTAAATGGCGGAGAAGGCTCGAGGGACCAAATGGCCTACTCCTGTTCCTATTTCTTATGTTCTTATATTCAACACACCTGTAAAGAGATGAAATATTGTATACACTTGGGCCAATTTTCTACATTAAAGGCACTATAGAAATGCAAGTTGTTATCAAGCAAGCTGAGCAACTTTGTTCTGACTATTGTACAAATAACATTCTGGTAATCCTCAAGTGAATCTTCTAGTAAATATCTTATTTTATTGATTGTTTGATATTCAAGAAGCTTCTTGGAATCATAGGAAGATATTTTCACCTTCACCACTTGGGCAGTAAATTGGTAGAGCACATTGCATCATGTTATTGAACCCGCCTGACTTTTGTTTTTATTGAAATCAATAGAAATGAAAATTAAATGGGTTCTATAATGGGTGGGTAATCCATTCTGCCAGTTTACCGCCCAAATAGTGATGGTGAAAATTACCCCCACAGATTCTACAGAACAGTAGGCTGCAATTCAGCCATTGTGCCTGTGCCAGCTCTCTGAAAGAGCTATTCATTTAAACCCATTCCCCATCCGTTTCCCATACCAGTTTTTTCAAGTACTTAATCTTTAATGTATTTTGCTTCCACCACCATGTAGGGAGTTCCATCCATAACAATCCTCTGTGTAAAAGATTTTCTGATCTGTTATTCTGTTTTCTCTTTACCACAATTCTTGTATTTTCAGTTTACCTTTATGCTCCTCTCCTTCTTTTCTCCCTTCGCCCTGCCATATTAGTTTAAACATTCCCCCAAAGCACTAGTTACTCTTCCAGCAACAGTACTGAACCTCAGCCTCAGTCAGGCAAAGCCAAGACTTTTCCTGCCCAGAACTGATCTCATTGTCCCAGAAATCTGTACTCTTCCTTTCTATACCATCTCTCAAGCTATGGATTTACTTTCCTTTTTACTGTGCTAACTAGAGAGTAATCCTGAGATCATTACCCTCAGGGTCCTGCTCTTTAATCTGCCTCCTAATTCTTGTAATATCCCTGCAATATCACCCCTCTGCTCAAAAAAACCCTTGTCCGCTCCGTCCTTGCAAACTACCGCCTCAACTCCAACCTCCCTTTCCTCTCCAAAGTCCTTGAACATGCTGTCACCTCTCAAATCTGTGCTCATCTTTCCCAGAACTCCATGTTTGAATCCCTCCAATCAGGTTTCTGCCACTGCCACCATACCGAAACGTCCCTTATCAAAGTCACAAATGGCATCCTATGTGACTGTGACGATAGTAACCTATTGCTCCTCGTCCTTCTGGACCTGTCTGCAGCGTTTGACGTGGTTGACCACTCCATCCTCCTCCAATGCCTCTTCACCATTGTCCAGCTGGGTGGGACTGCACTCGCCTGGTTCCATTCTTATCTAACCAATTGTAGCCAGAGAATCACTTCCAAGGGCTACTCTTCCCACTCCCATACTGTTACCTTTGGTGTTCCCCAAGGATCTATCCTTGGCCACATCCTGTTTCTCATCGACATGCTTCCCCTCAGCGACACCATCTGAAGACAGTGTCAGGTTCCACATGTACATTGATGACACCCAGCTCTATCTCACCACCACCTCTCGTGACCCCTCCACTGTCTCTAAATTGTCGCACTGTTTGTCTGACATCCCGGATGAGCAGAGATTTCCTCCGACTAAATATTGCGAGGACCGAAACCACTGTTTTCAGTCCCTGCCACAAACTCCATTCCCTAGCCACCGACTCCGTCCCTCTCCCTGGCAACTGTCTGAGTCTGAACCAGACTGTTCGCAAACTTAGTGTTGTAGTTCACCCCAAGATGAGCTTCTGACCACATAGCCATGCCATCACTACGACCGCCTACTTCCACCTCCATAGCATCGCTTGACTCTCATCCTGCCTCAGCTCATCTGCTGCTGAAACACTCATCCATGCCTATGTTAGCTCTAGACTTGACTATTCTAACGCACTCCTGGCCGGCTTCCCATCTTCCACCCTCCATAAACTTAAGGTCATCTGAAACTCTGCTGCCCATACCCTAACTCACACCAAGTCCCATTCACCCATCACCCCTGTGTGCTCAAAGATCTACAGTGGCTTCTGGTTAAACAATGCCTTGATTTTAAAATTCTCATCCTTGTTTTCCAATCCCTCCATGGCCTCGCCCTCCCTATCTCTGTAATCTACTACAGCCCTGCAATCCTTCGAGATATCTGCGCTCCTCCAATTCTGACCTCCTGTGCATCCCCAATTTGAATTGCTTCACCATTGGCGGCCGTGCCTTCAGTTGCCAAGGCCCAAGGCTCTGCAATTCCCTTCCTAAACCTCTTCACCTCTGTTTCCTCCTTAAAACCTACTACCTTGACCAAGCTTTTGGTCAAGTGCTGTAATATCTCCTTATGTAGTTCAGTGTCAAATTTTGTTTGATAATGCTCTTGTGACGTGCCTTGGGGTGTTTTACTACATTAAAAGCACTACATAAATCCAAGTTATTGCTGTTATTGGATCCATGGCGCGGCCCTAGACAACGTGGACGATTTCCCATATCTCAGGAGCCTCTTATCAACAAGCGCAGACATTGATGACGAGATTCAACACCGCCTCCAGTGCGCCAGTGCAGCCTTCGGCCGCCTGAAGAAAAAAGAGTGTTTGAAGACCAGGCCCTCAAATCTGCCATCAAGCTCATGGTTTACAGGGCTGTAGTAATATCCGCCTTCCTGTATGGCTCAGAGACATGGACCATGTATAGTAGACACCTCAAGTCGCTGGAAAAATACCACTAAAGATGTCTCCGCAAGATCCTACAAATCCCCTGGGAGGACAGACGCACTAACATTAGCGTCCTCGACCAGGCCAACATCCCCAGCATTGAAGCACTGACCACACTTGATCAGCTCCGTTGGGCAGGCCACATTGTCCGCATGCCAGACACGAGACTCCCAAAGCAAGCGCTCTACTCGGAACTCCTTCACGGCAAACGAGCCAAAGGTGGGCGGAGGAAACGTTACAAGGACAACCTCAAAGCCTTCCCAATAAAGTACAACATCCCCACCAACACCTGGGAGTCCCTGGCCAAAGACCGCCCTAAGTGGAGGATGTCATGTATCTTACATGGCCACTATTGATACTATATCAAGGTGTGCCACCGGAGGACATAGCAGTGGGAGACTCGTAGGTTACCTGTACAGATGTGCCTGGCCTAGTATAAAAGGCAGGCCACCAGGTATGATCCTCACTCTGGAGTTAACTAATAAAGGACTAAGGTCACTACAGTTCAAGTACAACACACTGACTCGTGGAGTCATTGTTAGAGCATCGAAGGACACAACAACTGGCGCCGAGAATACGAACTTTCACACGAAAATGGCTATCCTTGGTACCTTGCAGCAGTTCACCGATGGTGATGATTGGGACGCCTTTGTGGAGAGGTTAGAACACTTTATTACAGCAAATGACCTGGCAGGAGACGACCCGGCCATGCTGGCTGATAAGCACCGCGCTATCCTACTGACGAGTTGTGGGCCCAACGTCTATGGATTCATCAGTGACTTGCTGGCACCAGCGAAGACAACGACCAAGTCGTATAAGGAGCTCATAACCCTGATCCAGGAGCAACTCAAGCCCAAGGAGAGCATCCCTACAGCCAGACACCAGTTCTATACCCACCAACAGCCCGAAGGCCAGGAAATCGCGAAGTACGCTGCAGACCTCAGGAGGCTGGCGGCACCATGCGAGTTCGGCACCCACCTCAATGAAGCACTGCGAGACATTTTTGTCATTGGCATTGGTCATGAGGGCCTTCTTCACAAGCAGCTGTCAACGGACACCATAGTCACACTGCAGGAGGCCATCTCTGTGAGCTAGGCATTAATGACCTCGACCTACAGCCCCAGGCAGATGTCTCACCCTCAGGACTCAAACACGGCAGGTACTGTGCACAGAGTGGCGCCGTTCAGGAGCTGGACTGTAGAGTGCGCATCCTCTCAGTGGAGAGAGAACAGGCCCCCCGAGTCCCTTAACTCAGAGTTCACCGAGGGGGGGCTAACCGAGTAGCCCCATGCTGGCATTGTGAAGAGAATCACAGGGTTCACCAGTGCTGTTTTAAAGACAATGTTTGCAAAGGCTGTGGCATAAAGGGCCACCTCCAGCAAATGTGTAAGGGAAATAGGACTCACTGTGTCGATGAGGAGTTTGCAGATGGCCATGACTCCAACATGGATTACGAATCATTCGACAGAGAGGCAGCTCAGCCCCACGATGAGGTACATAGCATGTTTACCTGCACCACCGAATGTTCCCCGTTGAGGATGGAAGTTGAGATAAATGGAGTTCCAGTCTTCATGGAAGTGAACACGGGGGCGAGCCAGTCAGTAATGAATCAAGAAGCCTTTGAGAGGCAATGAGACAATCCAGCTGAACGACCCGAGTTGGCCCAGTTCAGGCAAAACTGCGCACCTACACCAATGACATCATCCCAGTTGTTGGTAGTGTGAATGTAAAGGTACTCCATGATGGCGCAGTGCACAAGTTACCTCTGTGGATTGTTGCAGGTGATGGACCAACGCTGCTCGGCAGAAGATGGATGGAGAAGTTCCAGTGGAAGTGGAAAGATTTCACCCTTCCAGCGATCGAAGCCCTCTGCGCTCAGAGGCAAAGCAAACCCTTACCTGAGGGTGGACCTGGCACCGATGAGCTGACCAGCACGGCAACCAAGACAGAGACTGCTCAGCACGATTGTGTTGGGATGATCCAGCTGAGACGACCCGAACGCACCTTCCAGGCTCCAGTGGCAGGACTCAGGAGGGAGAAAAACGGATCCAGCAGCGACTTCCCAACTGCGGAGGCAGAACCCGGGAAGAAGAAGATCACCGCAGTCGGCATCGTGGACGAAGAAAAGATGGCGCCCGAACCACGAGGCGATGCGCTGCAGACAAAGATGGCCGCGACCAGACCACGAGGTGCAGCGCTGATGGAGCAACACGTGGCACCAATCGGAGAAGCAGATTGGGGTAAAGCAAGTAAGGCTTTCTTAAAGGAGGCCGGCAACCCACTACAATTAAAGGGACAGTTCCACACAATTAAGCAATGTAACAAGAATTGTAAGTTAGAGAGTAAAGGTGTAACTGACCATGTAAAATGTGTAACTGATGATCGGAATCGTATGCATGCAACCAGCGAGGAAAAGTTACACGATTATATACAATGTGTAATTGATGATTTGAACTGTGCATATATAACCAGTGAGAGAAAGTCGCGCGATCATGTTCGGACCCCTAGAGTATCCATCATAAGCAAGGAAAAGCTGTGCGATGAAGGATTCCCACTGCACGCAGCCAATGCAGTGGGCAGACACCCGTCGGGTGCACACAGGTCCAGCAGGCTACCCAACACTGCAGCCTGCATCCTGGGGACCAGAGTCAGGCACCACAGAGTGTGGCCACAAGCAGCCAACAGACACGAGCTGCGAGGCAAGCGATCTCAGCAGGGCAAAGGCACCGGCAGTGATATCATGTCCTGGATCGGCTCCATCTCTCAGACAACCGATGGCACCAACAGCCACGAGCCTGAAGGAGTAGACTGCCCCAAGGCCATACCCCTAGATGCAGGGTCACCCGCCAATGTTTCCACAAAGGAAACAAGCCAGTATTACGAACCAAGCGATGCTCAGGCCAGCGTGTCAGCAGTTCCCTGTGCACTGTTAAACGACAGCCCCTCAGGGAGCAGCTGCAACCCAGGGCATAAAGAAAGGACGGGGGGCTCACAGAACCTGCCTGCCGTTAAGGACCATGGCAACAGCCCCAAGAGCAGGCTATGCGAGCCAACCGGCTTCCCACTGCCAGCACCGGGCACTGAACCGCCACCAGACTGCAGGGACACCACCCAGCAGCACTGGAACTAGCCATCCTTATGCACCGGTCACCGCACGGAACCACAAAAAAACCCCGCAAAACCCATTCACCTGAACTTGTAGGACCATGAATGCCAGGAGCCTATGCCACTGCAACGTGGGAAGGGGGGAGAATGGAGTCGGCAGGAACACACACACACACACACAAACAGCAACCACCAGCTCGCAACTGCACCAACGACCCACGCAAGGTTGAGTTGGCCCGCTAGAGATCTATCCGACACAACCCATATAGAGCTAAGCCCAGAGCATTGTCAATGCAGAGGCGATTTGCACTGAGGGTTCAGGGGGAAGTGATGTCATGTATCTTACATGGCCACTGTTGGTAATATATCAAGGTATGCCACCAGAGGGCACAGCAGTGGGAGACTCGTAGGTTACCTGTACAGGTGTGCCTGGCCTAGTATAAAAGGCAGGCCACCAGGTGTGATCCTCACTCTGGAGTTAACTAATAAAGGACTAAGGTCACTACAGTTCAAGTACAACACACTGCCTCGTGGAGTCATTGTTAGAGCATCTAAGGACACAACAGAGGCAGTGCATCCGGGAGGGCGCTGAGCACCTTGAGTCTCATCGCCGAGAGCATGCAGAAATCAAGTGCAAGCAGCGGAAAGAGCGTACGGCAAATCTGTCCCACCCTACCTTACCCTCAACGACTATCTATCTCACCTGTGATAGGGACTGTGGCTCTCGTATTGGACTGTTCAGCCACCTAAGAACTCATTTTAAGAGTGGAAGCAAGTCTTTCTCGATTCTGAGGGAATGCCTATGATGATGATGATATATTTTTTCAATCCAAATTGTAACCTTGCTTTCAAGTAAGATATTCAACTGAGGACCCGTCTAACCTCTCAGGTGAACGTAAAGAATCCCATGGCACTATTCAAACAAGAGCAGGAAATTCTCCTAGGATTCTGGCCAACATTTCTGCCTCAAATAACATCACTAAAATATATCAGCTCGTCATTTAGCTCATTATTGTCTGTGGGATCTTGCTGTGTGCAATTTAATTGCAGCCGTTGACTACAAAACAGCAGTGCCTTCAAAACAACTGTGACTACACTTCAAGAGTAAGTAATAGGCTGTCAAGTGCTTTGGAATATCCTGAGAATATGAAAGGAACTATATAAATCCAAGTTCTTTTGTTCCTGTTGCATTAACTGTGATAATCCCTTTCTCTGCATTGAGCCAGTCTCTCTCTCCCTAACAGCCTTGGATGAGTCCCTGCTATTTCCTGCTCCTCGCCGCCTACGCATTCTTCCATGCTTTGGAATGCTTAAAGTCGGAATATCCTACCAACACTCGAGCTCTTCCAAAATATTTTATCATTATCTGGATGCTCTTTATCTGGACAGCCACAATTTGGGCCATGACCCTTGCTGCTGCTCATTATTGCTTCTACTGTCACTTCAGTCTGTAAAAGTGCTTATTCAAATCATGTTCTTGTTGCTTTTCCAGCACTACATTCATATGTGAAGTGTCTAAACACTTAAGTAAATGTTTACTAAAATGAATAGCGAATAACGTGCTATAGCAGCCGATTAGTGAGTGTTATGTATGCAAACCTCACCGATGTGTAAGAGTTGCCACCAGGGGGCACACTTGTGGGAGATCTAAGGATCATCTGTGCACCCTGGGAAAGCAGATATAAAAGGCAATCCACCATGCTGCTTCCTCACTTTTGAGTTACATTAAAGAGACCAAGGTCACAAGGGTGGAGTTATTCTGAACTTAACAATTGACGACGAGTTACATATCACGAACCTTCACGCGGTCATGGCTGCCATTGGTATTCTTGAGAGATTTGTTGAGGGTGATGATTAGGAAGCCTTCATTGAGCGTTCAGATCAGTATTTTGTGGCCAACGAGCTAGACACGGCTGAGATGGCGGTCAAGCGCAGGGCGATTCTCCTCACCGTATGTGGATCTTCGATATATGGCCTCGTCAAAAATCTGCTGGCACCAGTCAAAGCAATGGACAAGACTTACACAGAGCTGTGCATGCTGGTTCGGGAACACCTCAAGCCAAAGGAGAGCATCCTAATGGCCAGGTATCGTCTTTACATGCACCATCGCTCCGAGGGCCAGAACTTGGCAAGCTTTGTCGCCGACCTAAGACACCTTGCGGGACAGTGCAAATTTGCCCGATCTTTGTCGTGCTTGGAATCAGCCACGAGGTCATTCTTCACAAACTGCTGTCTGCCAAATCCCTAGATCTGAGCAAGACCATCACGATGGCCCAGGCTTTCATATCCTCGAGCAAAAACACGAAACAGATATCTTCACAGCATCAAAGCTCACCGGCAAGTACTGTGCATAAAATAATGCCTTCAGCAGGCAGAACTGTACATGGCAGGGCCTACACGACTGCAGAGGCCAGGCCCAGGGTGACTCAGAGGCCGCTGTGGGGTGTGAATGTGTATCCATTAACACCATGTTGGTGCTGCGGGGGCAGTCATAGAGCCCATCAATGTCGATTCAAGCACTATGTGTGCAAGGGCTGTAGAACAATGGGGCACCTCCAGCTAATGTGCAAATGACCTCTGACTCACCACGTGGCAGAGTCAGCAGAGGACGACCGATCCAGCGCGGATCACGCTGAACGAGCAGGAGAGACTACTCAACCTGAGGATGAAGAGGAAGTGTATGGGGTACACACCTTCACCACCAAAAGCCCTCCAATAATGTTAAAAGTTAAACTTAATGGCATTCCAGTCTCCATGGAATTGGACACGGGATGAGTCAATCAATCATGAGCCAGAAAGCTTTTGAGAAACTGTGGGGCAACAAGGCACAGAGGCCAAAACTGAGCCCGATTCACACAACGCTGCGCACTTACACCAAAAAACTCATACCTGTTATCGGCAGTGCGGCAGTGAAAGTATCATACGACGGAATGGTGCATGATTTACCACTATGGACTGTACCAGGCGATGGCCCAACGCTGTTCGGCAGAAGCTGGCTCAGAAAGATCCGATGGAACTGGGATGACATCAAAGCACTGTTTTCGGTGGATGACGCCTCGTGCACCCAAGTGCTAAACAAATTCCCGGCATTATTTGAGCCAGGCATCGGCAACTTCACAGGCGCCAGGGTGCAGATCCATCTTGTTCCTGGGCCCGAGCAGTCCCATATATGATGCGAGAGAAAGTCGAAATCGAGCTGGACAGACTTCAACGAGATGGAATCATATCGCCAGTCGAGTTCAATGAGTGGGCCAGTCCAATCGTGCCAATGCTAAAGAGTGATGGGACGGTCAGAATCTGCGGGGACTACAAAGTAACGATCAATCGAGTCTCGTTACAGGACCAGTACCCACTACCTAAAGTGGAGGACTTATTTGCAATGCTAGTGGGGGGAAAGTCGTTCACCAAGCTAGATCTAACCTCTGATTACATGACATAGGAGCTGGCTGAACCGTCAAAGAAATTGATGTGCATCAACATGCACAAAGGACTGTTCGTGTACCACAGATGCCCCTTTGGGATTCGCTTGGTTGTGGCCATCTTCCAGAGGAATATGGAGAGTCTGCTGAAATCGGTTCCATGCACCGTGGTGTTCCAAGACGACAACTTGATCCTGGTCGCAACACCACCGAACACTTGCACAACCTGGAAGAGGTTCTAAAGCGACTAGACAGACTCAGGCTGAAATGCTCCAAGTGTGTTTTCCTGGTGGCAGAGGTCGAATTTCTGGGGAGAAAGATTGCGGCAGACGGCATCAGACCCATGGACTCCAAGACGGAGGCCATCAAGAATGCACCCAGACCACAGAATATGATGGAGTTGCGTTCATTCCTGGGACTCCTCAACTATTTTGGTAACTTTCTACCGGGGTTGAGCACTTTGCTGGAACCCTTGCATTTATTGCTATGCAAGGGTGATGACTGGGTTGTGGTAAATCTCAAGAGACAGCCTTTAATAAGGCCAGAAACCTGCTATGCTCTAATAAGTTACTTGTATTGTATGACTCATGTAAACATTTAGTACGAGCTTGTGATGCGTCGTCGTATGGGGTCGGTTGTGTGTTACAGCAAGCAAATGTGTCAGGCAAACTGCAACCGGTTGCATATGTGTCCAGACGTTTATCCAAGGCTGAAAGAGCCTACAGTATGGTTGAGAAAGAAGCGTTAGCATGTGTATACGGGGTCAAGAAAATGCACCAATACCTATTTGGTCTCCAGTTCGAGCTCGAAACCGACCACAAACAACTCACTTCACTGCTCTCAGAAAGCAAAGGTATCAACACCAATGCTTCGTCCCACATCCAAAGATGGGCACTAACATTGTCTGCGTATGACTATGTAATCCGCCACAGACCACACACTGAGAACTGCGCTGATGCCCTCAGTCGGCTGCCATTGCCCACCACCGGGGTGGAAATGGTGCAACCTGCAGACTTGCTTCTGGTAATGGATGTTTTTGAGAGCAAAGGGTCACCCATCACGGCTCGCCAGATCAGGACCTGGACTAGCCAAGACCCTGTGCTATCACTAGTAAAAAGCTACATCCTTAATTGAAGCTGGTCGGCGGTTCCCGGGGAAATGCAAGATGAAATTAAGCCATTTAACCGAGTTAAGGATGAATTGTCCATCCAATTGGATTGTTTCCGATGGGGGAATTGTGTGGTTTTTGAAATAAAAAGGCAGGGAAACATTTATACGTGACCTACACAGTACCCACCCAGGCATAGTCATGATGAAGGCTATAGCCAGATCGCATATTTGGTGGCCCGGCATTGATTCCGAATTGGAGTCATGCGTACACCAATGCAACACTTGCTCACAGTTGAGCAACGCACCCAGGGAAGCCCCACTGAGCCTGTGGTCATGGCCCTCGAAACCGTTGTCCAGGGTCACGTAGATTTTGCTGGCCTTTTTCTAGGAAAGATGTTTCTAGTAGCAGTGGACGCTTACTCTAAATAGATTGAATGTATAATAATGTCATCATGTATGCCCACTGCCACCATTGAAAACCTCAGGGTCATGTTCGCCACCCATGGTTTGTTAGTGACAATGACCGTGTTTCACCAGTTCGGAATTCAACAAGTTCATGACCCGCAATGGCATTAAGCATGTTAGGTCTGCTCCATTTAAGCCCGCATCCAATGGTCAAGTGGAACGGGCAGGCCAAACCATCAAGCAGAGCTTGAAATGCGTAACGGATGGCTCCTTGCAGACTCGGTTGTCTCGGGTCCTGCTCAGCTACCGGACGCGCCCCCATTCGCTCACCAGGGTTCCCCATGTAGAATTGTTAATGAAGAGAGCATTCAAAACCAGGCTCTCCTTAGTCCACCCGGATCTCAATGATCATGTAGAAACCCAGCAGCACCCGCATAACGTGTACCACGATTGCGCGGCTGTATCGTTTGACATTGAGGTTATTGATCCTATGTTTGTTCTCAATTACAGTCATGGTCCTAAATGGATTGTTGGCACTGTTTTAGCCAAGGAGGGGAATAGAGTGTTTGTTGTTAAACTGTTGAATGAGCAACCGTGCAGAAAGCACTTGGATCAGACCAAACTGTGACTCAGCGACAAACCAAGAACAGTTTGTAGAAAACTTTACCATCTATGATCCACCAACACACACCCAACCCCAGCAATTGACCTCGCTGTCAACCACGAGGATGAACCCACTATGCCCGACAGTCCGATCAGACCAGCTGCGTTGCCGTGCAGCAATGATCCGACCAACTCACCCATACCAGGACTTTAACTCAGGCGATCGACCCGGGAACACAGAGCGCATCAACCTGTATATAACTTGTACATAAGACTTTTGGGGGGAGTGATGTTATGTATGCAAACCTCACCAATGTGTAAGACT
The DNA here is from genome assembly GCF_044704955.1 of Pristiophorus japonicus. Classification (NCBI taxonomy): domain Eukaryota; kingdom Metazoa; phylum Chordata; class Chondrichthyes; family Pristiophoridae; genus Pristiophorus; species Pristiophorus japonicus. The sequence goes on from NC_091990.1 coordinate 149,072,073, forward strand.
TGCCACCAGGGAGCACACCTGTGGGAGATCTAAGGGTCACCTGTGCACCCTGGGCAAGCAGATATAAAAGGCAATCCACCATGCTGCTTCCTCATTTTTGAGTTACATTAAAGAGACCAAGAGTCACAATGGTTTGAGCTTACAACAGTCTTGTGGAGTTATTCTGAACTTAACAGTGAGAATTTCCCTGTCTACATCTCAGTATGAAAGGCAATCTCGGGCTCAAAAACTACATCTTGATTTTCAGATTTATGCTCCACTCTGGAGGAGGCTCGAGTGGAGCATAAACCCTGACATGGACTGATTGGGCTGAATGACCTATTTCTGTGCTGTATATCCTATGTATGTAATCCTATGTATGTCTATCCTCTTCCTAACTATATTTTCATCTCTCCAAAGCAACCATCACTTTCTCTCAACCTGCCCTTAGAGAAACCCCCACAACACGAGATGATGTCCTCCATAAATCAGGCAGAAGCAGCTGTAAATCCAGCATTCATGCTGCCTCTCTCTGCTCATCAATCAGTCACTGTTCTTAAGGCTTTTCGTACATGCAAACTTTGTTCCTGTATACATGTAAAGATCATACCAGAAATGTATATAGCTCGGATTGAAAGCATGAAAGCTAAAGAACCAGTTCATTTATTCATCAACATGTAAATCTACATGCTTCACAAGGCTGGACTACTAGGTCTCTCTGCCTTTTGTTTTTTACCTCTAATTGTTAATGAAGCATGCGTTGGCTGGGGAAAGTGCAGCATAATTTCTACCATTATATGTTGTGGTAAAACAGCAAATTGTTTTCTGATTAAAAATATTAAAATCTGTATGATTACAATTATGCATTATTTAAAAATACACTGCAAAAAACATCAACTTCTGCCCAGTTCAACATACCTGGTGATCCTGGAATCAAATAAACATGGTGCACTCAATGGTTAGACATTTGGAAACATACTTGTGTTTCTTTACAATTTATCATATTATGAAAACATATCCTACATTTTCCTCTAAGGAGGTGCACAGCAAAATACCGAGGTGAAATGCAAAGGGTGAATTTATACTGAGATCAGCAGCTACGTGTACATTCAGCCAGGCAACACCCTGTTTATAAGCTGACTGCCTCAAACTGCAGTTCAATTGCCCTGGAAAAAACAGTCCCAGCAGTTAAAATTTATGTTTAAAGAGAACAGGCTGGGGCATCTGCACTCTCTAAGCATTTAAATTAACTCTGGGCAGGTTAAAAATGTCTAAGACGTCCAAGAGATTCTCTTCGCAGTTTTAAAATCAGATCGGAAATCAATCTGAAATTCTAAGTGGTGTGAAACTACCTCCTCCAGGGGCTCTCACAATACCGTTCTCAAGATTCACTGGGTTCAGACACTGGATTTATAGTGCAACTTGAGTGTGGCTGCCAAGCAGAAACAACTCCATAGCTTTGCTCAAGTTGCAGTATAAACACTGTGAGATTTACAGAAGAAATAAAGGGGATAAATGAGCCTGGAGCATATTTTTACTGGTACTTCATTTTAGTCATATGGCAACAAGTATATGGTACTAGTATACACTGATATACACTTTCCACCGTTTTATTAATGACAGGAATCTTACTTAAATATTCTGTACATATTTCTATCAAAAAATATAGCACATAATGAAGTCTCTCTTTTATTATTCAGCTTAAAGCAATCAGTATGTTCACCAATGGTTTACAAGTCTATGTTCATGCAGTTAAAAAATACAATGAGGTAATAAATATCAATATTGCCTTGTAAAATTAATATTGGTCTTCAATAGTTACTTTGGTCCTGTCTTCACGAAGGAAGACACATATAACCTTCCGGAAATACTAGGGGAGCAAGGGTCTAGCGTGAAGGAGGAACTGAAGGAAATCCTTATTAGTCAAGAAATTGTGTTAGGGAAATTGATGGGAATAAATCCCCAGGGCCTGATAGTCTACATCCCAGAGTACTTAAGGAAGTGGCCCTAGAAATAGTGAATGCATTGGTGATCATTTCCCAACATTCTGTTGACTCTGGATCAGTTCCTATGGACTGGAGGGTAGCCAATGTAACACCACTTTTTAAAAAAGGAGAGAGAAAACAGGGAATTATAGACCGGTTAGCCTGACATCAGTAGCGGGGAAAATGTTGAAATTAATTATTAAAGATGAAATAGCAGTGCATTTGGAAAGCAGTGACAGGATCGGCCCAAGCCAGCATGGATTTATGAAAGGGAAATCATGCTTGACAAATCTTCTATAATATTTTGAGGATGTAACTAATAGAGTGGACAAGGGAGAACCAGTGGATGTGGTGTATTTGGACTTTCAAAAGACTTTTGAAAAGGTCCCACACAAGAGATTAGTGTGCAAAATTAAAGCACATGGTATTGGGGGTAATGTATTGATATGGATAGAGAACTGGTTGGCAGACAGGAAGCAGAGAGTAGGGATAAACGGGTCCTTTTCAGAATGGCAGACAGTGACTAGTGGGGTGCCGCAGGGCTCAGTGCTGGGACACCAGCTATTTACAATATACATCAATGATTTAGATGAAGGAATTGAGTGTAATATCTCCAAGTTTGCAGACAAAACTAAGCTGGGTGGCGTGTGAGCTGTGAGGTGGATGTTAAGAGGCTGCAGGGTGACTTGGCTAGGTGAGGTAAGTAGGCAAATGCATGGCAGATGCAGTATAATGTGGATAAATGTGAGGTTATCCACTTTGGTGGCAAAAACATGAAGTCAGAATATTATCTGAATGGTAGCAGATTAGGAAAAGAGGAGGTGCAACGAGACCTGGGTATCATGGTACATCAGTCATTGAAAGTTGGCATGCAGGTACAGCAGGCGGTGAAGAAAGCAAATGGCATGTTGGCCTTCATAGCTAGGGGATTTGAGTATAGGAGCAGGGAGGTCTTAATGCAGTTGTACAGGGCCTTGGTGAGGCCTCACCTGGAATATTGTGTTCAGTTTTGGTCTCCTAATCTGAGGAAGGACATTCTTGCTATTGAGGGAGTGCAGCGAAGGTTCACCAGACCAGGATTCCCAGGATGGCGGGACTGACAAATGAGGAGAGACTGGATCGACTGGGCCTGTATTCACTGGAGTTTAGAAGAATGAGAGGGGATCTCATAGAAACATATAAAATTCTGACGGGACTGGACAGGTTAGATGCAGGAAGAATGTTCCCTATATTGGGGAAGTCCAGAACCAGGGGTCACAGTCTAAGGATAAGGGATAAGCCATTTAGGACTGAGATGAGGAGAAATGTCTTCACTCAGAGAGTTGTTAACCTCTGGAATTCTCTACCGCAGAGAATTGTTGATGCCAGTTCATTAGATATATTCAAGAGGGATTTAGATATGGCCCTGATGGCTAAAGGGATCAAGGGGTGTGGAGAGAAAGCAGAAAAGGGGTACTGAGGTGAATGATCAGCCATGATCTTATTGAATGGTGGCGCAGGCTCGAAGGGCCGAATGACCTACTCCTGCACCTATTTTCTATGTTTCTATGAAGGATCGGCGATATATGTCTAAGTCAGGATGACATGTGAATTGGAGAGAAACGTGGAGGTGATGGTGTTCCCATGCACCTGCTGACCTTGTCCTTCTGGGTGGTGGAGGTTGCAGGTTTGGGAAGTGCTATTGTAGAAGCCTTGGTGAGTTGCTGCAGTGCATCCTGTAGATAGTACATAAATTGGTGCACTGTTAGTTGAGGGGGTGGATGTTTAAGTTAGTGGGTGAAGTGGACTACTTTGTCCTAGATAGTGTTGAGTTCATCGAGTGTTGTTGCAGTTGTATTCATCCAGGCAAGTGGATAGTATTCCATCACACTCCTGACATGTGCCTTGTAGGTGGTGGAAGGGGTTTGGGAGTCAGAAGAAGAGCCATTTGCTGCAGAACACCCAGCTTCTGACCTGCTCTAGTAGCCACGAAAATTATGTGATTACTCCAGTTGATTTCTGTTCATTGTTGACCCTCAGGATGTTGATGGTGGGGGACTCGGTGATGTTAATGCCATTGAATGTCAATGGGAGATGGTGTGGCTCCCTTGTTGGAAATGGTTATTGGCTGGCAATTGTGTGCATGAATGTTACTTGCCACTTATCATCCCAAGCCTAGGCCTTGCTGCATTTGGGAATAGACTGCTTCATTATCTGAGGAATTGCAAATAGAAATGAATACTGTGCAATCATCAATAAACAATCCAACTTCTGACCTTATGATGGAGGGAAGATCAGTGATATAGCAGCTGAAGATACTTGGGTTTAAGACATTACTCTGAGGAACTCATGCAGTGATGTGCTGGAGCTGTCTCGCCACTGGAGAGTTTACTCCCTGATCCCCATTGACTTTAGTCTTCCTAGGGCTCCTTGGTGCCACACTCGGTCAAATTCTGCCCTGATGTCAAAAGTAATCACTCTCACCTCATCTTACCTTCGGAATTCAGCATGTGTCCATGTTTGGACCAAGGCTGTAAGGAGGCCTGGAGCTGAATTACCCCAATGGAACCCAAACTGGGCATGGTTTGAAACTTCTGATGCTATATTCATAATAGTTGCTCCAGCAAAAGTAATGATCGTAAATTAATAAAAGTAAGTTACCAGAACAATAGCAAATACTTGGTTTTGAATTTCTGATTTATTTCACTTTTTGTGGGTTCAACTGTTGCAAAGAGAAGCTAATTGTTTAGCGTTGACCTAGAAACAGTTTTAATTGAAAATAATGGGTTGGACATGTGATACAATCAGATATAACATATTTTGCAAAACGTGAGTGTTAAAAGAAATAGCAGTGTTGTTAAGAGTTGTATTTCTGTGTTATCCCTTCATGGACTCGGTATGCGGATAATTTTTTTTTGATTATCCGAGGTCAGTGTTACATATATCCACTTTTCAATATGCATTGGGTACATCTTGTTGCAATCTGTTTTAGCTGTTACATGAAAACCTAGGTGTAATACAGGAACCAGCCAGGTACGATTCTACAGTTTGACACAATCTTTTAAATAAAAAAAGAACATGTTGAAAGTACTCAGCAGGTCTGTCAGCATCTCAATCTGCTTCCACCACCTTTCCAGATCACAACTTGCAGAGTAAAAAAAATGTCCTCATGTCACTTCTGGTTCTTTTGCCAATCACCTTTATATCGGTGTCCTCTGACAAGCCGACCCCTCTGCCATTGGAAGCAGTTTCTCCTTAGTTATGGTTGCGGTGTAAAGCTCGTAGAACGTTATGAGCTCCTTGAATATTCACTGGGGAGGGGATATTTCCAAGTGGATTGAATCCTTCTTAAATTTTGCTGATCCTCCGGCGTTCCATCCTGTGCTCCTTCTCGTCCTCCTCCATGAGTGGTAAGCTGTTAGGGAATGCCATACCTGCTCCTGGGATGCCCTGACTGCAGGTATGGAGGGGGCTGACCCTATGTGATGCAGTCAGAAGCAAGTGAAGGTATTTGTAGAGATAAAATACAACAAAAAAAGGTTCAAATAGTATTTCCAAGCTGCAGAAATCAGTGAACTCTCCAATCTCACAAGCTCCTCACTTCCACTTTGATCACGTAATCGTAAAAGTTGCTACGCTCATATTCTCAGTCTAACTTAGCCAGAGTGCAACAGCAGTGGAAACCCAGTAAACTTGCCACTGCTACAGCACTGGCTATCAGTTGGATATATACAAATAAGGTCAGTGGGCGAGCGGAACGTGCAAAGGCTCAAAAACTGTGAAGGAGTTCTGGGAAATGTTTTAAAGATGCACAATGGGTGAAAATGACTTCCACCTTGCTCACAGAATTTCCTGCGCCATTTCTGCACTGATAATGTGCTGAAAACAGTAAAGAAATTCACCCCAACATTTCTACAAATGTTAATGTGTATCCCAGTGTGGGGATAATTGGTTTAGGTTTTGAGATTTAGCTTTGGAGACCTTAAAATTAGAATCTCTCAGTAAACCTTCTGGGCACTACACTTTAGGAAGGATGTCCAGGCCTTAAGAGAGGCTGCAGAGAGATTTACTACAATGGTACCAGGGATGAAAGACTTCAGTTACAGTTATGTGGATAGACTGGAGAAACTAGTGTTCTCCTTAGAGCAGAGAAGGTTAAGAGGAGATTTGATAGAAGTGTTCAAAATCATGAATGCTTTAGATAGAGTAAATAAGGAGAAACTGCTTCGAGTAGCAGAGGGGCCAGCTTGCCAGAGGATACAGATTTAAAGGTGATTGGCAAAAGAACCAGAAATGACATGAGGACATATTTTTTACACTGCAAATTGTGATCTGGACTGCACTGCCCGAAAGGATGGTTGAAGCAGATTCAATAACAACTTTCAAAAGAGAATTGGATAAATGCTTGAATGGAAAATATTTACAGGGCTATGGGGAAAGAACAGGGGAGTAGGATTAATGGGATCGCGCTGCCAAAGTGTCAGCATAAGCATGATGGGCTGAATGGCCTCCTTCTGTGCTGTATGATTCATTCTATAAATTCATAGCCAGAAAGATTCAAACGAAAGATTATACCAGAAACCATAATCCATATTTTCTGCTTACAAATGCTCACCTTTTGTGCATGTTTAGTTCTTACTTCATTCTTTCTGGTTATTTATTTTAAATAAGACTTTGTTTTTCGTGGCAGAATCACTGTCTGGGTTTGTGTGATTTTGTGAAACAACTCACTTAGTTTACAGCTCGATTCGCAAAAAGGCAACCAAATAGCTTCCCAAAGTTTCCATCCACCACAAAGTAAAAAGCGGTTTGATATTTCGGTGCTACATAAATGCAGATAGGTTCGTGAGAGGAGGCTGTATATCTCAGGATAAAGGATATGTATATCTCAGCGAGCTAGAAACGCGGCGACAGTGAGACCCTTTCATCGATATCAATTCCCTAACTTTGTTTTTGAGGTTAATACTTTACTGACTGGACATTCGACTAACAGTGACGCTCAGAAGTAGGTCAGTTCCGAAATTTAAGCCGATGGGATGTTGCGCCCGTTACCGACAAGTGTCTGAAAATGAGCTGAAATCTTTTTGTTTATTGTGTTTTAAATCGTGCCGTTAGTTTAGGCCCGCTCCAAGATAAGAATCGCTGGTTTCGGATGTAATCCGTTAAGTGAAAAGGAGGGCAGTCACCCCTTGAACTCTTAAGAGGCGCTACGTACGGTTGCCAACACAGAGGAAAAAGAGAGCTCTGATTTTTTTTTAAAGCAACCACGATTCCTATCCAAGCAGGATTCTTTTTTAATTAAAGCAAATACAGGGATGGTGTGAGAAGTGGAGATAGCGCTGATGTCTGCAGCCGTCTCCCAGGGGTGGCTAATCTGAGAGTGGACACGCCGCCAAACTGTCCTCGCAGCCCAGATGTTTGCGAGAGTCTGCCAGAGGCAAGGCACGTCATCTGAGATTTCCATATTTTCCTCATCTACACCGACAAGTGAACAGAAACACTTGCTGGAAAAAAAGAGACGTGGAAAGAAAAGGGTTTCAAAAAAAAAATCCACGCTCAACTCAAATTACACCTTACGGCAGGATTGGCGAGGAGTCATTGGTCGAAGACGGGAGAAGAGAGTTGACGGGGGAGTTGCACTGGGGGGTCCTACAATGGGAAAAAACTTCTTTCCAAAAGGTCTGAACAGTCGCTGCTTCTGAACAGCGGGTTGGATTAAAGATGCTGGGTCTCAAAGTGTTCCATGTCAGCCTTCTGTGCTCCCTGTCGCAGGGTTTTTTCACTGGACCCCTCCACCCGGAGATGTCGAACGGCACTTTTCATCACTACTTCGTACCGGATGGGGACTACGAAGAAAACGATGACCCCGAAAAGTGCCAGATGCTTTTTCAAGTCTCCGACGACCGGCGCTGCGGGATTTCGGCCGACCTGGAGACGTTTCTGAAGGAGGAGATGACCACCATCAAGAGGCAAGTGGAGGACGCGGCAAGGGTCCTGGAAGGAGTCGGGAAAAACATCGCCTATGATCTGGACGGGGAGGACAGTTATGGGAACTACCTGCGCAGGGAAGCCGCGCAGATCGGGGAAGCTTTCACTCATTCCGATCGCTCTCTGATCGAGCTGGAGATGAAGTTCCGACAGAGCCAAGAAAACGAGGTGAGGGAGGTGAACAAGATTAACGACGAGGTGGTGCACATGCTCTATCACACCAGAGAGATTCTGAGGGAGACACTGGAGATCTCGTCTGGGTTAAAAGATAAACACGAACTTCTCACCCTTATCGTCAGAAGTCATGGGACAAGACTGAGCAGGCTGAAGAATGATTTTATGAGAGGCTGAGATCTGACTGAACCGCAGTGGACGAACTTTCCACATTCTCCCGTCTTCTTACTAATAACATTGCATTACTTCTGCAGCATATTTATCAAATTTGAATGTAAGATTTGACGGGCAACATGTGTAAATGATTCCCCCGCACCACTTTATGTTGAGTATAAACTAGCATTGCATATCGAATCGGTATTGTGGCCAGCGTTCCTATTTAAAGCGAGGAGGTTGTCAAATGGTTTCTTGTTACCCTGTAGATTTTGCAGTGTTTGTCAGTATTCAGTGTTATACTTAAATATATACTGGTCTGTTTCACCTAAAACACCGCAGGCAGGTACAAAGTATTTTAATAACAAAAAAAATAAAGGTTTTTATCGCGATTGAAGAGTACAGCGCTTAGCGTAAACGTCAGTCGTTGCAGATGTGTGTCGTTTAAGTGTGTTAAAGTGAAGATCTTCTTTCGGTTCTTCAACACTAATTCCATTGGAAATCAAAAATTAAAACGTAATGAACATTTAGAACAAAACCCAGACACTAGGTCTTATTGACAACGTTATTTTATCTGCCACCTTCGGACTGCACAGGTCAGAACAAATGGCTATATGCCACACTCTCGATTACAACAAGCTGACAGGTTTGATTGATGATGTGCCTTTAAAGTCTGGATTTGGTAACCATTTCCGCCCTACACCCAAGTGGTGAAACACAGCAATCCCGTACCTAGTTAACAAGTTTGTTTTCTGAACGTGTCTTGTGGTTGGATCTTTTGAAGTTAGTTGCAGGATTTTTTTGCGGACGCAGGTTTAAAGCGCACGTTTATGAATAGGCGTTTGAAAGCGTGCACTGTTCAATGGTTCAGGAGACGGAATTTGACAATAATATGCTGGAACGTGAGCCCTCACACTTTGGCGGATACGGGCGCGCGATATTTGCCACGGGCGGCGCTGTTACTGTGGGCACCAGTCGCTGCTTCAGCCGTTTCTATGTAGTGGGGTTATCATTACATGTAAAACGGTCAGATTTAAAGAAACAAGTTCTACTCCTCCCCTCAGAATCTCTTTTAAAGGGAAACTGTACAGAAACGCATTTTTAAAAATGTCATAACACAATGAGGAAAGATTGAGGTGAGAAAACATTGAATCCTAAAGTCGAGCAGCACCGAATGAACAAGATCTGCAGAAGGGTGTGGGTTATTGGCCAAATAGCTATTGATGCTGCTTCTAATTTCACTTTATCAGAATATGCCATTCTTCCAAGATAATATTGCTGGGATTCATGCTTAAAAAATAAACACATCCTAGATGAAAAATAAGATGCATAATCATAAATTGCATTTCGTTTTTTTTTAAATGGATCTGAATTAAAACTCCCCCTATTAGGCAACCCATTTATTGGTAGAAAAGTAAAATATTGCGGATGCTGGAATCTGAAATAAAAACAGAAAATGCTGGAAATCTCAGAATTTACAGTAGAGCTAGGACTTTAATCCTAAATGATAAAGGGACATTGAAATAGTACTTTTATTTTGCCACCAGTAAACACCCCAGCTCCACGAAGGCTGCAGTTAAAGTGTTATTTTGGCAGGACATGAAATGGGTTTCGGTGTACATCAACACACAAAAGCACCGATATAACTTTGAAGTCTGGTTTTAATCTGATTCCCCACCACAATAAAGGCAAACGACACCAGAGTTCCTCCCAAGAGGCCATCTCACATCGCGTGGGCTTAGTACCAAGTAGCATCTAACTCTAGCCCTTCGGGAAGCCTGTTTTAAAGATTGCTCGTGCTTGTTATAAAGTTGAGTCATTTTATTGTTATAAGAGAGCGGGCATTAGCAATCATATTCTGCTCAGATTAGTGACTGGTGGGACTCTGCGCATGGGCAGTACTCCCTGCAGCAGGTAGGCTGCATGTTGTAACTCGCCGCACCTCATTCAAATGTTACCACTGTATTTCACACTCCACAATCACCCACCAGGCTCGCTCTGGTAGCTGTGCAGTGTGAAGTGAAGCCCGAGGCCAAATACTGGAGTTATATTATAGCGGTGAAGATATGCCCTGCCCATCACCTCCTGTGGGGACCACTCGCTTTTTAGAAAATAACATCAAAAAGGGCATACTAAGTTTATGAAGTGCCAGCAAATTACATGAGCACTTCATAAAACTGTTTTCCCGCCACACTGGAGTTACACGGCAGACAGTAGCAAGTCCAAGTGGTTCCTGGAGAGGGTTTCGCACCACTTCTTTTAAGTTTAGTTTATTTTGGATTCCGAACGGGACCCGACTGCGGTTAGCATAGAATCATAGAAATTTACAGCACGGAAGGAGGCCATTTTCGCCCATCGTTTACGCGCCGGCCGACCAAGAGCTATCCAGCCTAATCCCACTTTCTAGCCATTGGTCCATAGCCCTGTAGGTTACGGCACTTTAAGTGCACATCCAAGTATTTTTTAAATGTGGTGAGGCCTCTACCACCCTTTCAGGCAGCGAGTTCCAGACCCCCACCACTCTCTGGGTGAAGAAATTTCCCCTCATATCGCCTCTAAACCTCCCCCCAATAGCTTTAAATCTATGCCCCCTGGCTGTTGACCCCTCTGCCAAAGGAAGCAGGTCCTTCCTATCCACTCTATCCAGGCCCCTCATAATTTTATACACCTCAATCAGATCTCCCCTTAGCCTTCTCCTTTACAAAGAAAACAATCTTTCCTCATAGCCAAAATTCTCCAGTCCAGGCAACATTCTTGTAAATCTCCTCTGCTCCTTTTCCACTATAATCACATCTTTTGTATAATGTGGTGACCAGATCTGCACACAGTACTCCAGCTGTGGCCTAACCAGTGTTTTATACAGTTCAAGTATAATCTCCTTGCTCTTGTATTCCATGCCTCCACTAATAAAGGCAAGCATTCCATATGCCTTCTTAACCACCTTTATCGACCTGGCCCGCTACCTTCTGGGACCCGTGGACCTGCACTTCAAGGTCCACCCAGCCCCTCCACACTCCCTAGTGTCGCACCAATGTTATCACTTTGGCGTCAATGCGTGTGAAAGTGGCGGTAAAACAGTAGTCTTGATGGCAATGGTTACGTTCATCTGGCAGTTCTTATTCCCAATTAGAAAATAATAGTAATTCCGGGTTCCTTATTCGCTCTTCACCTGTCTAAAGACAACGAATAAACAGAGTAATACTCAAATTTTAACCATTGTTAACGTGTTTTGGTGGTCTGTGATAAGGCAGAGTTTGATTCCCACACATAAACGCCTTCTGATGGGGTCAGGTATTTCTAACTGTCCTATAACTATCTCCCAAACTTTCCTCGTTTCTCTCCCCCAAACAGGTTATTCTGGACCCTTCTCCATTGGGTTAATTTTCCTCAAGCAAGCTAGATGAAATGTACACAATTTCACAATAACCACGGTCAGTGTTTATTGCTCAGAGGATGGAGAGCGCCATGAAGGCAGACGGCTCGAAAAGGGGAAACAGTTTGGGGCAGTTACAGGTTTTGCTATTTAAAGAAAGCAATACACAGGAAGGGAAAAGACAAGGCGACCCGTCCAAGAGGACCGTGGTGATCTCAGGTGAAGCTGAGGCCCGCACGGTCTCCCAAGCGCACGGCTCCGTCTTCAATGAGCGAGACATGACTCATTCTGGAGAGCAGAAACGCCCACTGAAGCTCAGCCAGTGAACCCTTATGTTGTACAGCAGGCCCCAACATTTCTGTGCGTTGTATGGAACACGCAAATAACTGTTTTTCACGTCATTTTCTACTACAAATATGAACCTAACTTAACGAATCATCGTTACATTAGCTATATTTCAGTCAGGATTAACCCACATATGTTTCAGGTTGGGGTCAGAATACTTTATCGTTAAATACAGCTGATAATTATATAAAAGGAAAATATAAAATGCTGGAAAACACAAAAGAACTGTAGAGAGAAAATGTCAGGTTAACGTTTGATCGTTGTAGCTAAATTGCACAAATTAAAACAAACTCACAAAACGCAAACATGCACAGAAGGCTATGCGCCGCAATTCCCAAAGTGTGTTACAAAGATATCCCTCCCAGCAATCCCTGGTATATCTCAGATCCTTGTAACCAAGTTCTACAGTTCCGTGCGTAAAATGTTGGCACATTTGACAGAATCAGGCTACACATACTTGCTGTGCATGCAAACTACAATATATTTGTCTGGAATCTTCGAAGACTTTTGATGTGGAAATTGTTGACATTGTTGAGGTTTAATGTTACTGAATGTTCTTTTAAAAATTAAATATATTCGGAATGACACTACTCTGGACCAATCAGGAAATAGCTGCCTCGCCCATTCTTACTCAATCAGTAGAACACTTGGCGACCAAGGAGCATAATTCAGCTCCAGAAGGGCACGTCTCTGTCAAAACAGCTTGCTCATCGATATGTTTATTGAAACTGCCAGTAATATGTTTCTCACCCACCCTTCCCCCCAACGTTCTTGATTACTGGGTTGATGAAGACTATACGTTTCCCTGTTCGACAGTGTATGAAGTCTCAAAAAGTATTTCCTTTGTAAATGTTATATCATATGACATGTCCCAAATTTGGGATCAATATGAAACATTTGTGTAAAAAGTTATTTTTTTACTATGTATTTAAACACTAAATATAAGGTTTCAATGATAGGTTTCAACATATGTATGCATGTCTAATGCCACTGTACTATGTGCACACAGTCAGTGCATTATATGCTATTACATTTAACAGATCGGGACCATTCTCAAATGTCGTTCGGCTTATTTGTACCAGCCCGGTGTACACTCCGGCCAGCTGATTTCAGTGTTAGATGCATCTGCTAAATATTATTTTCTCCTGTTGATAAATGTAAGAAGTTAGATTGGGCAATTTCAATCCCCAAACTAACAACTTTTAAAATTTAAACTTAAGTTTACAATCTCTGTCAAATATATGCTCATGTTGTTATAGATTAATTGCTATTTTGGGCCGCCGACCTTTGGGATCATAATAAATAGAATAAAGTGTTGTGGGCGAATGTTTGCCATGGCTAGTGAAAGATCAGAGACACAGTGTCGCAGTAGTCAAGATAATTACAGTGAAAATAGCGAGCAGTACATCAATGTTCTATTCGAGTTTTCTACTTTATTTTCAAAGAAATGCTGTTCTGTTCTGTGAAAGATAATCAGTACATTAAACTTCACTCACGAGGACAATCTCTTCTACTTGTCAGCATGGCTCAGTTGCACCGGGACAGGACTTGATCACTCAATCTAGGCTCACACTTCAGTGTAGTATTGAGGGAGTGCTGCACTGGCAGACGTGCCATCTTTAGGTTGAGATGTTAAACCAACTGCCTGTTCAGCTGGATGTAAAAACAACCCATGGCACAACTTGAAAAGCAGTAAAGGTATTCTGGCCAACATTTATTCCTCAACTAACAACACCAAAATAGATTAACTGGTCATTTATCTCACTGTTGTTTGTGTGGTTGTGTTCTGCAAAAATTGGCTGCTGCTTTTGACTGCATAACAACAGTGATTACACTTCCAAAGTAATCCACTGGCTGTATGGCAATTTGGATCAGGAAAGGCCTTGTATAAATGGAAGCTCTTTATTACAGTGCAACCCAGAGGGTACAGTAGCATAGCAGTAATGTGGGCTAGTAATCCAGAAGCCGGGACTAATAATCCGGAGATGTGAGTTCAAATCATAGCAGCTGGGACATTTAAAACTCAGTTAATTAAATACATTTGGAATAAAAAACTAGTATCAGTAATGGTGATCATGAAACTACGGGATTGCCAGAAAAACCCATCTGGTTTACTAATGTCCTTTAGGGAAGGAAATCTGCAGTCCAGCCTATATCTGACTCTAGACCCACAGCAATGTGGTTGACTCTTAACTGCTCTCTGAAATTGCCCTCTGAAGGGCAATTAGGGATGGGCAATAAATGCTGCCCTTGCCAGTGATACCCACAACTTGTTAATGAATTAAAAAAAATCTAGAGATGGCAACATAAATTTAAACAGTGTGAAATAAGTATAAGTCCAAACATTGAACCTCGGTCTCTTATATACAATGATCAGACATTTGAGCACTTCCATCCCCTTAATGCTGCAGTAGAGGAAGGGAAAATCAGCAGGGTTCTCTCCTCATCATTATACAATAACTCTTACTGGAAAAGTAAATGTGTTTGGACACAGGGTGAGAACAGGTCAAGCTTGGCTACGATGAACCTAAGGTCAAATAACCTACTGACATATGAGTAATGACTACTTGGGAGAGTTATCAGAGGGCAACTGCTATTTATGGCACCACATCAGTAAGGGAGCCAACACTTTTAGAATGAGTGCATATGAGGAAAACTAGAGGAAAGAAAGTAAAAAGGCTCTTCTGTTATTACAATGTTTAAAAAAGTATGAATTGCTAAAATATGATCTGATTTCAAATATCTTTTAGAGACAATATTTTAAATATTCTGCTAACACTGAATAATATCACATCTGGGATTTAATAGTACATGGTGTTGAAAACTCTGAACCATGCTTCATCACTCCAATGATTCCTTCTGAATTATGGAGTATATATGTACTGCATTAGTAAAAGTGGGCGCACTTTTCCCCAAGCCCATTTTCTGACATATTGCCAGAGTTATGCCCGTTTTTCTAGGACAGAAATGCGGCAGAAATAGTTTGCCAAAGTTTCCCCGATGTATAATTCAAATTTGGCGCCGTGCAGCGTGTCCAGTCGCCTCGGGGGCTGGAGCCTGCTGTCTGCGCCGAAAAATGAAGCCGCACCTTCTACACATGCGTGGAAAAAAAAGTTACGTTTTTGACGTCTTTCCAATGGACGCGCATGCTCAGTACAGCTCAGATTTGGCAATCAGCCATTTTTAAAGAGCCAGTTGTGTGTGTGAGAAGGAGTGCTGTGTGAGAGCATTGGAAAAATCGCAGCTGGAGCAATACGAGATGCAACACAGTGCAAGGACCAATAATTTATTTCAGGAAGAAGTGGAGGCACTAGTTACTGTGACTGAGAACAGATGGCAGGAGCTGGACACCAGCAGAGGTCACATAAATGTTCCACCCAAAGAAATGAACAAATGCTGGAACCAAGAAGCGGAAGATTACTGCGCAATGGTGACTACCATGAGATCTGGAGGTCAGTATAAAAAGAAGTGGCAGGACCTTGATCAAGTAGTCAGTGTAAGTAATATTTTCATTTATTGAATGGAATTACAATTGTATTTGTGACCAGCTTTATATGTCCGACCCAGCAGAAAGACACCCTCTCTAAAAAGTTGCATTTTCATTTTTGCAGAGGAAGGTGGCACATAATAAAAGGGAAAGAACTCGAACAGAAGGAGGCCCAGAAAATCTGCACCCACTGACACCCTTGGAAGAGAGGGTCGTTGTTTTGATGGGTCCTGTCTGGAGAAAAGCAATCAGTACTGCACAAGCTGGGCCCACACTTGAGTCCTGCAAATTCATCCATGATCCTTCAAATCAGCTTGCTGCCTGGCCTGCGATGTGTGAGCCTACACATGCCACCCACCCTGCCACCTCCTCTGCTGCTAACCATTTGACTGTCCTGTTATCTTTTGCAGAACTTGAGGCCAACCCTGACGATGCAGAAGATTCAGATGAGTCTAAGAGAACATCTTCCAATCCAACCCTCCAGATTAAGAAAATGGCGGTGAGGGTGAGGGGATGGAGCTGGATGAAGCTCCCACTGTTGTACTGATTTTGCTGGAGGTGCTGCTCATGGAAGAGACGGCCCCTTCCATGACTAGTGGTTTGAGAGTTGGTGGGACATTCCATGGTTTCACACCTTCCGAGGTTGCGGGTCCCAGTGGTGGGGTGCAGTGAGGCACACCCAGGGCCCTACCTTCCGAGGTTGCGGGTCCCAGTGGTGGGGTGCAGTGAGGCACACCCAAGGCCCCACCTTCCGAGGTTGTGGGTCCCAAGGTGGGGTGCAGCGAGGCATACCCAGGGCCCAAACGTCCCACGCTGCGAGTCCCAGTGGTGAGGTGCAGCGTGGCATACCCATGGGGAAGAGGCGAAGGAGAGCTCGACCGCGCTCTCCTGAGGTACAGGATCTAACAGATGTGGCTCAGATGATGCCATTGAGTGCGGAGAGCATTGACCTTACCATTTCACTCCTGAACGCCATCAGTGGGGTGAGTGATGAGGTAGCGGGACTGTCCGGAGAAATAATAGCAATCACACGAGAAATAGGAATCATATTCGGGACAATCAGTGAAGGATTAGTGGCCATTAGGGAGGGAATGTCAGAGATAGTGCAAACCACATCACTGACCATGAGGGAGGGAATGTTGCAGGTTGTTGAGACGCATGAGGAACAGTATGTTGGAGTTAGTTGCTGCAATAAGGGAACACGCCCAGATCCCGTGTCCATTGACAGAATCAACTGTCACTCCCAATCCAATCCCCACACCAGCCTCTGAAAAGCCCAAAAGCTGGGCCCTCCAACTTGCCACCTGGGTCCTCCAACTTGTCGCCTGATGCCGACACACCCCACCTTCAAGAGGTGTGCAGTACCCAAGATGTTGGAAATAATATGCTTGGTATCAAGCCCAGAAAAACTGCGCCATCACCTGTGGGCAGGGGTCGTGAAGTGTCCAATGCCAAGCACAGCAGGTGGTCTTAGAATAAGGGGGTGCAGCCTTTCTTTGCTGCTGCTGCTGTTGTTGTTATTATTATTATTGTTACTGTTGTAAAAGTTTTTTTGCAAGTTATGTAAATTTACAAGTGTATAAGTGATCTTAAAGAATGATATTAAAGTAAAGTTTGATACAATGATAATTTTATTAAAGGTAATTTAAGTACATTGTAAACTTTTGAATAAAATATATTTTACTTTAAAAACTGAATCATGTTCTATTAACACACACAACATTATGAAACAGCTCCAAACAATAGACATGTCCATGTGGAATAGTCGTTGAGCCCTCAGGCATCAGGAAAGCGTTCAGGGATGAGTTGTTGGCACAAGGCTCGAGCAATATTTAAAGGGCCACGATTGCCCACCCTTGTCTGCCGTCGTGTTCCAGCCTCAGGCACTTGCATGCCTTCTTCATCCTCGTCATCCTCCTCCTCCTCCTCCTGCTCATCACATGTATCTTCCACATCATTATCATCAGCCACTCTCACCGCAGGTGGATCTTCCACTACCAGGTGCTGTTGCCTCAGGATGGCTAAGTTATGCAGCATGCAGCACACAACAGTGAACTGACTGACAATCTCAGGGCAGTACAACAAGTAGCCTCCAGAATGGTCCAGGCATTGGAAATGCTGTTTCAGTATGCCAATGGTCTTCTCAATGATTCTGCACGTCGCAATGTGCGACATGTTGTATTGACGGTTAGCTTCCGTCCGGGTTATGCGTAGGGGCGTCATGAGCCAGGTGGCAAGGCCGTGCCCTTTGTCTCCCAGTAGCCAGCTGTGCCCTTCTGGCTGCTGCTGCTGAAACATGGCTGATATAATGCTGTCGCATAAGATGAACGCATCATGGGTGCTGCCAGGGTACCTTGCATTGGCTGACATGATACGATGCATGTCGTCACAAATGAGCTGCACATTAATGGAGTGGAACCCTTTTTTGTTCCTGTACACCTTGGAATCCTTGAAAGGTGCTCGCAAGGTGATGTGGGTACAATCAATGCAGCCCTGTACCTTAGGGAAGTCAGCAATCCTGGAGAAGCCCACAGCCATGGATTGCTTGTGCGGTCATGGGGAACTTTATGAAGTCATTCCTATGCGTGTACAGTGCAGCCATGACCTGGCGAATGGAGACATGTGTTGCATGTTGAGAGCTGGCACACACACCCCCAGTTTGTAACTTGAAACGATCCGGAGGCATAGAATGAAAGTGCAGCTGTAACCTTCACTTCAACTGACAAAGCAGTCCTCCTGGTGCTTCTAGGTTGCACGTCTGCTTTGACCAACTCTCAGACCTCACTTACAACTTATTTGAGGAAACGCAGCCTTCTGACATAGTCTGCATCTCTCAGGTGCAGGTATGAACGCCCATCTCAATATACCCGAGGTGAGTAAGGTCTTCTGCCCAGCACCCTACGGGCTCTGATGTTCCTGATGAGATGAAGTTGAATCAATTGTCTCCTACATAGAACCATGATGCAGAAGGCTCGCATAAGGTATGGCATTATCAGTATTACCCCCATACTTAATTTAACCTTTGAAAGAAGCTCAAAACGGCAGGAAAGTAGGCAGCACAGGTTTGCATTTGTATCTCTCCAGGTCTGTATGGATGGACCACACCCAAAGGTCTTTTGACTTCTCCTCTCCCACCCCCCTTTACTAATGGGAGTCTTGTGACTTCTCTCTCTCCCTCCTCGGGCTCCAAGCCTTCCAATTGGCACCTTGCTCTCTCTCCTCTCCCTTCCGCCCTCCCCTGTACTAACTGGAGTTTTGTGACTTCTGTCTCCATCCCCCTTCCTGGGCTCCAAGCCTTCCAATCGGCACCTTTCTCTCTTTCTCTCTCCTCTGCCACCTCCCCCCTCCCTTTACTAATTTTAGTCTTGTGACTTCTCTCTCTCCCTTCCCCTCTCTGGGCTCCAAGCCTTCCGATCAGCACCTCGCTTTCTCTCTCCTCCCGTCCCCCTCCCCCACGGCTTGTTTTCTAGCTGAGCCCCGAGCCTGTGTCCGGGCGCGGGGTCCATTCAGCCGGCCAAACCTACGACCCTCCAGCCCTGCTTCAAGACGTTCAGTGGTGGCGTGTGAGTGAGTTAAAAAATGAGAGAACTTCTGAAATCCAACAAATTTACACTTCTACATTGACAGGTAAAACAAAGTTGAACGTTATTATTGATTTTGACAGTGTGCTTGACTCCCCCCAAAATCTGCAATTTAAAAACAATGGCATCTTTCAGTGCAGATTTGTCAATGTGCGCTGGTTTTCTTAACTCACCAGAAGGTTTTTCGGGAGTGGCCAGATATGCCGACCTAAGAGAAAAAAATGTTGGCTAAATTGCGAACACTTGAAAAAAACGGCACAGACATGAGGGAACGTATGACGTAATAAAAAACTGGCCTAGAAAAATCGTAACTAAGTCAGCTACGCTGGCACAGATTGCAGGGGGAAACTTTGAAAAAAATAAATAGGCCAAAAAGCGGCATGCACCAAACAAACGGCGCAAATGATCGGGGAAAATTTAGCCCGATATCTTGTAATATTACAGCACAGAATGGGCCATATCTATGTGTTTTAAACACTCTGTTAACCTTTTGAAAAATATTAAGCACTTATTCAGCATGAGCCATATTATTAAAAAATCTCATTTTTGTATGATTCTGGAATTCACATTTATCAGGATAGTCTTGATTGAATGCTGTGTCTGGTAGAAAATTATACAGAAAATATAAATCTTGGATGCAATTTTTTTAAAACAGAAAATACATTTGCAACATAAGAGCATAAGAAATAGGAGAATGAATAGGCCTTTAGGCCCCTCAAGTCTGCTCCGCCATTCAAGAAGATCATGGCTGATCTTCTACCTCAACTCCACTTTCCTGTACTATCCCCATATCCCTTGATTCCCTTAATATTCAAAAATCTTTCGATCTCTGTCTTGAATATACTCAACGACTGAGCATCCACAGCCCTCTGGGGTAGAGAATTCCAAAAATATACCATCCTCTGAATAAAGAAATTTCTCATCTCAATTCTAAATGGCCGACCCCTTATTCTGAGACTGTGACCCCTGGTTCTAGACTCCGCAGCCAGGGGAAACATCCTCCCGGCATCTACTCTGTCAAGCCCTTTAAGAATTTTGTATGTTTCAATGAGATCACCTCTTATTCTTCTAAACTCTGGAGAATATAGGCCTTGTCTACTCAATCTCTCCTCATAGGACAATCTCCCATCCCAGGAATCAGTCTGGTGAACCTTCATTGCACTCCCTCTATGGTAAGTATATCCTTCCTAAGGTAAGGAGACCAAAACTGTATACAATACTCCAGGTGAGGCCTCACCAGGACCCTATATAATTGCAGTAAGACATCTTTACTCTTATACTCAAATCCTCTTGTAATAAAGGCCAACATAACATTGGCTTTCTTAATTGCTTGCTGTACCTGCATGTTAACTTTCAGTGACTCGTGTACAAGGACACCCAGGTCCCTCTGAACATCAATATTTCCCAATCTCTCACCGTTTAAAAAATACTCTGGGCTAGATTTCACACTTTTGTGAAGATCGTCCAAAAATGGGCGTTATTTCCGGTGTCGGCGGTAAAAATGGGTTTTCAGATCACTGGTTTGTCACCCATTCTCAAAGCCCCTAGTCTCCATTTTTGAAACTGGACGTTACTGTGAGCGATATGAAATGGGCATTAGCGTTAAATCTCTCTGACCTTCTGCCGTAAAGTGTCACCGTCCTTAGCAATGGCATGGCAGCGCTTGATTCCCGTGATTCAGGAGGTCAAGGGTCATCATGACATGCGCATAAGAGGAGACAGAGAGAGAGGGAGCTCAGAGGGAGTGAAGGCATGTGTGGGTGTGGTGTGGCTGCTTTGGGAGGAAGGAGGGAGAGTTTCAAGCTTTATAGCAAATTGGGAAAAAAAAATTAGCTGTTACCAGCCAGATATTTGCCAGAATTTGGTACCTATAATGGAGGGAGAGGAGGAGGCAACACAGCACACTGTGGAGACCGATGCTGGTGAGAGCAGAGAGCTAGGAGAGGAGCAGATTGGAGTGCGCAAAAGAGCGAGGAGGTTCTCGGATGAGGCAAATGCCTCCCTCCTGCAGGAAGTCGAGTTACGCTGGGGTGATTTGACCCAGGGAGGGCGTGGGAAGCCCATCCCAAAGGCCTACCAGAAGATATGGGCCGAGATAGCCGAGGTGGTCTCGTCGGCGACCAACGAGGTTCATGAGGGCAACCAATGCCGCAAGCGATGGAACGACCATGTTGGATCTGCAAGAGTAAGTATTACATTTATTTACATGTACTTATATATTTATATAATTTGATTTGTAATAGTCATGAGTGACTATAATCAGATGTGAGGTCTTTCACTTTTACCAGGAATGTAGTACTCAAAGTCTGCGTTCATGGTGTATGTCTTTAGGTATAGAATGATAATTATCATAATAATCATGATTACATCTGTTAGTTATGTGTTGTATCAGTCTCTGTGACAGTACCTAGCAATGATATCACACAATGATCTCATGCCATGTCATCCTGTTAACTTTTACAGAAGAAGCTATTGACGATTAGGTGCTGCTGGTGAATCTCCCTCATGACTCCCACAACAGCCAAATAAGCACACACCTCAGCCACACACGCTTTCAGTGCCTCTGAGCTCCCACTCTCTCTGTCTCCTCTTCGGCGCATGTCATGATGACCCTTGACCTCCTGAATCGCGGGAATCGAATGTTGCCATGCCGTTGCTAAGGATGGTCACACTTTACGGCAGAAGGTCAAAAAAATTTAAAGCTACCGACCATTTCATATCGCTCGCAGTAACGCCCATTTTAAAAAATGGAGACTAGGTGCTTTGAGAATGGGCACGAAGCCAGCGGTCTGAAAACCCTTTTTTACCGCCCACGCAGGAAATAATGCCCATTTTTGGGCGATAAGCACAAAAGTGGAAAATCTAGCCCCATGCCCTTAATAATAGATTCTCGCATTTTCCCTACAACTGATATCAGGCCAGCTGGTTTTTAATTCCCCGTTTTCTCTCTCCCTCCTTTCTTAAATAGCGGGGTTACATTTGCTACCTTCCAATCTGCAGGAACCTTTCTAGCATTTATGGAGTTTTGGAAGATGTCAACTAATGCATCCAATATCTCTATAGCCATCTCTTTCAAAACCCTAGGAGGCCATCAGGTCCAGGGGATTTATCAGTTTTCAGTATCATTAATTTCTCCAGTATTATTTTATTACTAATACTAATTTCTTTCAGTTCCTCATTCTCGCTAGACTCCACTATTTCCGGGAAATTTTGTGCGTCTTTTTCCGTGAAGACAGACACAAAGTATTTGTTTAATTTCTCTGCCATTTCCTTATACCCCATTATAATTTCTCCTGTCTTAGCCTGTAAGGGAGCCATATTTACTTTCACAATCTTTTCCTTTTTACATACCTATGGAAGCTTTTACAGTTTTAAAAAATGTTTCTCACTCGTTTAAACTCATTTTATTTTCCTTTTCTTCACCAATTTCTTGATCCTCCTTTGCTGAATTCTAAAATCCTCCCAATTCTCAGGCTTACTGCTCTTTTTGCCAACATTATAAGCCTATTCCTTTGATCTAATACTATCGTTAACTTCTCTTGTTAGGCACAGTTGGAACACTTTTTCTGTGGAGTTTTTGTGCCTTAAAAGAATATATATTTGTTGTAAATTTGTATTAATTCTTTATTTTTTCATCCTAGCAGTAGGGTGGTTCAATTAAATTTTAGTTAGCTGATAAGTGACAGAAAAGAATGGGGCAAAGCAGTGTCATTATTTCCATACGCTAGACATTGGGCTAGACTTTCCACTTTGCTGTCTATCGCCCAAAAAATGGGTGATGTTCCAGCGATGTTCGATGTCCCAGCCTTACCGAGTGCTGGCTCATCGTCCATTTTTTGCATGGCAATTTTCCACTCGGCGATAGGCCAGCGATGTCAAATGGGCGATGCAAAATGTCAGCGAAGTGACACTCACCCAACGAACGGCCACCGATGTGGAAAGCAAAAGCTTCCCTAGCAACTGCCTTCTGCGCAGCGATTTAAAATTTTTTTTTCCAGTTGACAGCATTTTGCACGTTTCGAGAGGTCAGGGGTCATCCACACATGCGCAGAAGGTTGATTGTGGTGGGAGCGAGAGAGAGAGAGAGCTAGAGAGAGCAAGAAGGAGAAGAGAGCTTGGATTAAGATTAAGAGAGGATTAAGAGAGAATTAAGATTAAGAGAGGATTAAGAGAGCAAAAGGTGATAAAAGTGTTTTTATCATTTGAAAGAGTGTAGTCGAAAACGTGAGTTCAAAATATTAGAAAAGTTATCAAAATGTCAGCAGCATCATCATCGGATGTGGAGGAGGCTCGCAAAAGGGCCGAGCCCTTCTCAGATGAGGCAAATCGAGGTCTTCGTTCAGGTAGTGTATGCAAAGTGGGGCGAGTTAACCTGGGGTGGCAGTGAGAAATCCCCACCCCGGACATACAGGAATATATGAGCTGAGATTTCGGACGTCGTCTCGGCGGCGTCTAATGATGCGAGGGGGTCTGACCAATGCTGCAAGCATTGGAACAGCCTAGTCGTGTCAGCAAGAGTAAGTACAGATTTTACATTTTATATATTATTGTATATTTTTGTAATTTTAATATTAAATCGCCTGCATTGAAATATATTTTGTACACAGCGGGACACTTTTGTACATTAGCTCCTGACATTGCAGACCTCAAAGGAGATTATATTAGAGAGAGATATGTTTGTGTCAATCATCACCTCGTATTCCCGATATGTGTTATAACTGTTAAAATGTCTTTCCATGATAGTACACATACCATACAGCTTATGCCATGCACTTTGCCAATTTTACAGAGGAAGATATTGAACAACCGAGCCCAGCAGAGGCACACGGGAGGGGGTACAGCTGCGTTACAACCGCTGAGTGACATTGAGGGGCATGCTGCGGCTCTGGTGGGAACCCAGTCGAGCGGCCACCTCCCGTGGATCTCAGACTAATCCTGCCTCCACAACTCTGTGTTACTCAATTCCGCATAGATGTATTACCATATGTACTAACATATGATGCATTGTTATGTAACGTCTCCTGGTCTCATTTATTGTAGTAGTGATGCTCCTCTGCTATAATAAACCCAATAAGCTCAATTGTGTTTTGCACGGCCCACAACACCCATAGCACAAATGTGCAGATCACCAGCAGTTCCGTTATCACGGGTGGGGAGGGGGAAGATACCACAGAGCCTGAGGAGGAAGAGGAGGAGGAGGAAGTGGATTCAGGGGAAGGTGCCCCTAGCATCCCTCATCATGTGGTGGAATCACATGTGGGACCTGTGGCCATTACGTTGGCATCTTCGACGGAAGAAGCAGCGGGACGAAGCAACTGTCAACGCCAAGGCGAGCATTCGTCTCGCAGACCCTACGGCGGTTGATTCACTCAAATGTAGAAGGAGACCGTCACGATAAGTCGCGACCATCTCCAGGCATTTCTGGACTTCACGGAAACCTTCTCCCACTTCACGGAGACCTTCTCCCGGGTGTCACAACAGACGCTCGAGCAGATGATTCAGCAGACCGTCGCCACCAATGCCTTGCGACATGCATTGTTGGCGGGACATGGCGCTGCACCTGAAAGTGACGCCGCAGACCGCAAACGCCAGCACACAAGCAGGTCAGGAGGAAGCAATTCCTTCTCACTCGGAAGGCAAAACCCATGCTTTGCCTTCCCCTCCTACACCCCCCCAACAGGCGATCGTACCAGCAGTTCCCCCACCACGGCAGGAAGTCTTGCCATTGGCAGTTGCACGCCCACGACATCACGGTGCCACCCAGGGACCAAATTGGGTGGGTGGGGCTAGAGTACAGGGAGGGAAATGTGGCTGCAGGTGATGTGTGAATATTGTTTATAGTTCTCTCTGTTCATGGTTTACTGTTGGGGTGTTGTTTGGAGAGATTGGATGGGAGGGTGAGTGGGTGGGTGGGTTGTTTGGGTTGCTCCTATTGCAGTTGAAACTTAAATTTTGAGTAAAAATGTTTTATTACATTTTACAATTTATAATTGTTGTGCATTTTCTTATAATGTGATAATATATTAACGTAAATAATGGCTGACTAGACCGGGCAATGAGATAAAGTAGCTCAATGCTAACGCAACCGAAGCTTTGCGATAAACGTAACTGTTATTCTGACTGTCCACAATGAAAGTTCATGCAAAGCATTCATTGATGAGCTGCTCACGCAACAATTTTGCAGCCATGTAACTCCCTCTGGGTTTTTCCACTCTTATGGGTGGGCGCGGGGGCATGGGTTCGCCAGGTTGAATGTCCTCCCCGAGGTGCTCATCGGCCTCTTCCTGCTTCTCCTCCTCCTCCTCCTGCTGCTGCTCCTCATCATCTACCTCTTCCGTCTCCAATCCTTCTTGTGGTGGACCAGCAGCCTCATCTGGCAAATGTTGTCCTCCTCTTATAGCCAGGTTATGTAACATGCAGCACACCACAATAAACTCAGTGACCTGGTCAGGACGGTACTGTAGGCTGCCTCCTGAGTGGTCCAGGCATCTGAAGTGCTGCTTTAGGACTCCAATTATCTTTTCGAAGATGTTGCATGTAGCAATGTGGCTTTCATTGTAACGCTTCTCGGCCTCAGTAACGGGGTTACGCAGGAGGGTCATGAGCCAGCTGGCAAGGCCATATCCTTTATCCCCCAGCATCCAACCGTGATCTTGTGGCTGATTGGCAAACAGGTCAGAGACAGCACTCTCACGCAGGATGTGTGCATCATGGATGCTGCCTGGAAAATTAGCATTAACTGCCATGATAATCTGGTTGTGGTCGACAATGAGCTGCACATTTAGCAAGTGAAATCCCTTTCGGTTACGAAACACCTCCGCATTCAGTAAAGGTGATTTCAGGGTGATGTGCGTGCAGTCTATTGCTCCCTGCACCTTGGGGAAGTTTGCTATTCTCGAGAATCCCAAAGCCCTCCCGGTTTGTGCCTCCCTGGTCATAGGGAAGTTTATAAAATCCATCCTGCGAGCGTACAGGGCTTGAATCACCTGTTGAATTGAGGCAGTATGTGGCGTGCTGAGAGATAGGGCAAATGTCGCCAGCTGAAGCCTGAAAGGAGCCAGATGCGTAGAAGGATAATGCCGCAGTAACCTTTACCTCAACGGACAGTGCGGTCCTGATGGTGCTGGCAGGCTGCAGATCCCCCTTGATGAGCTGACAAATCTCATCGATGACCTTCTTTCGGAAGCACAACCTCTGAAGGCACGCGTTGTCAGACAAGTTCAGGTAAGCTTGTTTTTCCTTGTAAGTTCTTCGGCTGTAAGGTCTCCTCATATGTCCACGCATTACTCTGCGACCTCTACGACTGACCATTTCATTTAACCCTTCACTTAACTCAAGCTCAGATGCCAGCAGTTCTGCTCTTACAAGTAATGGCAGGGAAGATGCAGCCCCCATTCTTTCACTGTTTATATAAATGCCTTTTCTACTACTAAACTGACCTTTCTACGAAAATAAATGAAAATAGAATTATAATAAATAATATAAGTTTAAATTTGACTGGATATATCTGTCACATACACTTATATCACACAAATTATTAGAGCACTCTTGTTTTTGCAGCCTCTCTCCTTTCCGCCGATATTCAAAATGGCGTCAAAATGGCATCCGGAGTGCCGAGTTCTGTGAATAAAGCCCGGGAAAAGCAACTATTTCCTGGCAATGTTGTCACCGAGCGATCAGCCGGGCGATGTGCCGGCGATGTGCCAAAGTTAGACTGGGCGATGTGCGAGCAATCACCTCAGCGATCAGCTCGGCGATGCGAGCCGAAAGTCAGGGGGATCATTTTTCGGCGATGATCCAGCCTGAATTTCCACTTTTTTTTGTCAAAATGGGCGATGAAAGGCCGTTTTGGGCGACATGATGTGGAAAGTCTAGCCCATTGTTTCCGAGCCATTCATCAAATAAAATGCAAAAAGTGTGTTAAACATGCTGTAATAGATGAGTGAGTGGTGTCAAAATAATTCCCTTGGGTTTAAAAAATACTGATGGAAGTTTGAAAATTATTACACTCAAACCAAAAAAAGCAAACAGTGGCTTCCATGCCCCCAAACACGACCACCTATGATAACTCAACATGGCTATTTAGTGAGTAGCTGAGCCATACAATCTGCGAAGGTCCAAGAATTAAATTCCCAAATGTGCTGATTTTTTAAAATCTCAGCTGAATAAGCATCAGGGACATCATAACTGGTTTCAGCATCCTTGCGTTAGAGAGGGGAAAACCAGCTAGAAATTCTACTCTTGGTTGCTATCTAGTGAAGTATACGTGCATGGCCACCGGGTGAGGGCAGAATTCGGCTTGGCTGTGATGCATCGTGCAGTTGAATGACCTACTAGCACTCACTGTCATGGCATATAAATGAATACTGGCCTCTTCGACAAGGTGCCAGTGAGTGACCAGCACATCTGGAACTATACCTCAGCTTGGAGTCAATATTTTCCAGGAGGAGAGGTCAGAAATTAGCAAAGAAAATAAGGATTGGCTTCCCCTATGGGCCACTGGTTAAACACACCACTCTATGTGGTACTCAGTCATACAGACCAGGAAATTACCAGGTCAATGCCAAGTTAGATGATCTCAACTGGGTAAGTGTTATAATTTGCCTGTGTGAGGACAAGATAGACACTGATGTCCTCCACAGTTGAATAGCCTATTGGCAATCCATCTAGGCTCACACATGAAGAATACAATACTTGTGAAGTCAGCACTTTCAGAAGAGGTGAGCAAAAAAGAAAATTGAAAGGAAAGTATAAAATATTACCACGCAAAAAAAATTCTGATGTTTTAAAAAAGAAACTGTGGATTAAGGTTCTACAATGGTCTAACTTTGAGTACTTCTAGGAAAAAGTGTCTGGCCACTTGATCAAAGCTACCATATTCACTGTATATAGGATACTATGCATGGACATGAGACTCATCTTTGATTTCAGCACCCGACTGCTCACTGTGGACCCAAGTTTCCACAGGAGTTGCTCCTATTTCTTTTGGAGCAACTAGTTTTTTTTGGAGCATCCTAAAAATCGCAATTCTCCACATTTAGTTTGCTCCAGTTTCAGTGAGTTCATTCAGTTTCTTTTTAGTTCAGTTTTTTTTTCAAAAGGGGGCGTTACCAGCCACTTGCGCCTGTAAAATTCTGAAAATATTTTTGCTAAGTTTTTCAGGACAGTATCAGCAGCAAGTAGATAGAGTAAAATTAAACAAAATACTTTTGGAAGGAAATTCCTCAATGAGCTCAGCCAGTGAGCAAAACAGTCAAAAAGATGTCAAGTTCAATCCCAGTGTGTTGAGTTGGATAAACTCAGAAAGGTCAGTGGTAAGGGTGCTACAATTGGAATCAGCCTGCTAGGAAGGGGAAAATCAGCCAGTGTTTGTATCCTTGTGACTCCTACTGGAGTCTAACTTTGAGTACTTCTAGGAAAAGTCTGACGAAGGGTTATCAACCTGAAACGTTAACTCAGTTTTTCTCTCCACAGATGCTATCTGACCTGCTGAAATTTCCAGCTTTTTCTGTTTTTATTTCAGCTACCAAATTTGAAGTATTGTTCTAAAATGAATGTCCCTTACCTTGATCTCAGCAATAATTTAACTGATAGATTTGCTGGGAGACACTCAAATGATATAGCTGAATGTTAGAAACCAAACAAAAAAATAGTGCAAAAGACCAATTCTTTTTCTAATATGTTGTATAATGAGATGAAGGTTGTGGGGGCAATAGAATAATAGAATAATATTGCCCCCACAGAAACGGTCCACATGGCCCATCAAGTCTGCACTGGTACCTTTCTCCACCACCCTTGTCTAATCCCATGCTCCAGCTTGAGCCCCATGGGCTAGAACCTCCACCTTTTTTGCATGCTTAACGCCCACTTAACGCCCATTTTACCGCTGAAATGACTTATAACGCCCATATATCGCCTATTCTGGCACAAAATGGAAACTGACGGGCTTTTTTAGGAGACTTATCACCGAGCGTTATTTTCCCAATGGGCTTAACGCGAGAAAAAATATCACCGCCCACCCACTTTTTTTGAACGGAATCAGCAGAATGGGTGAATTCAATGGCCATAATATCGGCCAGCGTTACTTTCCGCACGGAATTAACGCCGAGATTCAATATTAACGGCCGGCGACTTTTTTGTCGTAAAGAGCATATTTACCCAAACTAGTGGCCATGGAGATTGCCCATCTTCAATTTCACCACCTCACACACATATCAGCCACAATATCGCTCGCTCAAAAAACAGCCCACAAAAAGTGGAACTAACCGGAACGAACATCAGCGGTGTGGTTGGCATTTGTTAAATCCCACTCCGACGTGAGGAGCTGATATCGAAAAGATTTGACTGAAAGAGCGCTGATGTGAGTGACAACGCCAACACACTGCTGTGTGTGTGCAGCTCAGACATCAATATTGCCCATCACCTTGGTGCCAGTTATAGTTGACGTTGATTGATGTTAAGTTGTATTTAACTCTTTCATGGTAAAGAATCACCAGTGTGTAACGGTCCAGCTATGTGAGACAATGCGCTACAAGGTTATGTTCAATAATAAAAGTTTAATACCAACATTGGTCTGAAATCATAAGTATCACAGCCAATAACACCCAACCCCCGTCCACATCCCAATTTTACCACCATTGACATCAATCACATGTTCGAGATGTCCAGCAACACAGAATACAAAGGCAAAGCAGGAGCGTGGTTCCCAGCCCCCATACATTGCAACAAATTACATACACCCAAATGGAGATATAACACAGCCATCACCTGTGCACATGCACCTCACTTTCCTTCCCCCCTCTCCTTCTTCTCCCCACCTCGACCCCTTCCCCTCCTCGCTCCACAGCGCCTGGGGTGGGGGAGTGTCAAGGGGGCAACATTCTCGGATGCAGAAGCAGGATCTTGGTCCTTGTTCTCATCTGTCATTCATGCGGCACTCCACTCTGGAACCACTGAGAGGGCTGTGGCAGCAGTGTTCCAGGCTATCGCATCCAAGGACTCCGCCATGCGCGGAATGTACTCGGTCATGATGGCCAGGTGTTGGGATATGCCCCCCAAAGCTTCGATGAGCTGGTCACCAATGTCTACAGTCCTCCTGGACAACTGTACCAACTCTCCGCTGTCATGTCACACTCGTGGAACAGACCTGCCGCGTCCACGAGACCTCCGCGGGGTCGGTGCCGTCCTGGGGACAAATGAGGTGCCCTGTGGAGAGGTGCTTGGGGCCGGCACCTCCAAAGTGGAGATGGGAATGACCAGAGGACCAATAGATGGCCTTGGGATGGAATGGGTTCTGGAGCGTGGCGATGCAGATTCTTCGAAGTCTGCGCTCTCATCCATCGAGAACAGACCCAGTGGATTAACGGGCGACAATCGGAACTCCTCAGCACCAGATATGGTCGGATCGTCCGCCGACTCCGGCCCCGCGCCTCTGTGGTCTTGCCTGGAGCCGTGGTGCTGGCTGAGCTGCAAGACACAAATGAGGTTGTTTGAGGAGAAGGGGGAGCTAGGGTGACCAGGTGAGTCCAGCGCTACACACAGCATATGCACGACAAAAGCACCACCGCTCTCATAATCATTGCAGACATCACATTTCATGACCATCAACACATTGTATTGCAATGATTTTCATTCGACCAGCATTATTTCTATGGCACTTTTAGAAATCATCTATCATGCATGATTGGTCAGATGAGTTGGTGGGACATCTATTGATGTGACATGACACAAAGGTGTAAGCTTTACTCACGTGGCATCACTTCAGGGTCTGCAGATGCAGCCATGGCTGTCCAGGGGTGCTTCCCCACGAGTGCTAGCATTCGCTCCTCCATCTCTGTGATGTCGCTGGGGACTGGTGGCCCCTCCACCCGTTTGCCTCTGCATGGACCTCATCGTCGATAGCTTCTTCTGTAAAAGGTGACAGGACAACATGGTATGCGTGAAATCATTGCTAGGTACTGTCACAGAGACTGATACAACACATAACCGACAGATGTAATCATGATTATTGTTATATATGTAAACCTGTATATACCTTGTGTAGCCACCAGAGGGCTCATCCCCTGGAGTCCCAAGGGATCCCACAATCCCTTGGAGTCCCAAGGGATCCCATAATTCATTGGGAGCACCTGTGCTTAAGGAGACCTCAGAGGCTGGATAGGCACTCTGGAGACCTGCAATAAAAGACTAAAGTCACACTTTACTTTGAGCTCACAGTATCTAGTCAGGCTCTTTATTCATATATAACAACTGGCGACGAGATACAGATGACGAACCCAACGATGCAGAGAACAGTGGGCATCCTGGAGAAATTTTCAGAGGGAGATGATTGGGAAACCTTCGTGGAGCGACTCGACCAATACTTCGTGGCCAATGAGCTGGAAGGAGAAGCGAATGCTGCCAAACGAAGGATGATTCTCCTCACCGTCTGCGGGGCACCAACATATGGCCTCATGAAAAATCTGCTTGCTCCAGCGAAACCCACAGAGAAATTGTACGGTGATTTGTGCACATTGGTCCGGGAGCATCTGAACCCGAAGAAAACCGTTCTGATGGCGAGGTACCGGTTCTACACCTACAAAAGGTCTGAAGGCCAGGAAATGGCGAGCTAGGTCGCTGAGCTGAGACGCATTGCAGGACATTGCGAATTTGAAGGACGTTTGGAGCACAGGCTCAGGGACTTCTTCGTACTTGGCATTGGCCATGAAGCGGTACTTCGGAAACTTTTGACTGTAGAGACCCCAACCTTGAGTAAAGCCATAGCGATAGCCCAGGCGTTCATTGCGACCAGTGACAATACTAAGCAAATCTCCTAGCACATGAGTGCTGCTACAAGTACTGTGAACAAAGTGATGTTGTTTTCAAATCACAACATACAGGGCAGGCCCCACATGCCTGCAGCTGCACGTCTGCAGATATCTCCGAGTTAACCATCAAGGGTGATGAATGCAAGGCCATTAACACCTTGTTGGTGTTGAGGGGGTGATCATTGTTTCCATTCATGCCGCTTCAAAGGGTACGTTTGCAAGGGCTGTGAAACAATGGGACACCTCCAACGTATGTGCAGGCGAGCTGCAAACCCTGCTAATCCTCCAAACCACCATGTTGCAGAGGAGGACAGATCCATGGTGGATCATGATGAACCTGAGCCTCGGACCGAGGAGGCAGAGGTATATGGGGTGCATACATTTACCACAAAGTGTCCCCTGATAATGCTGAAGGTTGAATTAAATGGACACCCAGTGTCAATGGAGCTGGACACGGGCGTGAGCCAGTCCATTATGAGCAAAAAGATTTTCGATAAATTCTGATGCAGCAAGGCCTCAAATTCTGACTCCCATTCACACTAAACTGAGAACTTACACAAAGGAACTGATTCCCGTAATCGGCAGTGCTACTGTAAAGGTCTCTTACGATGGCGCGGTGCACAAGTTACCATTCTGGGTGGTACCGGGCGATGACCCCACACTGTTCGGCAGGAGCTGGCTGGAAAAGATGCGTTGGAACTGGGACGACGTCCGAGCGCTCTTGTCCGCTGACGACACTTCGTGTGCCCAGGTCTTAAACAAGTTCCCCTCGCTGTTCGAACCAGGCATCGAGAAGTTCCAAGGAGCAAAAGTGCAGATTCACTTAATTCCGGGGGCGCGACCCATCCATCACAAGGCGAGAGCAGTACCGTACATGATGAGAGGGTGGAGATCGAGAGGGCATCATTTCGCTGATCTAATTCAACGAGTGGGCCAGTCTAATTGTTCCAGTCCTCAATGGAGACGGCACCGTCAGAATCTGTGGTGATTACAAAGTAACTATGAATCGTTTCTCCCTGCAGGATAATACCCACTACCAAAGACAGCTGACATTTTTGCGACGCTGGCGGGAGGTAAGACGTTCACGAAGCTGGACTTGACCTCGGCCTACAAGACGTAGGAGCTGGCGGAATCATCGAAGGGCCTCACCTGCATCAACACGCACAAAGGTCTCTTCATTTACAACAGATGCCCGTTTGGGATTCGATCAGCCGCGGCGATATTCCAGAGAAACATGGAAAGCTTACTGAAGTCGGTCCCGCACACGGTGGTCTTCTAGGATGACATCTTGGTTACTGGACGGGACACAGTCGAGCATCTACAGAACCTGGAGGAGGTTCTTAGTCGACTCAACCACGTGGAGCTCAGGTTAAAATGCTCGAAGTGCGTTTTCCTGGCGTCTGAAGTGGAGTTCCTGGGGAGAAGAATTGCAGCGGACAGCATCAGGCCCACCGATTCAAAGACGGAGGCAATCGAGAACGCACCGAGGCCACAGAATGTGACGGAGCTGCGGTCGTTTCTAGGACTACTGAACTACTTTGGTAACTTCTTACCGGGTCTCAGCACACTGTTAGAACCACTGCATGCCTTATTGCATAAAGGGGACGAATGGATATGGGGCAAAAGCCAAGTAAATGCCTTTGTAAAAGCTAGAAAATTGTTATGCTCAAACAAATTGCTTGTGTTGTATGATCCATGTAAGCGTTTGGTACTAGCATGTGATGCGTTGTCATACGTTGCCGGGTGTGTATTGCAACAAGCTAATGAATCTGGGAAATTGCAACCGGTTGCTTATGCATCCAGAAATCAGTCTAAGGCTGAGAGAGCCTACAGCATGATTGAAAAAGAAGCGTTAGCGTGTGTTTATGGCGTAAAGAAATGTTTGGGCTCAAATTTGAATTGGAAACTGACCATAAGCCACTGATAATCCCTTTTTTCCGTAAGTAAGGGGATAAATACGAATGCATCGGCCCGCATCCAGAGATGGGCGCTCACATTGTCCTACGCCATCCGCCACAAGCCAGGCACAGAAAGCTGTGCCGATGCTCTCAGTAGGCTGCCAGTGCCCACCACGGGGGTGGAAATGGCACAGCCCGCATATTTAGTCATGGTAATGGAAGCATTCGAGAGTGAGCAATCACCCGTCACAGCCCAATAGATTAGAACCTGGACGAGCCAGGACCCCTTACTGTCCCCAGTAAAAAATTATGTGCTTCACGGGAGCTGGTCCAGTGTCCCAGTGGAAATGCAGGAAGAGATAAAGTCGTACCAGCGGCGCAAAGATGAAATGTCTATACAGGCAGACTGCCTTCTGTGGGGTAATCGGGTAGTGGTCCCCAAGAAGGGCAGGGACACTTTCATCAGTGATCTCCACAGTATCCATTCAGGCATTGTAATGATGAAAGCGATAGCCAGATCCCAAGTGTGGTGGCCCGGTATCGATGTGGACTTAGGGTCCTGCATGCTGAAATGTAATATATGCTTGCAGTTAAGCAATGCACCCAGGGAGACGCCACTAAGTTTATGGTCTTGGCCCTCCAAACCGTGGTCCAGGGTCCAGGTCGACTATGCAGGCCCATTTTTGGGTAAAATATTCCTTGTGGTTGTAGATGCGTACTCCAAATGGATTAAATGTGAGATAATGTTGGCAAGCATGCCCGCTGCCACCACTGAAAGCCTGCGGGCCATGTTTGCCACACAAGGCCTACCTGATGTCCATGTGAGCGACAACAGGCCATGTTTCACCAATGCTGAGTTCAAAGAGTTCATGACCCGTAACGGGATCAAACATATGACATCTGCCCTGTTCAAACCAGCATCCAATGGTCAGGCAGAGAGAGCAGTGCAAACCATCAAGCAGAGCTTGAAGAGGGTAACTGAAGGCTCACTGCAGACTCGCCTATCCCAAGTCCTGCTTAGTTACCGCACGAGACCTCACTCACTCACTGGGATTCCACCCGCTGAACTGCTCATGAAAAGGGCACTTAAGACAAGGCTCTCGTTAGTCCACACTGATCTACATGAACAGGTAGAGAGCAGGCGGCTTCAAAAAAGTACATATCATGATAGCGCAAATGTGTCACGTGAAATTGAAATCAATGATTCTGTATTTGTGTTGAAATATGGACAAGGTCCCAAGTGGCTTCCCGGCATTGCTGTGGCCAAAGAGGGGAGCAGGGTGTTTCGGGTCAAACTTTCAAATGGACTCATCCACCGGAAACACTTGGACCAAATCAAACTCAGATTCACGGACTATCCAGAGCAATCCACATTGGACCCTACCTTCTTTGAACCCCCCAACACACACAAGTGGCAACCGATACTGTGGTTGATCACCAAGCAGAACCCATCACCCGCAGCGGCCCAGCAGGACTCACCACACCAGGCAACCCAGATGCTCAGCAGCCCAGCGAGGGCCCAACAAACGATTCACCAAAACCAGCATTTGCAATGAGACGATCAACCAGGGAAAGACCCTAGATCGACTCACCTTGTAAATAGTTACACTATTGACTTTGGGGGGGGGGGTTGGTTGGCGGGAGTGTTGTTATATATGTAAACCTGTATATACCTTGTGTAGCCACCAGAGGGCTCATCCCCTGGAGTCCCAAGGGGTCCCACAATCCCTTGGGAGCACCTGTACTTAAGGAGACCTCACAGGCTGGAGAGGCACTCTGGAGACCTGCAATAAAAGACTTCGGTCACATTTTACTTTGAGCTCACAGTATCTAGTCAGACTCTTTATTCATACATAACAATTATGATGATTATTATCATTCTTTACCTAAAGACGTACACTGTGACTGCAGGCTTTGAGTAAAACATTCCTGGTAAAAGTGCAAGACCTCACATCTGCTGATAGTCACTCATGACTGTTACAAATCAAAGTATATAAATACATAAGTACATGTAAATCAATGTAATACTTACTCTTGCGGATCCC
Source organism: Pristiophorus japonicus (assembly GCF_044704955.1). Taxonomy (NCBI): domain Eukaryota; kingdom Metazoa; phylum Chordata; class Chondrichthyes; family Pristiophoridae; genus Pristiophorus; species Pristiophorus japonicus. The sequence continues at coordinate 149,107,866 of NC_091990.1, forward strand.
ACAAGGTCGTTCCATCGTTTGCGGCATTGGTTGTCCTCAAGCACCTCATTGGTCGCTGACGAGACCACCTTTGCTATCTCGGCCCATATCCTCTGGCAGGCCTTTGGTGCAGTCTTCCCACACCCTTCCGGTGTCAAATCACCCCAGCATGACTCAACCTCCTACAGGAGGGAGGCACTTGCCTCATCCGAGAACCTCCTGGCTCTTTTGCGGCCTACAATGTGCTCCTCTCCCAGCTCACTGCTCTCTCCAGCGTCAGTCTCCACAGCGTGCTGTGATGCCTCCTCCTCTCCTTCCATTATAGGGCAAATTCGGTCAAATATGTGGCTGGTAATGGCTACTTTTTGTTTGCCTACTTGCTGTGAAGCTCTAAAGTCTCCCTCCTTCCTTCCAAAGCAGCCGCACCACACCCAGCTACGCCTTCAGTCCCTCTGAGCTCCCTCTCTGTCTCCTCTTCTGTGCATGTCATGGTGATCCTTGACCTCCAGAATCGCGAGAATCGAGCGTTGCCATGTCGTTGATAAGGACGGCCACACTTTATGGTAGAAGGTCAAAAAGATTTAACGCTACCGCCCATTTGATATCGCTCACGGTAACGCCCATTTTCAAAAATGTAAACTAGGTGTTTTGAGAAAGGGCGAGAAGCCGGCGATCTGAAAACCTTTTTTTACCGCCCACGCCGGAAATAACGCCCATTTTTGGGTGATAAGCTCAAAAGTGGAGGTTCTAACCCCATATCTATTTAAAGCAACAATCTAATTCCATTTTAAAATAATTTTTTGGGGCCGAAATTGACGACCTTACTGCCGACTGCTGCCGAGATCCGCCGAGATTCCTCTTTGGGTTCCACCCTGTGCCAGTTTGCACTTGGGCTGGAGCGGGCAGGAGGGGAGAATCGCCGGGAACCACCCGGACGGCCAAGTGGCGCAAGTGACCTCCAGCTCGCCGAGATGCCAGATTGGTGTGGGTGGGAGTCGACGCCAGAACGGGGAAGGACCACTGCAGGGAGGCTGGTCTATCCCTGACGGTAGCTATGAATACCTGCAAAAAAAGATTAGTGAACATTTTTTTTTAAATTCTTATAGCGACTTACTTACATGGGATCTCCTGAAGGTGTTCCAAATTTTTTATTTGCATTGATTTTTTTTTCAGTTCTTCAACCCTCCGTGGGCCCAACTCCACCCTCGGCAGCAGTTGGGCGGTAAGAACCTTTGCCGCTGAAATTGGGAGCTTCCGCCTGCTGCCACCCAGATTGATGGTGTAAGTCCCTCTTTTGCTGCCGGCCGCCTTTTCAAGGACTTTTTTGCCGCAACTCCCGCCCAAAGTACCATCAGGTATCTCGGCGGCCATCGGCGGTCCTTTGGGCGACACTTGGGCGGCTCTTGGCCTTCACCAATTTCAGCCCCTTTGACTCTGCTTCAACAAAAGTTTATGGCAAAGAATTTAACATACTAACCACCCTCTGCCTATTTTATTTTCTAACTTCTTTAATTATTTTTGTGAGTAGTTTAATATGTTCCCTTCTGATACCATCTCACTGAAGAAATAATTTATAATTACTTACTTTATAACCCTTCATAATCTTGGAGATCTCCATCAGGTCACCCCTTAACCTTCTCAGTTCATGATAAAAGCTCAATTTTGTCAAGTTTCTCTCAAAAGCTCATCCTTGTTAACTTTCCTGTGAATCCACTTCTTCCATTGTTTTTATGTTCTGTAATAAGGTACCCAAAACTGCACCCAAAACTTGTACTATTTTAACTTTACCTCTTTGCTTTTGTATTCTATGCTTCTTGATAAGAGTATAAATGAGCACATCAATTTTCCTACAGAGTGCATATTCCTTTAATGTGGCAAAAAACAACATTGGGAGTACTTCAGTGCTCATTACATAATGCAGTATATATTCAGGTCCTGTGTCACTCTCACCTTTCACTTATATCATTTCAAATACAATTTCATTCACCAGTGGTTCTGCCATGGATCCTATTTAACAAAATTCAGTACTGCCTGACAATGTTGGTAAACGAATTATACACACATGGGAATACTACATAATATGCAGGATAAGTGAATAGATGCAAGTTAAAGATGGTATCTTTTGGGGTTCAAATAACATTTTGAAACTTCTTGGGCTTTGTTCTTCACCAGAATTACTGATCGACATGCAAGTCACTGAATAACTTGTAGTGATATAGTGAGGGGACAGAAAGATTGGGGAAAGAGTAAATTAATGTTTTCCAGATTGGCAAGATGTGGGTAGATTTGTGCGAGTACCTCTTTTGTTTCACATTTCTATATAAATGATAATGACATGGGCATAAGAGGAATATCATCAAAGTTTGATACCAAATTAGAGGGCATGGCATGGCAAACTGAGAAAAATTGCAGGAGTACAGGTAATGAGCAGATAGGTAGTAGATGCAGTTCAATGCAGAGCAATGTAAAGGAGTACATTTTGGAAAAATTAAGAGTAAAATTAAGTATACCCTAAATAGTAGGATTCTTAACAGATGCGGAGGAATAGAGAGAGCTAGAGATTACAGTTACAAAGATTATTAAGGTGGGAATGCAAATAGAAAAGACAAATGGCATGCTAGGTTTTATAATATTTAATAACAGCACTGAATACAAAACAAGAAAATGAGGCTGAATTTGTACAAAGGATTGGTTAGTTGGAGCATTGCATGCAGTTCTAGGATACTAAAGCTAAGGAAATGGTATAGAAAAAGTTCACCACAATGACAGCAGGTCTGAGAGTTTACAGTTACGAAGACCCAAAAATTGGGGCTTTTTCCCTAGAACAGAGGCTAAGAGGGAACCTTATAGAGGTTTTCAAAATTATGAAAGATTGTAAGAGGGTAAGTCGGTAACAAGAGGGCAAAAGACTTACAACCGGAAGAATGAAGGGGGTGTTAGAAGAAATGTTTTCATACAGAAAATTATTGGAACAGGAAATGCTTTAGCACATGTGGCTATTGAAGCAGAGATTACATCATTTGAAAGGGAACTAGATAAGTATTTGAAAAGGGAGAATATAAAAGGACATGGGGAAAGAATTGGATACTCTGGTTGAAGAACTAGCACTGATACAGGTACAATGAGCTAAATGGCCTTTCTGTGCTGTAATTTTCTATAATTCTAGATTGCTACAAAGCTGAAAAATTGAAATATTTAATAGTTTAGTATGAGTAAAATGAAAGCATGTAGGGCATGTGACAGACAGTGACTAAGGTCAGTCATCATTTATCATTCAGTTCCTTAATCAAATTAGATTCATCACCATAACCTCAATCACAATGCTTTTTTATATACTAGCTTTGCATGTGTTAGAGATTTTTTTAAAGTTCATAACGATATGCTTTATATCTACAATTATCTTGAGAATCATAAATCTTTGGCACTTGTGTGTGTTGTAAAATTACCAATCCCATTAACAGCTGCCAGTTGCACAAAATGTTCCCAAATATTTTAACCGCGATCCTGGCAAATTTGACCTCCCACTCCAACCGAAGCCCACAGAATAATCAGACTACAGTGCCTAAGTAATGAAAGGGTTTTTTATGCAAGTTCATGCTTATAAGACTTCATAAATCACTCAACATTCATGGCACTAGCGTTATAAATATTTTGTAACAATAAACGAACGTTAGCAACCCTCAATCAGCAGATAGCTTCCACCTATCCAATGGTGTGTATAACAGTTACAGACTAGAATTCTATACAAGTCAAAAGTAAATTTCACCATATTATTTTTATTATAAACTTATTCTGATCAATAGTTTGTATGCGTCAAACATGAACTGAATTAATTTTAAACACAAAAAAAAAACTTAAAGAAGGGTAACTTTGAAGGTATGAGGCGTGAATTAGCTAGGATTGATTGGCGAATGATACTTAAGGGGTTGACTGTGGATGGGCAATGGCAGACATTTAGAGACCGCACAGATGAACTACAACAATTGTACATTCCTGTCTGGCGTAAAAATAAAAAAGGGAAGGTGGCTCAACCGTGGCTATCAAGGGAAATCAGTGATAGTATTAAAGCCAAGGAAGTGGCATAAAATTGGCCAGAAATAGCAGTGAACCCGGAGACTGGGAGAAATTTAGAACTCAGCAGAGGAGGACAAAGGGTTTGATTAGGGCAGGGAAAATGGAGTACGAGAAGAAGCTTGCAGGGAACATTAAGACGGATTGCAAAAGTTTCTAAAGGTATGTAAAGAGAAAAAGGTTAGTAAAAACAAACGTAGGTCCCCTGCAGTCAGAATCAGGGGAAGTCATAACGGGGAACAAAGAAATGGCGGACCAATTAAACAAGTACTTTGGTTCGGTATTCACTAAGGAGGACATTAACAACCTTCCGGATATGAGGGGTCAGAGGGTCTAGTAAAGAGGAGGAACTGAGGGAAATCCTTATTAGTCGGGAAATTGTGTTGGGGAAATTAATGGGATTGAAGGCCGATAAATCCCCTGGGCCTGATGGACTGCATCCCAGAGTACTTAAGGAGATGGCCTTGGAAATAGCGGATGCATTGACAGTCATTTTCCAACATTCCATTGACTCTGGATCAGTTCCTATCGAGTGGAGGGTAGCCAATGTAACCCCACTTTTTAAAAAAGGAGGGAGAGAGAAAACAGAGAATTATAGACCGGTCAACCTGACATCGGTAGTGGGTAAGATGATGGAATCAATTATTAAGGATGTCATAGCAGCGTATTTGGAAAGAGGTGACATGATAGGTTCAAGTCAGCATGGATTTGTGAAAGGGAAATCATGCTTGACAAATCTTCTAGAATTTTGTGAGGATGTTTCCAGTAGAGTGGACAAGGGAGAACCAGTTGATGTGGTATATTTGGACTTTCAGAAGGCTTTCGACAAGGTCCCACACAAGAGATTAATGTGCAAAGCTAAAGCACATGGGATTGGGGGTAGTGTGCTGACATGGATTGAGAACTGGTTGTCAGACAGGAAGCAAAGAGTAGGAGTAAATGGGTACTTTTCAGAATGGCAGGCGGTGACTAGTGGGGTACCGCAAGGTTCTGTGCTGGGGCCCCAGCTGTTTACACTGTACATTAATGATTTAGACGAGGGGTTTAAATGTAGTATCTCCAAATTTGCGGATGACACTAAGTTAGGTGGCAGTGTGAGCTGCGAGGAGGATGCTATGAGGCTGCAGAGCGACTTGGATAGGTTAGGTGAGTGGGCAAATGCATGGCAGATGAAGTATAATGTGGATAAATGTGAGGTTATCCACTTTGGTGGTAAAAAAAGAGAGACAGACTATTATCTGAATGGTGACAGATTAGGAAAAGGGGAGGTGCAATGAGACCTGGGTGTCATGGTACATCAGTCATTGAAGGTTGGCATGCAGGTACAGCAGGCGGTTAAGAAAGCAAATGGCATGTTGGCCTTCATAGCAAGGGGATTTGAGTACAGGGGCAGGGAGGTGTTGCTACAGTTGTACAGGGCATTGGTGAGGCCACACCTGGAGTACTATGTACAGTTTTGGTCTCCTAACCTGAGGAAGGACATTCTTGCTATTGAGGGAGTGCAGCGAAGGTTCACCAGACTGATTCACCAGACCTATCAAGAAAGACTGGATCAACTGGGCTTGTATTCACTGGAGTTCAGAAGAATGAGAGGGGACCTCATAGAAACGTTTAAAATTCTGATGGGTTTAGACAGATTAGATGCAGGAAGAATGTTCCCAATGTTGGGGAAGTCCAGAACCAGGGGACACAGTCTAAGGATAAGGGGTAAGCCATTTAGGACCGAGATAAGGAGGAACTTCTTCACCCAGAGAGTGGTGAACCTGTGGAATTCTCTACCACAGAAAGTTGTTGAGGCCAATTCACTAAATATATTCAAAAAGGAGTTAGATGTCGTCCTTACTACTAAGGGGATCAAGGGGTATGGTGAGAAAGCAGGAATGGGGTACTGAAGTTGCATGTTCAGCCATGAACTCATTGAATGGCGGTAATTTCTATGTTTCTATACTCATTTAAATCTTAACGGGCCAAAAATTGCAGTCGGAGGCTTCCCGCGGACGGATGCCACCGAGCAAAATTTTTTTTACAAAAGTACCTGGTGGTCCTGGAGGAACGAACACTTCCAGTCCGCGGTCTAGATGCGCAGTTCAGCGCAGAGACCCACGCATCCCAGGAACGTAAGCGCATCCTGGGATCATGTGTTCTGGACTACCAATCATAATGTAATATCCTCATTGACAATAATGGTGAGTTCCGTTTGTACGAGCTCTCATTACTATCAATGACAATACCCCAAAAACACAGAAACACAACATAATAAATAAAACACCTCCCCATATTAAAAATTAATTGAAATTGAATTAAATTAAATGTTTTAGGAAAATAATTATTTTTTTTAAAATGTTTTAAAAATGTTTTAATAGGGTTAAAAATAAACTTACCTTAATGGACAGAGTTTTCAATATAAAAATTAGTGATAAAATTAGATTTTTCTATGTTTTAAAACTCTTACGCTGGTAAAAGCAAGCAGACATTTTGACAGATTGCAAGTGCCAGATTTCGGTGCATGTGCTTTGCGCGCCTAAACCCGGAACTTGCAGGGCCTCTACGGTGCATGTGCATCATACGCATCTGAAGAGGCCGCAATTTATATCCCGGATTAAAAGAATCGCACCCCCCTCCACAAACTGAAAAGCACAAAAAATATGATTTGTACAGATCTAGAATGTAATCCATTTCTCTTGAGCCCCACATGTATCTGATCCTAATTTCAGGTACATTTATCTCAAAATAAATTTCCAAATTATATATTTCACACCTCTAACATAAAACACTTCTGTTAGTTCTCCAATGATGGCATCACAACTCGTTATCCACTATATTTAAAAAGTAATAAATTTTTACAGTAATCATAATTCTATAGAATTTTAATTTTCAGCCATGCTGTCTTACCTTTGAGTCAGAAGGTCATGGGTCCAAGCCCCGCTCTAAGGACTTCAGTACATAATCTTGGTTGATATCTCATTGCAGTACTGAGGGAGTGTTGTACTGTCAGAGGTATCGTCTTTTGGATGAGCTATAGTGACTACACGTCATTGGTATTTAAATGGCTCCGAATCGTTTAGGATATCCAGAGGTCATAAAAGTCATCATAGGTGGCCTAATCATCCATCCTCTCTACCACCAGGGTTGCAGTGTATACAGCCTCTGTGATGCACTGCAGCAACTCGTCAAAGCTTCTTTGGCAGCACCTTTCAAACCTACGACCTCTACCACCTAAAAGGACAATGGCAGCAGGTGCATGGGAACACCAAGTTCCCCTCCAGGTCACACACCATCATGACTTGGCCATTACACAGTATTTACAGCACAAAAACTGGCCATTAGGCCCAACAGGACCATGCTGGTGTTTATGCTCCACACAAGCCTTCTCCCACCCTTCTTCATCTAACCCCATCAACATATATCAAGATATATCGCTGTTTCTTCATCATCACTGGGTCAAAATCCTGGAACTCCCTACTTAACAGCATTGTGGGAGCACCTTCATCACACAGACTGCAGCGGTTCAAGACAGCGGCTCACCACCACCTTCTCAAGGGAAACTCAGGATGAGTAATAATTGCAGGCCTTGCCTGTGACACCAGATCCTGAGTAAAATTTAAAAAAGAGTCCTGACTCCCAAATTAAACAACTATAACTACTGAATACTTCATGTGCTATGAATAAAAATATCCATAACAAGAACAGCTTGCTAAAGGGCATTTATATAAAACTTTGAATATTTATTATTGGTTACTTCATTTGAGGTGCTGCCCAGACTATAGCCCTACTCTCAAAAAGTCTTGCAATCTTCCACTAGAATGTTTTCAGATTGAATCTGTGCTTCAGTAAATATTCCACCTAATCAAATAATCCTATTACAAGGGAACATCACATGGCCAGGAACAGCAGCGCAATACTCTCAACATTAATGATTTCCCCTATGAGTTCTGGTCGGCACTAAACTTTTCAATAGTGTTGCCGTGTAGGGATTGACATCCAGGAATGGGAAGAAACTGATCCCTGCTCAAATGAATGGCAACCAGGTGGAAACAGACTCATCACATGTTATATCGCAGACATTTTCTGTTTGAGGCATGCAATATAGCACGATTCCAAAATGCTATTTTAGAATGTGCACAGATTGGACTATCTCCTCTGTGGAGGGGAGAGAGATTCTTTAACTGCCCTTCATATGACTAATGTTCCACTTGAAATATATTTTTATTTTTAAGTTATTTTTCGCATTGTTACTTGCATGGTTCACTTGAGCACATTGCAATGCCATGTAGACACGTATGTTTCAATCTGAAAAATAGAAGCAGCAAGCAACAAACCATGCTCACTAAGAACTGGACTGAGAATGCCCAAAATGACTTCACAGAGCACCAGAAAAAGAAAATACTTGCATTTCTATAGCACATTCACAACCTCAGGATGTCCCAAAGCACTTTACACCCAATTAAGTACTTCTGAAGTGTGGTCACTGCTATAATGTAGGAAGTGCGGCGGCTAATTTGTGCACAGCAAGCTCCCACTAACAGCACTGTGATAATGAGTACATAATCTGTTTTTGTTATGTTGAGTGAGGAATAAATATTGGCCTTTTTCTTCTTAGGCAGTCCCTCGAATCGAGGATGACTTGCTTCCACGCCAAAAAGGGATGAGTTCAATGAGTTCACAGGTGTTTCAATGAAGGGTCTAATATTCCAGGTCCCGAACTGCATTTTGAAGGGTGGAAGATGCCTGTGCGGGGATTTTTTTAACGTGTGGTGGCTGTTGCAAATCAGCCACCACACGGGCTTGACAGAGTTTGGTCTTGGTCCAGTGGCAAGGGTTAACCAAGACAACTGGAGACCAGCTCTGCTGCACGGACCAAGTGCGCACACGTATCGCAGTCTGGGCTGGCCCGTGCTGCCCATGGCCCCTTGCCTCTTCTGGGCCTCGAACTCACGCCTCTCCTGGGCATCAATCACATCGCTCTGCAGTCTCTCACTGCTCCCTCGCCCGGACCTCGCCATTCCTACTGTACCTGCCCACGTTCCAATCACCGACCTGGATTATGGTGACACCCAATCCAATCGCCCTCTTCACTGCCGTCGCCCTCCTACACCAGCTCGCGCTGCTCCTTGGAGCGCTATGCTCCTTTTAAGGCCCCGACCTGCTGCAGATGTTCCTCGCAGGTTGGGGCCGCGCTGGATGCTGGGCTGCCACATTCGCTAGGACACCAGGGATAACTCCCCTGTTCTTCTTTGAAATAGTGCCACGGGATCTTTTACGTCCACCTGAGAGAGCAGACAGGTTCTTGCTTTAATGTCTCATGCGAAAGGCAACACTTCCGACAGTGCTGCGCTCCCATAGCACTGCACTGGAGTGTCAGTCTAGATTTTTGTGCTCAAGTCTGTGGAGTGGTACTTGAATCCATAACTTTCTGACTCAGAGGCGAGAGTGCTACCAACTGAGCCACAGCAGACACCAGTACAGATAGGAGACTTACTTTCCATCAGTTTGGGATAGACATGAGCCCAGCTCACAAATGAGATAGACCAGTGCTTAACAAACTGTGCCATTCTGTTCCTCAGTTTAAAAAAAATAAAGTTTCATGCTTTCTTCCTTTTTGTTTGATTTCAAGACCTTTGCTTGATTCTCTAACTGCCTCAAGGGTTATAATGTAGGGGGAAAGTTCCTACATGCTTTTGCCTTGAATCTCTCCAATGGCATCTCACACTAAGTTTGGTGGTGTGGAGCCTGGGTGAGTTCTTTGATCCTACACTGAATTTATGTCCCATGACTAATCCATCACGAGGATTGGCTTCCTTGTCCCCTACAACTTTGTTCTCCTCTACACTTACCTCTCTTCCACTGCTGTCATAGTTCTAATTAATTACTTTATTACCTCAAAACTCAACTTCTCTAATGTTCTTCAACCTGGCCTCCCTGCATCCACCCTCCACAAAGTATCACTCATTCAGAGCACTAATGCTCATGTTCTTAAACCTTGTTCACTTTCATTGCTTTCTGTTCCTCTTCTTGTGTTCTTTCCTCGACTCCCCTTTTTCCTTGCCTCTGTACTTGCTTAAAAACTGGTACATCTCTAACCTTTTCCAGTTCTGACAAAATGTCATCGACCTGAAACATTAACGCTGTTTCTCTCTCCACAGATACTGTCTGACCTGCTGAATATTTCCAGCATTTCCTCTTTTTATCTCAGATTTCCAGCATCTGCAGTATTTTGTGTTTGCACTCATGTTCTTACTTGCTCAGAGCCCTTCCCTTCCATTACCCGGCTCCCTGACGAATCAATTTCACGATCTTTATCCTCAGCTTCAAAAACCTCAGCCTCACTTTGAAGCTAATCCAAGAAATTATTTCTGATTGCATCCATCTGTCATTTGGTATTGAGCATAAGAACAAATAAGCCAACAGTTATATAGTGCTCTTCACATCCCAAAGCACTTTCCAGCCAATGAATCAGTTCTGAAGTATAGTCACTATTATTATATAGGAAAATGTGGTAGCCAATTTGCACACAGCAAAATCCCACAAACAGTAAATTAGATAAATGGTCTGTTTCTGGTGATTATGGTTGAAGGAGAAATGTTGGCCAGGAAACTGCAAATGCTCCCCTCCTCTTATTTTTCTTTTTACATAAACCTGAACAGCCGGACAAGGCCTTGGTTTAAAGTTTTATCTAAAAAACAGTAACCCTGACAATGCAGCAATCCCACAATATTGCACGAAAGTGTCATCATAAAATATATGCTCAATTTTTGGAATGGGACTTGAACCCATGACCTTCTCATTTAGAGACAAGAGTGCTACCACTGAGGCAAAATAGTCGAATCTACTCCTTATTCCCTGTTCTCTTCGCTCCATCACTGGCAGTTGCTCTTTGAGCCACTGTGCTCTGCACTTTGAAATTTCCCAAAATCTCTGTTTACTTTCTCCATCTCTTCCTTAGTTTCAAAAGCCTATTAAAGGCTTTGCTGTTAAACTGCTGCCGCCCATTAACTCCATTCAATCTAATCTTTTCTCTCCCATTTATTGTCCATTTAATTCAACAACAACTTGTATTTATATAGCGCCTTGTACGTCCCAAGGCGACACACAGGAGTATTATGAGATAAAACTATTCGACACCGAGCTGCATAAGTAGAAATTAGCACAGGTGACCAAAAGCTTGGTCAAAGAGGTAGGTTTTAAGGAGCATCTTGAAGGAGGAAAGTGAGGCAGAGAGGTTTAGGCAGGGAGTTACAGAGCTTGAGGCCTAGGCAATAGAAGGCACGGCCACCAATGGTTGAGCGATTATAATCAGGGATGCTTAAGAGAGCAGAATTAGAGGAGCACAGACATCTTGCGGGGTTCAGAACATAAGAAATAGGAGCAGGAATAGGCCACCTGGTCCCTCGAGTCTGCTCCGCCATTTAATAAGATCATGGCTGATCTGATCATGGACTCGGCTCCACTTCCCTGCCCGCTCCCCATAACCCTTTATTCCCTTATCGCTCAAAAAATCTATCACCGCCTTAAATATATTCATTGACCCAGCTCCCACACCTCTCTGGGGCAGAGAATTCCACAAATTTACAACCCACTGGGAGAAGAAATTCCTCATCTCAGTTTTAAATGGGCGGCGCCTTATTCTGAGACTAAGGCTCCGAACTTGGTGGAAGTTAAGTTCAGCCCAAGTGTCGCCCAAAGGACCGCTGAGATCCTGACAGTACTTTGGGCAGAACTTTCATGAAAAAGTCGTGGAAAGACCGCCTGGTGGGATCTACGGCTCAGGCATAACACTCTCTTCGCATGCCTCATTGTCTCCGCCATGGCCAGATGTAGCTGGCTCCCTAGATAGCTGTCGTGCTTGTGGCTGGTCATCTGCAAGCAGAAAACAACAGACGTGTGGTTAGCAGCAGGGGAGGGGCCAAGGTGATATCAGGAAAGTGGCATTAGACATGTACATGTAAAGGGGCTAGGCCACTTCATATTAGGGCTCAATGAAGTCACATCAATTGCACAATCCATTTAAATACCCTCACTACCCGAACAGGGCTCAGCATCGCCCCCGGTAACTGTCCAAACTGGAGAACTGTAGAACAAGAGAACTGGAGCATGGAAAACAGGAGAAGTGGAGCACTAGAGAACTGGAGAACAGGAGAACTGGAGAACAGGAGGGCCGACACCCGTTGCTCGCCATCAGTTAAATCCAGCAGCTGCGGCGGACCCCCACCTGTACGCCGCTGTTCACGCCTGTTGTGTGAGAGCTTTGCCTGCAATGAGAGAAATAAGGAGGGTTCAGTAAGGTGCACCTCCTGTTGTGCCGCATATGCCTTCCATAGTTCACTGTGATTGTGCAAATGTCCTCACTTCAATCTGTGTGGATGTTGCATGAGGTTTTGACCGATTGGGAGGTGAGAGGTAGGTACAATTGGGGCTCAGGGCCATCTTTATGAAATGCGTATCAGCAGTGGGAGTGGAGTGCAAGGAGAGTTCACAAGGATTAGGGAACAAGTGGGTATGTGCATCCTGAATTCAGAGGCAATGGCTGGAGAAGTAAGCCTTCACCTGTCTGATGCATACTGCAACCCACACCATGGCTTGCAAGACATTAAGGGGCAGATCCATCAAAGACTAAATTAAAAAGTAGGACCTCAAAAGTAGTAATCTCGGGATTGCTACCAGTGCCACGTGCTAGTCAGAGTAGGAATCGCAGGATAGTGCAGATGAATACGTGGCTTGAGCAGTGGTGCAGCAGGGAGGGATTCAAATTCCTGGGGCATTGGAACCGGTTCTGGGGGAGGTGGGACCAGTACAAACCGGATGGTCTGCACCTGGGCAGGACCGGAACCAATGTCCTAGGGGGAGTGTTTGCTAGTGCTGTTGGGGAGGAGTTAAACTAATATTGCAGGGGGATGGGAACCTATGCAGGGAGACAGAGGGAGACAAAAATGAGGCAAAAGCAAAAGACAGAAAGGAGATGAGGAAAAGTGGAGGGCAGAGAAACCCAAGGCAAAGAACAAAAAGGGCCACTGTCCAGCAAAATTCTAAAAGGACAAAGGGTGTTAAAAAAGCAAGCCTGAAGGCTTTGTGTCTTAATGCAAGGAGTATCCGCAATAAGGTGGATGAATTAACTGTGCAAATAGATGTTAACAAATATGATGTGATTGGGATTACGGAGACGTGGCTCCAGGCTGATCAGGGCTGGGAACTCAACATCCAGGGGTATTCAACATTCAGGAAGGATAGAATAAAAGGAAAAGGAGGTGGGGTAGCATTGCTTGTTAAAGAGGAGATTAATGCAATAGTTAGTAAAGACATTAGCTTGGATGATGTGGAATCTATATGGGTAGAGCTGCAGAACACTAAAGGGCAAAAATCGTTAGTGGGAGTTGTGTACAGACCTCCAAACAGTAGTAGTGATGTTGGGGAGGGCATCAAACAGGAAATTAGGAGTGCATGCAATAAAGGTGCAGCAGTTATAATGGGTGACTTTAATATGCACATAGATTGGGCTAGCCAAACTGGAAGCAATACGGTGGAGGAGGATTTCCTGGAGTGCATAAGGGATGGTTTTCTAGACCAATATGTCGAGGAACCAACTAGGGGGCAGGCCATCTTAGACTGGGTGTTGTGTAATGAGAGAGGATAAATTAGCAATCTCATTGTGCGAGGCCCCTTGGGGAAGAGTGACCATAATATGGTGGAATTCTGCATTAGGATGGAGAATGAAACAGTTAATTCAGAGACCATGGTCCAGAACTTAAAGAAGGGTAACTTTGAAGGTATGAGGCGTGAATTGGCTAAGATAGATTGGCGAATGATACTTAAGGGGTTGACTGTGGATGGGCAATGGCAGACATTTAGAGACCGCATGGATGAATTACAACAATTGTACATTCCTGTCTGGCGTAAAAATAAAAAAGGGAAGGTGGCTCAACTGTGGCTATCAAGGGAAATCAGGGATAGTATTAAAGCCAAGGAAGTGGCATACAAATTGGCCAGAAATAGCAGCGAACCTAGGGACTGGGAGAAATTTAGAACTCAGCAGAGGAGGACAAAGGGTTTGATTAGGGCAGGGAAAATGGAGTACAAGAAGAAGCTTGCAGGGAACATTAAGGCGGATTGCAAAAGTTTCTAAAGGTATGTAAAGAGAAAAAGGTTAGTAAAGACAAACGTAGGTCCCCTGCAGTCAGAATCAGGGGAAGTCATAACGGGGAACAAAGAAATGGCAGACCAATTGAACAAGTACTTTGGTTCAGTATTCACGAAGGAGGACACAAACAACCTTCCGGATATAAAAGGGGTCAGAGGGTCTAGTAAGGAGGAGGAACTGAGGGAAATCTTTATTAGTCGGGAAATTGTGTTGGGGAAATTGATGGGATTGAAGGCCGATAAATCCCCAGGGCCTGATGGACTGCATCCCAGAGTACTTAAGGAGGTGGCCTTGGAAATAGCGGATGCATTGACAGTCATTTTCCAACATTCCATTGACTCTGGATCAGTTCCTATCGAGTGGAGGGTAGCCAATGTAACCCCACTTTTTAAAAAAGGAGGGAGAGAGAAAGCAGGGAATTATAGACCGGTCAGCCTGACCTCAGTAGTGGATAAAATGATGGAATCAATTATTAAGGATGTCATAGTAGTGCATTTGGAAAATGGTGACATGATAGGTCCAAGTCAGCATGGATTTGTGAAAGGGAGATCATGCTTGACAAATCTTCTGGAATTTTTTGAGAATGTTTCCAGTAAAGTGGACAAAGGAGAACCAGTAGATGTGGTATATTTGGACTTTCAGAAGGCTTTCGACAAGGTCCCACACAGGAGATTTATGTGCAAAGTTAAAGCACATGGGATTGGGGGTAGTGTGCTGACGTGGATTGAGAACTGGTTGTCAGACAGGAAGCAAAGAGTAGGAGTAAATGGGTACTTTTCAGAATGGCAGGCAGTGACTAGTGGGGTACCGCAAGATTCTGTGCTGGGGCCCCAGTTGTTTACATTGTACATTAATGATTTAGATGAGGGGATTAAATGTAGTATCTCCAAATTTGCGGATGACACTAAATTGGGTGGCAGTGTGAGCTGCGAGGAGGATGCTATGAGGCTGCAGAGTGACTTGGATAGGTTAGGTGAGTGGGCAAATGCGTGGCAGATGAAGTATAATGTGGATAAATGTGAGGTTATCATCTTTGGTGGTAAAAACAGAGAGACAGACTATTATCTGAATGGTGACAGATTAGGAAAAGGGGAGGTGCAACGAGACCTGGGTGTCATGGTACATCAGTCATTGAAGGTTGGCATGCAGGTACAGCAGGCAGTTAAGAAAGCAAATGGCATGTTGGCCTTCATAGCGAGGGGATTTGAGTACAGGGGCAGGGAGGTGTTGCTACAGTTGTACAGGGCCTTGGTGAAGCCACACCTGGAGTATTGTGTACAGTTTTGGTCTCCTAACTTGAGGAAGGACATTCCTGCTATTGAGGGAGTGCAGCGAAGATTCACCAGATTGATTCCTGGGATGGTGGGACTGACCTATCAAGAAAGACTGGATCAACTGGGCTTGTATTCACTGGAGTTCAGAAGAGTGAGAGGGGACCTCATAGAAACGTTTAAAATTCTGACGGGTTTAGACAGGTTGGATGCAGGAAGAATGTTCCCAATGTTGGGGAAGTCCAGAACCAGGGGTCACAGTCTAAGGATAAGGGGTAAGCCATTTAGGACCGAGATGAGGAGAAACTTCTTCACCCAGAGAGTGGTGAACCTGTGGAATTCTCTACCACAGAAAGTAGTTGAGGCCAATTCACTAAATATATTCAAAAGGGAGTTAGATGAAGTCCTTACGACTCGGGGGATCAAGGGGTATGGCGTGAAAGCAGGAAGGGGGTACTGAAGTTTCATGTTCAGCCATGAACTCATTGAATGGCGGTGCAGGCTAGAAGGGCTGAATGGCCTGCTCCTGCACCTATTTTCTATGTTTCTATGTTTCACATAGTGTCTGACATTCATGTTGGAAGGGTAGCAGGTATATATAAATGTGAAGGGTGCTCATCCTGATGACCCTTGTAAGGTCATTGAACTTTTTGCGGCATTGGGTGCCAGTTCTGGACACCGTGTCTGCCACGAAACCCTCCTGTGCAATCTCAAGCTAATTGCGCTTTGAGATGCTTGGCAGCGGCCTCACTCCCCCAACCAGATGCAGTGCAGTTCACCTCATTTCCATTGCCTGCACTAAAGACTCTGTAGCCTCCAATGAAAATCTGCTGCGCCACATCTACCGAAGTCCGAGAAGTCAGCCGTATCATCTGCGTATACGCGCAGGAAGCCACCGCACCCTGAAATACCGACTGTGCCCGGAAAAAATAAAACGCGTCTGCGCATGCGCAAAATGGCGACCTTTCTTAAAGCCCAATTTTCATTGTGTAACGCCTGATTTAGCGCCCCTGATCATGGATGCTCATTTTTGGGCGAAATTTCCAGTCGAGGGACCAAACTTTTTTCAGCGGTATCAATACCGCCCCACCGCCATTAATGCCTCAAAATCAGTAAAGCTGAAAATCCAGCCCCTTATCTCACAAGCAAACCTGGAAAAGCAGTGCCTGTTCAGAAATGAAGACATCTTGCCAGTACAGATAGGAACAGTCTTGTTATTTTTACAAATAAAGAACCTCTAGAAATATTGGAACTTCTTCACAGTGAAAAATCAGGATCGTATTGGCACGTATTAAAAGTTTTTTTTAATGTAGCTCTACGCTGTTTTAAACATCTTGGAACCTCTTCAATGGTGGAAAAACCAGCCCTCTCTCCACCCCCCACCCCCCCCATGCACTGAACAGTTGAACATACCCAGCGTTAAGGAACTGATCACCCCCACCCCCCACATTGCTGAGGGACTCTTCTGACGTCCCTCCCATTGAGGTCGTTTCTCCTACCACTCAGGTACTTTTCTAACCACTCCCCCAGATACTTTTCTGATCATAGAAACATAGAAAATAGGTGCAGGAGTAGGCCATTCAGCCCTTCTAGCCTGCACCGCCATTCAATGAGTTCATGGCTGAACATGCAACTTCAGTACCCCCTTCCTGCTTTCTCGCCATACCCCTTGATCTCCCTAGTAGTAAGGACTTCATCTAACTCCCTTTTGAATATATTTAGTGAATTGGCCTCAACTACTTTCTGTGGTAGAGAATTCCACAGGTTCACCACTCTCTGGGTGAAGAAGTTTCTCCTCACCTCGGTCCTAAATGGCTTACCCCTTATCCTTAGACTGTGACCCCTGGTTCTGGACTTCCCCAACATTGGGAACATTCTTCCTGCATCTAACCTGTCTAAACCCGTCAGAATTTTAAACGTTTCTATGAGGTCCCCTCTCACTCTTCTGAACTCCAGTGAATACAAGCCCAGTTGATCCAGTCTTTCTTGATAGGTCAGTCCCACCATCCCGGGAATCAGTCTGGTGAATCTTCGCTGCACTCCCTCAATAGCAAGAATGTCCTTCCTCAAGTTAGGAGACCAAAACTGTACACAATACTCCAGGTGTGGCCTCACCAAGGCCCTGTACAACTGTAGCAACACCTCCCTGCCCCTGTACTCAAATCCCCTCGCTATGAAGGCCAACATGCCATTTGCTTTCTTAACCGCCTGCTGTACCTGCATGCCTATGAGGTAGTTTTCGAACTACTGCTTTTCACGTTGAAGGACTTTTCCAAGCACTGCCCCACTGCCTATTCTGGGATGTGATGGGAAAATTATTGGAAAACATTCTGAGTCAGGATAAATCTTCAATTAGAAAGACACGGATTAATCAAGGACAGTCAGCATGGTTTTGTTAAGGGAAGATTGTGTCTGACTAACTTGATTGAATTTTTTGAGGAGGTACCAAGGAGGGTTGATGAGGGCAGTGCTGGAAAGTGGGATTAGGCTGGATAGCTCTTTGTCTGCCGGCACGGACATGATGGGCCAAATGGCCTTCTTCTGTATTGTAAATTTCTATGATTCTATGACCTGCACCCGCCCCCCTCCGCCATCCACTGAGGTAGTTCCTCTGACTCCCAGTGAGAGAATTATTCAACTTGCTCCAGTGAGATAGTTTCCTTCACCCTGTTGAGGTACTGCTCTTACCGTCCTTCCCTGCTGACATACTTTTCTAATCTTCCCAGCACTGCACCCAGCTGAGGTACTGTTCAGACATCCCCCCACTCTGCCCCACCAACCCCCCGCAAGTTGAGGTACATCTCCAACCCTTCCCAGTTTAGTTTCCCCTCAATCTCTGCTGAGGTACTTTGCTCACCTCAAATCCCCATTTAGTTAAGTTGCTAGTTTCTCCCACCCCCGAGGAGGGAATTATCCAACCTCTTCCACCCTCTTGAGATACTTCTCATACTCCCATCCCATTGAGATAGTTCCCTATCCACCCCCCCCCAACCCCCCACCCCGTCGAGGCAATTTCCACTCAGCCCACACTGAGCTTCTTTTCCAATACCTCTCCCCCCCGCCCCCCCCTAGCTGCACAATCATTCCAAACCTCGTGCAAAGCTACATTTTCCTAATCCCCTCCCAGCTGCAGAAGTTTTCCATCTCTTCCTTCCAACTCCCATCCCTACCTCTCTACACTCCCCTCTCCTCTCCCCCTTCCTCCTTCAGCATTTAACTCTGTTTGACTGAAGGACCCTGTCTTGATTACCCACATGCAATGCCACATGACGGGTGATTTTAAGTAAATGTTAAGACAATTATACGTTGTCCAGTGAAGTAATGACAATATCAACTGACAATAGTCGATCAATTCAGTCAGTTGTTTCACACACTTGTAAGATATTTTATAACACCTGCCAAAAAAATATAATCCAGTCAGGTCTGTGAATCCTACTTTAACAATCCATCAGTATGACATTGCATTTACCTTACAACTATAACATTGATGGAAAGTGATTTGTCTTCTCACTGACACCAAGAACTTATAAATCTAGAGTAAGAATCTAACGACTTCAGAGTGTGTCTAAATCCACTTCACGCAGACACTACAGCTGTAGTGTAAATGCAGCGTAGATCAGAAATGGTTGCTATCATGCATTTGATTTAAAAAATATGATAATGTTCAATGGAAAAAACCACGTCAGTTCACAGCTATCTTTATGCTTAATCTGCAATCCAATGTGAATTACATTAGGAGTAAAAGTAGCATAAAACCAAAAATAATGCACCACTCTAAGCAAACCCAGAATGTTAATAGTCTGTATTGCCAAACAAATGCGGAAAAATGTTCTGACAAAGAGCTATATAAAAATGTTAACCTTCTCTTTGTAGTTGCTGACAGTGAAAGTCTTGTTGTGCACTTCCAGCATTTTCTGCTTTCGTGGGAAAATGGTACTCAGGTGACATCAGTGATGTGAGGATGTATGAGAGGCAATTGTAAGGTCAGATGGTGAACAAGAATCTCAGAAACCACCATTTACAGATGTAAGAACACATAATAAGATATTCTGCTATCAAATGAATTAAAAAAAAAACCTTCTAATTTCAGGCAGGCATGTGATTATAAAGTTAGGCAGAAAGTTCCTTACCTTCTTAAGTTATAGGTCTGTTCTTGATGTGACTGTCATCACTTGTGTAAGTTAATTCTACAAAACTAAAAGATCCCATCTGTAACTGGGCTGCTGGCACATTAGTAACTTAATTCACTAGCTGTTGGTTGTAAAGGACTTCCTGAAGAAGTAATGGATCAGTATGCTGGAATACCCATCAGGTCTAAAGAAATAAAATTTTATTCATGCAACATCTTTCATGACCTCAGGACATCCCAAAGTGTTTCAAAACCAATGAAGTAATTTCAAAGTGTAGTCACTGTTGTAACGTAAGCCAATGTTCGCACGGCAAGGTCCCACAAACAGTAATGAGATCAATTTCAAATTAAACTGTTTTGTGATGTTGGATAGGGATAAATGGTTTGCACAGGACAACTGGAGAATTCTAATGCTGTACTCGGAATAGTGCCCGGAGCTATTTTACGCCCACCTGAGAGGACAGATAGGACCTTGGTTTAACTCAAAGATGGCAGCTCTTGAAAGTGCTGCATTAGAGGCAGCTGAGATTAGCCTCTGGAGTGTGGGGGGGGGGGGGGGGGGGGGAGTGCGGGGGGGAAAGGTGCTTGAACCCATTACCTTCTGATCCAGAGACAGGAGTGCTATCACTAAGCCAAGACTGACACCTTACAAAAGCAAACCCAACAAATTGGCCTTAATACTACATAAATAAATGTGTGAACGTCTGGAAGCCAACGTTCCTTCTGCACTGCCTGATGGAAAGTGAAGGCACATCTATTTGGATCCAACATACCAAATGATTAGGGATCAGCCACAGGTTTCAACTTTTATTGCAAGAGCTGTCATTTGTGTAAAGATATTTGCAAAGCTGTTTTTCTTTGAAAAAGCCAGGAGAACCATTTTTTTTTGGTCACAATTATGCTACAAAGTGCCATGTTCTTTGATGTAATTTACATTATTGTGTTATATGTGAATAAATAAAAACTAGGATTGTCATCTACATTTGGTTTGTTTATTAGCAGTTGTCTTATTTAATATAAACAGGGCAGTAAAAACCTTTTTTTTTCATCCAATATTGCAAGGTTTGCAGTAAACAATCCAAATTGCACAGAGGAACAGCTTCCAGTTCTGATCGACAACCAAAATGCTAACTTTTATGTTCACTCCACAGATGCTGCCTGACCTGTTTGCAGTATTTTTTTTAACAAATTCTGTTCCTGATTTCCAGCATCTGCAGTATTTTGCTGCAATGCAAGTTGTTGTTGTTGTCGTCGTTATGCTCAGAGAGACAGCTTAAATGTGCCCTTGCCTTGGACAGTTGAATATTGAGCCCACAGTTGAAGTACTTCACAATAAACAAGTAAAAAAAAATCCTGGCTCCACCTTCTATCCAGTTCTGGTCTTGGTGGAAACATTGCTGTGAAGTCTGTCACATTGTGCACTTTAAACTCTCCCCAGAACACGTTGATAGTGATTGACTTGCTCCCCTCCTATCTTCACTTTAGTCAAACCGATGACAATCACTGACGATCCCATTGGTACAGTATTTTTATAAAGACACGCAGGGCCACACCCACAAACAACAGCTGCTTGCAGTGAGATGGTGTTCAGCACAAACCTAGGGAGCTGTCGGCCGCAGGTAGGGCGACTGTTTACATCCGCAAACCTCAGTTAACGAGATGTTTGATTTATTTTTGGTTGCGGGGGAAAAATTTTCCAGAGCAGCAGAAAGTACTTCACCCACCACTACCAACGACCCGAGGGGGAGGGGAGGACAAAGAACCAAAAGGGAGAAAAGAAAGATCTGGCGCTGGGTGTAAACCGCGCAAATTAAATTAAACAACATATAAAAACACACACAAGAGCGAGTCTGGCTTTAAAGACAGAAAGCAGCCAGGTTCTCCTGGGACTTATCGTTAAATGGGCCCAGCTTGCTCTCTTCATCTCTCGGCTGCAATTGGTGGAGGGGCCACCAGTTTGAGCCCGCCCCTCGACAGCGATTGGTTAGTCCGAGCTGTCAATCATCTGATTGCACTATAGCTGAGAATATCTGCTGTTGCCTCTCAATGACTCAGCCAGTTTTTCCACTCAGTCTTAGGGTTGAAGCGAATAATATAGATGCATTTAAGGGGAGGCGACATAAACGTATGAGGGAGAAGGGAATGGGGGGGAGGCGATGGGGGTGTTACGCTGACAGAGTTAGACGAGGATAGAATTGAAAAGTAGTGAAGTTATGCTAAACTTGTATCGAACCTTACACAGAGAGTGCAGCGTAAAAGCCGGCATGACTGGTTGGGCCTGTTACTGTGCTGTATATTCTATGTAACCCTATGAAAATCATTGCTGAGTTATCTGATTTTAGTCATGATGAGGGGCGTGTGGATGTGGAGGGAGTGCAGTACTCGAGTTGACCTCACTGAACCTGGGTTGGAAAAAGGGACATTTAGCTGCTGATTTGCTTTCCGGCGTCCCCTGCTGGAAGTACGTGTGTGTTTGGTGAAAACATGACATGGATAGGCTGTGATTCCCCATTTGATGAATAGCCTGACAACATTCCACTGACAATGCACATAATTAAAGAATGGCCACTCAACCAAAGTAGCGAATGGCATCTGTGTTCTTGGAAACCTTTCTCCACCAAGAAACCAATGCTTTCATGAGAAAGGGGAAACAAAATACTGGGAAATAATCTGTTGATGTCACAAGATCAAAGTGGACTGCAACTCAGATCATTTATTATATTGTATCCAATCAATTATATAATTTATTATACTGCTACTGAAGCCCTCATCCATGCTTTTGTTACTTCCATTGCTCTCCTGCCGCCCTCTGTAGAATTGAGCTCATCCAAAGCTTTGCTGCCCATATCCTAACATGCACCAAATCACGCTCACCCCATCCTTGTTGCCCTACATTGCCCGATACGGCAAGATCTCGATTTAAAAATTCTCATCCTTGTGTTGTTAAGTCCTTCCATGGTCTCGCCCTTCTCTATCTCTAATCTCCTTCCAGCCCTACAACCCTCTGAGCTATCTGCACTCCTTCAATTCTGGCCTCTTGAACATCCCCGCTTTCAATCTTTTGAATGTGCAGAATATTTTCCTCAAACGCTCAGCTTTAGTGAACAGATTGTTAGATCTGAGCAATTCACTAACTATTGAAATATTGCAGATATAGCAACTGCAATAGAATCATAGAAATTTACAGCACAGAAGGAAGCCATACGGCCCATCGTTCTGTGTGGATATATGAGTATATTGTTGAGAATATAATTTGGGATTGTTGCAGGAGTTAATATGAATATTTATAACTCAAATAATAATTTGGATCACCATATCTTGTCCTTAAGTATTTATTATGTAGCTCTAGTTATAAGAGGATGTTTATACTTCATACAACATGTTCTGTCTTTGTTGGCAAGCAAATAAATACTTATGAGATTTGAACAGATTCTTATTTCTGAACTATGTTGGAAAGCATGCACTATAGTACAGTCAAACTGCATCTGTACAAAGTTGTGGGGATCAGTTAAGTAACTGTTAACAGGACATTATGTACAAACCGTTCAGCTCACAACGGTAGGATGTCTGGACCCAGTAAAATTTATCTAATTAAGAAGTTTGGTTTGATAAGTCTCCACTGTACTAATGTAATATTAAAAAAGAGTTGAAAACAAACTTAGAGACAGTACTGCCTTGTTTCGTTCTAATACTAAAGCCTTTAATTACTGCTAACAGTTGACCAGAGCTTCAAACAGGTATTGGTCAAGTATCTGATTATATAATCGTTATGGAAAAGTTTCCAATGTTCAATTTTACCCACTTATCTGCGTAATTTTTTTGGCGTGACCGTTTTTTTTGGGAGTAAGTAAAAATCTCCAAGCTTCCCCAAAGTTTCTGCACCAGCGTAATTCAGTTAGGTACAATGGGCTCAATTTTCCCCAAGCCCGTTTTCTGGCATATTGTCAGAGTTAAGCCCGTTTTTCTAGGCCAGAAATGTGGCAGAAATATTTTGCCAAAGCTTCCCCAATGTATAATTTGAATTTGGGACCGCGCAACGTGTCCAGTCACCTCGAGGAGCGGAGCCTGCTAACTGCCGAAAATCGAAGCTGCACCTTCTGCACCAATGGACACGCATGTTCAGTACAGCTCGGATTTGGCAATCGGCCATTTTTAAAGAGCCAGTTGTGCGTGTGAGAAGGAGTGCTGTGAGAGCATTGGGAAAATCGTAGCTGGAGCAATACAAGATGCAACGCAGCGCAAGGACCAATAATTTCTTACAGGAAGAAGTGGAGGCACTGGTTACTGAGATTGAGAATACATGGCAGGAGCTGGACGCCAGCAGAGGTCATATAAAAGTTGCATCCAAAGAAATGAAGAAACGCTGGAACCAAGTTGCAGAAGATTACTGCGCAGTGGTGACCACCATGAGATCTGGAGGCCAGTGTAAGAAGAAATGGCAGGACCTTGGTCAAGTAGTTAGTGTAAGTAATATTTTCATTTATTCAATGGAATTGCAATTGTAAATGTGACCATCTGTATATGTCCCACCCAGCAGAAAGACACCCTCTCTAAAAAGTTGCATTTTCGTCTTTGCAGAGGAAGGTGGTGCATGATAAAAGGGAAAGAACTTGAACAGGACGGTAAATCTGCACCCACTGACACCCTTGGAAGAGAGATTCGCTGCTTTGATGGGTCCTACCTGGAAAAAAAGCAATCAGTACTGCACAAGCTGGGCCCACACTCGAGGGAGAGGGTAAGTCCTGCAAATTCATCATGGTCCTTCAAATCAGCCTGCTGCCTGGTCTGCAATATGTGAGCCTACTCATGCTACCCACCCTGCCTCCTCCTCTGCTGCTAACCATTTGACTGTTCTGTTATATTTTGCAGAACTTGGCTCCCACTGTTGAACTGACTTTGGAGGAGGTGCCGCTCATGGAGGTGACAGCCCCTTCCATGACTAGTGTTGTTATGTATGAAGAAAGAGTCTGACTGAATACTGTGAGCTCAAAGTGAAGTGTGACCTTAGTCCTTTATTGCAGGTCTCCAGAGTGCCTCTCCAACCTGTGAGAGGCCTTCTTAAGTACCTATGCTCCCAAGGGATTATGGGATCCCTTGGGACTCCAGGGGATGAGCCCTCTTGTGGCTGTACAGGGTATATACAAGTTTACATGTATAACAACACTCCGCGCCCCCCCCCCCCCCCCCCCAAAGTTAACAGTGTAACTATTTACAAGGTGAGTCCATCTGGGGCCCTTCTTGCCCTGGTTGATCGTCTCGGTGCAAATGCTGGTATTGGTGAATCATCTGTTGGGCCCTTGCTGGGCTGCTGAGCAGCTGGCCTTGCTGAGCTGCCTGTTGTGGTGAGTCCTGCTGGGGTGCTCTATGCTTCATGGCCAACCGTGGTGCCAGTTGCCACTGGTGTGTATGTTGGGGAGTCAAAGAAGGTAGGATCCAAAGCAGGTTGCTCAGGATAGTCCACGAATCTGAGTTTGATTTGGTTCAAGTGTTTTCGGTGAATGAGTCTATTTGAAAGTTTGACCCGAAACACCCTGCTCTCCTCTTTGGCCACAACAGTGCTGGGAAGCCACTTGCGACCTTGTCCATAATTCAATACAAATACAGAATCATTGATTTCAATTTCGCGTGACACATTTGCGCTATCATGATATGTACTTTGTTAAAGCCGCCTGCTCTCTACCTATTCATGTAGATCAGGGTGAACTAATGAGAGCCTTGTCTTAAGTGCCCTTTTCATGAGTTCAGCAGGTGGAATCTTAGTGAGCGAGTGGGGTCTCGTGCAGTAGCTAAGCAGAACTCGGGACAGGCGAGTCTGCAGTGAATCTTCTGTTACCCTCTTCAAGTCCTGCTTGATGGTTTGCACTGCTCTCTCTGGATGCTGGTTTAAACGGGGCAGATGTAACATGTTTGATCCCGTTATGGATCATGAATTCTTTGAACTCGGCACTGGTAAAACATGGCCCGTTATCGCTCACAAGGACATTGGGCAGGCCGTGCATTGCAAACATGGCCCGCAGGCTTTCAATGGTGGCAGCAGACATGCTTGTCGACATTATCTCATATTCAACCCATTTGGAGTACGCATCTACAACCACAAGGAGCATTTTTCCCAAGAACGGGCTTCATAGTTGACATGGACCCAAGGCCACGGTTGAGAGGGCCAAGACCATAAACTCAGTGGTGCCTCCCTGAGTGTATTGCTTAACTGCGAGCATGTGCTACATCTGTGCACGGAGGACTCCAAGTCCGCATCGAAAGCGGGCCACCACATGTGGGATTTGGCTATCGCCTTCACCATTACGATGCCTGGGTGGGTACTGTGGAGGTCACTTATGAAGGAGTCTCTGCCCTTCTTGGGGACCACTACCCGGTTGCCCCACAGAAGGCAGTCTGCCTGTACAGATATTTCATCTTTGCGCCGCTGGTACGGCTTTATCTCTTCCTGCATTTCCACTGGGACACTGGACCAGCTCCCGTGAAGCACTCAGTTTTTTACTAGGGACAGTAAGGGGTCCTGGCTCATCCAGGTTCTAATCTGTCGGGCCGTGACGGGTGATTGCTCACTCTCAAATGCTTCCATAGCCATGACTAAATCTGCGGGCTGCGCCATTTCCACCCCCGTGGTGGGTAATGGCAGCCTACTGAGAGCATTGGCACAGTTTTCTGTGCCTGACCTTTGGCGGATGGCGTAGTTTATGCAGACAACGTGAGTGCCCATCTCTGGATGCTGGCCGATGCATTAGTATTTATCCACTTACTCTCGGAAATCAGGGATATTAGTGGCTTATGGTCAGTTTCCAATTCCAATTTTAGCCCAAACAGATATTGATGCATTTTCTTTACCCCATAGACACATGCTAACGCTTCTTTTTCAATCATGCTGTAGGCTCTCTCAGCCTTGGACAGACTTCTGGATGCATAAGGAACCAGTTGCAATTTCCCAAAATCATTAGCTTGTTGCAATACACACCCGACACCGTATGACGACGCATCACATGCTAGTACCAAACACTTACATGGATCAAACACAAGCAATTTGTTTGAGCATAACAATTTTCTAGCTTTTACAAAGGCATTTTCTTGGCTTTTGCCCCATACCCATTCATCCCCTTTATGCAATAAGGTGTGCAGTGGTTCTAACAGTGTGCTGAGACCCGGTAAGAAGTTACCAAAGTAGTTCAGGAATCCTAGAAACGACCGCAGCTCCGTCACGTTCTCGATTGCCTCCGTCTTCGAATCGGTGGGCCTGATGCTGTCCGTTGTGATCCTCCTCCCCAGGAACTCCACTTCAGGTGCCAGGAAAACGCCACTTCAAGTGTTTCAACCTGAGCCCCACATGGTTGAGTTGACTAAGAACCTCCTCCAGGTTCTGCAGATGCTCGACTGTGTCCCGACCTGTGACCAAGATGTCATCCTGGAAGACCACCATGCAAGGGACCGACTTCAGTAATCTTTCCATGTTTCTCTGGAATATCGCCGTGGCTGATCGAATTTTTCACACCTTCCGAGGTTGCGGGTCGCAATGGTGGGGTGCAGCAAGGTACACCCAGAGCCCCACCTTCCGAGGTTGCGGGTCCCAGTTGTGTGGTGCAGTGAGGCACATCCAGGGCCCCATCTTCCGAGGTTGCTTGTCCCAGTGGTGTGGTATAGTGAGGCACATGCAGGGCCCCACTGTCCCAGGCTGCGGGTCCCCGTGTTGGGGTGCGAACCACACCCGTGGGGAGGAGGGAAAGGAGAGCTCGATTGCGCTCTCCTGAGGTGCAGGATCTAGCAGATGTGGTTTCAAATGATGTAATTGAGTGCGGAGAGCATTAACCTTATCCGATCACTCCTGGACGCCATCAGTGGGGTGAGTGATGAGGTAGCGGGACTGTTGGGAGAAGTAACAGCAATGACACGAGAAATGGGAACGATATCCGGGACCGCCACGAGGAATGGAATGTCAGAGATAGTGCAAACCACGTCACTGACCATGAGGGAGGGAGTGTTGCAGGTAGTTCAGACAGTTTTACTCAACATGAGGGAGGGAATATTGCAGGTCGTTGAGACACTGTCAGGGCGCATGAGGAACAGTATGTTGGAGTTAGTTGCTGCAATAAGGGAACAAGCCCAGAACCCGCGCCCATTGACAGAATCAACTGTCACTCCCACTCCAATCCCGGCACCAGCCTCTGAAGAGCCCAAAACTGGGCCCTCCAACTTGGCACCTGATGCTGACGCCCCTCACCCTCAAGAGGTCCGCAGCACCCGAGATGTTAGAAAGAATAAGGTTGGTATCAAGCCCAGAAACAATGCGCCACCGTGGGTGGGCAGGGGTGGTGGTGTGTCCAAGACCAAGCACAGCGGGCGCTCTTAGAATAAGGGGGATGAGAGATGGGTGCAGCCTTTCTTGCTGCTGTTGTTGTTGTTATTACTATTATTACTGTTGTAACTGTTCTCAAATTAAAAGTTTCTTGTAAGTTTGTAAATTTACAAGTTTTTAAGTGATCTTAAAGTTTGATACAAGAATAATTTTATTTAAGTTAAATACATTGTAAACTTTTGAATAAAATATATTTACATTAAAACTGAATCATGTTCATTAACGCAACACGTTATGGAACAACTCCAAACAGTGAACGTGTCCATGTGGAATAGTTGTCGCTGAGCCCTCCGGCATCAGTAAAGCGTTCACGGATGAGCTGCTAGTGCAAGGCTCGAGCAATCGTTAAAGGAGCACGATGGCCCGCTCTCCTCCGCCATCGTGCTCCGGCCTCAGACACTTGCATGGCTTCCTCGTAGTCGTCGTCCTCCTCCTCCTTCTCCTCCTGCT
Organism: Pristiophorus japonicus; assembly: GCF_044704955.1. Taxonomy (NCBI): domain Eukaryota; kingdom Metazoa; phylum Chordata; class Chondrichthyes; family Pristiophoridae; genus Pristiophorus; species Pristiophorus japonicus. Next base: position 149,136,260 of record NC_091990.1, read on the forward strand.
CGTCATCTGCATCTTCCACAGCATTATCATCAGCCACTGTCACCGCAGGTGGATCTTCTACTACCAGATGGTCGCTGCCTCAGGATGGCTAAGTTATGTAGCATACAACAGTGAACTGATTAACAATCTCGGAGGAGTACAGCAAGTAGCCTCCGGATTGGTCCAGGCATTGGAAACGCCATTTCAATATGCCATTGGTCCTCTCAATGATGCTGCGTGTCGCAATGTGCGACTTGTCGTATTGACGGTTAGCTTCCGTCCGGGTTACGCGCAGGGGCGTCATGAGCCAGGTGGCGAGGCCGTACCCTTTATCTCCCAGTAGCCAGCTCTGCCCTTCTGGCTGTTGCTGAAACATGGCAGATATAATGCTGTCGCTTAGGATGAATGCATCATGGGTGCTCCCAGGGTATCTTGCATCGACTGACATGATACGATGCATGTCATCACACACGAGCTGCACATTAACGGAGTGGAAGCCTTTTCTGATCCTGTACATCTCGGAATCCTTCAAAGGTGCTCACAAGGTGATGTGGGTACAATCAATGCAGCACTGTAGCTTTGGGAAGCCAGCAATCCTGGAGAAGGCCACAGCCCTGTCGTGGATTGCTTGGGCGGTGATGGGAAACTTTATGAAGTCATTCCTACGCGCGTACAGTGCAGCCGTGACCTGGTGAATGGAGACATATGTTGCATGTTGAGAGATGGCACACACGTCCCCAGTTGTAGCTTGCAACGATCCGGAGGCATAGAATGAAAATGCAGCTGTAACCTTCACTTCAACTGACAAAGCAGTCCTTCTGATGCTTCTAGGTTGCAGATCTGCTTTGACCAACTCACAGATCTCACTTACAACTTATTTGCGGAAATGTAGCCTTCTGACACAGTCTGCATCACTCAGGTGGAGGTACGAACGCCTGTCTCGATATGCCCGAGATGGGGAAGGCCTCCTGCCCAGCACCCTACGGGCTCTGATGTTCCTGATGCAATGAAGTCGAATCAATTGTCTCCTATGTAGTACCATGATGCAGAAGGCTCGCACAAGAAATTTAACCTTTGAAAGAAGCTCAAAACGGCAGGAAAGCAGGCAGAACAGGTTCGCAGTTGTATCTCTCCAGGTCTGTATGGATGGACCACATCGAAAGGTGATGTGACTTCTCCTCTCTTCCCCCCGCCCCCCCTTTACTTATTGGAGTCTTGTGACTTTTCTCTCTCTCTCCCTCCCTCTTCCCGGGCTCCAAGCCTTCCGATTGGCACCTCGCTCTATCTCTCCCTCCCCCGCCCCCACTTTACTAATTGGAGTCTTGTGACTTTTCTCTCTCTCTCCCTCCTCCTCCCCGAGCTCCAAGCCTTCGAATCGGCACCTCGCTCTCTCTCCTCCACCCCGCCGCCCCGACCCCACGGCTTGTTTTGTAGCCTGTGTCCGGGCGTGGGACCGATTCAGCCAGCCAAACCTATGACCCTCCAGCTCTGCTTCAAGCCGTTTGGTGGTGGTGTGTGAGTAAGTTTAAAAAATAAGAGAACTTCTGAAATCCAACAAATTTACACTTCTACGTTGACAGATAAAACAAAGTTGAAATTTATTATTGATTTTGACAGTGTTCTTGACTCCCTCCAAAATCTTCAACTTAAAAATAAAGGCATCTTTCAGCGCAGATTTGTCAATGTGCACTGGTTTTCTTAACTCACCAGAGGGTTTTTCGGGAGTGGCCAGATACGCCGTCCTAAGAGAAAAAAGTGTTGTGCCAAACTGCGAACAATTGAAAAAACTGGCGCAGACATCAGGGAACGTTTGACGTAATAAAAAACTAGCCTAGAAAAATCGTACCTAAGTCAGTTATGCTGGCCCAGATTGCGGGGGAAACTTTGAAAAAAATAAATACGGCAAAAAAAAAACGGCCGCGCCAAAAAAATGGTGCAAATGAACGAGGAAAATTGAGCTGAATATTTTTAGGCTATGATTTTGTTGCGTCATAGCGGGCGTATCCTGATGTCTGCACCAGTTTTTGAGATTTAAGCCAGTCTGGCCAACTTACATTTTTCCTAGCATACAGGGGCTCAGGACTGGCTTCCCCCTCCTCCCCCCTCCCCCTCCCCCTCCTCCTCCTCCCCCCTCCCCCTCCTCCAGCTTCTTTTGAAGCTGCTGAGGTGGTCAGTATTGAGGATGAAAACAGAGCTTTTAGAAAATGATAATTTATAGCCGAAGGGTTCACATCTCATATGTAAGAAATATAAGTGGCTGGCAGTTTGGTTCAGCATCTACCCCACAACTCACCCCCGGGGCTTTTTTTGAAGTCGAGCCCATAAGCCCCTGTGTCCGGGCGAGGGAGCAATTCTGCCGTCGACGCTGTTGTGTATGGAAAAAGAGTCAGACTAAACACTGTGAGCTCAAAGTAATGTGTGACCTTAGTCTTTTATTGCAGGTCTTCAGAGTGCCTCTCCAACCTGTGAAGCCTCCTTAAATACCTGTGCTCCCAAGGGATTATGGGATCCCTTGGGACTCCAGGGGTTGAGCCCTCTGGTGGCTGTACAGAGTAAATACAAGTATACATATATAACAACACTCTTCCCCCCCCTCCCCCCAAAGTCAATAGTGTAACTATTTACAACGTGAATCGATCTGGGGCCCTTCTTGCCCTGGTTGATCGTCTCGGTGTGAAAGCTGGTGTTGTTGAATCATTTGTTGGGCCCTCGCTGGGCTGCTGTGCAGCTGGCCTTGCTGGGCTGCCTGGTGTGTTAGGCCCTGCAGAGCTGCTGTAGATGATGGGTTCTGCTTCGTGGTCAACCGTGGTGCCAGTTGCCACTGGTGTGTATGTTGGAGGATCATAAAAGGTAGAGTCCAAGGTGGGTTGCTCAGGATAGTCCGTGAATTTGAATTAATAAAAGCAGACCTGCACCTTAGAAGCGTCCGGACGACTGCTTTGTCAGTTGAAGTAAAGGTTACAGCTGCCCTTTCATTTTATACACCTGCATCATTCCAGTCCACAACTGGGGATGTGTATGCCATTTCTCAACATGCCACACATATCTGCATTCGGCAGGTGACTGCTGTATTATATGCCCGGAGGAATGACGACATAAAGTTCCGCATGACCACCCAGGCAATGCATGACAGGGTTGTGGGCTTCTCCAGGATTTCTGGCTTCCCCAAAGTGCAGGGCTGCATTGATTGTACCCACATCGCTTCGCGAGCACCTTTGCAGGATTCCGAATGTACAGGAACAGAAAAGGCTTCCACTCCATGAACGTGCAGCTCGTCTGTGACGACATGCATCGCATCATAGCAGTTGGTGCGAGATACCCTGGCAGCACCCATGATGCGTTCATTCTACGCGATAGCACTATATCTGCCATGTTTCAGCAGCAGTCAGAAGGGCAGAGCTGGCTGCTGGGAGACAAAGGGTACGGCCTGGCTCATGACGCCCCTACACGTAACCCGGACAGAAGCCGAGCGGGAATACAACATGTCGCACGTTGCGACGCGCAGCATGATAGCGAGGACCATTGGCATCTTGAAGCCACGTTTCCAATGCTTGGACCATTCTGGAGGCTACTTGCAATACTCCCCTAAGATTGTCAGTCAGTTCACTGTTGTCTGCTGCATGCTGCACAACTTAGCCATTATGAGGCAACAGCAGCTGGTAGTAGAAGACCCACCTGAGGTGAGAGTGGCTGATGATGAGGAGGAAGATGCAGATGACGAGGAGGAGGAGGAAGCCATGCAACTACTCGAGCCTTGCGCCAGCAGTTCATCCGTGAACGTTTTGCTGCCTGAAGGCTCAGCGGCAATTATTCAAAATGGGCCATGTTTACTGTTTTGGACCTGTTCCGTAATGTTGTGTTGTGTTAATAATAGAACAAATATGTAAATGATTCTTCTTTAGTTCAAAAAGTTGTGTTAATAATGGAACAAATAATGCAAATGATTCAGTTTTAATTTAAAATATATTTTATTCAAAATTTTAACACTTGTTTGCACTTAATTTAACCTTAAAAAAATAGTCTTGCATCAAACTATAAACTATTCAGTTAAGATCACTTACAAACCTTTAAACTTGTAAATTTACATCACTTACAAAAAACTTTTAATTTGAGAACAATTACAACAGTAACAACAATAATAATAACAACACTAACAACAACAGCAGCAAACAAAGGCTGGACCCATCTCTCTTCCACAGTATTCTAACACTGTCCACTGCACTTGGTCTTGGTGACTCCACCCCTGCCCGCTGGCGGTGATGCAGTGTTTCTCAAGTTGGTACCAAGCTTATTCTTTCGAGCATGTCTGATAATGCGCACTTTTTGTTGGCGGGGCTGGGGGGGGTGCGTGGGCAGGCGATAACGTGAAAGGCCTGGCTTGGGCCTCTTCAGAGGTAGGTCTGGGGATTGGAGTGGGAGTGGCAGTTAATTCTGTCAATGGCCACAGGGTCTGGGCTTGTTCCCTTATAGCAGCAGCTACCTCCGACATTCCCTCCCTCATGTGCTCCGCCAACGTCTCAACTACCTCCGACATTCCCTCCCTCATGTGCTCCGCCAGCATCTCAACTAACCGTGACATTCCGTCACACTGTCGGTGCACGAGGATCAGCTACCTGCAACATTCCCTCCCCAATGTTCTCCGACCATGTAGCAGCTGCCTGCGACATTCCATCCCTAATGCGATATTGTTGTTACTTCTCTCGACAGTCCTGGTACCTCATCACCGACCAATGGTGTCCAGGAGTGATCGTGTAAGGTCAATGCTCTCCCCACTCATTGCCATCATCTGAACCACATCTGTTACATCCTGCATTTCAGGAGAATGCTGTCGAGCTCTCCTTCCCAGCCTCAACCTGGGTGTGGCTTGTTGCACCCCACTGGGACCCGCAGCCTCGGACAATGGGGCCCTGGTTGAGGCTCGCTGCACCCCACAGGGACCCACAGCCTCGGACGGTGCGTCACGGGGTGTGTTTTGCTGCACCCCACTGGAACCCGCAGCCTTGGACAATGTGAAACCATGAAATGTCCCAACACTCGCACCACTCAAAAAATGTCTGGCACCTCAATGGGCGGCACCAGCAGCTCCTCCAGAGTGAGTACAAGAGTAGGGGCTTCATTCCCTCCCCCCCCCCCCCCCCCCTCACCACCATGCTCTTGGTCTGGAAGGTAGGATTGGAAGATGTTCTCCTCTTCAGGCTCATCCGTGTCTGAATCTTCTTCTGCATCGGCTTCAGCCTCGTCAGGTTGGCCTCAAGTTCTGCAAAATATAACAGAACAGACAAATGGTTAGCAGCAGAGGAGGGGCAGGGTGGCATGAGTAGGCACATACAGCGCAGGCAGCAGGCCCATTTGAAGGACCACGATGAATGATAGCGGTTTGCATCAACCGAAGTGTAGCTGACAGAGACATCCCCATTAGCCGAATCATGACTAGCCCGCGCAGTACTTAACATTTAGCAAGGCCAGACAGTGGAATTTGCAGGACATACCCTCTCCCTCGAGTGTGGGCCCAGCTTGTGCAGTGGTGGTTGCTTTTCTCCAGGCAGGACCCATCAAAGCAGCGACCCTCTCTTCCACGGGTGTCAGTGGTTGCAGATTTGCCGGGCCACCTCTTATTTGAGTTCTCTCTCTGTTGTGGGCCACCTTCCTCTGCAAAGATGCAAATATAACTTGTCAGAGAGGGTGTCTTTCTGCTAGGTGGGACATACAGATGGTTACATTTACAATTGCAATTCCAGTGAATAAATGAAAATATTACTTACACTAACTGTTTGACCAAGGTCCTGCCACTTTTTGCACTGGCCTCCAGACCTCGGGGTGGTCACGATTGCACAGTAATCTTCTGCAAGTTGGTTCCATCATTTCTTCATTTCTTTTAGTGTAACTTTTTTTTGACCTTTGCTGGTATCCAGCTCGTGCCACCCGGCCTCAATTACATAACCACCAGCCTCCACTTCGTCCTGTGAGAAATTCTTGGTCCTTGAGCCGGGTTGCATATTGCAGCTCCAATTTTTTCCACCCAGAAGAAAAATTCCCATGCACAACTGACTTTTTAAAAATGAATGAATGCAGACTGGGCATGCGCGCCCATACCAGTCACGTAAAAAAACAGCATTTTCTTTAACGTGCATGCGCAGAAGGGGGAACCTCCTTTTTTCGGCGCAGACCTTCGGTTCCATCCCCCAAAGCTAAAGGACAGGCTGCGCGGCGCCAATTTCAAAAATTAGAATGGGGAAACTTTAAAGTTTTTTTTTGGTGTAGTCGGGCCCCAAAAAAATGGTCGTAACTCTTCAAATACGGCAAAAAATGACATTGGGGTAAATTGAGTCCCTGGATTCTCCCCCGGTGCTTTTCATGATAGACAACACAGAGTCACTTTCTTGCTATTCTGAATAATTACAAAACAAATTTTTACAAGTTTTAATACATTAATCATTTTAAAACTAATTAGTAAGTTTTCCTTGACTGTCACAATGATTTTTTGTCTGCCAGTCAAAAGAGATGGGTCCCAAAATTCCACACTGTCTTTGGCATGTTTGCAGTGCTAATTTGAGGCAAGTACTTTTTCTAGCCATTAATTGGGGTGGGGGCAAGGTGGGGGAAGAGAACCATTTCCGCCAGTTTTACACCTCAAAATCAGTATCCCCAAACTTCCTCGAATGGTTTGTCCCTTTCCATGATGCACCTGCAGAGTCCCCAATACTTGCAGTGCAGAAGGTGTGCGTTAGAATGAGAAATATAACTCCCAGCTGTTCCAGGATCAGCTGAGACTTGTGCAAGTGAGGAGCTTTGAACCTAAAGATTGCTGAAAGTTTGAGTGGCGATTATTGCAGCTGAGAACAACTTTTCGGAGCAATTTATTTTTGCATTCAGCACACATAGTCTTGGACTTGCTTCTGATTGCCTGTACGATATGAGACCACCAGGAGATCTTCCCTCCCTTCAACCCACTGTATGGCTTTTCATGAACATGTACGGCATTCCCCAAGAACATACCGCAGGAGAGAATGGAGGAAAGGAGAATAAGGCAGCATCTAAGGTGGATGCATAAACCCTTAGGTCATAAACCAGATTGCTGAACACATACAATCTTGGGGAATATCCAGGTCAATATCCTAAAACATTGTCTAACATTTTATCCTTCTTCAATGTTTTTGTGATCAAAAGATAAGATTTGCAAGCATACCTACTTGTGGTTTAACAGTAATTGTTAAACTAGTTGTTATCTGTTTGTTCAAGATTGTAAAAAAAAAAAGTTAGAACATATCTATGTAAGAACATAAGAACATAAGAAATAGGAGCAGGAGTAGGCATTTGGCCCCTCGAGCTTGCTCCGCCATTCAATGAGATCATGGCGATCTATCTTAACTCAAATCGTGCTTGACAAATCTTCTAGAATTTTTTGAGGATGTAGCTAGTAGAGTGGACAAGGAAGAACCAGTGGATGTGGTGTATTTGGACTTTCAAAAGGCTTTTGACAATGTCCCACACAAGAGATTGGTGTGCAAAATTAAAGCACATGGTATTGGGGGTAATGTATTGACGTGGAAAGAGAACTGGTTGGCAGACAGGAAACAGAGAGTCGGGATAAACAGGTCTTTTTCAGAATGGCAGGCAGTGACTAGCGAGGTGCCGCAGGGCTCAGTGCTGGGACCCCAGCTATTTACAATATACATCAATGATTTATATTAAGGAATTGAGTGTACTATCTCCAAGTTTGCAGATGACACTAAGCCGGGTGGTGGTGTGAGCTGTGAGGAGGATGCTAAAAGACTGCAGGGTGACTTGGACAGATTAGGTGAGTGGGCAAAATTATGGCAGATGCAGTATAATGTGGATAAATGTGAGGTTATCCACTTTGGTGGCAAAAACACGAAGGCAGAATATTATCTGAATAGTGGCAGATTAGGAAAAGGGGAGGTGTAACGAGACCCGGGTGTCATGGTACATCAATCATTGAAAGTTGGCATGTAGGTAAAGCAGGTGGTGAAGAAGGCAAATGGCATGTTGGTCTTCATAGCTAGGGGATTTGAGTATAGGAGCAGGAAGGTCTTACTGCAGTTGTACAGGGCCTTCGTGAGGCCTCATCTGGAATATTGTGTTCAGTTTTGGTCTCCTAATCTGAGGAAGGACATAGTTGCTATTGAGGGAGTGCAGTGAAGGTTCACCAGACTGATTCCCGGGATGGCAGGACTGACATATGAGGAGAGACTGGATCGACTGGGCCTGTATTCACTGGAGTTTAGAAGGATGAGAGCGGATCTCATAGAAACATATAAAATTCTGATGGGACTGGACAGGTTAGATGCTGGAAGAATGTTCCCAATGTTGTGGAAGTCCAGAACCAGGGGACACAGTCTAAGGATAAGGGGTAAACCATTTAGGACCGAGATGAGGAGAAACTTCTTCACTCAGAGAGTTGTTAACCTGTGGAATTCTCTACCCCAGAGAGTTGTTGATGCCAGCTCGTTGGATATATTCAAGAGGGAGTTAGATATGGCCCTTACAGCTAAAGGGATCAAGGGGTATGGAGCGAAAGCAGGAAAGGGGTACTGAGGTGAATGATCAACCATGATCTTATTGAATGGTGATGTAGGCTCGAAGGGCCGAATGGCCTACTCCTGCACCTTTTTTCTATGTTTCTATGTTTCCATTTGCTACACTCTCCCCATATCACAGAATGTTGTCTGTCTTGAATATATTCAACGACTGAGCTTCCACAGCCCTCTGGGGTAGAGAATTCCAAAAATTCACAACCCTATGAGTGAAGAAATTTTTCCTCAGCTCAGTCTTAAATGGCCGACCCCTTATTCTGAGACTGTGACCCCTGGTTCTAGACTGCCCAGCTTAGGAGAAACATCGTTCCTGCATCTACCCTGTGAAGCCCTGTAAGAATGTTGTTTCAATGAGATCACCTCTCATGCTTTTGGAACATAGAGGCCTCGTCTATTCAATCTCTCCTCATAGGACAATCCCCCCATCACAGGAATCAGTCTGGTGAACCTTCGTTGCACTCCATCTGTGGCAAGTATATCTTCCCTAGGTAAGGGGATCAAAACTGTACATAATACTCCAGGTGTGGTCTCACCCGGGCCCTATATAATTGCAATAAGATATCTTTACTCTTATACTGAAATCCTCTTGTAATAAAGGCCAACATATCATGTGCTTTCTTAATTGCTTGCTGTACCGGCATGTTAACTTTCAATTATTCGTGTACAAGGATATCCAGGTCCCCCTGAACACCAACATTTCCCAATCTCTCAACATTTAAAAAATACTCTGCTTTTCTATTTTTCCTACCAAAGTGAATAACCTCATATTTCTCCACATTATATTCCATTTGCCACGTTCTTGCCTACTCACTTAGCCTGTCTATATCCCCTTGAAGCCTCTTTGCATCCTCCTCGCAACTTAAATTCCCACCTAGCTTTGTATCATCAGCAAGTTTGGCTATATTACATTTGGTCCCCTCATCTCATCTAAATCATTAATATATTGTGAATAGCTGAGGCCCAAGCACTCATCCTTGCGGTACTCCACTAGTTATAGCCTGCCAACCCGAAAATGACCTGTTTATTCCCACTTTCTTTTTTCAGTCTGTTAACCAATCCTCAATCCATGCAATTATATTACCCTCAATCCCATGAGTCCTAATTTGGTTTGCCTTCTGAAAATCCAAATACACCATATCCACTGGTTCCCCCTTATCTATTCTGCTAGTTACAACCTGAAAAAAACTCTATCAGATTTGTCAAACATGATTTGCCTTTCATAAATCCGTGTTGACTCTGCCCAATCTTCTTATTATTTTCGAAGTGCCTGTTACAACGTCCTTAATAATAGATTCTAGCATTTTCCCTATTACTGATGTCAGGCGAACTGCTCTGTAGTTCACTGTTTTCTCTCTCCTATCTTTCTCAAATAGTGAGGTTACATTTGCTACCTTCCAATCCGTGGGAACCGGATGTATTCTTACATTCTCAATCTCAAAGTTCAAAAAGGAACTCCTTTTTGTCACTTTGTAAACTTAATTTCTGGTTGGGATTAACGGCCCCAAGTTTCCACATATTTGCTCCTGATTTTTAGGAGCAACTGGTTTAGAACGGAGTATCTTAGAAATCGGAATTCTCCACATTTAGTTTTCTGCAGTTCTAGTCAGGTTCACTTTGGAACAGAATTTTCTTTTCAAAAGGGGGCGTGTCCGGTCACTGACGCCTGATTTGAAAGTTTCCACAGTGAAAACGTACTCCAAACTAACTTAGAATGGAGTAAGTGGTTTGCTTCCTCATGCAAGAAATTCTTTGTTCTTGGTGGAAGTTGATCCATTGCAAAGTTGAATTGGCACTTTTATTTCTCCAAACACACAGTCCTTAATTTGCAGGCACCGGTTCTGCAAGTTTAGCAGTGAAAAGCTGAACTCACTGATTTCAGCAGTTGATTTATTCAGCAGTGCTGCTAAAAGCACTCCCTCACACACAGAAATATCAAGAAAATTAAAATACAAGCCTTTGCAGGGGTCCAAGAAACAAATCTTCACTTTTTCTGCAGCACTTTTAAAAATGGCCGAGTGCCAATGTTTACTTCAGACTGCGCGTGCGCGAACACTCCAACGCGCACGCACAGGTTTGCCGGCACCAAGAAGCCTCATTTCAATTGTACTTTCCCCCTCCTACTTACAAAATCAGCGCAAGTGGTAGGCTCCGCCCCCTGTGCGCCGCGCCAAGCAGACATCGAGGTCCAAGGAGCTCGAGAATACCGCACTTTTTTTCCGGCGCCGTTTTCAGCATGAAAAACAGGCGCCCAGCTCTGAGGTGCGCCTTTTTCGCCGCGCGTGGAAACTTGGGGCCAACATTTCTATTGTATTTTTTCTCATCTTAACTTGAATTAAGGGTTTTGTTTAACCAAATAAATGATTACTGTGAGGGCAATCAGGATGAATGGTTGTGCTCCTTGTAGAAATGCAGAGGTTGTTCATACCCAGAGTTGCTTTCCTGTATTGTATAACACCTCCCACTATTCATGGTTACCCAGGGTGGCAATAGATTGTTCAATATCATCATTCTGCTACTGCATATTGAGGATAGTGTGCTGTTGGGTTGCAATACAGATTTAACAAAAACAACAACTTGTATTTATATAGCACCTTTAACGTAATGAAACATCCCAAGACCTTCACAGGAGTATTATGCGATAAAAATTTGACAGTGAGGCATATAAGAAATTAGCGCAGGTGACCAAAAGCATGGTCAAAGAGGTATGTTTTAAGGAGCGTCTTGAAGAAGGAAAGAGAGGTAGAGAGGCGAAGAGAATTAGGCAGGGAAGTTTAAGCTTGGGTCCTAGGCATGGCCACCAATGGTTGAGCGATTATAATCAGGGATGCTCAGGAGGTCAGAATAGGAGCGCAGATATCTTGGGCGGCGGGGGAGCGGCGGCGAGGGTTGTGGGGCTGGAGGAGATTACAAAGATAGGCAGGGGTGAGGCCATGGGGGGATTTGAAAATAAGGATGAGAATTTTGAAATCGAGGCATTGCTTAACCGGATGGAAGCCAATGTAGGTCAGCAAGCACAGAGGTGACGGATGACCAGGACTTGGTGCGAGTTTGGACACGGACAGCCAAGTTTTGGATCACCTCTAGTTTACATATGATAGAATATGGGAGGCCAGCCATGAGTGCATTGAAATAGTTAAGTCTAGAGGTAACAAAGGCATGGATGAGGATTTCACCAGTGGATGAGATTAGGCAAGGGCAGAGATGGGTGATGTTACGGAGGTGGAAATAGGCGGTCTTAGTTATGCTGCGGATATGTGGTCAAAAGCTAATTTCAGGGTCAAATATGACACCAAGGGTGCGAACAGTCTGGTTCAGCCTCAGACAGGAGTTGGGGAGAGGGATGGAGTCAGTGTCTAGGAAACGGAATTTGTGGCAGGGACCAAAAAACGGTTTTGGTCTTCCCAATATTCAATTGGAGAAAATTTCTGCTCATCCAGAACTGGATGTCAGACAAGCAGTCTGACATTTTAGAGACCGTGGAGGGGTCGAGAGAAGTAGTAGTGAGATAGAGCTAGGAGTCATCAGCGTACATGTGGAAACTGATGCTGTGTTTCCGGATGATGTCGCCAAGGAGCAACAAGTAGATGAGAAATAGGATGGGGCCAAGGATAGATCCTTGGGGAACACCAGAAGTAATGATGCAGGGGCGGGCAGAGAAGCCATAGCATGTGATTCTCTGGCTATGATTAGATAGATAAGAATGGAACCAGGCAAGTACAGTCCCACCCAGCTGTACGACAATGGAGAGATGATGGAGAAGGATAGAGTGGTCAACCATGTCAAAGGCTCCAGACAAGTCAAGAAGGACGAGGAGTGATAGTTTGCCTTTGTCACAGTCACAAAGGATATCATTTTTGGGTTAGGGTTAGATGAGAGTTGTTTCGGTACTGTGGCAGGCACGGAAACGGGATTGGAGGGATTCAAACATGGAATTGCGGAAAAGATGGGCACGGATTTTGGAGGCGACAACACGTTCAAGGACTTTGGAGAGGAAAGGGAGGTTGAAAATGGGGTGGTTGTTTGCAAGGACGGAGGAATCGAGGGTTGTTATTTTGAGGAGGGGGTGATGACGTAGAAATGACGGAGAGGGGGACAGTACCTGATGATAGCGAACCATTAACAATGTCAGATAACATGGGAGCCAGAAAAGGAAGTTGGGTGGTCAGCAGTTTGGTGGGAATAGGGTCAAGGGAGCAGGAAGTGGGTCACATGGACAGGATGAGCTTGGAAAGGTCATGAGGGGAGATTGGAGATAAACTGGAGAAAGATGTGAGGTCAGGGTTAGGGCAGGAGGCTTCCTCAGAGGAAGTTTGGCCCAGTGGGCTACGGGAAGGAAAGATAGAGGCAGAGGCAGCCGAACAGATGGTCTCAATCATTGAGCTTCTGACACTTATTGTCGGAGGTGAGGATGGAGACTGGGAGGAGGGGTTTAAAAAGACAGTTAGCCGTGGAGAATAGAAGCCGGAGTTTATCTTTACATTCCAGAATTATTCTGGAATACTGAGCGATTTTGGCAGAGGAGAGCAGGACCCGATAGTGCTTTATGTGGACCAGCCAGATCTGGTGGTGAATGGTTAAACCAGTTATCTGCCATATCTGTTCAAGTCTGTGCCCCTTGGACTTAAGGGAGTGAAGATCAGGGCTGTACCAGGAGGAATGGTCAGGGTGAGAGAGAGTAATTGTTGTAACAGGGCACTAAAGGTGGTAGTGAGGGTGTGAGGGTGTGATTGAGCAGATTGGTAGCTGCAGAAATATCTTGGTGAATGGATGGCCAAAGGCTGGACAGTTGGGAGTTGATAAGTGCCGTTGTAAGAGAGTCGGGAGGGAGTATTTTTCCAGTGGTGGACACAGAAGGAGGTAGGGTTGGGAGTGGGGGTGGAAGTGGAATGTGGGTGGAGAGCAATACGAAGAAGTAGTCAGAGATGGCCTTCTCTGCGATTGACATGATGGGAGTAGCGAAGCCACGAGGGATGGCAAGGTCGAGAGGCTGGCCGTGAATATGGATTGGGGAGTTTACATAGAGGGAGAGATTAAGGGAGGACAGGAGGCTAGTGAACTCAGAGGAGAGAGAGCGTGATGAATTGAGATGAAGGTTGAAATCATCGAGGATGAGAAGTCATTTGGTGCAGATCAGAGGGAGGAAAGTAGTGAAGAAATATCAGTAATAACATTTTTATCGTACTTGGGTGGGCGGGAGAGAATGAGAATTTTAAATGAGAGGCGAGAGGGGTGGAATAGGGTGAGATGCTAAAAGGAGGAGAAAGTGCCGGAGAAGTAGGGGGACAGACCAAAGTGTGATTTGCTGATATGAGCCACACTGCCACCATGGCGGTCTGAGCGGGACAAGTGGTGGACGGTATAGCCAGCCGGGGAGGTTTCGGTTAATGCAGAGGTGGCATCGCTCCTCAAATCAAGTTTCCATCAGGGCCGTGATGTCGATGCCATCATCCACGATAAGCTCATGGATGGGAAGGGCCTTGTTATGGAGGGAGGTGCAGAGAGGGTCGGCAATTGTCAGCACTGGGGCTGGGGCTGTGTTGGACGGGGAGTAGATTGGCAAGAATACTCTCCAGTGGGAGCGCTGGTCTGGAAGGCCCGGCGAGATAGGACGATGGGACCAGTTGGGGTTTCTGCTCGTAAGGAAGCAGCGATGATTGCCTCGATGGGCCCTTCATAGGATGCCAAGAGAGGCACAGAGTGAAGCTGCAGGCTTATCTAGGAGGGAGTCAAGCCTGGGATGGTGGCAGGAGAGTAGGAAGGTCGAAGAGTAATGAAAGATGGGAATAGGGATTTGGGCGGGCAGAGAATCTGAGAGAGGAGAGATGAAAGGAGGCATGATGACAGGAGAGAATGGTCAGGGAGAGATAAAGAGAAAAAGGAACGAGGGGGAAAAGTGGAAAAAGTATTGAATGGCTCGGGTCCAGAGCGACAGCTAAAGTGCGCACGCGAATGAACAGGGGAAAAGCTCAGGTTACATCGGCCTGTTTAAATGTAGTTGTTAATGGGATACAATCGTAGGGAGACCAGGGTCAATGTCAGAGGTCCCATGGAAGTTCAAAGCTGACATGAACAGGAATCGGCCAGCACAGAGCATCGACGGACCGCTGTCCGAAGCAGGCGAATGAAGTCCAGAAGCTATTTGAAGTGTAGAGAGTTCGTGGGTGTACTGTAGGAGGGAGAGTCGGTAGCGGTGCAGAAGATGACGATGGGAACTTTGACACAAGTTTGTGGATCGCGGTAGATCGCTGTATAAATGCGACCAGCAAAGTTGAAAACCGGTAAAGGAGTGAACTGGCAGCTGTTCGCAGGGGGCCAGCAGAGCTAAAAAAAAACAGTAGAATGAGTTCAGCAGAGACACAGCCACAGTTAAAAGGAAAAATAAACTTTAGCCGCAGAGATGGAGAAACAGCAGGAAGTCTTACGGTATAGTCCAGTGCAGGAATGCGGCAGTGTAATCCAGTGTAGTTCAAAGCAGAAACGTGATCTAGCGATGTCCACTGAAGTCCAGGAGATCGGAAACCAATTTGACAAAGAATTCACTTAAGACTTGAAGCGACTGAAGCAGAGCAAAGCCGCAGCCAATGAATCAAAGAAGTCCTGTTCGCGAGTGAAGGAAATCCAGTTTCTTAAGAATCAAGAAAGGGTCAGAATTGGATGGTGACAATTTACAACTGCTCAAGGCTTCAGTCTGGAGGGTAATGTTTACTTGAATTCTTGTAACATTTTTGGCCCTAACATTAACCAATATTTTATCCCCAATATTAGTTATGTAGGTTGGCCTAAATCAAAATGTTGACGTGAAATTACCCCATGTGTGTAATGCTTCTCATTAACCATAATGCAATATTTTCAACGTTGGTCGTCTTAGAATTTCATCGAGCAATTCGACTAGTATAATTAAGGGATTCTTGTGAAACCACACGCTTTGTAAAACATCGTGGGGGCGAAATTCAGCCTCCCGAAAATGCCTCTTACCACCAGAAAGCGGCAGCCACGTGACTGAGTCGAATGGTCGCCGCTCACAAAATTCTCCTAGGTGTTTTTTCCGGCGGTCCCCACTTCAGTCCCGCTGCTGCCGACCCTTCCTAGGTGCGTCATCAAAGCGCGCACAGCCAATCTCCCGCACCTCAATCTAAATTCAGGGGAAAAAATCTTCGGGCTGCCGAGTGGTGCCCCCGACAGTTTATTTTCTGTCGGTGCATTGTGATCGCAGTGTGTGCGACGTGGCTGTGCGGCGGCCATTCAAGGGGAGGGCGCACTGCCGTGGTCGCCATTTTATTTTTTTTGTCGGCCGACTGCCAAGCCAATTATGCCCCCGGACCGCCGACAGGTGGCCTGGCACCCCTCTTGGATGCCAGGCCACTGGCCCGGCCGAAACGCTCTCCAGTGGACCTAACTAAAATAATCACAGAGCCGCAGTGGCTCTCCCCTTTAAGTGAAGGAGAGAGACATGATGACGCACAGCGACGGAGATTCTGTCCCACCTCCACTACCGCCCCTCGAGTGTGCTCACCGCCTCACTACCGCCCCCATTATGACTGACTTCCGATCTGCTTGAAAAAAATGAATTTTGCGCAAGAGGCCACCTCATCCACTGCGGCGGTGAAAACACAACAAATGTGGTAGGTGCAACCCGTTTTGAATGGACCTGAGTTTCTACTCCCACGTCTGCATAACCAGGCCCCACCTTTCCTGCAGCATGAAATCCATTTCTTTTCCCCTGACAAATATCTTTAGGTAATTTACAAATTTCTTATGTATTATCATCTTCCAACCTTTCAACTCCACTCTAAATACTTCCATCGGTCTTACATCAACAGATAGCAATGGTATTGCCACTATCACAGGATTCAGTCTTGAAATAACTCCACTCTGCTGAAAAAGTTTCCTGGTATAATACACCGATCCAATTCTTTGCACCTTATACCATTCCACATTCCCATCTGATTTCCAGAATTTATTTTGTTTGTCTATTGAAATTTGGGATTCAATTGATTTCTATATTACTTAACTCTTTGGATCTGATTGCGTGATTGCCTTTGAGATCAGTTGTACTTTATAGTCTTTGTTATTTCTGAATGATTGCTGTATAAACCATATCCTTAACTTGTCCTAAATAAAAACAGAAAATGCTGGAAATACTCAACAGGTGAGGCAGCATCTGTGGAGAGCGAAACAGGGTTAGCGATTCAGGTCGATGATCCTTCGTCAGAACTGCAAAAAGTTAGAGATGTGACAGGTTTTTAAGCAAGTGCAGGGGCAGGGAAGGTG
The DNA here is from genome assembly GCF_044704955.1 of Pristiophorus japonicus. Taxonomy (NCBI): domain Eukaryota; kingdom Metazoa; phylum Chordata; class Chondrichthyes; family Pristiophoridae; genus Pristiophorus; species Pristiophorus japonicus. The sequence continues at coordinate 149,153,065 of NC_091990.1, forward strand.
GAGGGAGGAATGAACAAAAGGTCTTTGATAAGATGGAAGGTAGAAGAGATTAACTTGTCCTAATCGTTCTACCAGTTATTTTATTGAAACCAGAGCCTCTCCTTGTTTTGATATAACATAAGAACTTAAGAAATAGGAGCAGGAGTAAGCCATACGGCCCCTCGAGCCTGCTCCGCCATTTAATATGATCGTGGCTGATCCAATCATGGACTCAAGTCCACTTCCCTGCCCGCTCCCCATAACCCCTTATTCTCTTATTGTTTAAGAAACTGTCTGTTTCTGTCTTAAAGTTATTCAATGTCCCAGCTTCCACAGCTCTCTGAGGCAGCGAATTCCACAGATTTATAACCCTCTGAGAGAAGAAATTCTCCTCATCTCAGTTTTAAATGGACGGCCCCTTATTCTAAGATTATGCCCTCTAGTTCTAGTCTCCTCGATCAGTAAACATCCTCTCTGCATCCACCTTGTCAAGCCCCCTCGTAATCTTATACGTTTTGATAAGATCACCTCTCATTCTTCTGAATTCCAATGAGTAGAGGCCCAACCTACTCAACCTTTCCTCATAAGTCAACCCCCTCATCTCCGGAATCAACCTAGTGAACCTTCTCTGAACTGCCTCCAAAGCAAGTATATCCTTTCGTAAATATGGAAACCAAAACTGCTCACAGTATAGCAGGTGTGGCCTCACCAATATCCTGTATAACTGTAGCAAGACTTCCCTGCTTTTATACACCATCCCCTTTACAATGAAGGCCAAGATTCCATTGGCCTTCCTGATCACTTGCTGTACCTGTATACTATCCTTTTGTGTTTCATGCACAAGTACCCCCAGGTCCTGCTGTACTGCAGCAATTTGCAATCTTTCTCCATTTAAATAATAACTTGCTCTTTCATTTTTTCTGCCAAAGTGACCTCACAGTTTCCAACATTATACTCCATCGACCAAATTTTTGCCCACTCACTTAGCCTGTCTATGTCCTTTTGCAGATTTTTTGTGTCCTCCTCACACATTACTTTTCCTCCCATCTTTGTATCATCAGCAAACTTGGTTACGTTACACTCGATCCCTTCTTCCAAGTCGTTAATATAGATTGTAAATAGTTGGGGTCCCAGCACTGATCCCTGCAGCACCCCACTAGTTACTGATTGCCAACCCGAGAATGAACCATTTATCCCGATTCTCTGTTTTCTGTTAGCCAATCCTCTATCCATGCTAATATATTACCTCCAACCCTGTGAACTTTTATCTTGTACAGTAACCTTTTATGTGGCACCTTGTCAAATGCTCCATGCATCCCATCTGCTTATTTATTCCTTTAAGCAATTCATTTAATTGCTTGTGCATTGTTTCATCATGTTCCCACATGTTCTTTATGTTAATTAATAATCTTACCCTCTTGCTGAATTGCACTTAGTAACATGCTGTACCATTTCTCTTTGTACCGCATGATAAAAATCTACATACATTCTACTGCAAAAATCGGAAGGCAAAGATTAAGAAGGAAAATTTAACAGAGTCGAAATAATCTCTACCAGACCATTATTTGGTCCTTCTTGTCTCAGGACCAAAAATATTGGTTGGGGCCACAGAACAGGCTAGAACATTGTGATTATTTCATGGGCCTTTCCTCGCCCATTGCTATTAGTAAGAGAAGTGTTCAGGTACTCTGGTACCCCTTTCCGGATTGGCCACGACAAAACCCATCAGAAAGGCAAGGAATACATACACCAACCTTTCAATCTGAAAAGAAATACTCTCCATATGTGTTAGAATGTAGTCAGATATTAACTGAATTGATCAAGTGAAAGGGGAAGCCTTTCAATGGTTGGTGCCCTTGAAAGGTTTTAGTGGCAACAGTAACATATCCGTCATCGAGGCAGCATAGAGGTGTTCCAGGAGGCGCACTTTCATAAACTGTCATAAAACACTCAACAAAGTTAAACTCAGCAAGAATTCGACAATGTATGATTTAAAAAAATAGTATGAAAGAGTAATACGAAGCAAAACTCAGTTAGGAACTTTGGCTACCTTCAAGGAGGGCTACCGTGAACAGCCTGAACAGTTCATTACACGTAAGTTTCTAGACGTGGGACTGTAGGTACTGCTCTGTATATGCTCCTGGGATGAATATTTTGCAACAATGATAAATGTATTTAGATTTCAGACATATCATTGTGTCTAGTTTCTATGAATCCGTTATAACAAGGATAAGGATTACCCTAACACAGGGTACTGTCTGTCCCCTACTGCTACCAGAGATGCAGTCTGTGCTTCCATGGAGGTGAAGTCAGTGACTGGTCCTTAGCTGCTTCTGAGGTGAGAAGATTGCTGCAAATTCCAGTGAAACTGTCACACCCTCCATTGATGTCTACAAGAAAGTCAAAGCTTCTCTAATCTAGCGTTTTAGTTTCTAAGGGATATAAATTCATTGGGCGGTACTGCAGAATGAATAATACCAAATCAAATGGGCTTTAACGGAAAAGAGAATTGGGCGGAGTGCAAAGCTGGCTGCTGATTCGCTATCGCTTGTTTTATGCAAACATCCAAGTCAAATTTATACCCCCAAGAGTCATGCCTGTCAATTGCTGCACAGCCTTGGCGATTGATCTTAGAACCTCCACATTGGTGTGAGGATCCTTGAACATCCTTCTTTTCAAAGTAACTACCCTTGAGTTCTGGGTTCCACACTGGGAAAGTGGCACATCCTCACTGATTCCCTTATGCTCTGTGACTGACCCCATAATACATCTCTAAGTTTCTAATTTTCTCTGAGCGAAAGTATCAGTGCTGGTGCATGGGAAGCAAAAAAGCAACGATCGTTAAAATGGTGAAATTGAGAGGGTTGGGGCGGAATGTAGGTCCAGGAACTCATAGATGGGCTTCACCTTCACTTCCTCTCTATCATTATCGGCTTTGTGATGCTCATAATCAGTGAGGAAGAAGTTCTTCCTCTCCTCCTCAGCCATATCCCTTTCCCCCCTTTGCTATGGTGAATCTGAGGGAAAGGAGGACATAAGTTAAGAATGAGTGGCAGTCGCCCCTTGGGATTAAAGAGACAGAGAAGGGTGTCGAAGCTTGTGGCTGTATGCTATTTTACAAGTCTCATCGCCGAGAGCACACAGAAATCAAGCACAGGCAGCGGAAAGAGCGTGCGGCAAATCTGTCCCACCCTCCCTTGCCCTCAACGACTATCTGTCCCACCTGTGACAGAGTCTGTGGCCCTCGTATTGGACTGTTCAGCCAACTGAGGACTCATTTTAAGAGTGGAAGCAAGTCTTCCTCGATTCCAAGGGACTGCCTCTGATGATGATGACTTTACAAGGTGACCATGTAGGTGTGCAGCCAGTAATGGTGGCAGCACTGTCCATGACCTCACCATCTCCGATAGCTGGAGCAGAGTGCCTCCACAGCAGCTCCATGGCCTACTCCTGATATGGGGTGAACTTACAAGCTGCTATAATTTTCAGCAAGTCCTCCAGCATCCCTTGCCTCTTCAGAACACTGTACACAAGTTTTTCCTGCAACAAGACTGAGTGAATTACATGAAGACTAGCAATTGGGAACTGTCTCCCACGTTGGACAACTGATGTAAAAGGTCTAGTGGTATTTCTTTGTTAAAGTGGAAGAAGGGGGTTTTCAAGTTCTGCTTTCAAGTAATATTCCTAGCTTGTGCTCACTTTAACCAGAGTGCATTGTGAAGGATTAGTTGTACAGCTCTTAATTTTAGCGGTTAAAGAGTGTACTGGTGCCCGGGGTCTCTAAAAAGCAAAAGGAGTGGCTGATGATTTGCATGTCATGGTCAAGTCAATGAATTTCTTGTGCTACTAATCTGTAGTTCTGGGGATGAGGGAGTTGGCATTCAGAGTCCGTACTACTTCCTTCCACATGTCATGAGAAGCTTCCTTCCATGGAGATCCAGCACCCTCTCTCTCCATCTCTCTAGCCTCGATTTTAACCCTCCTTGCCCAGTGAGAATGATGCGTGGGAGGGGTTAAGATTAGACTGAATCCATTTGACCGGCCTCAGATCACTCGGTTCCTGCTAGCACCATTTCCTCTTAGCCGAATCTAAAATTGGCTAAGACTCCCGCCAGGGGGGCCTACTTTAAATTCAAAAGTCGCAACCCAATGGCGCCATCAGTGTCGCAACGTGATTTTAGCATGGGGAGGGGGGGGGGGGGGGCGGGGGCACAAGGTGTGCAAGCCAACAGATGAACGACAGCAGGAAGTGCCAACTGGCCAGAAGAGGCCAAGATAGGTTTTCCAAAATTACATTTGTGAGAACTCATTGTGGGCCAGGAATAGCAGGAGTGTTCCCCACAGGCCCTGCAAGGAGACCTTGGGCCTCCCCTAGCTTTGCCTCTGCCTCTGTGTGCTGGCATTGGCAGCCAAAGATGTTGCATGGTGCTGAGGACCGTTTCCTTGGGTTCCCGCATCCTAAGGTTCTCGACCTGATTTCTTGTACTGCCCTCCCGCCCCCCCCGCCCTCCTGGCCCTGCTGGTTACGGGTGGGCAACAGTGCTGGAATATGTAAATGAGGTCCGTGAATTAAAATGGCCAAGATCTCATGCTCCCGGTGGGGGTTTCCCTCCTGCCCACATCCCCACCTATCCTGAACATGCTCCCCGGTAAAAATTGAGGCCTCTGTCTCTTTCTCTTTTGATCAGTATCCTCAAGGAAGATTTAGAAGTGTGTCTCACCAAAACTGTGAGCTATTTTGTTTTTCCTTGCAATGCCCTTAGCCCTTCTTTGGCGGTCTGCGCCAGATTCTGCAATGAAAAACATTCTTTGAAAAGTAGGACACAATCACAAACCATCCATTTAGTACAGCCACCTGGCAGTGAACTCAGTTAGCCAACCACTTCCTACTTAGCAGCTGCTCCCTCAGCCTGCTACTGCAATCTTCATCAAGACCTGGCTTTATAAAGGCTGCAAGTAGAATCATACCACACAGAAGGAGACCATTCAGCCCATGCTGCTTGTGCCGGCTCTTTGAAAGAGACATTCAATTAGTCCCATTAGTACTCCTGTTTTTCACAGGATTTATGCTGGGGATCCTCCAATGGACATGCAAATAAGATGATACATGAAATGTTGACTGATTTAATTCAGTGCCACATCAGTGGGCAGAGCTCCAGATGCATTGGTACAAATCTGGTGCAAATCACCAGATTGAATTGCTGAGCCATTGTGGTTAATTTGTAACTACATGTACAACACAAAAATTTACATGTGTACCTTAGGTGTGACTGATGCAGATGCACACCAGATAACATTTTTATTATGTTAAGATGTTTGGCATACATTTCAATCAGCAAAAGCAATATTGTTTCTTACAAGCATTCTGTTGACACATGACCCCATGCACCATAACATTCTCTTGTAGGAACTTAACAAAATACATTGCGGTAGAAATCTGTTTGGGCCCTGCTTTTGGGCCCAGAGTCAGCACTGTACAGGCAGCACACACCCTAACCGAAAGGCCTGAGGATGGCCCAAAATTGGACCTCATCTAAGTATTCCAGGTGAGCTGGCAGTGCCTGCTGCGCCTCCACAGGCAGCCAGGCCGTCAGAAGGATTGAATTTTAGTCCTCTTGCCTAGCTGGCAGCACCCCTGAGAAAGTGGGGAGAGGACAGCTACCAGGGGTGGGGGCAGGGGAAGGACAGCTACTGGGGGCGGCGGGGAGGGTGCTGGGTGCCTGAAAAATATTCAATCGTAATAAGGCCCCAGACGTTTCTCGCATGTCGTTGGGCACAGGTCACACCCCACAGAAGTTGGTCTTTTGCTCCATTATCTCAAATATAGATTTCTTTTTCATTAGTTACAGTTGGTTGCTGTAATGAATTCTGCATTTTAAAAGGGGCTATGTATTTTAATTTGTCATTGTTGGCAACTCATGAAAATATGGCTTTAATATGAATTTTTAATACAAAGTAATGATAACCAACAGCAATGTTATTGTTATTTTATTCCACATTGTCTTTCTCTACAGGGATCTTTGTATAAGTTAAGATTAATTCCACACACCCCCATCCCCCGGCAAATGCAGATGTTTTATCTGACCATATGGTAATTCAGTAATTTATATATTTGTCTAAACTGCTTTCACATTAATACCAATTAACTTTTCTTGATTGTGTTTGGATTTATAGAAGCAACACTGAATTCTGAGTGGGCTATGAGAGTCCTGTTTCAAGTATTCCAGAGCATTGTCACAGCCAGAGTGAAGATTCAGGGTCAGAGGCAGCTCTCGTCTTCTGCAAAATTGTGAAAGCAAAAATGTGGCGTTCAGCTGCAAAATATTTGCTCAATAACAGAATATATCGAAATGGAATGCAAAAACTACTGACTGGACAGAACGCTCTGTGTTATCCTTTACAAGAAGTTCCTTTTCAAGGTTGCAGACAACACACACCTGCAGCTTTAAAAATAAATATGCTGATTTCAGCTGTCCAGCAAGTAGAAGCCTTTGATAAACAACGATGCATCACTGTACACTGGGAGGATGGAAGCCACAGTCTGTATCCTTATGTGTGGTTAAGGGATAACTGCCAATGTCCCCAGTGCTTCCTGCCTTCAGCTAAAGCAAGAAAGCTTCCCATAAAAGATTTGGATGTGAACATTTCTGCAGAGAAAGTCATTTTGACTGACTCAAAGGTATTGTCAGTTTGAAAAATTCTCAGTTCAGTGTGCATATACTTACTGTATCTATATTAAACCGGTTTATCTACACCTAAATCTGGAGCCATTTAGTGCGCTGTGACTACTAAGCTATACCCATCCCTTTAACTGTGAATGACTTTGTAACTAACTGTATTAAATAATATACAAGAAGAAATTAGTGTGATGGAAATGCAAAAAATTCAATTTGGTGATTCTTAGTCACTGTTATCCTATTTAAAATAAGAGATAAAATTGAAGCTTTATATAAAAAAGCTTGGTACTGTGAGCGCTTGTGTGATACCATAATAGCATAAGTGATTAAAATAATACACAGAAGTCTGATTGTGTGTACCATCCTGTTTAGAATATAAATGGACATCGTGCATTCAAATTTGATGCAAAACGGGCGGTATTGGACCTGCCGTCCAATAGACGCAGCATCTGATGTTCAGGTTCATAGCAGTGAATGGAACTGGATATCAGGCGCTGCATATAACGGGTGGCCGATCGATACTGCCCATTTTACACCACCGCCCGAGACAAATTTCCAGCCCTTTATCTTATAAAAGGACCAATGTATGCATATATTGAATAACTCAAAAATAAATGCAGAAAACCTTTAAAATTATGAAGGGTTCTTTTGCAGATAGTAATAATGGACTGAAACCGAGCAAGAATGTAAACCTTGCCCTGAGGGTGGGGAGACCAAGGTATCAATATCATTTGTGACGAGGATCTGAACTTCAGCCTCGTTATTGAGACTCGAGTGTTTACAGTGCGATAGCTGCGAGGCAGCTCACATATACATTACACTTAAGTGCTTAATGGGCTGAGAAACAAATGCTTCTCTACTTATTTCGGTAGAACCTGGTTTGCTCAAGTATATGGTTCAAGCATTGAAGATTATAATCTTTGAAGACAATCTACTGAACAGCAAATTACCGCCACCCATTTTCACCATTAGTTGTCTGGCAGCACACCATGACAGTAGCAGCGTTACTCTTTTTTTTGTTGCCTTATCCTCAGGACTTGGTTCACTCTATTCTACTTTGTGAGAAAGAATGTAAGTGAACAGTAATTTTAGGTAGTCCATATAATTTTCTCCTTTACTATATTTTTCACAATCTTACACAGCAGAAACAATATCCTGTCCCGCCCATAGAAGTTGGAATAAAGCCAAAATGTGAAGGTAGTGAGAAAACTGAATTGCTCGACATGATTGAACTTCTTTAAAATAGTGATTGAACCCATAAGGTGTGCTAATGTATGAATCTTTTGAAGTTATTTTGCTCCAAAGCAGCTTTGGGCACAAGTCATTTACTACTAAGTAGGATGTAAAAGAAGAAAGGTGCAATTGTACTTGTGCTTATTTGAAAGTGTGCAGTATACTTTTTCTATTGATCTGCCTATCAATTTCCATCTTAAACTGTACACTGTAGGCTCAATTTTCCCCAATGCTGTTTTTTGGCATATTTGAAAAGTTACGCCCGTTAGTTTTGGGCCCGACTACGCCAAAAAAAACCGTTAAAGTTTCCCCGTTCTAATTTTTGAAGTTGACGCTGCGCAGCCCGTCCTTTAACTTCGGGAGGTGGAGCCTAATGACTGCGGCGAAAAAAAGATGCCCGCGCCGAAAAAAAGATGCCCACCCTTCTGCGCGGAAAAAAAAAAAAGACGTTTTCTACGGGACTGCTATGGGCGTGCATGCCCAGTACACCTCCCGGTCTGCATTCAGCCATTTTTAAAGAGCCAGTTGTGTGTGAGAACTTTAATTCTGAGTGGAAAATTCGGAGCTGCACTATGCAACGCGGCTCAAGGACCAAGAATTTCTCACATGAGGAAGTGGAAGCATTGGTTATTGTAATTGAGGCCAGATGGCACGAGCTGGACACCAGCAGAGGTCAATTAAAGTTTCACCAAAAGAAATGAAGAAACGCTGGAACCAACTTTCACATGATTACTGTGCAATGGTGACCACCCCGAGGTCCGGAGGCCAGTGCAAAAAGATGTGGCAGGACCTTGGTCAAGCAGTTAATGTAAGTAATATTTTTATTTATTCACTGGAATTGCAATTGTAAATGTGACTATCTGTATGTCTCACCCAGCAGAAAGACACCCTTTCTAAAAAGTTATATTTTCATCTTTGCAGAGGAAGGTGGCACACAACAAGGGGGAGAATTCTTAACAGGAGGAGGCCCAGCAAATCTGCACCCACTGACACCCGTGGAAGAGAGGGTTGTTGCTTTGATGGGTCCAGCCTTGAGAACAACACCACTGCACAAGCTGGGCTCACACTCGAGGGAGAGGGTAAGTCCTACAAATTCTACAGTCTGGCTTTGCTAAATGTTAAGTACTGCACGGGCTAGCCATGCTTCGGTTCATGGGGATTGAAGTGGGACAATAGATCAACTGGAAATATAATCAGACATAAACACGTAAAAACAAGGATTAGCTTGAGAACTGTACTTCTGAACTTTGTCTCGGTCGCCTTGCGGACCTCCTGTTCTAACACAAGAGATAACATGGGGATGGTATGACGCAACACAACACATCAGCGAAAACAGTACCCACCGCAAGCAAAGGTCAAATAAGATCCTGAGACACCGTAAAATGGAAAAGTACCAGGAATAGGCGGGATAGAAATCATCTTTGCTTTGAGCGACAAGGGCTTTTGACCATTCGAACCAGTGTATGTATCTCACATGTATTGAATGTCCGGCCGTGATAGGCTGAGTAGCTATATAAAAACCCTGTGTAATCTTTGTTCGGAGAGAGCGAGTGTGGATAGTTCAGCAGGGGCTGACTTACAGGCTCGACCCTCCATTGCAAGTAAATAAACTGCTTGTGTTTGAATCCGAACAGACAGTGTCGAGGTTAATTATTATAGTCTCCACTTCAGGGATGTTTCCGTCAGCTACACTTCGGTTGATGCAATGTGCTATCATTCATCGTGGCCCTTCACATGAGCCTGCTGCCTGTGCTGTATGTGCCTACTCATGCCACCCTGACCCTCCTCTGCTGCTAACCATTTGTCTGTTCTGTTATATTTTGCAGAACTTGAGGCCAACCCTGACTAGGCTGAAGCCGATGCAGAAGATGATTCAGATGCAGACGAACCTGAAGAGGAGAACATCTTCCAATCTGACTTTCCAGCAAGAGGATAGGGGTGAGGGGGAGGGGGACAGGGAGGATAAAGGCCCCACTCTTGTACTCACTCTAGAGGAGATGCTGGTGCCGCCCATTGAGGTGCCAGCCCCTTTCCTGAGTGGTGCGAGTGTTGGGACATTTCATGATTTCACATTGTCCAAGGCTGCGGGTTTCAATGGGGTGCAGCGAGCCACACCCAGGTTGAGGTTGGGAAGGAGAGCTCGACAGCACTCTCCTGAGATGCAGGATGTAACAGATGTGGTTCAGATGATGCCATTGACCTTACGTGATCACTCCTGGACACCATTAGTGGGGTGGGTGATGAGGTATTGGGACTATTATGCTCATAATAAATGATGAAACTGCGTACTGTATGCAATGAGTAAGTGTGACCTTAGCTCCTTTAATTGAACTCCAGAGTTCTGATACAGCGTGGGAGGCCTGCTTATATACCGTGCTCCCAAGTGATGCTGGGATCCCTTGGGACTCCAACAGCTAGGCCCTCTGGTGGTGGTGTGATACAGGTTATCTGGGGTTACATACATAACATCACTCCCTCCCAAATTCAATAGTACACTTATTTACTGGATGAGACAGACGATCTGGGGCTTTTCGCTCCCTTGTCGATCATCTCGGTACAAATGCAGGTGTGGGTGAGTTGGTTGGTTCTTCACTGGGCTGCTGGGGATGGTTAGTTCGGCTTCATGGTCAACCGTGATGTCGGTTGCCACTTGTGTGTGTGTTGGAGGGTCAAAGTTAGTGGTGTCCTCTTCGGGTTGCTCGTAGCTGTTAGTAAAACGCAATTTGGTTTGGTCCAAATGCTTTTTGCACATTAGTCCATTGGCCAATTTGACTTGAAACACCATACTCCCTTCTTTGGCTATGATCGTGCCAGCGAGCCATTTAGGGTCATTGACCTCAATATCGCAAGTTTGCGCGATCATGGTACATGCTTTGTTGATGCCACCTGTGCTCGACGTGATCATGGAGATCAGGGTGGACAAGAGAGAGCCTTGTTTTGAGTGCCCTTTTCATGAGCAGCTCGGCTGGGGGAACCCCGGTGAGCAAGTGGGATTTGGTGCAGTAGCTGAGCAGGACCCGGGACAGTCGGGTCTGCAGGGAGCCTTCCGACACGTGTTTCAAGCTTTGCTTGATGGTTTGAACTGCCTGTTCTGCCTGGCCATTGGATGCGGGCTTGAACGGGGCAGATGTGATGTGCTTGATCCCATTGTGGGTCATGAATTCCTTGAATTCAGCACTGGTGAAACACAGACCATTGTCGTTGATAAGGACATCAGGCAGGCCGTGTGCGGCAAACATGGCTCGTAGGCTTTCGATGGTGGCGGTGGACATGCTTACAGACATTATTACACACTCAATCCATTTTGAATAAGCACCCACAACAACCAAGAACATTTTGCCTAGAAATGGGCCCGCAAAGTCAACATGGATCCTAGACCACGGTTTGGAGGGCCATGACCACAAACTTAGCGGTGCCTCTCTGGGTGCATTGCTCAATTGAGAGCAAGTGTTGCACTGACGCATGTATGACTCTAAATCTGCGTCGATGACAGGCCACCACACATGAAATCTGGCTATTGCTTTCATCATTACTATGCCTGGGTGGGTGCTGTGTAGGTCGCGTATGAACGTTTCTCTGCCTTTCTTGGGCAAGACCACGTGATTACCCCACGAAAGACAGTCTGCCTGTAAGGACATTTCGTCTTTGCGCCTGTGGAATGGCTTAATCTCTTCCTGTATCTCCGCTGGGACGCTGGACCAGCTCCCATGGAGGACACAGTTTTTTTAACCAGGGACAGTAAAGGATCCTGGCTGGTCCAGGTCCTGATCTGACGGGCCATAACAAGTGACTTTTCGTTTTCGAATGCACCCATCACCATGAGCAAGTCTGCAGGCTGTGCCATTTCCACCCCGGTGGTGGGCAATGGTAGCCGACTGAGAGTATCAGTGCAGTTCTCTGTGCCTGGTCTGTGGCGGATTACATAGTTGTATGCCGACAGCGTGAGCGCCCATTGTTGGATGTGGGCAGAAGCATTGGTGTTAATCCCTTTGCTCTCTGAGAATAGCGATATGAGCGGCTTATGGTCAGTTTCTAGCTCAAACTTGAGACCAAACAAATACTCGTGCATTTTTTTCACCCCGTAAACGCAGCCAGAGCTTCTTTTTCAACCATGCTGTAGGCCCTTTCGGCCTTGGACAGACTCCTGGACGCATAGGTGACCGGTTGCAAAATCCCCGATTCGTTAGCCTGTTGTAACACACACCCGATCCCGTATGACGACGCATTGCAAGCTAGCACTAATCATTTACATGGGTTATACAGAACAAGCAGTTTGTTTGAACATAACAGATTTTTGGCTTTCTCAAAGGCAGCCTCTTGTGAATTCCCCCATACCCAGTCATCTCCCTTGCGCAGTAGCACATGTAGGGGTTCTAGCAAGGTGCTTAACCCGGGTAGGAAATTACCAAAATAGTTGAGGAGTCCCAGGAACGACTGCAGCTCCATCACATGCTATGGTCTTGGCGCGTTCTTGATGGCCTCCGTCTTGGCGTCGGTAGATCTGATGCCGTCTGCTGCGATTCTTCTTCCCAAGAACTCGACCTCTGGCTCCAGGAAAATACACTTCGAGCGTTTCAACCTGAGTCTCACGCGATCTAGCCGACTTAGAACCTCTTCCAGATTCTTCAAGTGTTTGATGGTGTCCCGACCTATGACCAGTATGTCGTCCTGGAAAATCACGGTGCGTGGAACCGACTTTAGCAGGCTCTCCATGTTCCGTTGGAAAATTGCCGCGGCCGAACGAATCCCAAACGGGCATCTGTTATAGATGAACAGACCTTTTGTGCGTGTTGATGCAGGTGAGGCCTTTCAAAGATTCCTCCAGCTCCTGTGTCATGTCGGCCGAGGTCAGGTCTAACTTGATGATCGTCTTTCCTCCAGCCAGCTTCGCAAATAGATTGTCTGCCTTGGGTAGTGGGTGCTGGTCCTGTAGCGAAAAACGGTTAATCGTTACTTTATAGTCCCCACAAATTCTGACCATGCCGTCACCTTTGAGTACCGGGACAATCGGACTGGCCCACTCATTGAATTCTACCGGCACGATGATGCCTTCTCGCTGCAGCCTGTCGAGCTCAATTTCCCAGCCAATTTCTGCCGAACAGTGTGCGGCCATCCTCTGGCATGACCCATAGTGGGAGTTCGTGCACTGCTCCATCATAGGAGACTTTTACTTCTACAATTACAGGGATCAGCTCTTTGGTGTAAGTTCTTAGCTTGGTGTGAATGGGGCTGAGCTTGGACCTGTGTGCCTTGTTACCACAGTCTGTCGAAGGCCTTTTTGCTCATGATAGACTGACTCGCACCCGTGTCCACTTACATGGATACTGGAATACTGTTCAGTTCAACTTTTAACATAATCGGTAGACATTTCGTGGTGAAGGTGTGTACCCCGTACACTTCTGCCTCCTCGGTTCAAGTCTCTAGTTCAGCCTGATCCACCATAGATCGATCTTCCTCTGCAACGTGGTGGTTTGCAGGGTTTGCAGCTCTCCTGCACATTCGCTGGAGATATCCCATTGTTCTGCAGCCGTTGCACGCATAGTGTTTGAAGCGGCATTGATGGGCCTGATGATCATCTCCACAAAGCCAACAAGGTGTTAACTGCCTCGCATTAACGATTGATGACTGACTCTGGGTCATCTGAGGCCGTGCAGCAGCCAACGTGGACGTTCTTCCATGTATATTCCTGCTTGAAAACGATGTTACTTTGTGCACAATACTAGCCGAAATCTCTTTATGCTGCAAAATTTGTTTGGTGTTATCGCTGGTGGACATAAATGCCTTGGCTATCGTTATGGCTTTGCTCAGATTCGGTGTTTCAACAATCAATAGTTTGCGAAGGATAACCTCATGGCCAATGCCAAGCACAAAAAAATCTCTTAGCATTTGTTCAAGGTATCCATCAAATTCGCCTTAGTTCGGCAACGTAGCTCGCCACTTCCTGGCCCTCTGACCATTGACACGTGTAGAACCAATACCTCGCCATCAAAACGCTTTCTTTCGGATTTAGGTGCTCCCGGACCAGCGTACACAATTCGACATAGGTTTTGGTTGTTGGTTTCACCGGAGCTAGAAGATTCTTCATGAGGCCATAGGTTGTTGCTCCACAGACGGTAAGGAGGATCGCCCTTCGTTTGGCAGCATTCTTGTCCCCTTCTAGCTCATTGGCCACGAAGTATTGGTCGAGTCTCTCCACGAAGGCCTCCCAATCGTCCAGGATACCAATAGTTCTTTGCATTTTCGCACGGTTGTTCATTACCTCGTCGCCAATTATTATGCTCATAATAAAGGATGAAACTGAGTACTGTATGCAATGAGTAAGTGTGACCTTAGCTCCTTTAATTGAACTCCAGAGTGCTGATACAGCGTGGGAGGCCTGCTTGTATGCCATGCTACTCCAACAGCTAGGTCCTCTGGTGGTGGTGTGATACAGGTTGCCAAGGGTTACTTACATAACAGGGACTGTCAGGAGAATTAACAACACTCTCGCGAGAAATGGGAACACTGTCCGGGAACATTGGGGATGGAATGTCGCAGGTAGTTAAGACGCTGGCGGAGCACATGAGGGAGGGAATGTCGGAGGTAGCTGCTGCAATAAGGGAACATGACCAGACCCTGTGGCCACTGACGGGATCAACTTCCACTCTCACTCCAATCCCCAGACCAATCTCTGAAGAGGCCTAAGCCGGGCCATCCACATCTGCCTGCCCACGCCCCCCCCCCCCAACAAGAAGTGCGCATTACCCGAGATGCTCGAAAGAATATCATCAAAGGCAGTTCCTCGGAATCGAGGAAGTCTTGCTTCCACTCTTAAAATGAGTCCTTAGGTGGCTGAACAGTCTAATACGAGAGCCACAGTCCCTGTCACAGGTGGGACAAATAGTCGTTGAGGGAAAGGGTGGGTGGGACTGGTTGGCCGCACGCTCTTTCTGCTGCCTGCGCTTGATTTCTGCATGCTCTCGGCGATGAGTCTAGAGGTGCTCAGAGCTCTCCCGGATGCACTTCCTCCATTTCAGGCAGTCTTTGGCCAGGGACTTCCAGGTGTCAGTGGGGATGTCGCACTTTATCAGGGAGGCTTTGAGGGTGTCCTTGTAACGATTCCTCTGCCCACCTTTGGCCCGTTTGCCATGAAGGAGTTCTGAGTAGAGCGCTTGCTTTGGGAGTCTCGTGTCTGGCATGTGAACAGTGTGGCCTGCCCAGCGGAGCAGATTAAGCGTGGTCAGTGCTTCAATGCTGGGGATGTTGGCCTGGTCATGGACGCTAACGTTGGTGCATCTGTCCTCCCAGGAGATTTGCAGGATACCAACCTGAGAAATGCTGTGCCACCGCCTGAGGGCAGGGGTGGACCAAGCACAGCGGGCAGTCTTAGAATGAGGTGGAGGAGAGATGGTGCAGCTTTTCTTTGCTGCTGTTGTTATTATTATTGTTGTTACTGTTGTAACTGTTCTCAAATTAAAAGTTTTTTGTAAGTGATGTAAGTTTAAAAGTTTGCAAGTGATCTTAACTGAATAGGTTAAAGTTTGATACAAGCATATTTTTATTAAAGTTAAGTACAAACAAGTGTTAAAATTTTGAATAAAATATATTTTAAATTATAACTGAATCATTTTCATTATTTGTTCCATTATTAACACACCACAACATTACGGAACAGGTCCAAACAGTAAACATGGTCCATAATAGTTGCCACTGAGTCTTCAGGGAGCAAAGCGTTCATGAATGAGCTGCTGGCGCAAGGCTCGAGCAATCATTAAAGGGGTACGACGGCCCGCTCTCCTCTGCCGTCGTGCTCCAGGTTCAGGTAGTTGCATGACTTCCTTATCCTCCTAGTCATCTGCATCTTCTTCCTTATCATCTATCACTCTCACCTCAGGTGGGTCTGCTACTATCAACTGCTGCTACATGAAGGCTGAGTTGTGCAGCATGCAGCACAGAACAGTGAATTGACCGACAATCTCAGGGGCGTATTGCAAGTAGCCTCCGGAATAGTCCAGGCATTGGCAATGCTGCTTCAAGATGCCAATGGTCCTCTCTATTATGCTGCGCGTCGCGATGTGCGCCATGTTGTATTCCCGCTCAGCTTCCGTCTGGTTACGCGACGGGACGTCATGAGCCAGGTGCTGAGGCCGTACCCTTTGTCCCCCCAGCAGTCAGCTCTGCCCTTCTGGCTGCTGCTGAAACATGGCAGATATAGCGCTCTCACAGAGGATGAACGCATCATGGGTGCTCCCAGGGTATCTTGCATCAACTGCCATGATGTGATGCATGTCATCACACACGAGAGCTGCATGTTGGTGGAGTCGAAGCCTTTTCTGTTCCTGTACATCTCGGAATCCTCCAAAGGTGCTCGCAAGTCGATGTGGGTACAATCAATGCAGCCTTGTACCTGGGGGAAGCCAGAAATCCTGGAGAAGCCCACATCCCTGTCACGCATTTCCTGGTCGGTCATAGGGAACATTATGTAGTCATTCCTCAGGGCATACAGTGCAGCAGTCACCTGCCGAATGCAGATATGTGTTGCATGTTGAGAAATGACGCACACATCCCCAGTTGTGGCCTGGAATGATCCAGATGCATAAAAAGAAAGTGCAGCTGTACTCTTTACCTGACAAAGCAGTCCTCCTGATGCTTCTAGGTTGCAGGTCTGCTTTTATTAACTCACAGATCTCAGTTACAACTTCTTTGCAGAAACGCAGCCTTCTCTCACAGTCTGCATCACTCAGGAGCAGGTATGAACACCTGTCTCGATATACCCGATATGGGCAAGGCCTTCTGCCCATCATCCTACGTGCTCTGAGGTTCCTCAGGTGATGCTGCCTAATCAATCTTCTCCTCCGCAGCACCATCATGCAGAAGGCTTGCACGAGGTATGGCATTGTCAATATTGCCCGCATAGTTAAATTGTAGCTTTGCAACAACCTCAAAACAGCAAGACAATGCATTCACAGCTCTTTTTTCCTCTCTCTCTCTCCCCAAGGTGGATGCCCCAGTATGGACCACACCCTGGTCTGCGCATGCGCAAAGGCTTACTTAAAATGAGAAGCTAGGCATTCAATGAAGACATTTGGGGCAAGAAAGTGTAATGCAATCCTTGAATTTTTGATTTTTTTCGAAGTACCGCCCCACCACCAACCGAACATCTCCTCACCGGCCTCGAGGGTCGGAGCGTCGGCTGGCTGAATTGTTCCCTTGCCCGGACACGGGCTCGGCTTCCACCAGCCCACCTCCCCCCCCCCCCCCCCCCCCCACCCCTGCCAGGTTTCTTTTCAAGCTGAGCCCCGAGCCCCTGTGTCTGGGCGAGGGAGCGATTCTGCCGGCCAACGCTCCGACCCTTGAACCCGGTGCGGAGACGTTCGGTGATAGGCGGCTACTGTGGAAAAAAAATCAAAAATTCAAGAATTGCATTAGACTTCCCATTTCTCCATTTTGACTTTGAAAAAATTAAGATTTATGATGCATATTCTCTGCCTTCTTCACTCCCTGCAAAACTTCGGCTAAAAACAACGGTATCTTTCTGCGCCGATTTTGTAATGTGTGCTGATTTTTCTTAAGTGCCCAGAAGGTTTTTTTTGGGAGTGGTCACATACGTCATTATAGGAAAAATGTAAGTTGGCCAAACTTGCTTAAATCTGAAAAACTGGCGCAGACATTAGGTTACGCCCCTATGACGCAAAAAAATTGTACCTATGCTAATTACACTGGCGCAGAAATTTTGGTGAACCTTGGAGGTTTTAATTTACTCCAAAAAAAACGGTACACGCCAAAGAAACAGTATAGATAATTGGGGAAAATTGAGCCCAGTGAGTTTAACTTTCCTCTAATGGTACTGCTGCTAGCTTTATCAGCAGAAAATGTGTTTTGCCCTTGGATGTGACACAGTGGCTGTGACCTGGAATTTTCTTTTCCAAGGTGGAGGGAGATTATCTCAATAACATATCAATACTTTTATCCTGGATTAATGTTACAGTAACCAGGGTGTCAGTTTAAAAATATATATATATTGAAATGGCTTGTGCAAAGTCAAAGCTAGATCTCATTCTTTTCACAGATTATGTAAATATTAATACTGGAAAATTTTGGACACTTTGGGGCTTCTCAACAGAACATAGGGGAGAAATTCCCCAGCGCCCTGATTGGGGGTGGTAACCGGCTTGGTGGGTGGTTTCCTGCGCCCGGTGCAGAAGTCCCGCCCCGCCGCGAAATTGTGGTTACTGCCCCTCATAGGAAATGGAGCGCACTTGGATGGGGGGGGGGGGGGATTCCGGGGCGACAATGGGGCGCGATCGGCAGCACTACGCGGGTGCTTAAAGGGGAGGGCCGCTGCGCACTCTCCCGGGCCTCTGTTGGCCTCCACTGGGTCACCAGGGCGGGTGGTGCCAAGGCCACAGCCCGGCACCCAAAACGGAGTCCCGGGCTGCACGATGGCGGAAGTAAAGGGGCCGACCGGAGAGTCAGCCAAGCAGGCTCTAACGTGCGTCGCAAAAAGCGTCAATTTCAACACCCAGACTTCTTAATAAAATGCTGAAATGTTTCAATAATCTTTTAGTTGGTTTTTTTAACCTTTGCTTGCTTGCCATATAACTTTTTTGTCAATTAGTTTATTACAATAAATGTAGAAAATATATTCCAGCATCTGTCTCCAATGACCCTTTCACTTTCTTTGTCCATGGAATCATAGAAATCTACAGCACGGAAGGAGGCCATTTCGGCTCATCATGTCCATGCCGGTCAACAAGAGGCTATCCAGCCTAATCCCACTTTCCAGCTCTCGGTCCATAGCCCTGCAGGTTACGGCACTTCAGGTGCACATCCAAGTAATTTTTAAATGTGGTGAGGTTTTCTGCCTCTATCACATTTTTAGGCAGAGTTCCAGACCCCCACAACCCCCTGCGTGAAGAAATTTCCCCTCAAATCCCCTCTAAACCTTCTACAAATTACTTTAAATTTATGCCCCTTGGTTGTTGACCCCACTGCTAAGGGAAATAAGCCCTTTCTATCCACTATATCTAAGCCCCCCATAATTTTATACACCTCATTGAGGTCTCCCCTCAGCCTCCTCTGTTAAACTAAAAATCTTACTAGCCAACTGCAGATTAAAAAAATTTAAAATGTTCACCAGCTGCAGAAGGTACATTCTAGCTATAGGCATCGTATAGGTTATTACCTTAGCTTGAGCCTGACTGTTGATATCAAAATTTTCTGGTGAAGCTCGTGTACTGTGTTACATAACTATTAATTTTTTCACGATTAAAAAAACATGATGATCAGCAGAAATTGAAGTGTTAGCAAGAATTGTAAAACAGGAATAAACATAATTTTACATTCCATCTGTGCACTTGCTCCATTTTCTGACTGTAGTTATGTTGATGTGCTTTCATTTTCTGTACTCCCATCACAGGCAGATTTTAAAAAGTAACAAAAATACTCAGAAGTCAGATATTTACAGTCATAACAATTTCTCTACAGATATACAAACTCAATGTATTCATCCACACTTTGTACAAAACCAAAACCCTGTGAATGCTAGATTTTTTGGAAGAAAAGTTTACAATATCAATGTAGTTGTGACATTTTAATTTTATTTATATTTTTTCATTTCTTTTATTAATTAAAATCAACTCCTATATTTTCATGCTCACGGTCTCTCACGATGTCACTTCAGCTCACCCTCTGTCAGCCTAATTCTTTAGATTCATTCTTTGTATTAGCTTATAAATTTAGTTTGAAACCTTCAATGAAGACACTCCACAACACAATACCTTTTAAAAGGCTTTATTGTAAATCACAGGTTTAACAGTGAAACAAACCATAAAGTAAAAGTCCGAAAATCGATAGTCAATAGACCAAAAGAACAGATCTTTACATTACCGATCTGGGAGACGTGAACATGTCCTAACTGAGAAGCACTGAAAGGGGGAGAGGAAGAAAGAACAAAAGGGAAGGTCTGTAATAAGGTGGAAGGCAGGAGAGATTAGAGAGACAAAAGGGATGATGGGCTGAATTGAAATGGTAATGGCAGGAGTTAGAAAAAGGTTAGTCTAGATAGTGTGTGAATGATGGAATAATGACCAGCTGCCATTGGAGACAAAGAGAAAAACAACATAAGATCGGGGCGGTGGGGAGGGGTGCGGGGAGCCAAGGATGGCCAGAGGTTATGCTATGAAATTGTTGAACTCGATGTTGAGTCCAGAAGGCTGTAAAGTGCCTAAATGAAAGATGAGGTGCTGTTCCTCGCACTTACGTTGAGCTTCATTGGAATAGTACAGCAGTCCGAGGATGGAGATATCAGAGTGGGAGTGAAGTGGAGAATTAAAGTGACAGGTGACCGGAAGCTCAAGGTCATACTTACGGACTGAACGGAGGCGTTCCGCAAAGCGGTCACGCAATCTGCGCTTGGTCTCCCCAATGTAGAGGAGACCACATCGTGAGCAGAGAATACAGTATACTAAATTGAAAGAAGTACAAGTAAATCGCTGTTTCACCTAGAAGGAGTATTTGGGGCCCTGGATAGTGGGAAAGGAGGAGGTAAAAAAGCAGGTATTGCATCTCCTGCGCTTGCACGGGAAGATGCTGTGGGAAGGGGAAGGGGTGCCGGGAGTGACTACGGAATGGACCAAGGTGTCGCGGAAGGAGCAATCCCTTCAGAGTGCTGAAAGGGGAGGGGAGGGGAAGATGTGATTGGTGGTGGGATCACGCTGGAGGTGACGGAAATGGTGGAGGATGATCTGTTGAACATGGAAGCTGGTGGGGTGAAAGGTGGTTCTGAGAGGGAGGGGAAGGGGTGAGAGCAGAGGTGCAGGAAATAGAACGGTCACAATCGAGGGCCATGTTAACCACGGTGGATGGGAATCCTTGGTTGAGGAAAAAGGAAGACATGTCAGAGGCACTAGTGTAAAAGGTGATATTGTCCGAGCAAATGCGACAGAGACAGAGAAACTGGGAGAATGGAATGGAGTCCTTACAGGATGCGGGCTGGGAGGAAGTGTAATCAAGGTAGCTGTGGGAGACAGTGGGCTTATAGTGGATACTGGTCGAAAGCCTATCCCCAGAAATGGAGACCGAGAAGTTGAGGAAGGGAAGGGAAGAGTCGGAGATAGACCATGTAAAGGTGAGGGAAGGGTGGAAATTGGATGCAAAGTAAATTACATTTTCTAGTTCAGGGCAAGAGCAGGAAACGGCACCGATACGAAGGGTCATCAACCTGAAACGTTAACTCTGTTTTTCTCTCCACAGATGCTGCCTGACCCGCTGAGATTTCCAGCATTTTCTGTTTTTATTTCAGATTCCAGCATCTGCAGTATTTTGCTTTTGTGTCCTAACTGAGGCTAGTTCTATTCTATCTTGCTTGCAGGCTTCCAGGAGTGTGCTCACCCGAGCTGCAAAAAGTCTCAGATCCTGGGTGCACGTGACCACTGCCATGTCCACCCATTACATGATTACACCAAAAAGAAGAGTTAGATACAAGTTCACATAAGGTAAAGCTAATAAGTAGACAGGCATCTTATACATAACATAGCTAATGGAGACAACCACCATTCCTTGTACCGGTGGGTACCAGTTACCTTATCACACTACACACTCTTTCTACCTGTGATTGCCATTCATCTCAGGGATCCCATCAGCTCACAAGTCGATTTTGAATCTTGTACCTCTCCAGTACCAGGCTGTATCATCCCATATCTCTCCACTATTTTACTCTCACATTCCTCATCATCATAGGCAGTCCCTCGGAATCGAGGAAGACTTGCCTCCACTCCTGAATGAGTTCTTTGGTGGCTGAACAGTCCAACACAAGAGCCACAGACTCTGTCTCAGGTGGTTCAGATAGTCATTGAGGGAAGGGGCGGATGGGACTGGTTTGCTGCACGCTCTTTCCGCTGTCTGCGCTTGATTTCTGCATGCTCTCGGCAATGAGACTCAAGGTGCTCAGCGCCCTCTCGGATGCACTTCCTCCACTTAGGGTGGTCTTGGGCCAGGTGTCAGTGGGGATGTTGCACTTTATCAGGGAGGCTTTGAGGGTGTCCTTGTAACGTTTCCGCTGCCCAACTTTGGCTCGTTTGCCATGAAGGAGCTCCGAGTAGAGCACTTGCTTTGGGAGTCTCGTGTCTGGCATGCAGACTATGTAGCCTGCCCAGCAGAGCTGATCGAGTGTGGTCAGTGCTTCAATGCTGGGGATGTTAGCCTGAATGAGGATACTGATGTTGGTGCGCCTGTTATCTTGTTGATCTATCAGTTCTATGTTTCAATGTTGATTTCACGTTATAAAGCGTTAATACTATGTTTCAATGCTGATTTCACATTATATGGGCTCGACTGTCCACTTCACATCGCCCATCTATGGCACATCTATGGCCCAAAACGGACCTCTATCGCCCATTTTGAGCAAAAAGTGGAAACTAGGCCCAAAATATCGCCCGAAAAACAGGGGCCTAAGTTTCCATTTTGATCTCCGAGAAGATCGCCGAAATGATCGCCCACACAAGGCCCATCCTAAGTTTCAGCACCTAGCATGCACTTTGCTGGGCTGATGTAAGGCCCAAAACAGTGCTGAGAAATAGTTGCTTTTTCTGGACCTAAGAGAAGGAAAATGGGCACTACGGACGCCATTTTGACTTCACTGGATGGTTGGAGGATTAGTTGTGATTTAATTAGAGAGCTAGTTGTACTCAGAATATTGAGACAGGGAATATAAATAGGTATTATTGCATTATTTTTATTAAATAGGTTTGATATAGTATAATTTACTGAGCTGTAAGTTTTCATATAGTTATCATTACGTTTGGTTTTATATAATTAGGTTTTATATAATAGAAT
The DNA here is from genome assembly GCF_044704955.1 of Pristiophorus japonicus. Lineage (NCBI taxonomy): Eukaryota > Metazoa > Chordata > Chondrichthyes > Pristiophoridae > Pristiophorus > Pristiophorus japonicus. Next base: position 149,175,768 of record NC_091990.1, read on the forward strand.
TTAATGAGGATGAGAGCTGTAATTTTTCATATAGGTATTATTATGTTTTTAGTGAATAGGTTTTATATAATAGAATTTATTAGAAGGTGTTACTAAAGTACTCGTATATTAATAGAATGCTCAGATGTGGAATAATATCTGTATAGTTGATAACTAACTAAGAGAGAAGACACACACAATTTATTGAATTAAAGACATTTTTTTTATTTAGAAAAACGCAAATAAAAGTTGAAAAACTATCCCTCCATACCTCCTGCACCCCACCCCCTGCACCAACCACCCTTCCCTCAAATACAAAATGTTAACAATTAACAAGTAACAATTAACCAATAACAACAAACAAAACCAACAAAACAGGAACAAGAACAATTCAACAATTGAACAAACTGTAACGCCCCCCTCCCTACCTGCGGCCATGTTTCCCTCCAGGCGCAGCCCCACCCTGTGTTCGCACCCCACCCGCCCGTTTTGGTCTACGCAGACCGACACCAAGACGTTGTGCAGAGTGGGATGTCAAGACTTCCTGCCGTGGTGGAGGTGACGGAGAGGAAGCTTAAGCCTGATGCTCTACTTCCGAGTCCGGAGGAACTGTGCCCTCCGTACTCGCTTGCGTGCCCGGGGTCTCGCTGCGAGCAGGCACGACACCTTGAGGTGCAGCGCCGTGTCCAGCCAACAATGCAATCCGTAGGGCATTGGTTGCGGCTGTCTGCTGCCGAATAGCCTCCAAGGTCTCCCTTGCAGTCTGTGACTGCTCAGAAGACCAGTTGGAGAAGTTCTGGCAGAACTCGCTCCAGGATGCTGGAAACTGGTTCCAGTTCACAGAGAATCCCGCGAACCCCTGGATAAGGTCGCGATCAATCATGACCGTCTCCCTGCACAGGGAAATCAAGCTCTCTGCCTGGCCCTCCAAGGTAGGCGATTACTCGCCACTCTGACCGGACCTCCGTGGGGTCAGCGTTTGCAATATGACGCGCCTTGGCATTGCCACCTGCACACCGCTTGGTCCCGGTGCTTCTTCCATCTCAACCGAGATGGCCGCAGGTTGTTTCCCCCTTCCACAAAAAAAATCTCTTCTTCCGTCTCCTCCTCCTGCTGAAGCACAGTAGCAGGAGTCTGCAGTGGCTCTTCTTCTTCATCCTCCTGTGATGTTTGAGATGGTTCAGTGGTAGTGGACTCCACTGACTCGACGACCACTTGACCTTTAAATTGATAAACAACGTTTAACAATTCAAATCAATGCATTACAATTTTTCACGAACTCAAAACATTACAATGCTTTCCATTACCCCATATGCACAGGTGATCACCAGGTTTAACATGACCTAACATGACCTCATTCGAAGATCAATAGTACATCACAATTATATATCAAATCACATTATAATTGCATAACATTACATTATAATTGCATAACATCAAATTATATTATAATTGCATAACATTACACGCGTAACTGCGATATTTTTAGTATTTACTAATGATTCACACATTGCACAATGCACACTTCTCATTACTCACGTGTCTCAAGGGTGGGTTCGGCCACAACACGGGTTGTGACCGAACGGCTTTCTGGCCCCACCAAGGCCACCGCAAGCTCCTCGTAAGCACTTAAACAGTGCATCATGGCAGAGCCCCCACACGTCCTGCATTGCTCACAATGGTTGATCGATATCTTCATCTGTAAATGATACACTAACATTGCATGGCATAAGCAAATGGATCAGGCAATTTAAGACATTGAAGATATTTAAGACTGACAGATTTAAATGTTCAATTACAAATTAGCATTACGTTGCATACGAATAAAATAACATATTTCATACTATAACATTCAAATTTATGCTGTGGTGCATAAATTTATTCATAATTTAGTTATGTTTAAATGTAACGAAATAACATTGCAGATTCTAGTTACAATTTCCATAGATCATTAAATAATACATAAACATAAATTTCAACTTACTCTCGCAGCTGCCAGTAGGCTGTTCCACCGTTTGCGGCACTGATCCGGTGTGTGCGCTTCATTAAATGCCAACGTGACTACATCGGCAATGTCAGACCAAATCCTCCGATATGCACGGGGTGGAGGTTTCCCATGCCCACCCTTTGTCAGATCCTCCCACCTCATGCTGACAACATTCACGAGGGCCTCATTGGCCTCCTCGCTGAAGGGCTTGGTCCCACGCCTCTCAACTGATCCCTCCATTTTTATTAAACAAATTGGTACTGATAAATTTTTAACTTGAATTACCAGTAATTATCAGTTTAGTTTCCAATATTTTTAACTTGCTAAATTATTGTCAGTGTAACTAACAGTACAGAAAATTATTTTCAATGGAAAAAAAATTCAAAGAATGTCGATTATTAACAGATAAATCAGAGCTTTCGTGCACAAAATGCTTTCTCCTCTCTCTCTCTCTCCCTGACCCTCAGAGCTTCTGAGCATATGTGATGATCCCTGACCTCTCAAAACGCGACAAAGAAAATCAACCTGAAAAAAAAATCAAGCTACACATGCGCAGTATAGCGTTGCTAGGGAAGATTTTTTTTTCCATTTGCTGCCGATTTCTTTGGGCAATCATGAGATCGGCGAGAAATCACATAGCCCATTTGACATCGCTGGGGTAAGGCCGAGTGGAAAATCGCTAAAAAAAAAAATGGGCCTTGTGCCGGCGATCAGCACGGGCGATACGTCCCAGATCGCTGCAACAAGGTCCATTTTTTGGTTCCTTAGCCACCAAGTGGAAAGTCTAGCCCTAAGTTTCATTAGTACATTCATTCTATTTATTCTTTACCCGCTTCAATTTTTAATTGCTCATCTTCTATTAAGTCCTCTTATACTGCACATCATTTTCTGAGTTAGCAGATAACATTACCCGCTCCCAAGAGTCCACAAAAATCTTGACCAAGCTACCAGTTAGCATTTGAGAGTAATCCAGTGTGACTCGGTCTTCTGATTTTATCCCTTTTCGAGACTGGCAGTTAGCTTCCATTCAGGCCCTTGCCCAAAAGGTTCAGCTGATAGTGCGACTTCCCTCTTATGTTGGAAATCACCGAGCAATTCTTTTAGAAGACTGAGAGGTGATCTAATTGAAATGTATAAGATTCTAAGGGGGCTTGACAGGTTAGATGCATAGAGGATGTTTCCCCTCATGGGGGAATCTAGTATTAGGGGACATATTTTCAGAATAAGGGGTCTCCCATTTAAAATGGAAATGAGGAGGAATTTCTTCTCCGAGGGTCATGAATCTTTGGAATTCTCTACCCCAGAGAGCTGTTGAGGCTGGGTCATTGAATATATTCAAAGGTGGAGATAGACAGATTTTTGAATGATAAGGGAGTCAAGGATTATGGGAAGCAGACAGGGAAGTGGAGTTAAGGCCAAGATCAGATCAGCATGATCTTATTGAATAGCGGAGCAGGCTCGAGGGGCCGAATGGCCTACTTCTGTTTCTTTTTATTATGTTCTTATGTCAGCCCACATCTTATTATTTAGTGTTGCATGCCATTGACACACTAATGTAATAAGCCAAATGTCATTTTTAATTTTCCAAGTAATTTAAATATTTGTTGCTACTGGTATTTAATATTAGTTCTATATACAGAGGCAGGTAAAAATAGTTTAAGGGATAAATTGTAAGAGTTGCAAATAGGTAATGTAGGGGTAAAAAGGAGGCTTCTCTCCCTCGGGGCGGACTACCCTGATATAGGTAGTCGACACCTCGCCGTCTGTTGGGGTAAAAGGAAGGCTTCTCTTCCTCGGGGTGGATTAACTGATATAGTTAATTGACACCTCGCCCAGCTCCCACTGTATAATGACCACGGAAGCTAACACATGAAACCTCAGGTTTACCGGCTTTATTTTGAGCAATGCACGGGAAGGTTCAGTCTAAACCTTCGATATACATGAGGTTTTGAGTACAATTTATACAGGCTTTGGAGAAGAGCTACCCTACTACAAAATCATCAGTAGATCTATTGAGTCAATATCCATAATAGTGCATGAGGTGTTCCTTTCTTCATTTCAGTTGCCATGGTGCTCACACATCAATCTCCATATCCTCAAGGAACAGCGATAATTTAGTAGTCATGTGTTAGGGGAGTGATACTCAAGGTGTACCCATCTACTTGGTCATATCCATAGTCATCTTTGATCATTCGTAGTGGATCTCGACATAAAGCAACTTGGTTATTTTTATAACAATTTCTGGTTTGTCACGGTACCGCACACGTGTTTCTCCTCCATTGTTTGTTTGGTATAGAGGATCTCCCTTTGTCACATCATACTGTGGTATAGATAATACAAAATCTAGTTCAGGGGTTATAATAAACCCATTTATATCTGTCTCGTCAAGCGGAGTAAAGCAGAAGTCAGTATTTTCTCGGTGTTTGAATTATGCCCCGCCTGGGGTATCCTCTGTTTCTTCTATCTTTCCTCCACTTGGGGTCTTCTCTAATTTCTCAGTGTTCGAATTATGTCCATTATTTAAGTCTACTGTTGCTCCGTCCTTTACCATCAGGTCAGAGGGTCTGTACCCTGCGCAAAATACAACCCAGGGGGCAAAGTAAAGGTCAGAATGGGACATCAGCCCTGACCGAAAGGACCCTGGGAAAACTTGCAGATAGATTTTACTGGACCATTACCCAGCAACAAGGGAAAGACATACTGCCTAGTTACAATAGACCAGTTTACGAAGTGGGTAGAAGCTTTTGCCACTAGAAATTGTTCAGCAGAAACCGTGGCCAGGATCCTAGCCGAGGCAATGCCACTACAGCTGGACTCAGATCAAGGTGCACACTTCACAGGGAAGATAATGAAACAGGCTTGCGCTCTACTAGGGCAGTCACATTCATTATTCTACATCACCCACAGTGGGTAAGTGTAGTCCACAAACCTAACCTAACAGTAAACCAGATTGGGATAACGAGTGCGGAGTAGAGTGGCCCCCTGCACATGATAATGGCTACCTATCAGCGGCGCTGATATGCACTACCACAATTCCCACCAACGGACGTAGAGCAGCCCATATTACCATACAGGAGATACCCCTCAGCCCACAGGAGAGACAAATTTTATTGAATGAGTTACCAACCCCGAAAGCAAAGGTGGAAGAAATGCTAGACGCCCATAATCTAACCTTAGCAGACATTCACAACTGGAGTAGAATACTGAATGTGGCTCAAAAGGCAGGCGAAAGGGTACGGGAGTACGGGGAACAAAAGTGGATTGAGTACAAAGATCACTCTGGGGCTGATGACCCTGACAAAAATAATGCAGCATTCTTGAAAATGTTTAAAGACAGACTAGGAGAAGCACATCAAAAGATAATTAAGTTAGGATTTAATGTGGGGCACAATTACGATGAAACTTTGGAGTGGGCAGAACACGTAGAGGAGTTATAGTCAGAACAAAGAGAGAAGATAGCAAAAATAGCAGCAGCAACGAAGAGTGAGGAGACCCACACCCACGCAGCTCACCTAATATGTTTTAGCTGCAATAAGGGAGGGGGCGCAGGAAGGCAAGGCCCACAACAGGCAAAGAAGGGAGTACCCTTTTGCAGTATGTGGATGATATCCTTACTGCCTCCAGCTCAGAACAACACGTACTAGCTTTAACTACAGTGCTAGGAGCTACACAGAGCGCAGGATTAAAAATAAATCCTAGGAAGGTGCAGGTGGGAAGGAGCAAAGTAACATATCTAACATAATATCACAAGGCAAGACATAGATGCCTAAGGACAGAAAGGAAGCAATTCGATCAATGCCCGGGCCAGGATCCGTGAAAGGGGTCAGGTAGAAATGCCGAGATCAGGAAATTGTGGTTGTAAGGTTAAAACAAGCTGTCACAAGTGCTCCAGCCCTGGGATTACCCAACCAGAATAGGCCCTTCCACATCTATACCCACCACAGTAAAGATCATTACATGGGGACAGGCATAGGTCAGTGGCATAGTAATGTCGGGACACACAAAGGTTAAAGCGCACATAAAAATTACCAATCAACATCAACAGGGAGATGCATGGGCAGACAAAGCAGCCAAGTGGGTGGCGGAGACAGGTACACTGGCCGGGAACGCCCAAGTCGGAGTATGTACAATCGGGCCTGAGGAAGTAAACATGCTTAGGTGCAGGGAGAAGCCACTCCACAGGAAAAGGAGGGGTGGAAGCAGAGAGGGACCAACGGGATATGGAGGAAAGATGGGAATGCGGTGGCCCTGGAATGCACCCAGGGGAGCCTACTAAATTTATACCACGGGTATGTCCATACAGGTAGAACCAACATGATAAACTCGATGTCCAGATGCTGGTGATGGAAGGGAATAGGTAGAAATATAGAGGACCACTGTAGAAGGTGAGTGATATGCGCAAAATACAACCCAGGCGGGAAAGTAAAGTTCAGAATGGGACATCAGCCACGACCAAAAGGGCCCTGGGAAAACTTACAGATAGATTTTACTGGACCGTTACCCAGCAACAAGGGGAAGACATACTGCCTAGTTACATAGACTAGTTTACAAAGTGGGTAGAAGCTTTCGCCACTACAAATTGTTCAGCAGAAACCGTAGCCGGGATCCTAGCCGAGGCAATGCCACTACAGCTGGACTCAGATCAAGGTACACACTTCACAGGGAAGATAATGAAAAAGGCCTGCACTTTTTCCTTGGGATCAGGCAAAAATATCCCATATCACCCGGAATCTTCCGGATTGGGGGAACGAATGAATAGGATCTTAAAAGCAGCCCTAGCCGAGGCAATCGAAGAGACTGGAAAGGGATGGGTAGGTTACCCCAAGTACTAATGAAGCTCAAGGCAACCCCTAGATGGATGACAGTACTGACACCCTTTGAACTAATGAGACTGCCAGAAGTCTTGGTTTTAGGAAGCGAGGACATAGGACCATATTTGTAATGGAACTCTGTAAGCAATTACATGACGTAAAAGCACAGGCTAGAGATCAGTAAATAATCAAGGACTTAGAGAACGACACTAAGGAACAGAAGGTCTAAATACCCCAAATAGGCAGTCCGGTGATTACCCTTTTTATTTTGCAAATCTTACAATTTATCCCTTACAATGGCGATCTATTTTCAAACTCCTTTTTTTAATCATCGCTGTCTTACTCCAGATTTCAGTCATATGGCCAGACCAGCACATCAGTGAATTTGATCCTAATTGGTTGAAAACAAGATGTTTTGCCCAATCAACAAGAGAACAGAAACAAAAAGATTTATTCTTAACAGGTAAGAACATTATTGCATAAATCTCAAATCATTGCACCTACACAAGGAAATGATGCAGGTAGTCCTATACATACCTTTTTGTATGTATTTTATGTGAATATGAACATGTATCTTGAGGGGTTTATCACATTTAAAAGTAATTAATTTCCTATATTACAACAGTGACAATATTTTTAAAAGTGCTTCATTGGCTGTAAAGCGCTTTGGGATGTCCAGTGGTCGTGAAAAGCAAGATATAAATGCAAGTCTTTCTTCTCAAATTGCTGGCAAGGAGTTAGTTTCTGGTGTAGCATAAAATGTTGCATAAAACCTTTATGGAGTAACTGATATTTTAACAAATCTGTAAATATTAATACAGGAAAACAATGCCACAACATCTGGAAAAATTGAGGCAAGAGCAAGCAATTGTTCTAGTTTTAGACTATTATATGAAACCGTGGTAATGCATCACCATGTTGTGATATTTTCATCAACCCATACACTGGCGATAGCTAAAATTTTTAAGAAACATAACAAGCAGTACCCAACATTATGTTACTTTGTGCTGATTTATCAATGCCATCTGAATGCAATATTGTAAAAAGCAAGTGTTGATACAATTTTAGTTATGATTGTAACTGGAGAAGTACCACTAACGCTGCCTCCGCAAAATCCTGCAAATCCATCGGCAGGATAGGTGTGCCAACGTCAGTGTTCGCTCTTAGGCCAACATCCCCAGCATCGAGGCATTGATCACGCTCAATCAGCTGTGATGGACGGGCCACATTGTCCGCATGCCTGATACAAGACTCCCGAAACAAGCACTCTACTCCGAGCTCCGTCACGGCAAGTGAATCTCAGGAGGGCAAACAACAAGCTTCAAGGATGCCCTCAAAGCCTCCCTGAACATCCCCAATGACTCTTGGGAATCCCTGGCTTATGACCGCCCAAAGTGGAGGAGAAGCATTCTTGAAGGCGCCAAACACTTCGAGTCTCTTCGTCGGGAGCACGCGGAAACCAAGTACAAACAGAGGAAGGAGCGCACGGCAAACCAAGCACATAATGGCACGGGATTATGAACAAGTTTAAAATGAATGAATCAGTGTCCCTTCAACCACCATCTGCCCCACTTGTGAAAAGTCTGTAGATCCTGCACAGGACTCATTAGTCACCTTAGAACTCATTTTAGTGTGGAAGCAAGTCATTCTTGACTCCCGGGGACTGCCTCAGAAGAAGGTGGTTATGATTGTTTTGCTTGAAAAGGCATATTTTTCCTTCTTATACAGCTGTTACCAATTTCCCTCTATTGTTGCAAAATCAAGTCGTTGCTTGCCGAGTATTGAGATGTGTCAGTGAACAAAATGGCATTCCAAGTCAGCATCTGAGCGTTGAGTTGGCTCCGAAAACTGCTGGTTCTGTTTCAATCTCGCTCAAAATCTGCTTTGGAATGCATTGTGGAGAATTTGTGCTAGAATCACCTCATTGAAGAGCTGAGTTTTAAATCACATCACAAACAGAATGATGCGACAATGAAAATGACACTGATTCATTCATTTTAAACTTGTTCATAATCCCGTGCCATTATGTACATGGATGTACCCCGCAAACAACTTTCATTTACCATGATTTCTTTAAATTGAAAATCGATTTCAGTTTTGTTTGTAATGGCCGGAAGGTGCAGTGGCAAGAATGGTAGTGTACAATCTTCAGACATTTATTTCTATGAACTAAAGGCTTAAATAATGCATCAGAACAAAAAGCATTTCACAACTGGAGTGTCATTATTAAGATAACCAGCTAAATTTGTGCTTTTCCATAGGTGAGACATCTGGGGATATATCTTTGAATGTTGCGCTCATGCTCATAAGTGTCAACTGTGGCTTAGTTGGTAGCATTCTTGTCTCTGAGTCAGAAGGTTTTGAGTTCAAGTCCCACTCCAGAGACTTGAGCACAAAAATCTAGACTAACACTTCAGTGCAGTATTGAGGGTGTGCTGCATTGTTAGAGGTGTCGTCTTTCAGATGAAATGTTAAAATGGAGGCCTTGTCAGCTGTCTCAGGTAGACATAAAATATCCCATGGTACGAGAGTATTTCTCAGAGCAGGGGAGTTATCACCAGTGCCCTTCCCTGAATTTTTCCACATAATGTATCCTCAACCAACATCACTAAAACAAATTATCTGGACGTTATCATTTATCTGGTCATCATCACATTGCTATTTGTGGGAGCAAATTAGCTGCCATGTATTCTACATTACAACAGTATTTCATTGGCTGTAAAGCGCTTTGGGACATTTTATATAAATGCAAGTCTTTCTTTCTTATGTTGCCTTTTTAACTAACGTTAGTAAACATAGGAAAATATAATTCCTGGAAGCATATCTATTAAAAAAAATCTGCCATTTTTCGCAAGATCTTTTTTTAATGATCTGAGAACCATAGACATCCAGAAATATGTATAGTTCCACACTCTAAAGTTTCCATCACACTTCTGCCAAAGTTATGGTGGCAGAGGGGGAGCAGCTCTGAGGAGATCACTGAATGTTCTATCTTGTAAACTAACAGCGGGTGATTATGGGATGACATTCATAGGCAGGTTGTCTTTCAAATAATATGTTGGAAGCCCAAGAGATGGGGGGGGTGAAATTTGTCTTGGATGGTGGTGCAGAGCGGGCGATAATAAATCGGCAACCCGTTTTACAACCCGCCCGATGTTCTTTTCCACAATAGAAATGAATTGATCATCCTGGTCAGGCCTAACCGACACAATTGGAGAGTGACACAAGGTCAGAAATGTGATTGTAAGCTCATTTTATTCACTGCCGTCATGTCAGAATAAAACATTATACCAGAAATTGTCATGTATCTTACATTATTATATATAACTGTATCCTAACATGGTATACATGACTGTAATAAGATATGACCTGTAACCACCAGCATACCTTACCACCAGGGGTGCACTTGCAAGAGACAGGTATATAAGGACAGGTCTCAGGCAAGTGCAGCATTCCAGAGCTGTGAAATAAAGGTGCAGGTCCAGAGTGACCTTGACTTCGCTACATGCCTCGTGTGAATCTGTACTGAGGGGACAGGACTTTACAGTGGCGACGAGTTACGGGATTACAGAATCCACAGAATGGCGAACAACGGATCAGATGAAAAGTACAATGCGAGAGACAATTGGAAGGACTTTATAGAAAGGCTCCAGCAAAGCTTTGTAACCAGAGACTGGTTTGGCGACGATAAGGCAGACAAGAGAAAAGCCCATCTCTTGACCAGCTGTGGCTCGAAAACATACGCTTTGGCACCCGAGAAACCAGCAAGCAAGTCGTTTGAAGAATTGAGCACACTGGTAAGAGACCACCTGAAGCCAGCGAGCAGCCTACACATGGCCAGACACAACTACAACTACAGACGCTGTGTGGGCCAGAGCATACCCGACTTCGTGGCGGAACTTCGGAGGCTGGCTAGTTTATGTGAGTTCTCCAATGAACTGAGGAGAGAAATGCTGAGAGACTTTTTCATTGAAGGAATAGGCCACGCAGGCATATTCCGAAAGCTCATAAAGACCAAGAATCTGACCTTAGAGGCAGCAGCACTGGTTGCACAGACATTCTTGGTAGGGGAAGAAGAAACGAGGTTGATTTACAATGCAGGTACGACAACTAACGAAATATCGGAACAAGAAGTTCACAGCACTAAACCAGCTGCTGCCCCCATACACAGACAAAACCGGGAGAACAGGCTCTCGACAGCAGGCAGAAGCCATCAAGGGCCACAGGAACGGCCGTTCACACCTCATCAACCCACAATGCGATCAATCAACTACAAACTGAGAGAAGCTCAAGAGAGATCAGCCAGACGCAGCTCATTCTTTGGGAACACTTTGAACAATGGAACAGGTCTGTGCTGGAGGTGTGGGGGTGGGCACTCATCAATGGGTGTCGATTTCAGCAGGCTGTTTGCAGAAATTGTGAAAATACAGGGCATTTGGCCCGCATGTGCAAAAAAACGGCAGCTCGGCTGGTATACGAATCGGATGGGTCGGAAAGCGAACCAGAAGATGATGGGGACAGTACCCGGGACACCGATGTACAGCGGGTCAACACGATCAATGGCCGCTGCTCCTACAACAGGATGCCTCCTATAATGATGAGGGTCCTACTCAACGGGATATCTGTCAACATGGAGCTGGATACGGAAGCAAGTCAATCTCTCATGGGCGCTCAACAATTTGAACAACTATGGCCGCATAAAAGAGACAGACCAAAACTCACAAGGGTCGACACCAAACTAAGGACCTATACCAAAGAAATCGTACCAGTCCTCGGCAGCGCCATGCTCTCTGTCACACACAAAGCGACAGTGAACCGACTTCCCCTGTGGATTGTCCCCGGAGACCCCCCAGCACTGCTGGTGAGAAGCTGGCTGGCAAAACTAAACTGGAAATGGGATGATGTCCATGCCATGTCATTAGAGGAACGGACCTCCTGCTCAACAGTTATAAAGCGATTTGAACATTTCTTTCAGCCAGGTGTGGGCAAAGGGGCCAAAATCAAAATCTACATCACACAGGATGCTAGACCGGTCCATCACAAGGCCAGAGCTGTACCCTATGTGATGAGGGAAAAGAATGAACACGAACTAGACAGGCTTCTGCGGGAAGGCATTATATCACCTGTGGAATTTAGCGACTGGGCAAGTCCCATCGTCCCAGTCATGAAGCCTGATGGATCCGTATGAATCTGTGGGGACTACAAATCTACCATAAACAGAGTCTCCCTACAGGACCAGTACCCGCTGCCCAGAGCGGAGAACTTATTTGCCACATTGGCTGGAGGTAAACTTTTCTCAAAATTAGACCTCACATCTGCATATATGACGCAAGAATTGACCGAGGAATCCAAGCTACTCACCACCATCAACACACATCGAGGCCTTTTCATGTACAATCGATGCCCATTTGGCATCAGGTCGGCAGCTGCCATATTCCAGCGCAACATGGAGAGTCTTCTCAAGTCCATCCCGGGGACAGTTGTATTTCAAGACGACATACTTATCACGGGCAGGGACACCGACTCCCATCTCCGTAATTTGGAGGAAGTACTAAAGCGGTTGGATCGGGTAGGCCTACGAGTCAAGAAATCCAAGTGCCTGTTTCTCGCACCCGAGGTTGAATTTTTGGGCAGAAGGGTTGCCGCTGATGGAATCCGCCCAACAGAGTCCAAAACAGAAGCAATTCGCCTGGCACCCAGGCCCCGGAATGTCTCAGAACTGCGCGCCTTTCTCGGGCTACTCAATTACCTTGGGAACTTTATGCAGAACTTAAGCATGCTGCTGGAGCCTCTCCACATGCTACTCAGGAAGAAGTGCAATTGGTTTGGGGTGACGCCCAGGAACGCGCCTTCAATAAGGCACGCAACCTTCTGTGTTCCAACAGTGTTTTGACTTTCTTTGACCCAGGTAAAAAGCTAGTTCTCACATGCGAAGCGTCAGCGTATGGGGTCGGGTGCTTTTTGCAACATGTCAACAGTGTGGGCAAATTACAACCCATAGCTTATGCCTCCAGGTCACTTTCGCGGGCGGAGCGTGGGTATGGAATGGTAGAGAAGGAGGCGCTCGCATGCGTGTATGGTGTCAAAAAGATGCACCAATACCTTTTCGGGGCCAAGTTCGCATTAGAAACCGACCACAAGCCCCTCACGTCCCTCCTATCCAAGAGCAAGGCAATAAACGCCAACGCCTCGGCGCGAATTCAACGGTGGGCACTCATGCTGGCGTCCTACGACTATACCATAAGGCACAGACCAGGCACAGACAACTGTGCCGACGCGCTCAGCAGGCTACCCCCGGCGATCACGGAAGGGTCTGATGAACAGGACAGTGAGATAGTCATGGCAATCAATGCCTTTGAGTCCACAGGTTCACCCATGACGGCTCGCCAAATCAGAGCCTGGACGGCCAGCGACCCCACGTTATCCTTCGTAAAAAGATGTGTCCTAACCGGTGGCTGGGCAGAGGCTTGCGATGCCTGCCCCGAAGAATTAAAACCTTTTCACAGGCGCATGCATGAGTTATCACTACAAGCAGACTGCCTGATGTGGGGCAGCCGAGTAGTCATGCATCTGCGAGGCAGAGAGGCATTTCTCCAGGAGCTCCACCGCGAGCACCCGGGGATCATTCTCATGAAGGCCATAGCCAGATCCCACATCTGGTGGCCTGGTATTGACGCAGACTTGGAGCTCTGCGTCCGAAGGTGCACCATTTGTGCCCAACTCAGCAATGCCCCCAGGGAGGCTCCACTGAGCCCCTGGCCTACCAAACCGTGGTCGCGGGTGCACGTAAACTATGCGGGCCCATTCATGGGAAAAATGTTCCTTGTAGTTGTAGATGCATTTTCAAAGTGGATTGAATGCACCATTTTAAACTCGAGCACAACCTCCACCACTGTGGAGAGCCTCGCAACCATGTTTGCAACGCACGGAATCCCTGACATATTGGTCAGTGACAATGGTCCGTGCTTCACCAGCGCAGAATTCCAAGACTTTATAATTGACCACGGCATAAATCACGTCAAGACGGCACCGTTCAAGCCGGCCTCCAACGACCAGGCGGAGAGAGCAGTGCAAATCATTAAACAAGGCATGCTTAAAATCCAAGGTCCCACGCTGCAGGGTCGCCTGTCGCAACTGATGCTGGCATACAGATCTCGTCTGCACTCACTGACTGGGATCCCCCCCGCGCAACTGTTGATGAAAAGGCTCTCATTAATCCTTCCAGACATGCAAGAAATCGTTGAGGCAAAGCGCCGTAAGCTGACTGAGTACCATAACAGAAATTCGAGGGGGAGATGGAATGAGATAGGGGACAAAGTGTTTGTACTAAACTATGGCAGGGGTCCAAAATGGCTTGCAGGGACAGTAACATGCAAGGAAGGAAACAGGCTACTGGTAGTACAAATGGACAATGGCAAAACCTGCCGGGGGCATGTAGACCAAGTCAAAAGCAGATTTACCAACAACACTGCGGAATCAGAGGCAGACTACAATGTGGAACTCGCTCCACACCTGGTGGACAGACAGAGGGAACAACCTGAGGAAAGGGCAATCCCAACAGACAGCCCAGGCGAGTCAACAACAATCACACCAATCGAAACAGACAGCCCAGGCGGGATACCAGCAACCACACCCAAAGAAAAACAGACACCAAGGCAAACAACTGAACCACAACTCAGACGCTCCACGCGAGAGCGTAGACCACCTGAGAGACTGAACCTATAAAGACAATAAGACCTTGGGGGAGGGTGATGTCATGTATCTTACATTATTATATATAACTGTATCCTAACATGCTATACATGACTGTAATAAGATATGACCTGTAACCACCAGCATACCTTACTACCAGGGGTGCACTTGCAAGAGACAGGTATATAAGGACAGGTCTCAGGCAAGTGCAGCATTCCAGAGCTGTGAAATAAAGGTGCATGTCCAGAGTGACCTTGACGTCACTACATGCCTCATGTGAATCTGTACTGAGGGGACAGGACTTTACAGAAATGGTATCACCACGCGATGAAAACCAGCCGGAAAACTAACTGAAGACCTTTTGTCATTTCAGCAGTGACTGAATGGGCTCCCCAAATGGTTGAATCGGAAAATGCACCATGTGGTGTGATACTGAGCTATTACACACAGGATATAGAAACACTAGTTTAAAAAAGATTTACAAGGATGATACCAGAACTGAGAGGTTATAACTATCAGGATTGAATAGGTTGGTGCTCCTTACTCTAGAAAGCAGAAGGCTGATGGGTGACCTAATGGTGGTCTTTAAAATTGGAAAAACATGGCGGCTCAAGCCGCAAACGGTCTCCCCTTTAAGGGGCCCCCCAGCAACGGTGTTCATGTGGTGACATTGGCTGGCGCCATCCGCACCGCCCACGGGGCAATTTCCCCTGCGGGACGCAAAGGGGACGGCGCGGGGTGGCAACGTCATCGCTGTACTTGCGCCAGCCCGGGGCACAAATTCCGGGGAGCGGCGCTAACGACATAATGCCTCCAAATCCTCCAGGCCAATTTCCCAGAGGTACTATGGACTCCTTCCACTGGGCCATAACCTCATTGTGCCCCATTAGTGCCCCCCAGAGGCTATTAAAAAGGGCAATTTCGCCCCCTTAATGTCTAGGGTCACACATACATATAATGCCTCCTTGGGTCACGGGCTGCATAATGGTGTGACATGGAGGGGCCGAAATTGCCCCTTTCGATTAGGCTTCTGACCGCCGGAAAGGGGCGGCCATGGGGCAGCGCGGGGTGGCTGCCGACTCTCTGTGGAGGGGCCATTTCAGAAATTGCCCTTCCTCAGGAGCGGAGCAGTGTCCGGGACCGTTATGCCAGTTTTCCCGCCGCAGCATGCATGCTCCGACTCCTTACTGTCTGGCGAAATTGCCCCGCTGGAGTGGCACTGCCACAGGCTGGTGCCCCCGCCAGCTTTTGCTGTCGGTGCACTCTGAAATGGTGGTATTCTTTTGTCAGCTAACGGCCAGGTTGGCCCGACAATTATGTCCCGGATTTGGCCAGGCCACCAACAGGCAGCCTAGCACCCCTCTTGGGTGCCAGGCCGCTGGCCTGGCCGAAACCCTCCCTTTAACTGAAGGGTCGAGACGTTGTGATGCACCAGCGCGATGACGTCATCAACGTTGATGACTGACAGCGGCGGACACTCCATCCCGCCCCCATTTCCGCCCCGCTAGTGATGCCCACTGCGCTCCACTCCCACTTCCGCCATGATGATCCACTTCTGCCCCGCTGGAAAAAAAACCCCAAGGAGCGAATTTGCCGGATAGGCCGTCGCCTCCAGAACAATTCAAAAATGGTAGTTGCGCCCCGTTTCCGGCGGAGAGCAATTACTACCTCGGAATCTCAAGGGCAACATGTAGAGTTTAAACCTATGATTCCATTAATTTTCAGATATCTTAAGTTGCTGAAATGAACAGTTCTTGGTACTCTGATGAGGATTTACCCACCAGTGAGTGAGGCAACAGCACTAAAAACAGTTCTTCCCAAAACTCTAGACCCACAAAATTCAAACAAGACAAACCAGTGAATAAGACATTTAAGCACAAATGGGACTGAGTTGCCTGGGCCTCGGGTACTGGAATGTCAGTGCCAAGGGGTTGTGGCCCAAGGGCTGTAGGTTGGACATCCCTGAGATACTGGATGGCTGCTCCTTAAAACATGATCCCAGCAGGAGTCAGCGCCTTCAGCAGAGGCGAGCTAAAATGGAGTGGAGAATAAACGAACTGTGGATCTCATTGCTGAGAATAGGGAGGGTAAACAATTGCTGGGAGGCAAAACCGTGAAAAATCTGATATCCAACCAAAACATTGAAGTTGTAGGTAAGAAAATCTGAAAAATCTGGGCTTGAAAATCTGAGACCTTCTGATGTACTCCTGTTGTAATCCTAGCACTAGTGTTTTGGAAGGGCTGGAATTAGGTTGCGATCCGGTGGGATCCTGCAGGCCTTGGAAGGGGTCGGGCCTCTGCCTGCCCAGTACAAGGTCGACAGTATGGGGGGAGTATGGGGCTAGGGCACAGAGACTCTTGCTGTTAAGAGTTCCCATATCCCCAGTTCTCGGAGGGACCCAGTATATTGTCAGTGGCAGTATGCCCCTGTGGACTAAGCACAGCAACTTACCAGATGATGAGACTGGATTCCACGCGCTAATCCAGGCTGGGTTGGTGGTCTTGACTTCTGTAGAAATTTTGTTTTCTCATTATTTAAATGCAGCCCCATTAAAAAGAGGGCCAGTGAGAGCAATCCTCAGTTTTCTTCTGAAAGGATTCCCGCCGCCCCCCTCCCCAACCCACACCGCCAACCTTCGCCACAATTTGTGGCAGGCAGGCGGTGCCCACCATTGACACTCAAATTAAAGGACTGTTCTCCTGACTCCGCAAACTTGAGTGGGATCAACAGCACAGGTCCTGGGCATGGCAACTCTCAGCACTTGTGCCAGGATGGCCAACCACCACCACCACTTCCTGCAGAATTTTGTTTGTGGAACAGAGTCTTTAAAATTTAAGTGAAGGAATGCAAATCCGGTCTGGAGCTCCAGAGCAGATAGCAAATTACTTGTCAGACTACTGCAATAAAACCTGTTCTGCTCGTAAACCAAACAACTTTCCCTTGCGCTCCTATTGTATATTGAAGAAAAGACCTTACAAGAACAGCCTAAAAGTAATGCACATATTTTATTACAACCAATTGCATATATGGTCAATGGAAATCAAGGGGGAAAACTCTCCACTGGCTGGAGTCATACCGAGCACAAAGGAAGATGGTTGTGGTTGTTGGAGGGCAATCATCACATCCCCAGGACATCACTGCAGGAGTTCCTCAGGGCAGTGCCCTAGGCCCAACCATCTTCAGCTGCTTCATCAATGACCTTCCCTCCATCATAAGGTCAGAAGTGGGGATGTTCACTGATGACGGCACAGTGTTCAGTGCCATTCACAACTCCTCAGATAATGAAGCAGTCCATACCCTCATGCAGCAAGACCTGGACAACATTCATGCTTGGGCTGATAAGTGGCAAGTAACATTCGTGCCACATAAGTGCCAAGCAATGACCATCTCCAACAAGCAAGAGTCTAACCACCTTCCCTTGACATTCAACGGCATTACCATCAACGAATCCCCCATCATCAGTATCCTGGGGGTCACCATTGATCAGAAACTTAACTGGACCAGCCACATAAATACTGTGGCAACAAGAGCAGGTCAGAGGCTGGGTATTCTGCAGTGACTCCCTCACCACGTGACTCCCTAAAGCCTTTCCACCATCTACAAGGCACAAATCAGGAGTGCAATTCCAACAACACTCAAGAAGCTCGACTCCATCCAGGACAAAGCTTTCCACTTGATTGGCACCCCAGCCACCACCTTAAACATTCACTGCCTCCACCTCCAGCATACAGTGGCTGCAGTGTGTACCATCTACAAGTATGCACTGCAGCAACTCGCCAAGGCTTCTTTGGCAGCACCTCCCAAACATGGGATCTCTACCACCCAGAAAGACAAGGGCAGCAGGCGCATGAGAGCACCATCACCTGCAAGTTCCCCGCCAAGTTACACACCATCCTGACTTGGATGTATATCACCGTTCCTTCATCGTCACTGGGTCAAAATCCTCAAATTCTCTCTGTAACAGCACTGTGGGAGTACCTTCACCACATGGACTGCAGCGTTTCAAGAAGGCAGCTCACTACCACCTTCTCAAGGTCAATTAGGGATGAGCAATAAATGCTGGCTTTGCCAGCGACACCCACATCCCATGAACAAATTTTTAAAAAAATGAACAAATAAGTTTCTTAGCTACTGTTGCGCCAAAATTTAATCAAACGTTCAGTAAGAACTTGCATTTAAATAGTGCCATAGAAGACTCTGGAGTCCTTTATGTGGGAGCGATTGCGGAGAGGATGTGAACAGAAGATAGGGGAATTGAGGGAGCGGAAGACACAGGTGAAGAGATAGCTTCCTAGGGAAGCTTTCGGTAGCAGGGATGGAGATAACATGGCACAGTGGTTTTAGCAGAAAATTCCAAATAGCCAGACTTAATAGCTAAAAGAACAATCTCCAGAGAGAGTAGGGCCAGCCAGCAGTAATTCACTCAGATGATGCAGGCTGTGACATAATGACGTAGATCACTGCTGTACGGTGGAATTAGAGTGCAATGGTACAATAGTAAAGACCTTGAATATTTTGGAGAAATGTTTACTTTACAAAGTAACAACGATTTCACCTAAAACCAGAAATCAATTTTTCAGTTACCACATAATATTTCTTCCAAGTTTTCAAAATCGTTGTTTTGATCCCATTATTAAGACAAACAACATGTACTGCATCTGTTTATGTATTTTGAATAATACTGAGAACATTTGAGCTTTGTTGGAAAGAAAAGGTAGTACAAACAAAAGTTTTCAGAGAATAAGTCCTGAATGGACCTAGTTGTCCTGACAACTGAACACACACAGCACAGTATGCGAAATGCTTGTATTTGTTTAATTTTAATACCATAGTCTATACTATAGTATATATATAGGATGTGACAGGGCGGTGTATTTTTTTAACCTCCCAAAAAAACCATGTATAATCATTGCCAAGTTCATTATCAGTTTTTTTTACTGTGAACTTTGATCTTTTCTCCCCTGCATTTTATCTTTGTTCCTTTGGTCGTTTTCCTGTATATTTCTCAGTATACATAAGTGTGAGAATGCATCGACACAATCGTATAAAGACTGATCCAATAACTCCAATATTTATGGGAGGGTGTGTGGGGATTGGGTGGGGCGGGGAGGGGCGGGATGTGGGGTAGTAAAATAAGTAATCTGGAATCCCGGAAGTACTGATCTCCCTCAGGTCCTGCCGAATTTAATGGCAGGGCCAGATTACCATTTCTGGCCTCCATTTCCCGGCTGCCACCAGCCAAATTGAGAGGCTGGCTGTTGGGCAGGTAAGCCTGCGGCAGCAAGATAAACAGCAGCTCAAAACACTGCAATTAATAATAAGTTCAGATACGTATTGAGAAATGCTGATCCTGTGTACAAGCTAGGACATTGCTAAGGGTGCAAATGATGGACGTTACATTGTATAATGTGCTCCCATCATTTACCTTTCATTATAATTTACAAGCCCATATATGGGTATTACATGCCCGACAGCAGTTTTGGTAAAAAATATCAAGAGTTCTTGCCTGTTTTTCATCTCCCATTTGACAAATTTAGCTCCGAGGAATAATATATTGTGTATAAAAATATTTTTTCCAATAAATTTAAATGTTGAATTTTGAAAAGTGTGGCTGGAAGGATACATAAAGATTTCTTAATAAAAAAGAAATAAACTTATATAAAAATTGGTGCAGAAATGTGAATGAAGTCCTCAGAGTTACTCTAAGGGGGAAAAATTTGGAGTGCTAATTTTTTTAAAGTTAGATAAGTTAGTGCCCAACGCTAACTATTTCAATTTGCCGTTTACACTCCAGGAAGGAAGTGGGGTGCTAAATCAAGCATTCCACTTCCTTCCTGGAACGCAACTGGCAGCAGGCGGTGCAAAGACTTCAGCAGCGCTGCACACTGGGCCGTGCAGTGCTGCCGCATTCAAAGACTCCTTCCCTCTCTTAAAGGGAAGGGCCATCGCTGCAGGCTCTGCAATATAAAAAGAACCTACCTGGACCACCACCAAGACAGCGGCGATTCCGTGCGATCAGCCTGGCACTCAAGCCAAGTGTCGGGCTGATCAATCACGGGTAGGATCCTGTGGAAAAAACTGGAAGAAGAAAGGTAAGTTTTTTTTTTTCGAAACTTACTCGGCCACCTCGCCTTTAATCATCGCCCCCAAAGCGGCCGACCAGCCAATGCACGTCTCCTGCAGCTGGGGGTGTTTTCGCCCGGTGTTGCTGCAGGGAGCAGAAGTCAATTTTGGGTCTGGGGTGCTACCTGGGCGATGCGCACAACGATGGCATCACGATCTTTGAGCGAAGGAGATTGGGGTGCAACACCGTAGTGCCTCCGCAAAACTCCCGCCGAATATGGCAGGTGTCATGTCAGAGCCGTTAACGGGAGGTGCAAAAACACACCCAATTTCGACCCCTAAATAAATCTTCTAATTACAAAATGACAAGCTAATTATTTATACTAGCACTGCATTAAAAGGTGAGAAAACTAATTGCAAATTCTAAAACCTAAACATGTATCTTATAGCACCACAGGATATCCTCAGTAATTATCCTAACTGCTCATGACTTCATTCAGGGGTGGTTTCATGTAAACATTAAGCTAAGTACTACAGGATTTCATCTCCAATGCAAATCATTATTTGCGATGACTATCAGGACAAGGGGCTACAGTTCAAGGGACAGCCCACCACTACTTCCTCAGGATCACTAGAGATGGGAAGTAAATGTGGCCTTACCAGTGTTGCCCGTGTCCTGAGAATTAAAAAAAACACAGTTCTCCTTCATGATTTATAACTCATAAGTGTACAAGGAAAGGTCTTCCTTCAGGGAAAGGTCTTCCTTCAGCCTATGAGTGAGATTGAGTACCAAACAATGAGGTGGACTCGTGGCAAAAAGGGTAAATGGTTGCAGGGAAGGAGGACTTTGACATACACAGAGCTTTCTTCACAGCAGGACTATATCTTTGCAAAAGTCACTTTTCTGGCTTAAACAGTCAGTAAAGAATAAATCTGGTTTTCACCATTGGACTTGGTCATTTAGAACATAAAGATTGTTAGAAATTGCAAGATATCCTGTATATACCTTTTCACCACACTAAAAGCAGATGTCTATTGTATTGCCAACGAGAAAACTCTGAGACTAGGGTTAATAGCTGTTGGAAAGTATTGGGAGAGGAAAATTGCGGTCGGAAGCTTTCTTCATACGAATGCCTCCGACCTGAAAAGAAATCTACAAAAGTACCTGGTGGTCCTGGAGGTGCATAGGATCCCGGTCGGAGGCCTAGATTCGCTGCACAGCGCATGGGGAGATGTCTTTCAGGTACATACGTACAAGTTAGAGTCATGTGGGCCTGGACACGCAGTATTCTCATTGATAAAAATGGGAACTCTGTACGAGTTCCCATTACTATCAATGAGAAAACCCCCTAAAACACCGAAACACAGCATAATAAATAAATAAAACACCTCATATTTAAAATTAATTGAAATTAAATGTAATTAAATGTTTTAGAAAAAATATATATTTTTTGGATTTTTTTTGTGTTTTAATAATGTTAAAAATAAACTTACCTTAATGGACAGGGTTTTTAATATAAAAGAGTATTTAAAGTTTTTTTTTAATGTGTTTTAAAACTCTTATGTTGGTAAAAGTAAGCTATGTGCCTGCTTTTACCAGGCGTAAAAATTTGAAGGACATTCAATGGGCATGAGTTGGGCAAATAGCCCAATCTCTCCCGCGCGGATGTCCTTCCCCCGGGGATGCTAGAGAAACCTTGACAGATCAGAAAAGCTGGTTTTCGGCGCGTGTGCATCGCACCTCGAGAACCGGCTTTTGCGAGGCCTCGCCGGGTCCGTGCGCACTTCGTACGGACCCGGAGAGGCTGGAATTTTCAGCCCATTATCTGGCATGAGAATATGCTGTCCATGATGAGATTACAGAGAGGAAAACAGTTGCTGCTAAAGTTCTGCACATCTAGGATAGTGGAACTGGTGTTTGATGTGGTATAGTGTGTACAGACTGTGGCCAGGCAGGAAGGTGGTGGCACAGAAAAAAAAAAAAAAATCGGCCGATTTCGTGTCACGGTCCGTTGCATCCTTCAACGCAGCATCCGCACTGCGATCTGGCAGCGCGGCACTGCGCTTGAGTACCAAGCTGATGCCACGGCATCCCCATTGGTCCATGTAGTGTCCCGCAGAGTCTGCAGCACATGCACAACGGTTTGTGAGCCTCTTGACAATAACCCTGATCCCATTCCTTGGAAGATGACAATAAAGACATAGGCAGATGAGTATATCCTGCATTGTCCCACTTTATGTCTCCAAAGGAAAGGCACAGCCAGCAGATGTCAGACCCTCCGGAGAACCTGCAGGAAGTTGCTCACCTGGCTCTCTGCCACAATCCCAGGATTTGGTTTGCAGCAGCCCAGTTACATCTACCCAGGAGGATATGAGGAGAAAGTAAGATTGGAGCACCGTGGAGGAATCACTCCAGGCAGGAAAAAGAGGCCTCTTGTCAAAGGCAGAGAGCATTTTCTCCAGCAGCTGCACAGGCAGCAGACCCAGATCTCCGTGGCCCTGTTTTCTAAAGAACGTTTCCAGAGCATGGTGGACTGTTGCAGTCATTGGGTGATGTGCCCAACAACTTCCACAGCATGGTGGTAACACATCCTGCCTGGGGTCCTGAGGCACGGAGCGGAGAGCATGCAACCATCCTTGCAGTAGCTGACGGCTCCGTGGCCATCTGCTGAGCAACCTCCCAAAGCGGAGTACAAAAGCAAAATACTGTGGAGACAGGAGCAGAGTTAACATTTCAGGTCGATGATTGACCTGAAATGTTAACACACTTTCTCTATCCGCTGCTGCTGCCTGATCTGGTGAGTATTTTCAGCATTTTCTGTTTTTACATCAGATTTCCAACATCCACAGTATTTGACTTTTGTAGGAGACATTGGGGGGAGGGAATTGTGCAGCGCCCCGTTTGAGGGCGGTAACAGCCCCTAGGCTGGAGTTTCAGCGCCAGGCGTGGCAGTCCTGCCCTGCTCCACTTCATCTGTGGGGCACTAAAGGGGCAGAAGCACAGGGAGAGGGGCGCAGCATTACATGCTGGGACGCATAGCGCTTCCGCGTAGAAGGGGCCCTCCCCCTCATTAAAGGCGAGTAGGTCTCGACTAAATGGTTTTAGTCCTGTACATTCCCTCCCTCCCAAATCCGAGTAATTGCCATAGATTATATCAACACTGATCCCATTTCTTGGAAGATCACACTAAAGACATAGGCAGATGAGTATATTCTGCATTGTCCCGCTTTGTATCTTCAAAGGTACCCTCCGGATACCAAATCTCGGGTTCGTGGCAGTGTGCCAGGAGGGCAGCTTCCTGCAGGTTCTCCGGTGAGTCTGACACTGCTGGCTGCGCCGTTCCTTTGAAGACATAAAACGGGATAATGCAGAGTATACTCAATGCGCGGGACTAAGACCATTTAGTAGAGACCTACTCGCCTTTAATGAGGGGGAGGGTCCCTTCTACGTGGAAGCGCTGTGCGTCCCAGTGTGTAATGCTGCGCCCCGCTCCCTGTGCTTCTGAGGAAGTGGAGCGCGTTATTTTGCGCTCTACTTCGTCTCGGGGGGGGGGCGGGGGCGGCAACCCCAATATCGTGAGCGGGGCAGGACTTCTGCGCCTGGCGCTGAAACTCCAGCCTCGGGGCTGTTAGCGCGCTCAAACGGGGCGCTGCACAGTTCCCTCCCCCCAAAGTCTCCTACAAAAGTCAAATACTGCGGATGTAGAAAATCCGATGTAAAAACAGAAAATGCTGAAAATACTCACCAGGTCAGGCAGCAGCTGCGGCTAGAGAAACAGTGTTAACGTTTCAGGTCAATCATCGACCTGAAATGTTAACTCTGCTTCTGTCTCCACAGTATTTTGCTTTTGTACTCCGCTTTGGGAGGTTGCTCAGCAGATGGCCACGGAGCCGTCAGCTACTGCAAGGATGGCTGCATGCTCTCCGTTCCGTGCCTCAGGACCCCAGGCAGGATGTGTTACCACCATGCTGTGGAAGTTGTTGGGCACATCACCCAATGACTGCAACAGTCCACCATGCTCTGGAAACGTTCTTTTGAAAACAGGGCCACGGAGATCTGGGTCTGCTGCCTGTGCAGCTGCTGGAGAAAATGCTCTCTGCCTTTGACAAGAGGCTTCCTCTTTCTGCCTGGAGTGATTCCTCCATAGTGCTCCACTCTTACATCCACCCAGGGGGATATGAGGAGTAAGTAACTGGACTGCTGCAAACCAAATCCTGGGATTGTGGCAGAGTGCCAGGTGAGCAACTTCCTGCAGGTTCTCCGGAGGGTCTGACATCTGCTGGCTGCGCCTTTCCTTTGGAGACATAGGGCCCAAATTTGCCCAGGAGTTGCTCTTTTTTTTGGAGGAACTTGATTTTTCTGGAGTATCTTAAAAAATCCCCATTCTGCACATTTAATTTGCCCCAGTGTAAGTGAGTTAGTTAGGATTTTTTTTAGTTTCGTTTTTTTTCCCAAAAGGGGGCGTTACCAGCCACCTACGCCTGTTTTGGCGATTTAAGCCAGTTTGGACAGCAAATAGTTGCTCCAAACTAACTTAGGCCAGCATATGTGGCCACAAAACCCTTGCAGAGAGTTAAGAAATCAGCGCAGGTAGCCAGAGTTGGGGGGGGTGGGTGGTAAGGGAAGCGAAGAGGACCTTGCAAAGCACTAAACACCTTCACAACAACATTCAAGAAGCATAAAAACCATCAATAATAAATTAAAAATAAATAAATAAACTCCTTCATAACTCGGCCCGGGAAGTCAGCGGGCCTGCTGATGCAAGAGGCCACTCGGCCGGGGATAGGTGCAGGTGGGTGGGACCCCCGGGCGGGAGAGAAAGCGCAGGGAACTGGCCACACACAACACACAGCGGGCTGGGCTCGCAGAACACGGAGGCTGCAGGAGTCAACTCCGAGGGACTGGTGGACTTCTCCTCCAAAGGACTGGTAGACTTCTCTCTCTGAGGAATGCTGACTTCTCTCATGACGCCACTCAGCCTGGGATAGGGGTGGGACATCGGAGATGAGCTACTGCGCATGCGCGAAACCTCCAGTGCGCATGCGTTGAGCTGCCGGCACTCTTTTGAGCGCAGGGCCTTAGCTCCGTCCCCTAATTGAATTATCACACTGCGCCAAGCCATGGGAGAGGCCACAGAGCGGCCAGAATGCGGGGACAACTTTTTGGTGCCGTTTTTGTCCTAGGAAGTCAGTGCACACTCACGTGAGTGCACCGAAAAAACGGGTGGGCCAAATTTGGACCCATAAAGTGGGACAATGCAGAATATACTCATCTACCTATGTCTTTATTGTCATTTTCCAAGGAGTGGGACCAGGGTTGATATAGTCTGTGGCAATCACTAGGATTTGGGAGGGAGGGAATGCACGGGACCAAAAACGTTTAGTCGGGACGTATTCGCCTCATCACCATCTCCTGCAGTCTCTCTCTGGTTCCATCTATGTAGCATTACAGCCCTTTCCTCAAAAGAGGATTGTCCTGGTTGTAGCAGTTAGTCCTCTGTTAGCAATGACCTGCCTTCTCTTGCAGAGACATGCAAGACTTTCATTACTAATAGTAGTATGAAGATACCCTACAACATTAATCATTATATTTCTACGCTTTAAGGAGCTACAGTGAAATTGAAGTGCTGCTGCTTTAATGTTATTTCATACATTAGAGCCTTCCGAGTACTTGTATGAAGTGTATGCAGCTTGTGATTGGGCATATTCCTATGTGGGTGTGAATCTCTACAGGCTGACGTGATGCAATTTGAATGAGGCCATAGCATTGTATGTAGGATACACTAGGTTACTGCCAAGGGGCTCACAACAGTTGTGTATGTGCAAAGGTTTACATTTATATTTTACCTCCTGGTGAGGTAATTACATTGGCCTGTGGTCATGTCCTTTGGACTGTACTGCTGGAGTTAAAGGCCTCAGCCGCCTCTTCCGATGCTCAATGTGACAAAGCCTTCAGTATCTTTCATCCATGGCAACGAAATACGGCATCTCTTCACGTCCTGCAGCAGCTGCACAATTGCCTCATCATCGAAGCAGGGTGCCCTTATGTCTGACATGGTAATGGATTGCACAATGCATCCACATAATCTTGCTTCTTGGCACTCTCACATTAAAAATGGTCTGCTGCAGAAATAACTTCTCGGAAGCACTCCAGGATATTTGGCTATAAGTTGCAGATTTTAGAAATATTAAACTTTGCTCAGGCTATGTGTTTCCACTTCAGGTTTTCCCAAACACTCAGATGCACCAGCCCGTTTCAGCAGCCACAGACCTTTAAGCAATTTGCTGTGCCTTCCTGCCTGCACCCAATCAGAAGCTCCAGCACCTGCCCATGAAATGCCCCCACTATTTAAATTAGCCCCGACAGGCAATCGAGGTGAGCAAGTCTTCGACCTTGTGCACAGCACAGCTCCAGCTCGTTGCCCACGTGATGCACTCACCAGCATGGGTCCCTAAAAATTGTCCCTTTAGAGTAATTTGCAGGTGTTCGGAAAGAAATTCTACATTCAGTACACACTGTATAAAGTGCATCTTTCAATGATCTTTTGATTTGGTTTGGTTTGATTTGATTTGACTTGTCCATCAATCCAGTCAGTCATCCAATCAGTCATGGGCACTTGAGTCCTCTAATTTTCTCACTGATCTTGGGACTCTCCAAATGAAATGCCAGCCACCATCCCGTTAAACATCGCCCTGCAAAAAGAAATTCTTCAGCAAAGCACTTTGCTTCCATCACATCTTGAAAGAGCACATTGACAATCTGATTGAAACCTAGCTTTCCGCTGGCTTCTACCCCCTCACTAGGGCTCCACATTCGGTGATGGTGATGTCACTCATAACATTAGGAGTAGGCCATCAGGCCCCTCGAGCCTGCTCCGCCATTCAATAAGAGCATTGCTGATCTGATCTTGGCCTCAATTCCACCTCCCTGCCCTCTCCCCATAACCCTGGACTCCTTTATCTTTCAAAAATCTGTCTATCTCCACCTTAAATATATTCAATGACCCAGTTATCTCTGGGGGAGAGAATTCCAAAGTTTCACCTGAGAGAAGAAATTCTTCTTCATTTCCGTTTTAAATGGGTGACCCCCCCTTATTCAGAGACTAATCCACCAAGTTCTAGATTCACCCTGAGGGGAAATATGCTCTCTCTATCTACCCTGTCAAGCCCCCTCAGAATTTTATACGTTTCAATAAGATCACCTCTCAGTCTTCTAAACTCCAATAAGTAAAGGCCCAACCTGTTCAACCTTTCTTCATATGACAACCCCTTCATCTCAGGAATCAACCTCGTGAAACTTCTCTGAACTGCCTCTAATGCAAATATATCCCTCCTTAACTAAGGAGACCAATACTGTATGCAATACTCCAGGTGTACAGTAGTAGCAGAACTTCCCTACTTTTATATTCCATCCCCCTTGCAATAAAGGCCAACATTCCATTTGCTTTCCTAATTACTTGCTGTACCTGCATGCTAACTTTTTGAGTTTCATGTACAAGAACCCCCAGATCCCTCTGTACTGCAGCATTTTGTAATCTCTCCCCATTTAAATAACAATTTGCTTTTTTACTTTTCCTACCAAAGTGGATAACCTCACATTTTCCGACATTATACACCATCTGCCAAATTTTTGCCCACTCACTTAGCCTGCAGATTATTTGCATCCTCCTCGCAACTTGCTTTCCCACCTATCTTTGTATCAGCAGCAAATTTGGCTGCATTACACTTGATCCCTTCATCCAAATCATTAATATAGATTGTAAGTAGTTGAGGCTCCAGCACTGATCCCTGTGGCACCCCACTAGTTACAGTTTTCCAACCTGAAAATCACCCTTTTTCTCATCTTCAGATGCCTATCTGGACTGTCCCCAGCCCACCAATCCTCCTTATCCATCTCCATATTCAAACATCTCACCCTTTACCAGACCTCTAGTATCTTCAAAATTCTCATTCCTCCTGGCTCTCCTCACCAAAATCACCCCCTCCTATCCAGTCCATAGATTGAATTTTAACCCTCAAAAACAGATGCAATGCGGTCGATCCGATGTTAACATTTTTAAAATCTGAAACCTGACCCCAACCCATCTCCAGTTCAGAGTTTAGTGGAGGTGGAACAATGGGCAGCCAGCCAACCCGCTCCCAGGAGGTGGTTTAACTGCTTAACTAATTTAATGAGGCTAGCAGCCTCGGCTTTAACCTCCCAGATTGAACCCCCACCCTTCCTCCCCACTTGACTGGAAGCCAAACCTGTCAATCAGGCTGACTTCTGGGCAGCGAACCTGTCAAGGAGAAAAGTCACACACTGTGGAGTTTAAGATCCACAGCATGCGGGGAAATCCAGACTTCTGGGTTTCCTGTCTGACACTGCGTCCCCCGCCTACGCAACCCAGCTCTGTCAATATTGGGGCCTAAGTCTGCACCAAGTGAATCATTACACATGGTGACTTTAGCCCACACCTTCTTCAATCACCTTACACTTGTCTCCTCCTTCAACCTCACCCTCCACATTAACTTCCACCATACAGACACATAGCCGCTCCCTTGATTTCATCAACCTACCGTTAGACCTTTTAGATTCCTATAACTGATAGAGCTCCCCAATCCACTTCCTCATCTCCATTCTTCTACACATCCCTCTATCCGCCCGAAACTCTTCCATTTTCAGTCTCCAATCCTAGAAAAAAACGATACTGTCATGTATTCAACTGTCATTGTAACCCATGTATAAAGTGACCTAAGTGGTACACCGTGAGAAAACTGACCACTAGGTGCTGAACTTGTGGGAGACACTCCGAACCTGGACTTTCAGGTATAAAAGGGGAAGCTCCACCCACGACCTTCACTTCAGTGCTGGCTAATAAAGGTTACTGGTCACAGTGTGACCTTCTCTCAAGTATGGGCCACGTGTGCATTTGTACTGTATAGTAGGGACATATTATTGGCGACGAGAAACTGGAATTTAAACCTTGCGAGCATGGCCACCAGCAGCACAGACCAAGAGGTACTGTGTTGGTGATGATTGGGACGACTTTATTGAGAGACTACAGCAAAGTTTCGTCACTAAGGAATGGCTGGGACAGGATTCGGCCGACAAACGCAGGGCTCATCTCCTGACGGTTTGTGGATCCAGGACGTACTCCCTGATGAAGGACCTTCTAGCGCCAGAGAAGCCGGCGGACAAGACTTTTGAAGAGCTCAGTAAGTTGATCGGGGAACACTGTAAACCGGCGAGCAGCATGCAGATGGCAAGACACTGGTTCTGCACGCACCGGCGGCGAGAAAGGCAAAGCGTTACAGACTTCGTGGCAGACCTCCGGCGACTGGCGAGCCTATGTAAGTTCCCAGATGCATGCAGAGTGGAGATGCTGTGAGACTTTTTTTATTGAGGGCATCGGGCACGCTGGGGTTTTCAGGGAACTGATTGAGTCCAAAGACTTGACCCTGGAAACAGCGGCTTTGATGGCCCAGACATTTATCTCAGGGGAGGAAGAGAGCAGAATGATGTTTGACAAAAATCTTAGTTTAAATGCAGCAAATGGACAGGGAGTCAACATTGTTAACACGGCACACAGTTCTCCAGGCAGACAGGGGCAATCGGACATGCCCGAGCATGTAGTCGAACCCAAAGGGGGAATTCAACAGAGACAATGGCTAGCTGAATGGCGATTCATGTTATCGCAAGGGACAATGTGGCCAGTAATGGGACCATCAACACCTGTCAATGGTGCGCTTAAGGACAGTTACAAAAACAGTCAGAGATGATCGACTGGTAATGGACCTTTTGTTTCCAACAAAGGTTCATGTTGGAGGTGTGGAGTCAAACACACAGCCAGAGCTTGCAGGTATCAGCAATATACCTGCAGAAACTGCAACGTCAGCGGTCACTTGGCGCGTATGTGCAGGAAGCCTGCAGCCAGGTTGATGTTCGAGGAGGACGGGCCCGATGTAAGCCCTACGAGGCCAAATGGACACTGGGGCAAATCGCTGGAAACTGAAGTTCAGCGAGTTCATGTGGAGCACATATACAGTTCATACACCAGGACGCCACCGATAATGATGAAAGTGCTCCTCAATGGCATCCCAGTATCAATGGAGCTCGACACGGGAGCCAGCCAGTCCCTGATGAGTATCAAACAGTTCAACAAGTTGTGGGCGTCCAAGGCCAGGAGGCCAAAATTAGTGCCGATTGACGCACAGCTACGGACATATACAAAGGAGATCAGTCCGGTGCTAGGCAGCGACATGGTAGATGTGAACCACAAAGATTCGGAGAACAGGTCGCCACTCTGGATTGTCCTGGGGGACGGTCCCGCACTGCTGGGGAGGAATTGGCTTGCTGTCATGAACTGGAAATGGGGCGATGTAAATGCAATTTCTTCTGTGGAGCGAATATTATGCTCACAGGTCCTGAACAAATTTGACTCACTATTTCAACCCGGCATTGGCACTTTCATGGGGACCAAAGTAGTGATTCACATAAACCCGGGCGCCAGGCCAGTACACCACAAGGCCAGAGCGGTGCCGTACGTGATGCGGGAAAATATAAAAGGCGAATTGGACCGCCTGCTGAGGGAAGGCATCATCTCGCCAGTCGAATTCAGTGACTGGGTGAGCCCGATTGTGCCGGTGCTCAAGGCGGATGGTTTGGTCAGGATATGTGGTGATTACAAGGCCACCATCAATTGGGTGTCACTCCAAGACCAGTACCTGCTACCGAGAGCGGAGGACCTCTTTGCGACGCTATCCATTGGCCAACTTTTTTCAAAATTGGACCTGACCTCAGCTTACATGACCCAGGAGCTGGCAGCGAGTCGAAGAAGCTGACCACCATCACGACACACAAGGGGTTGTTTGAGTACAACAGATGTCCATTTGGGATTCGCTCGGCTGCCGCGATCTTTCAACGAAACATGGAAAGCCTCCTCAAGTCGATTCCAAGGATGGTGGTTTTTCAAGACGACATCCTCACCACAGGTTGTGATACTGAAGAGCACCTCCACAACCTGGAGGAGCTGTTACGCAGACTAGACCGAGTAGGTCTGCGACTGAAAAAGGCGAAGTGCGACTTCCTAGCTCCAGAGGTAGAATTCCTGGGGATGAGGGTAGCAGCAGATGGGATCAGACCTACTACGTCCAAAACGGAAGCGATCCAGAGAGCACCCAGACCCCGTAACGCGACGGAACTGCGTTCGCTGCTGGTGCTCCTGAACTATTTTGGTAACTTTCTTCCCAAATTGAGCACGCTGTTAGAGCCGCTACACATGTTCCTACGCAAAGGTCGCAAATGGGTCTGGGGGGACAGCCAGGAAAGGGCTTTTGATAGAGCACGCAATTTGTTATGCTCCAACAATCTGTTAACGCTATATGACCCATGTAAGAAACTTGTTTTAACGTGCGATGCGTCGCCCTATGGGGTCGGGTGTGTGTTGCAGCATGTTAATGCCAAGGGTCAGTTAGAGCCGGTAGCTTTTGCCTCCAGATGTCTGTCTCAGTCAGAAAGGGGCTACGGGATGGTAGAAAAGGAAGCGCTTGCATGTGTCTGTGCAGTAAAAAAAATGCACCAGTACCTATTTGGCAGGAAATTTGAGCTGGAGACAGATCACAAACCCCTAACGTCCCTTTTGACCGACAAGGCCATAATTGCAAATGCATCGGCCCGCATACAGAGGTGGGCACTCACGTTAGCCACCTATGACTATACAATTCGGCACAGACCGGGCACTGAAAACTGCGCCGATGCACTCAGCAGGCTCCCACTAGCCACCACCGAGGGGGCAACCGAGCATGCTGCTGAGATGGTCATGGCTGTTGAAGCTTTAAAAGTGAAGGCATACCCGTGACAGCCCATCAGATCAAAGTCTGGACAAATAGAGACCCACTACTGTCTTTAGTCAAGAAATGTGTCCTGAATGAGGACTGGGCAGCCACGTACGGGGCATGCCCTGATGAATTTAAACCATTTCGCAGGCGCAAGGATGAACTCTCGATTCAGGCCGATTGCCTACTATGGGGAAACCGAGTAGTCATGCCTCAGATGGGCTGAGAGGTGTTCATCCGAGAACTCCACCATGAGCACCCGGGCATTGTCATGATGAAGGCAATTGCCAGGTCATACTTTTGGTGGCCAAGGATAGATGCAGACCTGGAACTTTGTGTTCGCAGGTGCAACACGTGTGCACAGCTGGGCAATGCACCCAGGGAAGTCCCCCTTAGCCCCTGATCCTGGCCCGCCAAGCCATGGTCATGCATCCATGTGAACTACGCAGGTCCTTTCATGGGAAAAATGTTTTTGGTTGTAGTCGGTGCCTACTCCAAATGGATCGAGTGTGACATTCTCAATTGAAGCACATCCTCTACCACGTTAGAAAGTCTACGGGCAATGTTCACCGCCCATGGTCTACCGGACGTCTTGGTCAGTGACAATGGCCCATGCTTTACAAGCATTGAATTCCAGGACTTCATGGCAGGAAATGGTATCAACCATGTCAGAACGGCACCGTTCAAGCTGGCCTCAAACGGCCAGGCGGAACGAGCAGTGCAGATAATCAAACAGAGGATGCTCAGAATCCAAGGGGGTTCCCTACAAAGCCGCTTATCATGCCTCCTGTTGACCAATAGATCCCGACCACACTCGCTCACAGGGGTTCCACCCGCAGAGCTGCTAATGAAAAGGACGCTCAAAACCAGGTTATCCCTTATAAACCCGACCATGAAAGAAATTGTTGAGAGCAGGCGCCGGTCACAATGTGACTACCAAGACGGGAGTACGAGGGCGCGATGTATTGATGTCAATGACCCTGTCTTTGTCCTCAACTACGCTGCAGGGCCCAAATGGCTCGCAGGCACTGTGATTGCTAAAGAGGGAAATAGGATTCTGATAGTTAAACTTACCAATGGACAAATCTGCCGCAAACACGTGGATCAAACAAAAAGGAGGTTCAGCAACCCCATAGAAGAAGCAGAGGAAGAACACGATATAGAGTTCACTCCACCACAGGTGACCGAACACCGGAACCAAGTGGAGGAGAGCCCAGTCACTGGGCAGTTCGGACAGGCCTGAGGCACTGCAAACAGCAGACACTCAGGCCATCGCCTAACTCAGGCGTTCTACAAGGGAGCATAAACCACCAGAGAGACTTAACCTGTGATCCCAATAAAACTTTGAGGGGGAGGTGATGTAATGTATTTAATTGTCATTGTAACCCATGTATAAACTGACCTAAGTTGTACACTGTGAGAACACTGACCACTAGGTGGTGAACTTGTGGGAGACACTCCTAACCTGGACTTTCAGGTATAAAAGGGGAAGCTCCACCCACCTTCCTCACTTCAGTGCTGGCTAATAAAGGTTACTGGTCACAGAGTGACCTTCTCTCAAGTATGGGCCTCGTGTGCATTTGTACTGTATAGGAAGGACATATTAAATACTCTTCCCCTACTCCCTCTCGAATGCCCTATCAAACTTTATCCTACCCTCTCTCTGACCTCGTACCTTAAGATGAGTGACGTGTCTACTGATCTCTTCTACAGTTGTCTCGCCTCTACTTTTGATGCACTTCTCCCTTCAAATCCCAGATTGTTTCTCACCCCCACCCCTACCCTGGGGCAACAGTGACCTCCACAATCTTAAATCCATGGATCCTAACCTTGAACACATGTTGCAGGTAACTGGCCTGGGTGTCCACTACCCATTCTAGCTGGACCACCGCAAACATTTCTGTTGTCTCCTCTCCAACCCAAACTCCTCTCCATTATTATTCATATCCTCCGACCTCCATCCTCTCCTTGGCCTCAAAGTGGAACTGCCTCCCCAGGTTACTATGCCTTGTTACCTCCTTCCCTCCCTGCTTTCAAAAACCTCCTCAGAGCTGTCTATTTAACTGTGTCTTCGGTCCAAAACCATCTCTCTTAAGGCCCTTTTCTTTCTTGCTTTATTTTTCTTTCTCAATGTAAAGCACTTTGAGATTTCTCCTATATGTGAAGAGCATTACAAAAAAGCAAGTTATTGTTGTCCTTTACCTATGTATTCCTGTATGACTCAGAGACATGGACTATTTACAGCAGACACCTCAAATCGCTGGAATAATACCACCAACGTTGTCTCCACAAGATCTTGCAAATCCACTGGGAGGATAGACATACCAAGTCTGTGTTCTCGATCAGACCAACATCCACAGCATCGAAGCACTGACCACACTCGACCATCCGTTGGGTGGGCCATATTGTCTGCATGCCCGACACAAGACTCCCAAACCAAGCGCTCTACTTTGAACTCCTACATGGCAAGCCAGCCCCAGATGGGCAAAGGAAACATTTCAAGGACACCCTCAAAGCCTCCTTGATAAAATGCAACATCCCCACCGACACCTGGGAGTCCCTGGCCAAAGACTGCCCTAAGTGGAGGAAGAGTATCCGGGAGGGCGCTGAGCACCTCGAGTCTCATCGCCAAGAGCATGCAGAAATCAAGCGCAGACAGCGGAAGGAGCGTGCGGCAAACCAGATTGGCCACCCACCCTTTCCTTCAACAACTGTCTGTCCCACCTGTGATAGAGACTGTAATTCCTGCATTGGACTGTACAGTCACCTGAGAACTCACTTTTAGAGTGGAAGCAAGTCTTCCTCGATTTTCGAAGGACTGTCTACGATGATGTAAAAATTGCAACACATCGTGGTTCTGACCCAACTACGAACTGTATGTTGATGAAAAAAAGTGACACATCCTAGACTATGTTGTCTGGTAATACAGTGGATTACCAATGTCTGGATCTCATATTCTACCTCACTGAAATTACAGAAATTATTGAACTTTCCCAGTGCATGTAAAACTTATTTAGTATGGCTATATTCCATGACAAAATCTCCGTAAGTCAAATGGTTCTATTTACAGACTGCAAAGAACACATGTTAATCAGTGTCTGAAATTGCTCTGCCTATCTATCAAACTATGAAGAACATTGTGCAAACTGTGAACTCAGCAGTTAACACTTTGCTTTATATTTTTGTAATAGAACACGGGGTGATCAAAGTATTAGAAATATACTGTATAATTGAATTGCAACTACAGCAGTTCTGGTGTTGGACTGCTATTCAGAGAGTCTGTCATGACAGTTTTTCCAGTGTTGCTCCAGTTAAAGGATTATTCACCAATTCTTAGTCAGCCAATAGATGACATACTTCACAGTGGCAGAGCACTTAATTGGGAATAAATGTAAGGAGCAGAAAGCTCGGCAAAGGGTCTTATTCTGCACTATTTAAGATAAGAAAGCAATATTGATGGCAGCTTTGGAAAAATCACAACCCACACCTTTCTACCCCCTCTTTCCCAAATGAAGGCAGTTAGCATGATGGCAGCGAGGTTACTGAAAGCAACAATGTTGTGGAGTAACTTTTTTTTAAATTACCAGCTGATCTCATGTGGCATTGCTCAAGGGATAGTCTGGGTCTGGAACATGACTGTGATGTTTGGTTGCTAAAATACAAAAGTGTTTAACCCACTTGCTTCTCGACACAAGACATAAGACATAAGAAATAGGAGCAGGAGTAGGCCATTTGGCCCCTCGAGCCTGCTCCGCCATTCAATAAGATCATGGCTGATCTAATCCTGGCCTCAACTCCACTTTCCTGCCCACTCCCCATAACCCTGGACTCCCTTATCATTCAAAAATCTGTTTATCTCTACCTTAAATATATTCAATGACCCAGCCTCCACAGCTTTCTGGGGTAGAGGATTCCAAAGATTCACGACCCTCTGAGAGAAGCAATTCCTCCTCATTTCCATTTTAAATGTGCGACTCCTTATTCTGAAACTATGCCCCCTAGTTCTAGATTCCCCAATGAGGGGAAACATCCTCTTTGTATCTACCCTGTTCAGCCCCCTCAGAATCTTACTCGTTTCAATAAGATCACCTCTCATTCTTCTAAACTCCAATGAGTATAGGCCCAACCTGCTCAACCTTTCAAATTCTAATTTTGAATAAATAATTTTCAATAAACTCAACTGTTTTCTCGATGTAAGAACTGTTTTTCTAAGACACTTCCATGCAAGTAACTCCAAAACATCATATTGCAACACCTGAACATGGTTCCTCAGGAAAAGGTCCTCACTGTTCTTCATCTTTACTGATAACATAATGACTTATCAAAAGTGCTGGGAATGCCACCCTCTATAAACAGCTAGCTCCCTATCTGAAAGACATTTACTGAACAAGGCACTGCAAGCAGATATAGAGAAAACTGAAGGGAGGGCAGACACATTTTACCTTTAGCTTTGAGTAGATGGCCAATAACTGTCAAAGCAATAACTGTTATGCACCCACTTCTACTATATAAGATTTGTAATATTTCTTCATAGAAACATAGAAACATAGAAAATAGGTGCAGGAGTAGGCCATTCGGCCCTTCTAGCCTGCACCACCATTCAATGAGTTCATGGCTGAACATGCAACTTCAGTACCCCATTCCTGCTATAGAGATATATGGTTCCGTTGTCACATCCTAGAATCTAGGAAGAGAAACCAACCAACTTCTAAAGTAGACGTTGGTACATCTAACCACAATAACGTAGACATGAGTTGTATTTCTCAAGAAACTCTGAACCCAATCAACAAAGCATCCCCAATAAAGTCACTCTGTAAGCAAGCGCAGAGGACTTTGGAATTAGACAAGTACATGTACTATTCTATGCAGGGTAAATAAATAGTGGAGATGTGTGGTGAAGGTGTCTGGAAAAGCTGGTGTTGGATTGGGAATTCTCAAGAAAGTTTGGTCAACTTGTCACAGTGTGCGAGTTCAATATGCTACAAAGCATATGAATGACCACTTTGGAATAACATTTAGCAGACAGCAAAGAAAACTCATATTAGTCTTGGTTCAAAGCCAGGCAGACCAGCAAACGTGATCAGGATAGACTACTCCATGGAAAAATCATCAGGGAGACACAGCTAAGTTTTCATTCCTTTGCACTTTAGGATTTGTTATCAATCTGCACAGAATAGCAACTTCACAATTGCTTCTCTTGCCAGTGGAACCTTGACCCAGTGTTGTTATTTGGAACAGGGAGGATAATTGCACCTCTCTTATCAGGAAGCCGTGCTCACAGGGAGTTCAGGTCAGAATTAAGACAACAACATTGTAGCCACAATTCTCTGGCCCGTTCTTCCTTTAAATATTTTTCCCTACTGGGAGTGTGGAACTACCCTTTCCATCTCAGTAGTACTTTATCAATCATTTACTGAACTACGGTTGCTACAGATGAATTGGACTGAAAAAATTGTGATTGTGCTTGTTAGTATGCATGCCTGTTTACTGTGTGATGTCTGAAACACTGTTATGCAACACTGAATGTACCCTTACACTGTACACACCTTATCTGTACACCAGAGGGTGCTGTTGCTGGAGACCTAAGGGTTACCTGCACACTGCAGGTAACCCAGTATAAAAAGGAACTCACAGCTTGTTTTCCTCACTCAGGAGCTGCAAATAAAGGACTACAGGTCTACACAGTTTAAGTATCATACCCTGCCTTGTGGAGTCATTACTAAAGGTGCCTACATATACTGCAGCGCCCAAGCACAATTTCCAATCTCCAGGGTCAAACTTGTGAGATATATGTTCTTTTTATTGTTGCTTCTGACTACATTCCGAGGATACGCCACCAAATGTACCAAAATAATTTAAAACCCATGTATTAAAAGGGCTAATAATAAAACAGATGGTGTTTGAAAGGATATTTATCTTATTATATTAAACAATCTAGGTAAAAGGCCCAAAGAAGTTATTGTTCAGAGTTCTGCAAAGTCCTGTTTACTTTAATATACAAACAGATTTGTAGGAAGTTAATTAGCATCTGAGAGAATCTGCCGCAAAAGCCTACAAATCCCCTGGGAGGACAGACGCACCAACATTAGTGTCCTCGACCAGGCCAACATCTCCAGCATTGAAGCACTGACCACACTTGATCAGCTCCGCTGGGCAGGCCACATAGTTCGCATGCCTGACATGAGACTCCCAAAGCAAGAGCTCTACTCGGAACTCCTTCACGGCAAACGAGCCAAAGGTGGGCAGAGGAAACGTTACAGAGACACCCTCAAAGCCTCCCTGAAAAAGTGCAACATCCCCATTGACACCTGGGAGTCCCTGGCCAAACACCGCACTAAATGGAGGAAGTGCATCCGGGAGGGCGCTGAGCACCTCGAGTCTCATCGCCGAGAGCATGCAGAAATCAAGCGCAGGCAGCAGAAAGAGCATGCGGCAAACCTGTCCTGCCCACCACTTCCCTCAATGACTATCTGTCCCACCTATGACAGGGACTGTGGTTCTCATATTGGACTGTTCAGCCACCTAAGGACTCATTTTAAGAATGGAAGCAAGTCTTCCTCGATTCCGAGGGACTGCCTATGATGATGATAACAGCAGGCTAAGGTTACTGCTTGAACTACACACTACAATTAGTTAAGTTGTAGCTGTAATGCATGCCAATTGTTACCATCTTCTAGCATTTTGTTTTAAAATCAAAAGTGGTTGGTACAGAAAAAGTAATCTACAGTATTCAAATAACATTCAGGAGAAATCTCAAAATGCTTTACATTGAGTAAGGGAAAACATTCACCCATTACACGAATAGTTTCAAAATGGTTGTAGTTCACCAAAGTTGGTACTGCTACCAATTTATATTGATATTTTTTGATTTTGATTGAAATTGGGAGTGGGGGTGAAGGGGAGAACAATTCTTCGGTTAGTGCAGGGAGGGACCTGGTACTTTTAATATTATTGAAAAGAATAGAGGTTGTGACAAAATCTCCACCTCTGCACTTGTCAGTCCATGACTTACTGCAGTATATATAATGACCAGGTTTGAGTATTAGTTGAGAAGTCATTTTGTTACAGATTCAGGTCTGCCATAGATACCTTCTTCAGTTCAGTGGTGTAAGTTCCTGTGAAACTCTTTGGGACATTTTATATATAAATACAAGTTGTTATTATTGGTGCTGTAGGCAGTCTGTGAAATGTATGATTCTAAGAGTTCATTCACATTGGTCTATAAGAACGTAAGAAATAGGAGCAAGAGTAGGCCATTCTGCCCCTCGAGCCTGCTCTGCCATTTAATACGATCATGGCTGATCCGATCAAGGACTCAGGTCCACTTCCCTGCCCGCTCCCCATAACCCCTTGTTCCCTTATCAATATCTACTTGTACAGTAGCATAGTGCGGGGAGTAACAATTGAACAGCCTTGTAAGTTGAATCAAATATCTGTGTCTTTTGTGTTAAGTTCAGAATAACTCCATGAGGCTGCGTTGTAAGCTCAAACCATTGTGACCTTGGTCTCTTTAATATAACTCCAAAGTGGGGAAGCAGCATGGTGGATCACCTTTTATATCTGCTTGCCCCAGGGTGCACAGGTGACCCTTAGGTCTCCCACAGGTGTGCCCCCTAGTGGCAAGTCTTACATGTTGGTGAGGTTTGCATACATAACATCTTGCATGTGTGATTCTTCAATCTTTCGAAAGGCAGACCGAGTTAATACTGGATGAGTGAAGTTTGGTTTGAATTGCAAGCTGCTTTGCTCCAAAGTAAAATGAAATATCCAGAGCAATGGCTACAATTGGAGTTGGTCAGTTCAATTGATATAACTTGTATCCATGTAATAATACAAAATAAAGAACACACAAGACTATTCCCACTCCAGTGGGTCTGTCTTACTTGAATTAAACCGGATAATATCTCTGCATCCTGTCCTGCAACCCAGAGCAGAACATGTCTCCCTGCAGTCTCGTCTTTTTAAACCTTCTTGCAATACTTTGTTCCTTGATTGCTGGTCCAGTATCCTCTTTCCGAAAAGCCAGACCGCCTTTCAGATGTGTGTTTCTTTTTCAAAAGCTTGACTCTAGCATTAACTTTTAATTCAAAACTGACTATCCCTTGTCTCCAAGAGTAGAGCCCACATGCCTAACTTAGAAATGACAAGTTCAAATTAATAGGACTGTCAAATTATCTTTCATTGTCACCAGAATGTTGCTTCAGGTGCTCTGTCTCAACCGACATCCTGGAATCAATGAAAGATAATTTGACAGTTGCACAGTACACACCTGCCGGAAATACAGTCCTGTGAATTTAACCCCTTTAAAGCAAGGTTTGACATAAAGGCACCTTTTAAAATATGTAAAACACATGTAACTCATGTAGATTCTTTCCCAGGAACAATGGTCAAAAAATTCAGAAATGTGTCACAGTTATTACCTTTGCTGTCGATTTACTAATGAAGTCTTTGGGGGAGAAATTCATTTTCGCCAGTAATGTTGCTGGTGTCAGCGGCAACTGGAGTTAACGGCCGCTGAAAATGGCCACAACACTAACGCAGCAAAATTGGTCTTGTGGGGGATGGAGATTGTTGGTGCAGCATTTACCTGCCATGCAACGCCGTCCTGGTAGTGTTATTAGAGGCATCCGAGCTGAAGTTTGTGTGCAGGAATGGCATTGGAGCTTCGCACAGCCTCAGGAGGAGAGGAATTGTGGGCAATGAGGAGGTCTTAGAATTAAGAGGAAGAATACACTGAAGCAATACCTATTTAAATGGTGAAACAATGCATTTTTCAGCCCTTTCTGCCTTTTAAAAAATATTTAACATTAAAAAGTCCCAAATGTGAATATTCAGCTCTTAAAGCTGAATTCCCTTTCTCATCTCAGAAAATGCAAACAATGCCTCAGCACTAACACAAATGGCTCAGCAAACCAGAGAAGGGGCACCCGGGGTCTTGCACGCAGCACTCCATCTTTGTGCAGGGGATCAACACTGCAAGACAGGCCCTCTACTCACAGGGACCAAGGTGCCCTCTGGAAAGAACAATGTGGGACAACATCACCGAGGACATCACTGCCAGCAGTGTCACCCTCACCATCTGGCTCCGGCACCCAAAGAAGCTTCATGACCTCAGACCACTGGTCAGGTTCAGTGAATGTATCTTCAAAAGCTGTGTCCTACCAACTGCACCACCAGCCTCACACAGTGCTCAATGCATGACCCCCACCCACACTCACTCACTCACCTACCAATAATCTTCACCAATCTCAAGGCATATCTCCCATTCCTAGCCTCACCTCACCCCATTGGAGGAGACGGTGCAGGTCATTCTTGGCAGGAGCATGGCTGAGCCTTTGGCCAGCAGCGGGGCTGAAAGGATGCAAGATGCTGGTATCCTCATGTTATCCTCTTTCTGGTAGCCACGTCATGCTTTCCCGCCCTACCATCATCACAACTCCACCCTTGTGCCTTCCTCATTTCACACACCCATGAAATGCAGCCTGCCCAGCCAGTGGGTGACCAAGAAGAGGGAGAGGAGGGTGAAGAAGAACAAGAAGATCATTGATTTGACACTCCCAGCCATCAGCTCCTCAAGGTCAACCAGGAAGGACATTTGCAGTGTCCCTTACTGAAAGTCAGCAGCCTTCCACCAGCCATGATGCAGCCACTTGGATAGCACTGTGTGACATCTGTAGGATAGGCAAAGGCACACATAAGACAGTCACTAAGAGAATGCATGTGTGATCAGTTGATTTCTTGATGTCACATTAGACGTATATAGGTGGATTGGAAAGTTTGCTTTGTGGTGGCTTTTATTTCAGTGCCATGGCCAAGCGGATGCTGTGATGGTCAGTAACAGTGGGAAGGTAAAGTGTGGGACTAATGTTGAAAGGGGAATTGGGGTTGCCATCATTGGGACCACAGGCGGATGATTCAAACCCGGATATCCCGGCCATAAAGGGGCTGTCTGGGATGCATCGTTCCATCAGCTTCCGCCTCTTCAGCGTCTTCCTCTTCCCTTTGCAAGTGGATGCTGTAAATGTAAAACTGGTCTGGCAGCATCTTAACCTGGGGCATGAACTCTGTTTTTTATTCCACAGATGCTGCGTGACCTGAGTATTTGCAGTATGTTCTGTCTTCTCGGAGGTCTTCATTTAGGAACATAGGAAATAGGAGCACGTGTAGGCCATTCGGCCCCTCGAGCCTGCACTGCTATTCTATAAGATCATGGCTGATCTGATCTTGGGCTCAGCTCCACTTCCCTGCCCACTTCCCATAACCCTTCACTCCCATATCTTTCAAAAATCTGTCTATCTCCACCGTAAATATATTCAATCACCCAGCCTCCACAGCTCTTTGGGACAGAGAATTCCACAGATTTATGACATTCTGAGAGAAGAAATTCCTCCTCATTTCAGTTCTAAATGGGTGACCCCCTTATTCTTAAACTATGCCCCCTAGTTCTAGATTGCTCCACGAAGGAAAACATCCTCTCTGCATCTACCTTGTTGAGTTATATGTTTCAATAAAATCACCTCTCATTTTTCTAAATTCCAACCTACTCAACCTTGCTTCATAAGTCAACCCCCTCATCTCAGGAATCAACCTAGTGAACCTTCTCTGAACAGCCACCAATGCAAGTATATCCTTCCTTAAATACGGAGACCAAAACTGTACGCTGTACTCCAGGTGTGGCCTCACCAATACCCTGTACAGTGGGAGCAGGACTTCTCTGCTTTTATACTCCATCCTCCTTACAATAAAGGCCAACATTCCATGTGCCTTCCTGATTACTTGCTGTACCCACGTACTAACTTTTTTTTTGTTTCATGCAAAAGGACCCCCAGGTCCCCTGTACTGCAGCATTTTGTAATCTCTCTCCATTTAAATTATAGTATGCTTTTTTATTTTTCCTGCCAAAGTGAATAACCTCACACTTTCCCACATTATATTCTATCTGCCAAATTTTTGCCCACTCACTTAGCCTGTCTGTATCCCTTTGCAGATTCTTTGTGTCCTCTTCACAACTTGCTTTCCCACCCATCTTTGTATCAATAACAAACTTGGCTACATTACACTTGGTTACTTCAACCAAGTCATTAATATAGATTGTAAATAGTTGAGGCCCCAGCACCGATACCTGTGGCACCCCACTAGTTACCTTTGGCCAACCGGAAAATGACCCATTTATTCTGACTCTCTGTTTTCTGTTAGTTAGCCAGTCCGCTATCCATGGTGAAATACTACCCCCAATCCTGTGAGCTTTTATCTTGTGCAGTAACCTTTTATGCTGTACCTTACCGAATGCCATCTGGAAATCCCTTTATTCACCCTGCTCGTTACATCCTCAAAGAACTCCAAAAAAATTGTCAATCATGATTTCTCTTTCATAAAATCATGCGGACTCTGCTTGACTGTATTATGCTTTTTCAAATGTCCTGCTACTGCTTCTTTAATAATGGACTCTCCAGCATTTTCCCAATGTCAGATGTTAAGCTAACTGGTCTATAGTTTCCTGCTTTCTATCTGCCTCCTTTCTTAAATGGATGCGCTTTTTCTACTGCCAAAGTGGCTAACATGCTCCAGCATTTGTTTCTGATTGGACCCCTTGGTGGATAAGCCACACTCCGAAGTTTCACAGGAATGTGTCACTGGAACCACCCGTTCCAAGGTCTCACTAACTTTGCAAATTATAACTCGATCCACCTTATCTTCCTAAAGTGACAAAGGACAGAGCTCCCCAGAAGGCAGCACGGGCCAGCCAAAGTCCTGCACCCCAGTGCATGTGCATGCCTCCCCCAGCCGAAGTGCCTTACCCCAGTCCAAGTACATCCTTCTCCCCCCGCACCGCCCCCCCCCTCCCCCACCATAGATGGGGTATTGTCTATGGATTGTTAACAGGTTTATTGGGTATGAAGTGAATAGTGACAATGTCGTGACTTCTGGATATCATCCACTCCAACAATGTCCCTTGTAGGGGGTTGGAAGAACGCGATGCATCTTCCTTGAGTTCCCTCTCTCCCCTCTGATTCCCCCCAGCCGCTCTCTCACCACCCCCCCCCCCGCAACCTCTCACTCTCCCCCCCACCCCAGCCTCTCTCACTCTTTCTCCCCCTCCCCCAGCCTCTCTCACTCTTTCTCCCCCCCCCAGCCTCTCTCACTCTTTCTCCCCCAGCCTCTCTCACTCTTTCTCCCCCAGCCTCTCTCACTCTTTCTCCCCCCCCAGCCTCTCTCACTCTTTCTCCCCCCCCAGCCTCTCTCACTC
This sequence comes from Pristiophorus japonicus, assembly GCF_044704955.1. NCBI lineage: Eukaryota > Metazoa > Chordata > Chondrichthyes > Pristiophoridae > Pristiophorus > Pristiophorus japonicus. The sequence continues at coordinate 149,220,365 of NC_091990.1, forward strand.
TTTCTCCCCCCCAGCCTCTCTCACTCTTTCTCCCCCCCCAGCCTCTCTCACTCTTTCTCCCCCCCCCCAGCCTCTCTCACTCTTTCTCCCCCCCCAGCCTCTCTCACTCTTTCTCCCCCCCCAGCCTCTCTCACTCTTTCTCCCCCCCCCCCAGCCTCTCACTCTTTCCCCCCTCCCCAGCCTCTCTCACTCTTTCTCCCCCCCCAGCCTCTCTCACTCTTTCTCCCCCCCCAGCCTCTCTCACTCTTTCTCCCCCCCCCCAGCCTCTCTCACTCTTTCTCCCCCACCCCAGCCTCTCTCACTCTTTCTCCCCCACCCCAGCCTCTCTCACTCTTTCTTCCCCCACCCCCCAGCCTCTCTCACTCTTTCTCCCCCCCCCCCCAGCCTCTCTCACTCTTTCTCCCTCCCCAGCCTCTCTCACTCTTTCTCCCCCCCCAGCCTCTCTCACTCTTTCTTTCCCCCCCCCAGCCTCTCTCACTCTTTCTCCCCCCCCCAGCCTCTCTCACTCTTTCTCCCCCCCCAGCCTCTCTCACTCTTTCTCCCCCCCCAGCCTCTCTCACTCTTTCTCCCCCCCCAGCCTCTCTCACTCTTTCTTTCCCCCCCCCAGCCTCTCACTCTTTCTCCCCCCCCCCCAGCCTCTCTCACTCTTTCCCCCCCCCCCCCAGCCTCTCTCACTCTTTCTCCCCAACCCCAGCCTCTCTCTCTCTCTCTCTTAAACCTCCCCCCCCACCCTAAAAGCTCTCTCCCTCGCCCACCAGGCTCTCTCTCTCTTCCCCCCACCCCCCAAGCTCTCTCTCACGCCCACCCCCCGGCCCGGCCGCCCGCTGCTGCCGCCGCTCGTGACTCACAGCTCGCGGGAGGCCCGGTCAGCGGTCGGTCGTAAAAGCAGGGTTGCAGAGGATCGCAGGGCCCCACCCACTTCCGGTTTGGGGCCCCATTTCTCGCTCTTCCCCCCCACCCCCCCGCCTCTCTCTCATCATCGGGCCCCCCTGCTGCCATTGGCTGGGGGGGAGGCAGGGGGGAAAGAGAGAGTCAGAGCATCAGGTCCTGCTTCTCGCCAGCACGCACATAGAATGATTCGCCAGGAGGGGGGGTGCGGAGCTTGATAGAGGTGGGGTTCATCGCCTGTCGGTCAAAAAAGTGCAGTACAAATAGTTAGTCCCTTTTTAAAAAGGGGCCTGACATTTGCGGTTTTTTAATTTGCTGGAACCTCTCCAGAATCCAGGTAACTTTGGTAGATTACAACCAATGCATCTACTATCTCTGCAGCTACTTCTTTTAAGACCCTGGGATGCAAGCCATCAGGACCAGGGGACTTGTCTACCTTCAGTCTCATTATTTTACAGAGTACTTTTTCTTTAGTGATTGTTTTAAGTTCCTTCCTCCCGATAGACCCTTTACCATCCAAGTCCTAGCAAGTGGCCCGCAGCACTCCCTATACACCTAAAACACTTTTCACATATAGTGCAGCAAACCACCACTTCAATTAAATTTTTAAAACCCAGTCCAAAACCTTAACTCTGAATTTACCTGAGCAATGTGTGTGACCCTTTAAGAGGTGTAGACATCACCACTGTCAGCCTGCTTGTATGCCAGGGTCTAAGTTCGCGCTTGTGGTGTTACGTCGATTTACGTCACGACGCTGCCATTTTGTTCGGGATGGCATTGCCAATTACTGGCAGCGCATAGGTAAGGATGGAAATGTCCGCCGCCACAGGACCCACCAGCAGCTGGCGAAGGAGCAGCAGCCGCTGTTTTAGTGTCATTTAATGGCACTACGGAGTGGCGCTAAGCCACAAATTTCTAGCCCTTTATGGTTTCACAGTATACTGAATTTATTGATTTAAAATGTATCTCTTCGACTTATTTAAAAAAGCCTGCACAAACATTTTAAAGGGAGAAACGCATATACATTGGTGAGTATATATAGTCCCATTCATTTTTTAATTGATTGACACATCTTAGAAATTTCCACAAAACTGTATCTTGAGATAGTTAGACAATATTGTCCGAGATTGCTCCATTTAAAGACTATTGTCAAAAATCAACTAATACCTGTTTACTTTGGTATATGGCAAAATCCAGTAGGCTCTAAATTATTCTTTATTCCGCTGAATAATTTTAGGTACAAGAGAGATAATGGCCTTGATATTAACCCCCCAACAATGGGTGGGAGGAGGTCGTGAGGGGTTCAACCCTAAAAAAAACGCAGGGCGATCCCAACTCTATATGTACACGCCTACTGCCACTTTTATGACGGTGGGCAGTGAGAAACTTCATTAACATACTTAAATAAGGCTCCCACAGTGCAATTAGGAGCCTGATTGAAACTTAACTGCTGCCACGCAGGTTCCCCAAGACTTGGGAAACGCATCAGCGAAATGGAGGCAGGAACCGCCGGCTCCAGAAGGTAAGTGTCTTTTACAGCACTCCTTATGGGCCAGGTGGAGCAGAAGTGCTCATCCCCGGTCCCGCAAGGAAGCCCTTCAGCCTCCCTTCTGCTGATCACGGCCTCTCTCTAACCCCTGCCACAATATCTGACCCCCCACCAACTTCTGATTGCCTCTCTCTGTGTCTTCTCTCACCTCACCCACACAATCATGGCTACCCATGTCGCCTTCACCCCCCCCCCACCCCATTCTCCCGCATGCCACGATCTGCAACCTGACCCCCTCCTGAATGCCGGGGTCCGTCCCCAAGGGTCCCCGGCATCTTCCTGCCGCTGATTTTCCCGCCCAGCTGCCGGCCAGCCTGTCAATGTAGCTGGTGGCCGGGAGGGAAATGGAAGAAGAAAATGACAATGAGGTCCTTCCATTGCGTTTGTTAGGACCTCTGCGTCCCTGGCCTCGACGGGTTCTTCGGCCACAAAATAAATGAAGATTATGAAATTGTTGAGACAGTTGTGTCAATTTTTACATGACCAGTTGGGCTCCCACAGTGCTACACACAGGAGTCAACACCACGTGTAGTTATCAGGTGAAGTAGAGTTAGAGGGCGGGGGCATTCTGCTAGGGTGACATCAACTTCTTGGGATAATTATAAAGAGATCTTTGTTGAAAATATCTGCACGGTAGCTACTTGGACTAATTTTCATAAATTTACAACATACCAGCCTTCCTCATTGCTAGTTGGTCTTTTACTGTAAGGACCAATGGAAACGCCAGAAAGATTACTGGAAATTAAACTGAAATAAACAGAAAGACAGGGAGAGGCAAATCCTATCAAGTGAACTCCAGTTAAAAAAAAATTAAAAGTTCTGTTTGTGAAACTATACTGGGTCAAAAGGCAAACAGCATTTATGTACTGTAGGGTTTGTTCAAACAAACTAAATGCTAAATCTGGAGCAGCTTGAAAGATCCATTTTATATGAAGTTAAAGAAATGAAAAGCTTGTAAAGCTTAGCTATGCCATCACTAAAATCAACAAATACAGTAGAGAGTGCCTTAGATTTAGCAACAGACATGAATTAAAATAAAGACCACTGCTGGAAAAACTCCTAAACCACCGTCAACGTTGGAAAAATTATTACAAATATTCAATGTACATTTTATTCAAATACCACTCTAAAGATGTATCCGGAAAAATCAAATGAATTTTACAAAGTACAATTAGCGCAAGTTAATATATTGGTTAAACTCAGACAGAATTAATATACGTTTATAAGGGAAGGTTGTGGTTTTGTAGCTTCATATATCATGGAAACTGGATGAAATGCAAAAATGCAGCAGACTATTGAACTTGGACTGTCAGCGCAGAACTGGAGGAAGCAAGTGCAGCATTAACAGTAACACCGAGTAAACACTTAAAGGGAGAGATATGTCAATATCCTCTTTTACTTTGTCTTATTCTGCAACATCTCAACTTCCTTATTAGTCGGGAAATTGTGTTGGGGAAATTGATGGGATTGAAGGCCGATAAATCCCCAGGGCCTGATGGACTGCATCCCAGAGTACTTAAGGAGGTGGCCTTGGAAATAGCAGATGCATTGACAGTCATTTTCCAACATTCCATAGACTCTGGATCAGTTCCTATGGAGTAGAGGGTAGCCAATGTAACCCCACTTTTTAAAAAAGGAGGGAGAGAGAAAACAGGGAATTATAGACCAGTCAGCCTGACATCGGTAGTGGGTAAAATGATGGAATCAATTATTAAGGATGCCATAGCAGTGCAGTTGGAAAGAGGTGACATGATAGGTCCAAGTCAGCATGGATTTGTGAAAGGGAAATCATGCTTGACAAATCTTCTGGAATTTTTTGAGGATGTTTCCAGTAGAGTGGACAAGGGGGAACCAGTTGATGTGGTGTTTTTGGACTTTCAGAAGGCTTTCGACAATGTCCCACACAAGAGATTAATGTGCAAAGCTAAAGCACATGGGATTGGGGCTAGTGTGCTGACGTGGATTGAGAACTGGTTGTCAGACAGGAAGCAAAGAGTAGGAGTAAATGGGTACTTTTCAGAATGGCAGGCAGTGACTAGTGGGGTACTGCAAGGTTCTGTGCTGGGGCCCCAGCTGTTTACATTGTACATTAATGATTTGGACGAGGGAATTAAATGTAGTAACTCCAAATTTGCGGATGACACTAAGTTGGGTGGCAGTGTGAGCTGCAAGGAGGATGCTATGAGGCTGCAGAGTGACTTGGATAGGTTTGGTAAGTGGGCAAATGCATGGCAGATGAAGTATAATGTGGATAAATGTGAGGTTATCCACTTTGGTGGTAAAAACAGAGAGACAGACTATTATCTGAATGGTGACAGATTAGGTAAAGGGGAGGTGCAACGAGACCTGGGTGTCATGGTACATCAGACATTGAAGGTTGGCATGCAGGTACAGCAGGCAGTTAAGAAAGCAAATGGCATGTTGGCCTTCATAGCGAGAGGATTTGAGTACAGGGGCAGGGAGGTGTTACTACAGTTGTACAGGGCCTTGGTGAGGCCACAGCTGGAGTATTGTGTACAGTTTTGGTCTCCTAACTTGAGGAAGGACATTCTTGCTATTGAGGGAATGCAGCGAAGGTTCACCAGACTGATTCCCCGGATGGCGGGACTGACATATCAAGAAAGACTGGATCAACTGGGCTTGTATTCACTGGAGTTCAGAAGAATGAGAGGGGATCTCATAGAAACGTTTAAAATTCTGATGGGTTTAGACAGGTTAGATGCAGGAAGAATGTTTCCAATGTTGGGGAAGTCCAGAACCAGGGGTCACAGTCTAAGGATAAGGGGTAAGCCATTTAGGACCGAGATGAGGAGAAACTTCTTCACCCAGAGAGTGGTGAAACTGTGGAATTCTCTACCACAGAAAGTAGTTGAGGCCAATTCACTAAATATATTCAAAAAGGAGTTAGATGTAGTCCTTACTACTAGGGGGATCAAGGGGTATGGTGAGAAAGCAGGAATGGTGGTGCAGGCTCAAAGGGCCGAATGGCCTACTCCTGTACCTATTTTCTATGTTTCTATGTCTAGAAACATAGAGTCATCCTTCAGCTCAGATGGAGGAAGTTGGGTAACAGTTTACAGAAAACATCAGATAACACTATTATTTTTTCTGCCATTTTTCCCTTATTGTCGACTTTTATTTTCTAGTTCTTCGTTAGTTCACACGGTTTTGTATTGGATAACATAAGATTGTATTATGTTGACAAAGCTTTGCTATTAGAAACTGCTGACTGAAATAAGGTAAGGTAATGGTTGAATGTAGCAGTCTTGCATAGAACAGACCAGATGCTTTGTTCTATTTACACTTTTTTGTTTTAATTTGCAAAATCTTTAGGAATAATTCACTGGCAACTCAACATGTGCCAAGTAGTGATTGGATGCAGGTTCATGGCTGGAAAGTTGGTGTAGGATTAAATTCTTGGGGCATTGGGACCGCTTCTGGGGGAGATAGGACCTGTACAAACCAGATGGGTTATAGAAACATAGAAACATAGAAAATAGGTGCAGGAGTAGGCCAATCGGCCCTTCGAGCCTGCACCACCATTCAATAAGATCATGGCTGATCATTCACCTCAGTACCCCTTTCCTGCTTTCTCTCCATACCCCTTGATCCCTTTAGCCATAAGGGCCATATCTAATACCCTCTTGAATATATTCAATGAACTGGCATCAATAACTCTCTTCGGTCGGAAATTCCACAGGTTAACAACTCCCTGAGTGAAGAAGTTTCTCCTCATCTCAGTCCTAAATGGCTTACCCCTTATCCTTAGATTGTGTCCTCTGGTTCTGGACTTCCCCAACTTCGGGAACATTCTTCCTGCATCTAACCTGTCCAGTCCCGTCAGAATTTTAGATGTTTCTATGAGATCGCCTCTCATCCTTCTAAACTCCAGTGAATACAGGCCCAGTCGATCCAGTCTCTCCTCATATGTCAGTCCTGCCATCCCGGGAATCAGTCTGGTGAACCTTCGCTGCACTCCCTCAATAGTAAGAACGTCCTTCCTCAGATTGGGAGACCAAAACTGAACACAATATTCCAGGTGAGGCCTCACCAAGGTCCTGTACAACTGCAATAAGACCTCCCTGCTCCTATACTCAAATCCCCTGGCTATAAGGGCCAACATACCATTTGCTTTCTTCACCGCCTGCTATACCTGCATGCCAACTTTCAATGACTGATGCACCATGACACCCAGGTCTCGTTGCACCTCCCCTTTTCCTAATCTGGCGCCATTCAGATAATATTCTGCCTTCGTGATTTTGCCACCAAAGTGGATAACCTCACATTTATCTACATTATATTGCATCTGCCATGCATTTTCCCACTCACCTAACCTGTCCAAGTCACCTTGCAGCTTCTTAGCGTCCTCCTCACAGCTCACACCGCCACCCAGCTTAGTGTCATCTGCAAACTTGGAGATATTACACTCAATTCCTTCATCTAAATCATTAATGTATATTGTAAATAGCTGGGGTCCCAGCACTGAGCCCTGCAACACTCCACTAGTCACTGCCTTTCATTCTGTAAATGACCCGTTTATCCCGACTCTCTGCTTCCGTCTGCCAACCAGTTCTCTATCCACGTCAGTACATGACCCCCAATACCATGTGCTTTAATTTTGCACACCAATCTCTTGTGTGAGACCTTGTCAAAAGCCTTTTGGAAATCCAAATACACCACATCCACTGGTTCTCCCTTGTCCCCTCTACTAGTTACATCCTCCAAAAATTATAGAAGATTTGTCAAGCATGATTTCCCTTTCATAAATCCATGCTGACTTGGACCGATTCTGCCACTGCTTTCCAAATGTGCTGCTATTTCATCTTTAATATTTGATTCCAACATTTTTCCCACTACTGATGTCAGGCTAACCAGTCTATAATTCCCCGTTTCTCTCTCCCTCCTTTTTTAAAAAGTGGTGTTACATTAGCTACTCTTCAGTCCATAGGAACTGATCCAGAGTCGATAGACTGTTGGAAAATGATCACCAATGCATCCACTATTTCTAGGGCCACTTCCTTCAGTACTCTGGGATGCAGACTATCAGGCACCTCAACAGCGCCAGGACCAATATCCTCGCAGGGAGTTTTGCTAGTGCTGTTGGGGAGAGCTTGGCAGGGGGATGTGAACCTGGGAATTCAAAAGGGAAGGAAGTAAAGCAGAAATTGGATAGCAAGAATCTAGAAAGCGAATCTGTAAGACAGAGGAAACAGGGCTTAGTATGTAGTAAGCAAGTAGGTCTTTCTGTGCTGAATGGTATATACTTTAATGCAAGGAGTAGAGCGAATAAGGCAGATAACTTAAGAGCACAGGTAGACACTTAGAAGTATGACATTATAGCCATTACAGAAACATGACTGAAAGAGGGGCAGGTTTGACAGATCAATGTTCCTGGCTGTAGGATTTTTAGATAAGATAGAGAGGGGGTTAAAAATGGAGGTCCGGGGGTCGGGGGGGCGTTGCGGTACTGATTAAAGAAGCTATTACAGCGGTGAGGAGGGATGATATGTTACAGGGATCATCAATTGAGGCCATAATGGTTGAATTGAAAAATAAAAAAGGGGCGATCACACTACTGGTCATGTATTATAGACCCCCAAACAGTGGGAGGGAGATAGAGGAGCAAATATGTAGGCAAATTGCTATGAAGTCCAAAAACCATAGAGTAGTAATAGTGGGGGATTTTAACTATACTGATTGGGACAAATTTAGTGTGAAGGCAATACAGGGTGCGGAATTCTTGAAATGCATTCAAGAGAACTTTTTTAGTCAGTGTTTACCAAGCCCAACACGACGGGGGGTGGGTGCGGTCTTGGATTTAGTTTTGGGGAATGAGGCTGGGCAGGTTGAAGGGGTATTAGTAGGTGAGCATTTGGGTGCCAGTGACCATAATTCAGTCAGATTCAAGTTGGTTATTGGTAAGGACAAGAATAGGCCTGGAGTAAAGGTTCCGAATTGGGGAAAAGCTAATTTTGCTAAGATAAGGAGTGATTTGGCCATAGTGAACTGGAAACAGCTACTTGTGAGTAAATCGGTGTCGCAACAGTGGGAGGCATTCAAGGAGATCTGGAAGGCTCAGGCCAAACATGTGCCCTTTAAGAAAAAGGCTGGGAAAAATAATTCTCGAGCCCCCTGGATGTCTAGGGACTTACAGGGGAGGATTAAGAAAAAAGGGACACTTATGTCACATACCAACGGTTAAATACTATAGAATCTTTAGAGGGATATGGAAAGCTAAGAGGCAAAATTAAAAAGGATATTAGGAATGCTAAGAAAGAGCACGAGAAATTCTTGGCCAGTAAAATTAAGGAAAACCCTAAGATGTTCTATAAATATATTAAGAATAAGAGGGTAACTAAAGAAAGGGTAGGGCCTATTAGAGACCATGAGGGTAATCTTTGTGTGGAAGTGGAAGATGTGGGTAGGGTTCTTAACGAATACTTTGCATCTGTTTTCATAAAGGAAAGGAGTAATGCAGATACTGCTATCGAGGAGGAGTGTGATATTCTGGATTAAATAAATATAGTGAGAGAGGAAATATTAATGGGTTTAGCAGCTTTGAAAGTAGCTAAGTCCCCAGGCCTGGATGAAATGCATCCCATGCTGTTGAGTGAAGTAAAAGAGGAAATAGCAGAGGCCTTGACCTTCATTTTCCAGTCCTCTGTGGATCTGGGCATGGTGCCGGAGGATTGGAGGAAGGCCTTGTTTAAGGGAGAGAGGGATAGGCCGGGTAATTACAGGTCTGTCAGCCTAACCTCAGTGGTGGGAAAATTATGGAAAAAATCCTGAAAGACAGGAAAAATCTACATTTGAAAAGGCAAGGATTAATTAGGGAAAGTCAGCACGGATTTGTTAAGGGAAGATCATGTTTGACTAACCTGATTGAGTTTTTTGAGGAAGTAACCAAGAGGGTCGATGAGGGTAGTGCGTACGATGTAGTATATATGGACTTTAGCAAGGCTTTTGATAAGGTCCCACATGGTAGACTGGTCATGAAGGTTAAAGCCCATGGGATCCAGGGCAAAGTGGCAAGTTGGATCCAAAATAGGCTTGGAGGTAGGAAGCAAAGGGTAATGATTGATGGATGTTTTTGTGACTGGAAGGATGTTTCCAGTGGGGTTCCGCAGGGCTCAGTACTGGGTCCCTTGCTGTTTGTGGTATATATCAATGATTTAGATTTGAATATAGGGAGTATGATTAAGAAGTTTGCAGACGACACTAAAATTGGCTGTGTGGTTGATAATGAAGAGGAAAGTCATGGGCTGCAGGAAGATATCAATCTACTGGTCATGTGGGCAGAGAAGTGGCAAATGGAATTTAATTCAGAGAAGTGTGAGGTGATGCACTTTGGGAGGGCTAATAAGGAAAGGGTATACACATTAAGCAGCAGGCCACTTAATAGTGTAGATAAACAAAGGGACCTTGGAGTGCTTGTCCACAGAACCCTGAATGTAACAGGCCAGGAGGATAAGGTGGTTAAGAAGGCATACGGAATGCTTGTCTTTATTGGCCGAGGCATAGAATATAAGAGCAGGGAGGTTATGCTTAAATGGTATAATATTTAGATTAGGCCACAGCTGGAGTACTGCGTGCAGTTCTGGTCACCGTATTATAGGAAGGACGTGATTGCACTAGAGAGGATGCAGAGGAGATTTACTAGGATGCTGCCTGGAATGGAGAATCTTAGTTATGAGGACAGATTGGATAGGCTGGATTTATTCTCATTGGAACAGAGGAGGTTGAGAGGAGGCCTCATTGACGTGTACAAAATATTGAGGGGCCTGGACATAGTGGATAGTAAGGGTCTATTTCCATTGGTGGAAGGGTCTATTACCAGGGGGCATAGTTTTAAGGTGGTTGGTGGAAGGTTTAGAAGGGATTTGAGGGGGGGCTTCTTTACGCAGAGGGTTGTGGGGATCTGGAACTCGCTGCCTGGAAGAGTGGTGGATGCAGAAACCCTCACCACTTTTAAGAGATGGCTGGATGGGCACTTAAAGTGCAGTAACCTGCAGGGTTACAGACCTAGAGCTGGTAATTGGGATTAGACTGGATGTCCTTTTGTTGGATGGCGAAGATATAATGCTAAGTACTGCAGAGAATCGAATATGGCCAGGGTGATCTCCTGTACTAGTTTTGATCGCCTGGATGGGTTGGAGAGGAATTTTCCCAGATTTTTTCTCCCTAAATTGGCCTGGGTTTTTATCTGGTTTTTGCCTCTCCCAGGAGATCACATGGCTCCGGTTGGGATGGGGTGTAGAATGTTACAGAATAAGGGGTGTCGCAGTTGTGTGAGGTGGACTGGTTGGGCTGGGTGCTCTTTGCCTTTCCGTTATTGTTCATAGGTTTATATGTAACCTTTAAGACTGCTGACCAAGGGCTGTGCAGCTCTTTGTCGGCCGGCGCGGACACGATGGGCTGAAATGGCCTCCTTCTGCGCTGTAAATTTCTATGTTTCTATGTTTCATGCTCATGATTTACGAGATAAAATATGCCGGACCAGAAGTAAGCCATATCTCATAGCTCGCATGGAAAGCGTAAGAGCAAGTGGGGGAATGGTGGGTAATGTGCAGAGTCGAAAGAATGCAAAAAAACTAAATTCATAAACTTAGGAATTTTCTTGTCGTACCATATCAGTACATATATGTGTGTCTTCCTGGAAATGGGCAATGAAACCAAAATTTCCACTAAGGTTTAGCAGTGACTAGCATTTTATAGTAACTTGGCAGAAGGCCATTTTTCTCAAGTTGTTGTTTAGAAAAATTGTAGCATTTTGGAAGGCAACCTTGTTATTGCTCATTTCTGTTGAAATAAATCAAGCGCATTCAAACAAAATTGGGCAAATTAAATATAACGGCTAATAAATGACAGATGGATTTTAGTGCAGATAAATATAAGGCCAAAGATATTAGAAGAAGGAACATGAAAATATGTACAAGATGAGGAAATGTCCATTGGAAAAGGGGAAAGTGGCTATTACTCCTTATTATATGTATCCTAAGTCAAGGAATGCATTTAAATCTAAATTGAAAAAAGTTACATGAACTTTATTTAGATCATTTTTGAACTACCATGTACACTCTAGGGTATTTAACCTTCTAAAGGACATTGATGATTGTAAGGGTTTAAGAGAAGGTCAAGAAGGATGATTCCCGCACTTCACGGGTCAAAATTCAGTTGCTATGCCAGCTGATACCGCCTGAGTGAGGCGGCAGTGGGACATGGACAGGTGGCTGCCGGCATTATTCGTGGGTGCCGCCTGATGGGAAATTCGGTTGTCCTTTTTCAAGGGCGTAAAGATTTGCCGCCTCGCCGACTACCGCCATGGAAATCATGACGTCAGTACGCGTGCAACGCCTCCTTGGCGCCACTCTCGCCAATTTCACTTTTGCCGCCTCTGTTACCGGATGACACCTGAAAAAGTTGCCGTGCACAAGGTGGGGAAACTAATCCGGGGCATTATTTAAAAGGAGTTGCAGCCGGCACAGAAAGTTCGCTGTCGGTGCTGCGTTGGATGCTCACACAGTTCGAAGGTGCTGGCATCCAGCGATTACTGATTCCTAAGGCTTCAGTACTAGTATTTCGGTGACATTGGTGGATTCAATACCGGATAAGTTTGGAACTAGCATATCGCTGCTACCTGTTATGGGGGCAGTGATCGCACACCATGTCATCCTGCTGCAAAGACTTGAAAGGCGTCGGCTGCAAAGACGTGTTTGGGCAAATGTGGATGCTTTCCAGAGGAGAGACCCCAGACAGCGGGGCAGGAGGCCGTATGGTCACAGGGTTTACCGTGCGCATTATCCTTACCTTGACATGTCCGAGGAGCTGTGTCTAAGAAAGCTGAGGTTCCGCAAGGAGGTGACGGAGCTGTGCCACCTCCTGCAGACAAACCTGGCAGCTGACATCGACACCAGGACCTCGGCAGTGAAAGGAACAGTAGCCCTCAACTTCAATGCTACCGGCTCCTTCCAGTCTCCTGTAGGCAATATATGCAACATCTCGCAGTTTGCAGTACATTGCTGCATTCAGCAGGTGACCAACACTCTCTACACCAAACTAATTGACTACATCAAGTTCAGCATGTCCGGGGAAACATAGAAATATAGAAAATAGGTGCAGAAGTAGGCCATTCGGCTCTTCAAGCCTGCACCACCATTCAATAAGATCATGGCTGATCATTCCCTCAGTATCCCTTTCCTGATTTCTCTCCATAACCCTTGATCCCCTTAGCCATAAGGGCCATATCTAACTCCCTCTTGAATATATCCAATGAACTGGCATCAACAACTTTCTGCGGCAGGGAATTCCACAGTTTAACAACTCTCTGAGTGAAGAAGTTTCTCCTCATCTCAGTCCTAAATGGCCTACTCCTTATCCTAAGACTGTGTCCCCTGGTTCTGGACTTCCCCAACATCAGGAACATTTGACCCGCATCTAACCTGTCCCGTCCCGTCAGAATCTTATATGTTTCTATGAGATCCCCTCTCATCCTTCTAAACTCCAATGTATAAAGGCCCAGTTGATCCAGTCTCTCCTCATATGTCAGTCCTGCCATCCCGGGAATCAGTCTGGTGAACCTTCGCTGCATTCTCTCAATAGCAAGAACGTCCTTTCTCAGATTAGGATACCAAAACTGAACAGAATATTCCAGGTGAGGCCTCACCAAGGCCCTGTACAACTTCAGTAAGACCTCCCTGCTCCTATACTCAAATCCCCTAGCTATGAAGGCCAACATACCATTTGCCTTCTTCACCGCCTGCTGTACCTGCATGCCAACTTTCAATGACTGATGAACCATGACACCCAGGTCTCATTGCACCTCCCCTTTTCCTAATCTGTCTCCATTCAGATAATATTCTGTCTTCGCGTTTTTGCCCCCAAAGTGGATAACCTCACATTTATCCACGTTATACTGCATCTGCCATGCATTTGCCCATTCACCTAACCTGTCCAAGCCACCCTGCAGCCTCCTAGCGTCCCCCTCACAGCTCACACCGCCACCCAGTTTAGTGTCATCTGCAAACTTGGAGATATTACACTCAATTCCTTCATCCAAATCATTGATGTATATTGTAAAGAGCTGGGATCCCAGCACTGAGCCCTGCGGCACTCCACGAGTCACTGCCTGCGATTCTGAAAAGGATGAGCGCTTCAGTGGCTTCGCCAGGATAGCGGGCTTCCCCATGGTTCAGCGGGCCATTGATTGTACGCATGTGGCATTGAGGGCCCCGCCCCAAGATGTGAGAGCTGTTTTGGAATCGCAAGGGATACCACTCACTCAACATTCAGCTGGTCTGCGATCACAGGCAGATGATCCTCGCTGTCAATGCCCGCTATCGTGGCAGCTGCCACGATGCCTTCATCCTGCAGGAGAGCAGTGTGCCACGACTCTTCCAGCCACCGCATGAAGGCCGTGGCTGGCTCCTCGGCGACAAAGGATATGGTGTTGCCACCTGGCTCATGATACCCCTCCGCAATTCCACCACACCTGCCGAACAGCGCTGTAACAGTTGCCATATCACAACCAAGACCATTTTAGAGCAAACTATCAGGGTCCTGAAGCAGCGTTTCTACTGCCTTGACCGCTCTGAGGGGCATTTCAGTACTCAACTGATAGCGTCTCCATCTTCACCATTATGTGCTGCATGCTGCACAACCTGGTCATTATGAGGGGCCAGCCATTACCACCAGAGATGGATGATCCACCTCAGGAAGACAACGACGATGAGGAGGAAGACGAGGAGGAGGCAGCCTGACACTGCTGCGGCTGGATGGGCTGCTCGTCCGAGACTCATTGCCCAGCGATTCCAGTGAATGAATCAAGATGTGCCGATTTGCCAGCCTATATACCTCGTCATCTACTAAACACATGGCTGCCCACCCTGCAACCCTCCGTGTATATCAATCGCAGGACAATAATGTGAAGAATGTAAACTTTGTTTATTTTACACATAAATAATAGTGTGCTGAAAACAATCACAAGACAACGGCTTCAACCCTCCCCAAAAAAATCATACCCACAGGACCCCTTCAAACATTCTTAACCACAGTCACTGAAACTATTGACATTAGTTCACTTTCCAACAAGATAACCATCTCTGGCGACTAGCAAACAATTGTTTATTCGTTCATCCAAGTGCAACAATTTACATCAGCTCACATTCCATCAAGGTAGCCATCTCTAGTGACTATCTAGCAATTGTTTGCTGGGTCATACAAGTGCAACTAGTTATATGATTTCATATCTTAACAAGGTGAGGATATGTTGCCACCTTCCCACAGCTCTTTATTTGCTCTTATAGAGTGTTTTACCACCCCTTCCCTTCTCCCCCTCCCACGCCTACTGCTCCTCCTCAATGGAGTCTCAGGCCAGAGCAAGGTTGGTAGTTAGTTGCTGACTTGGAGCTGCAGCCACACATGATGGTCTAGCGGGAAGTCCCCGACCAGTCAGGCCCTGAAGGCCCGGCTGCACCTTCCTCACCTCAGCATAGGCGGCAGCACTGTTTTGGATGGGGTGCAGAGAGCGGCAGGTGCAAAGGCGGAATGATGTCGTCCTGAGAGATGACATCACGTTCTAACAGGCCCGACAGGTTCTGGGGCAGAGCCTCATCATCTGCAGCAATCTGGGTGAGCACAGATTGCTGCTCTGGTTGGGCAAGGTTGGGTCCCCGTTGATAGAGCTGCAGACAGAATAGCAGCGGCCAGTACGTATGTGGAATCAAGTTGCCTCTGCATTAAGACTGACTGCGTCTGCAGCACAGTACAGAGCTGATTGATGCCACCACGCATTGGCCACATTACAGCCTGCAGGCCTACAATAGCATCGGCCTGGTGCTCAATGGCTACTGCCACATCAGCCATAGCCCCCATATCTGAGACCCCATGGTCACAGGTTGCGTCCAACACCCATTGGTATCTACCAAGGATAGACAACTACAGGGATTGTCTTGTGTCAACCTCTAGGTCTGGCTCATCATCAGAGTGCTGCTGAGCATCACTTAGGCGCGCACTCAACCTCTGGGGAGCTGGCCCCCAGGCTTCCCCTCTCCTGTGGCATTCTGTAGGCCACTGGGTCCCAGAGCATCAACCACCTCTGCCTCCCCGACCACCCCTTCGTCAACAAACTCTCAGATGCCACTGGCTCCTGAGTGACATCGAACAAGGTGTCTTCATCCTCCTCCTCCTTGGCAGCATTTGAATCTGTGGAAGGCTGACGTGAAGGCCCCTGTGCGTCTGGTTGATCATCTGATAGCACAAACTCATAGAAGACTGGTTACCTGCAGGGGAGGGGGCCAGGAGTGGTGAAGGCATTCAAGAATGCCAGTCTCATGGAAAGAGCTGAAAGATTGTGGAATCAGGCTAAGTGGCCTGCCTGACACTGCAGAGGAACTCAACATACCATCAGTGTACTGAAGTGCCTTACATAGTTCAGTACATGTTACTGTATGAGAGTCTTCACAGCTCCAGGCAAATTCCATTCACTATGTGAAATTGCTGTTGCAATGCTTGAATTAGGGGGGCCAGGACCTAACATTAACGGGGAGGCTACCATCTTCCAGACGCATAACACTGAGGCGTTAACAACATCAGAGGTGCGTCTGCTGAACCCAGTAGCAAGGTTAACAGCGCATGCAAGCCTTCGCAGTGGGTGAGGCTTCAAATGGGAATCTTGCATCTGGCTTCAGCCACATAAAGCATGGATTCTGAAACACTACATTGAACAGAGAGTGCACAGTGAGATCAGAGCATAGCATGTTGATGTTTAAAATTAAAGATACTCGCCCTCACCAACCACGTCATGTCATCCAACTTTTTTCGGCATTGAGTGGCTGTCCTGGCCACCATCTCACTCGCAGAAACTCGTTCTGCAACCTCCCTCCATAGCCGTCTGTAGGTTTGTGGTTGTTGTCTCCTCCCGGCTTCTGTCCTGAGCAACTCCTGCCGCCTCTCCAGGGCATCAAGGAATGCATCCACTGCGGCGTCCGAGAACCGGTGGGCACGCTGGTGAGCTGCTGCTGCTGGGTCTGCCATGCTCACCGTATAGTGAGTGTGTAGGAAGCGAAGGCATTGAGGTGCTCAATCAACGCCTCAATGGAATCCAGGTGGCGCCACTATGTGTGTGTGGCGCAGCTCCAAATGCTGTCTACCTAAAGCCCGGATGTAGAGGCCCCGCTTAACGGCCTACTCAACGCCACTTACCGCCCTCCAGGTAAGTGTGCAATGCTATGATTTTACGCTGCAATCTACTTTTCAGACAGCAGAACTGAATTTCATGTTTGGGGGCCACGCCTGGTGGGAAAAAATCCTCTCAGCTGATGACACCGCCTTAAAATCGGCAGTACCGAATTTCGACCCCTTAGTGTTTAAAGTTATGGAGAGAAATTTACAAAGCTGAACTTGTTTCATTAGAAAATAAAGGTGATCAAGAGGAAACATGATAACGGTTTTCAAAGTACTGAGAACCGGTTAATGCAGGTGACAGTGGATTAATTAACTTGGACTTTCAGTGCAGAATCAGAGGAAGCAGGTATAACATTGACAAGCATCAAACAAGATACAAAATCTTTTTTTTTGTTGTGTCACAAGACTGGATTTCGAATTGGTGTTATTTTATCTAAACTACAATCTAAACTGATTAGAACTGGAAACCTTTCTGGCAAAGAATAGCTTTGAGGGTATAAGGACAAACACAGGTAGCGGTGATCAAGAAAGAAAAAAGGAAATAACTTGCATTTATGTAGCACCTTTCACATCCTCAAGACATCCCAAAGTGCTTCATAGCCAATGAAACACTTTTGAAGTATAGTCACTGTGGTTATCTAGGCATATGCACAGCCAATTGCACACAACAAGGTCCCACAAACAACAATGAGAGAAATGACCAGATAATCTGTTTTAGTTATGTTGACCACCATCTGGAGAACCCCCGTACTCTTCTTATCTGGAAGACTGGAGAAACTGGGGTTATTCTCTTTAAGGAAGGGAAGGTTAAGAGGAGATTTGATAGAGGTGTTCAATATAATTGTATTCACTGGAGTTCAGGAGAATGAGAGGGGACCTCATAGAAACATATAAAATTCTGACGGGGTTAGACAGGTTAGATGCAGGAAGAATGTTCCCAATGTTGGGGAAGTCCAGAACCAGGGGTCACAGTCTAAGGATAAGGGGTAAGCCATTTAGGACCGAGATGCGGAGGAACTTCTTCACCCAGAGAGTGGTGAACCTGTGGAATTCTCTACCACAGAAAGTTGTTGAGGCCAATTCACTAAATATATTCAAAAAGGAGTTAGATGAGGTCCTTACTGCTAGGGGGATCAAGGGGTATGGCGAGAAAGCAGGAATGGGGTACTGAAGTTGAATGTTCAGCCATGAACTCATTGAATGGCGGTGCAGGCTAGAAGGGCCGAATGGCCTACTCCTGCACCTATTTTCTATGTTTCTATAATGAAGGGTTTTGATAGAATAAATGAGGAGAAACTGCTTCCAGTGACAGAAGGGTCAGTAACCAGAGGACACAGACTTAAGGTAATTGGCAAAAGAACCAGAGGTGACCTGAGCAAGCTGTTATGATCTGCAATGCACTGCCTGAAAGGGTGCTGGAAGCAGGTTCAATCGGAACTTTCAAAAGGGAATAAATACTTGAAGGTAAATTTTTTTGTAGGGCTATGGGGAAACAGCAGGAGAATGGGACTAATTGGATAGCTCTTTCAAAGAGCTGGCACAGACACGATGGGCCGAATGGCCTACTTCTGTGTTGTATCATATAATGATTCTTTGAATAACGCTATGGGACTTTTTACATCCACCTGAAAGATGGCATCTCTGGCAGTGCAGCACTCCCTCAGTACTGCACTGAAGTACCAGCATAGACTATGTACTCGAGTCTCTGGAGTGCAGCTTGAATCCATGACTTTTGACTCAGAGATGAGCGTGCTACCACTAAGCCAAGGCTATCATTCAAATCCTGTGTCAAAGAAGACAACTGCTTAATGTAGAACGTAAAATTTGATAGTCATTCTGGAGTTGGTTTATGTTGTCGCTGAGTAGTGGGATGAGGAGAGAAGCAAAGAGAACCTTTGCAGAATCTCTCCAAACCTTTCCTGACTAAAGGGGAAAAAAGTCCAGAAGGGCAGTAATCCCCGCCATCTCAGGACAAATCAGGCAGAGCACACCCAGAAAGCACTCCGCTTGACCAGACATTGACTGGATAGGTCCAGTGTATCCATGCACAGACATACATCTTGGCAACAGCCTGAGACAGAAAGCCAACGATTGCTGCTGGCCTTCGAGAGCATTTGCTAATATGCAAAAACAGCAGCCTAAAAGATGTTGTTGGGACCTGCAAAAAGAGATACTTACCTTTCTCCTATCTCTATATTTTTTCCATCCTACCATATCTCAGATCCTATCTGAGCGAGGCTGGTCACAGGGCCTAATGCCCAGTTGTTCTTGGCGCTACTGAAAATGGTTGTTTTCCCAGCATACTGAGAGCAAAATGAGACAGGAGGCTCCATTATGATCACTGTCACTGCATTTAAATGCGATAGAAATGCTTATGCCTGCTCCATGTTCGACGGCTCTGCCGTCCTGGGAAAACCAAAGAAATCCCAAGGCAAGTTAAAGGGAGCTGGAGACCTTGCATTGTGGGTCTTTGCCCATTTCCCTCTTCTTTGAAACCAAATATCACCAGGTGCAAAGCAAAGGAAATTTGACCTGTAGAAGTCTAGGGGAATGCATTTTGTTTAATATAATCTTAGCAGGAATCTCTTAGATTTTTTTTAATGTTGATTTTATTGCTGACAGACCTTCAAGTATAGTCTCCCTCCCTGCTCGGCCACTCCAGTGATGCCAATTGGAGGAAATGTCCTGGAGCAGTGCCATTACAAACAGTGGACTGTTTGACTTTGGGGGAACCATGTTGCAGGCTATGACGTCTACTTTCTCAGGAACCAACTGTTAAGGAACAGAAAACTGGCCAGGTTTCTGCTCCTAATCGCTATCCCATTACCTCTGCTGGAACTGTGCTGTGGATGCTCAGTCATTCAGTTTTTCAAGACAGAGGTCGATACATTTGAGGGAATTATGGGATATGGGGATAGAGCAGGAAGGTGAAGTTGAGGTAAAAGATCAGCCATGATCTTGTTGAATGGCGGAGCAGGCTCGAAGGGCCAAATGGCCTACTCCAGCTCCTATTTCTTACGTTTTTAAGTTCTTTGGAAGAGGATAGGATGAGCCTTGCCTGTGGTTCTCAAATAGCTTCACTATCAAGGCTCACACATGCACCTACTTAGGCAAGGTAATTGAATCCTGACTTTTGGTCCAATTCATGTTAAAATTGCTAGCACTTTAATTCATTAACCCTATATAATATATCACGTCGAGTAACAACAAAATCATATCACGTGATTGAATATAGAATGATGTATCATGTGCCAAAGCACTTAGTATATTCAATAGAAAGTCTTAGCTGCAAGTTTTCCTTAAGCAAATGACTTCAGCTTACTTCTGTGGAAAGTTTTGTTCAGCTTCCTTTGTCAGAACATACGAGACTGATTTAGTGCTGTGAATACTACAGAGGAAACTACCCGTGTCTCGCCTGCCTTGAGCAATTGGGACACAGCATGCAAATGCCAGATGCAAAATAAGTGGTTTTGAGGGTCTCCAGAACTACTTGATTTCACAAAGACAGAAGCCACTGTGCTAGTGTGCTGGATTAGGACGCTAATAGTGAAATTTGGTTCTGTAAACTTTTTTTAAAAATGCACGCGGTATTTTTTTTTAATTAAAAAAAAATGGAACTCCATGTTGTGACACCAATATATTTTTATGCTGGGATTTGTGAGCCCCTGCCCAAACTTTTCACTAAAAAAATAATGGAAGATTTCTGTTGATTTCTTCCCAATAAAATAATTTTCCATTTGTATTTACGAATTTTAGATCATTGACTTTATGTGACAATACCTTACAGCTTCTAAAACATTCATAAGGGCCTATTCATGGGCTGACAATTGATGCAATTTTTTTTTCGGGCAAATGGCTGCAAAGCCATCTTCTTCAGGAGGCTTCCACATGTACGCTGACAATACCCAGCTCTACCTCACTACCACTTCTCTCGACCCCTCCGCAGTCTCCAAATTATGAGACTGCTTGTCCGACATCCAGTTCTGGATGAGCAGAAATTTTCTCCAATTGAGTATTGGGAAGGCCAAAGCCATTGTTTTCGGTCCCTGCCACAAACTCCGTTCCCTAGTCACTGACTCCATCCCTCTGCCCAACTTTTGTCTGAGGCTGAACCACATTGTTCGCTACATTGGGGTCATATTTGACTCTGAAATGAGCTTTCAACCACATATCTGCAGCATTACTAAGACCGCCTATTTCCAACTCCATAACGTTGCCCGTCTCTGCCTTTGCTTCAGCTCATCCGTTGCTGAAGCCCTCATCCATGCCTTTTTTCTTTACCTCTAGACTTGACTATTCCGATGCACTCCTGGCTGGCCTCCTATATTCTACCCTACGCAAACTAGAGGTGATCCAAAGCTCAGCTGCCTGTGTCCTAACTCACACCAAGCCCCGCTCACCCATCACCCCTATGTCGCTGACCTACATTGGCTCCCGGTTAAACAACGCCTTGATTTCAAAATTCCCATCCTTGTTTTCAAATCTCTTCATGGCCTCACCGCTCCCTATCGGTGTAATCTCCTTCAGTCTCACAACCCCCCGAGATGTCTGCGCTCCTTTAATTCTGCCCTCTTGAGCATCCCTGATTATAATCGCTCAACCATTGATAGCCGTGCCTTCTGTTGCCTAGGCTCTAAGCTCTGGAATTCCCTGCCTAAACCTCTCCGCCTCTCAACCTCTCTTTCCTCCTTCAAGACGCTCCTTAAAACCTACCTCTTTGACAAATTTGTTAGTCACCTGCCCTAATTTCTCCTTATGTGACTCAGTGGCAATTTTATTTTGTCTCATAATACTCCTGTGAAGCGCTTTGGGATGTTTCACTACGTTAAAGGTGCTATATAAATACAAGTTGTTGTTGTTTTTGAGGCTGTTTGAAAGAAGCATGAGTACAGTCAGATAAAGGGTTATTCGTCTGCGGGTGACATTTGTTCGTAGTGTATATTGTTCAGATAACCAATAAAATGTTGAACAGTAGAAGAAACTTCAAGTGTTTCTGTATTGGATTAGAATCAGGAATCAGTTAATTGCTACCCTCACTTTATATACTACCTGTATTAGCTCCTTACAAATATATTCACCATAAGAGGAATATGAAGAATTTAATATATAATCTACACTATATTTCCATGCATCACTATTTGCGTTTCTACGTTGTTCTTGCGTATTCCTACCTTCAAAATGTTTTGATTTAATGATTTGAGTCATTTTGTCAGATCTCTGCTAGATTTTAATGAAACTGCTAGATTCAGATAGGTATTTAACAGTCTCCCACTTCACATTAACATTCCTGTGTAATGTGTTAATACTCATGCAAGAACCTTGACATCTGGCTTTATTGTACATATGTTATAGGTTAATGGGTCTTGATTAGGCTATGAGAATTCTATTGTACATTTTCTCCTGAGACCAATGCCTGTGGTTGTTGATTCTGAATTGGCTTTGGATAGTTTTTGTACAGCATCTCTCAACCTAATATCATTGCTTTGTTGGTTATGGACTTTCAAAACTTGGATCTTTTGCTTTCCGTTTTCACTGGGTAAATAGTCTTTGCTGAAGTGTTGCCTTACATTATTTTGCAGTGCTAATTAGGCTGCTGTTATAGTGCACTCTACTCTATACTCTGTACTCTACTGGTTGAAGAGTACAAAGTGCAACCAACCGAGTTATACTACAAGTTGCAAATTGTACTGTAATGGTCAGTAGAGAGTTCTGTGTATATGTGCTGACAAGCTTGGCTGTCCGGATGGTAAAATTATAATATTTCGAAAGTGTAGACAGGAGCATCTGCTTTCTCAAAACCTTTTGAACATGTTTCTAATTAAAGTGTCCAAGAGGTCCAGTGAGAACTTTTTAAACACAGGTTGACCTTGTATTGGAATCACCACACCCCACATTATGTAAAGCGAGGCAGTGTACGACGGCCTCCATGGGAGATGTAAGGGGAGATTTTCTTTGGTCTGAAAACAAGAACACTGGATCACCTCTGTGCAGCAGTACTGGAAAATCAGGTAGATCGGAATATACACTTATAAAAGAACAGTCCCAATTTTCCTCAATCTAAATTAATCGAAAAGATCAGCTGGTTTCTTTTAGTGGTATGCTCTCCGATCCACCCAATTGTACTCTGGTGCCCAGGAAAATCTCCACGATTTGTCACAGTGATGCAAAAGTAATAGCATAATTTTATGCCTAAACTAATTGTATACAATTGGCAAAATGGCCCAAGCAGATTTGGAATAGTTTCCTTCCACTCTTATTTCCATGCCGTCTCCAACAATCCAGCTGGATTTCATTGTTTGCAAACATGCTGCACAGTGAGAATGTGTTTTGGGGAAATTGTTGGTGAGTGGTTATAGTTTGGGGGTGAAGTCGATTGGCTCACATTGGCAATTTTTGCCACATCGCCGAGTCCTGGAGGAAGCCCGGAGATTGTTGGAGGGGGTAAGGGTCTCTAGATCATCGGCAGGGTTGGACGCTCCAGATCATTGGAGGGGTTAGGGGCTCCAGATTGTCGGCGGGCTCAGGGGCTGCAAATCGTCTGAGGGGGAGAGGGGGGGGGGGTTGGAGGCCTTCGAGGGTCAGGTCGGGGTGGGGGCGGGAGGGGACGGTGGGGAGGAGATCGGAAGGATTGGGAAGGTATCCGATTGCAGGAGGTTAGTGGATCCATCAGGTAAATGGAAAGGACTTAGGTGCTGGATCCAGCTTCCCCCGTTATCCGTCCTGCCTCCTTTAAAATTGGAAGTGGGTGGGTTGGGGTCGGGATTCAGATTTTTGACACTTGAACCTCCCCCCGACTCGAAACCACCTGTTTTTGAGGGTTAAAATTCCCCCCCCCGCCAGAGTCTAAACCAGGAAGTGCAAGTTAGAATATTTATTTCAATGTAAAGTCATGTTCAGAAAGCAAAATAAAGAGGGAAATAAAGATTGGATTGAGAGAGCGAGAGCGAGAGCGTAAGAAAAAGTTTTTTTTTTAATTTTATTTTTAAAAATTCCTTTTTTTTTGAAATTCCTTTTTTTTTTAAATCTCCAACAATAATTAAAATCTGAAGGAAAGCGACTCTACACTTGTAAAAGTAAATTTTTAGTGCCAGAGAGGTTGTTTGGCAGTAATTAAGGGCTCAATTTTCCCCAGTGATTTGCGCTGGTTTTTTTTGAGCAGGCTGCTTTTTCTGGCCTAACTTAAAAATCCCCAGTTTCCCCAATCAATTTGCATCAGCATAACTCAGTTAGTTACGTTTTTTTTTTGGTAAGTTTTTTTTTCCTCAAAAGGGGCCATAACCAGCTACCTATGCCAATTCTGGACATTTAGGGAACATTGGCCAGCTGATAGTTACTCCATTTCTGCTTAGGCCAGCGTATGTGACATTTTGAGAAAACCCTTGCGGAGAGTTAAAGAAATCGGCACAGGTAAGTGAATCGGAGGCCATTCCGGCTGGGCTAGGGGCGGGAAGCGGAGTGGACCTGGACCGGCACTCACTCGGGATCGGAGAGGCTCAGCAGGGGCAGGGAGCAAACTGACCGGCACTCACTTGGGGCCACAGTGGAGCGGGACCACTTCTGCATGCAGCTGCGAATTTTCAACACACAGCAATCCTTCTGGCACACACACACAACTTGTTCTTTAAAAATGGCCAATTGCCAACTCTGAGCTCTACTGCGAATGCGCAGCCAATTTAGCGACGTCAAGAACGTCAGTTTTTTCCCCCGCGCATGCGCAGAAGGCCCGGCTGCTTTTTCCGGCGCAGACTCCACCCACGAAGTGACTGGCCACGCTGCGCGACTCCAGATTACAGCACAAACATCGGGGAAAGTTCGGACATGTTTTCTGGCGCATTTCTGAACCTAAATAAGTGGCGCAACTCTAGCAATACGCGAGAAAACGGGAAATTGAGCCCTAAGACTTACCACACCGTTAAAAACTCACTTACATTTGAATGGACAAGCCCTAACTTTTTCTGGTACGGTTAGTGGATAAGAACCGCATGTATGTGAATGCCGAGTCTCTTGACGAGGTATTTTTCGAGTGAAGCTTGTGGAAGAACTAGGCAACTGAGAAAGCAACTTCCTAATTTCCACGTTTAACTGCGGGGCGGGCGTTTAGAAGTTGCTGTCCGATTTACCCCTTTAAAACAGCGAGCGCCGATAGCCTCACCGTTAAGCGAGTCCCAGGGGGGGCAGAGAAAATGCTTCAAGGACACCGTCAAAGCCTCCGTGAAAAAATGTAACAATCTCCACCGACTCTTGACAATCCCTGGCCCAGGACCACTCAAACTGGAGAAGGAGCATTCAGGAAGGGGCCGAACACTTTGAGTCTCTTCGCCAGGAGCACATGGAAGTCGGGCGCAAACAGCGGAAGGAGCGTACGACAACCTAGGCACCCCACCCACCCGTTACTTCAACAACCACCTGCCGCACCTGTGACAGAGACCCTAGATCCCGCATTGGACTCATTAGTCGCCTTAAACTCATTTTAGTGTGGAAGCAAGTCATCCTCAACTCCGGGGGACTGCCTAAGAAGAAGGAGGGAGTATTCTTACTGCAGAATCCAGCCCATGACTTTTAAGGAAAATGAATAAAGGATTAGCTTTAATATAAAAAAAAAAGGAAAGAAAAGCAAATACTGGAAATGAACAGCAGTCCTGTTAGATGCAGAAGAGGTTAATATTTCCAGTGTTGGCCCTTCCCCTGACAACTGCATTTTCTGTTTTTCTCCTTTTTTTATCTCAAACTTTTATAATGATGGAAATGCGCCCTGAAGCAGCTGGCTTTGCCATCTTTTGCAACATCCATAAGCAGTCAGGAGATGTAGCTGGTGGACCAAGGTGTGCTAATACGGCACGAGTTTTGAGGTTTGCTTTGTTCCAGATCAAAATGAATAGAAAACCTCAATAATTAATGGTTCCGCAACATAAGACACGGAAGTAAATAGAACAGTAACTTTTATTAGCAAAAATCTAAATGGATAGGATAGATAGCAACTCCAAGATCATTTTATAAATGGAAATACTATCCGGGAAGAGACAAAGAAGCACTCTAAAGAATAAAAAGCACGGACACAGATTATCCTGAGAATGCAAAAATTCCAGCCTCAATTCCAGAAATCGATTGTCCTAACTTTAAATAATAAGATGGAGAGAACCTGAACGGGTCACAGAGGATTAAATACTGCAACCACTTTTAAACATGTAATGAATCATTTATGGGAGGATAAACATACCAGTGTTATTTGTAAACTGACTAATTGCTTTATTTTTCATGAAATGTATTTGAAATATACATGCTGTGTAACAAAAGAACAGAAAATACTGGAAATACACAGATTGTAAGAGAACACCTGCAAGGAATAAGTCGAACCTGATATGGCCATCTCTGACCACTTCCTCATATCGCTGTCCACCCACATCCCCCTTTCACCCGCCCCACCCCTACCTCCTTCTGTATCCGCCCCTGGAAAAAACTCTCTCCCAACTCTGACAGCTGCACTTATCAACTCCCACTGTCCAGCCTTTGTCCCTCCATTCACCGGGACATTTCTGCAGCTACCGATCTGCTCAATCACGCCCTCACCACCACCTTTGATGCCCTAGTCCCTGTTAAAACAGTTATTCTCTCTCACCCTGGCCATTCCCCCTGGTACAGCCCTGATCTTCGCCCCCTCACAGGGATGTAGATGGATGTGGCGGACAACTGGTTTAGCCATTCACCGCCAGATCTGATTAGACCACATAAAACACTATCGGGTCCTGCTCTCATCTGCCAAAAAGGCTCACTATTCCAGAATCATTCTGGAACGTAAAGCTAAACCCCGGCTTCTATTTTCCACTGCTAAGCATCTTTTTAAACCCCTCTCCCAGTCTCCACGCTCACCTCCGACAATAAGTGTCAGGAGCTCATGGCCTTCTTTGTCTCTAAGATTGAGACCATCTGATCGGCTGTCTCTGCCTCTATCTTTCCTTCCCCGCGCCCACCGGGCCAAACTTCCACTAAGGAAGCCCCCTGCCCTAGCCCTGACCTCACATCTTTCTCCAGTTTCTCTCCAATCACCCCTCATGGCCTTTCCGAGCTCATCCTGTCCATGAGACCCACTTTCTGCTCCCTTGACCCTATTTCCACCAAACTGCTGACCACCCAACTTCCTTTTCTGGCTCCCATATTAGCTGACATTGTTAATGGCTCTCTCTCCTCAGGTACTGTCCCCCTCTCCCTCAAATCTGCCGTCATCAGCCCTCTCCTCAAAAAAAACACCATTGATCCCTCCGTCCATGCAAACTACTGCCCCATCTCCAACCACCCTTTCCTCTCCAAAGTTCTTGAAGGTGTTGTCGCCTCCCTAATCTGTGTCCATCTTTCCCGCAATTCCATGCTTGAATCTCTGCAATCCTGTTTCCGTGCCTGCCACAGTACCGAAACGGCTCTCATGAATGTCACAAATGACATCCTTAGTAACTGTGACAAAGGCAAACTATCCCACCTCATCCTTCTTGACTTGTCTGCAGCCTTTGACACTGTTGACCACTCTATCCTTTTCCCAAGCCTTTCCATTGTTGTCCAGCTGGGGTGGACTGCACTCGCCTGGTTCCATCCTTATCTATCTAATCGTAGCCAGAGAATCACCGACAACGGGTTCTCTTTCCACTCCCGCATCATTACCTCTGATGTCCCCAAGGATCTTTCCTTGGCCCCCTCCTATTTCTCATGCTGCCCCTTGATGACATCATCTGGAAACACAGCGGCAGTTTCCACATGTACGCTGATGACACCCAGCTCTACCTCACTACCACATCTCTCGATCCCTCCACGGTCTCTAAACTGTCAGACGGCTTGTCCGACATCCAGTTCTGGATGAGCAGAAATGTTTTCCAATTCAATATTGGGAAGACCGAAGCCATTGTTTTTGGTCCCCGCCACAAACTCTATTTCCTAGCCACTGACTCCATCCCGCTCCCCAACTCCTGTCTGAGACTGAACGAGACTTTTCACAACCTTGGTGTCATATTTGACCCTGAAATGAGCTTTCGACCCATATCCACTGCATAACTAAGACCGCCTATTTCCACCTCCGTAACATCGCCCAGCTCCGCCCTTGCCTCAGCTCATCTGCTGCTGAAGCCCTCATCCATGTCTTTGTTACCTCTAGACTTGACTATTGCAATGCACTCCTGGCTGGCCTCCCACATTCTACCCTACATAAACTAGAGGTGACCCAAAACTCGACTGCCCGTGTCCTAACTCGCATCAAGTCCCATTCACCCATCATCCCTGTGCTCGCTGACTTATAATGGCTCCCGGTAAAGCAACGCCTCGATTTCAAAGTTCTCATCCTTATTTTGAAATCACTCCAAGGCCTCGCCCCTCCCTATCTCTGTAATCTCCTTCAGCCCCACAACCCTCGCGATGTCTGCGCTCCTGAGCATCCCTGATTATAATCGCTCAACCAATGGTGGCCGTGCCTTCTGTTGCCTAGGCCCCAAGCTAAGGAACTCTGCCTCTCTACCTCTCTTTCCTCCTTCAAGACTCTCCTGAAAACATACCTCTTTGACCAAGCTTTTGGTCACCTGCGCTTATTTCTATTTATGCGGCTCGGTGTCAAATTTTTATCACATAATCCTCCTGTGAAGCGCCTTGGGACGTTTCACTACGTTAAAGGCGCTATATAAATACAAGTTGTTGTTGTTAACATCTTGGGTATAACCCTTTGTCAGATCTAAAACCTGAAAGAGAAGCAAACGTTTTAGTAAGGTTGGGGAAAACAACTCTAAGCCAGGAAAAAGTCAAAACATGGGAGAAAGAAAGAAAAAAAAAATCCTTATAGTTGCAGGAGGCCCTAAATGAAAACAGAATGCTGGAAATACGCAGTGGGCTCTGCCAGTCCCGAAAACTTTAAAGAAGGCCAAGACGCAGACTCTGCCTCCCTTCCGCCAAGTGGAACATTTTTAGTAACTTCAGACTTTGGCCACGTTACCTATTTTCTTTACAGCTGGGGGTGTTGGTGATGTCGGGAAGGTATGTTGGTGTATTGGAGGGGGAAGGAGGGGAGGCAAGTTTATGTTTCAAGGGTGCACCTTTCGTGAGAACACAGCTCTGGCTGAAAGCATTTTCAAAAAAAGAATAACTGCCTTCTACAACGCTATGATTAATATACTGGTTGCCGCAAAATCTTTGAGACATCTATACGATACAAGCGCATTGATTAGAGACAGATGGTGTTTTATCAACTATTGCCTCATTTTTAGATCTCTTTATACTTCAAGTCATATTCACAAACACTCAAAATGAATTAAATGTTCAGTTCATAATCTGTGTCTTACCTCAAAATTTAACTCTAAAGTTCAGGAAACTAATTATGAATTTATGGAGTATTTATGTTACAGATTTAGGGCCATTTGAGAGAATTGTTTCTTTTATCATACTTTTTTTCAATGTTCCCGAAAAGTATCATTGTACTCAAAGAAAGAAAATTCAGACGGTGTATGGATTCTCTAAAGCGTATATGAGAGTCCCATTTAAAAAGTTGTTGAACTGCAACAAAATGTTGTTATTATTAGTAACAAGTTTCATTGGGAGAATCAAAGTGCATTTTTTTCTTTTTGGTCTACTTTGAACTATCACTGTATATACAGGTGCAGCAGCTAAAATCCGGGACCCTCGGGACCGAGGCCGTTCTGGATTCCAGGCTTTTCCAGATTTTCGATTTGCTTTCTGACGTTACGAGTCCGGAAACACCAGAGCCCAGGTTCTGGTATTTCCGGATTTCAGAACATCAGAGGGTGGAGGGGTGGGGCGGGGTGGAGATTCCCACCAAGGAACTGTTCGGGTCATCCGGCTCCGCCAAGGATGTTGCTGTCAGGCGGGCCCCACCAAAGAGGTTGTCAGGCAGGCCCACCAAGGAGATTGTTGTCAGGCAGGCGCTGTCAAGGAGAATGTTGTCTGTTGGGCCCCGCCAAGGAGGTCGTTGGGCGGGCCGGTGAGGAGACCCCGAGGTAAGGGCAGCGGTGGTGAGGCGAGCGGGGTGAGGCGAATGGCGGCGAGGCCCGAGGTTGGCCAGCGGTGGGGTCTCGAGGTCATTGGGTCTGGATTCCGGAACATTTTATGGATTCCGGACGACTCTGCCACTGATCGGTCCGGATTCCAGATTTTTGACGCTGCACTTGTATGATAATCATGAGGTATTTTAAAAGCAGAAGGAATAAGCGAGCAAGGGACCCATATTCTGACGGCGAGCTTATATTCTCTGGCGCCATGTTCTGCCACCAGGGAGCTAATCCCCTGAAGTCCCAAGGGATCCCAGCATCCCTTGGGAGCACTGTATATAAGCCGGCCAGTAAGGCCTGTTCCTCACTCTGGAGTGTCTTATTAAAGACTGAGGTCACTGTTACTTTAACCTCCCTGTTTGCAGCCTCATCTGTGTTAGGAACACAATAACTGGCAACGAGAATATGAATTCAACGCAAAGGTGCAGCAAACTGTGGGCATCCTGGAGAAGTTCTCGGAGGGTGAGGACTGGGAAGCCTATGTTGAACGGCTAGACCAGTACATTGTAGCCAACGAGCTGGACGGAGAAGGAAGTGCTGCAAAAAGGAGAGCGGTCCTCCTCAGTCTGCGGGGCACTGACCTACAGCCTCATGAAAAATCTTCTGGCTCCGGTGAAACCCACAGATAAGTTGTATAAGGAGCTGTGTACACTGGCTCGGGAGCATCTTAACCTGAGGGAGAGCATGCTGATGGGGAGGTATCGGTTCTACACGTGCCAGCGATCTGAAGATCAGGAAGTGGCGAGTTACGTCGCCGAGCTAAGGCAACTTGCAGGACAATGTGAGTTTGATGGCTACCTGGAGCAAATGCTGAGAGACTTTTTTGTACTGGGCATTGGCCACGAGACCATCCTACGAAAACTTTTGACTGTAGAGACACCGACCCTCAGTAAGGCCATTGCGATAGCATAAGTTTTATGTCCACCAGTGATAACAGCAAACAAATTTCTCAGCACACAAGTGCTAGCAATGTTCATAAATTAACTGGAACTGTGTTTGTGAGCAGAAATGTACAGGGCAGAACCCACGAGTCTGCAACTGCCAGCAGGCCTCAGGTGACCCAGATGATTCAGAGTCCCCAACAAAGGATGAATGCAAGGCAATTCACACCTTGTTGGCGTTGTGGAGGCTTCCATTCAGCCTATTCATGCCGCTTCAATAGGTATGTTTGCAAGAGCTGTGGAACAATGGGGCACCTCCAACAAGCTGCAAGCTCTGCAAAACCTGCTAACCACCACGTGGCAGGGGAAGATCAGTCCATGGTGGATCAAAGCAATTTCGAGCCACAGAGAGAGGAGGCAGATGCTGAAGTACACAGGGTGCACACATTTTCGACGAAATGTCCATCTATAATGCTAAACGTAAAATTGAATGGCTTACCCGAAGCCATGGAACTGGACACTGGCGCTAGCCAATCCATCATGAGTAAATATGTTTCAGAGACTATGGTGCAACAAGGCATTCAGACCAGCCCTGAGCCCCATCCACACAAAACTGAGAACGTACATCAAAGAGCTTATCACTGTCCTGGGAAGCGCCATGGTCAAGGTCACCTATGAGGGCATGGTGCACGAACTCCCACTCTGGATTGTCCCGGGCGATGGCACCACACTGCTTGGAAGGAGCTGGCTGGGCAAAATCCGCTGGAACTAGGATGACATCCGAGCGCTATCACATGTCGATGAGGCCTCATGTACCCAGGTTCTTAAGAAATTTCCTTCCCGTTTTGAGCCAGACATTGGAAACTTTTCCGGGGTGAAGGTGCGGATCCACTTGGTCCCAAAGGCATGACCCATTCACCACAAGGCGCGAGCGGCACCTCATATGATGAGGGAGAGAGTGGAAATCGAGCTGGACAGGCTGCAATGCGAGGGCATCATCTTCCCAGTGGAATTCAGCGAGTGGGCCAGCCCAATTGTTCCAGTACTCAAAAGTGATGGCACGGTCAGGGTGTGCGGCAATTATAAAGTAACTATTAATTGTTTCTCGCTACAGGACCAATACCTGCTACCGAAGGCAGACGACCCATTTGCAACGCTGGCAGGAGGCAAGAGGTTCACCAAGCTCGACCTGACTTCGCCCTACATGATGCAGGAGCTGGAGGAGTCTTCGAAGGGCCTCACCTGCATCAACACGCACAAGGGACTGTTCATCGACAACAGATGCCCGTTTGGAATTCGATCGGCTACAGCGGTCTTCCAGAGAAACATGGAGAGCCTACTCAAGTCTGTACCACACACTGTGGTCTTTCAGGACGACATATTGGTCACAGGTCGGGTCACCGCCAAGCATCTACAAAACTGCAGTAGGTCCTCCAGCGACTGGATCGCGTAGGGCTGTGGCTGAAAAGGTCGAAAGGCGTCTTCATGGCAACAGAAGTGGAGTTTTTGGGGAGAAAGATCGTGGCGGACGGCATTCGGCCCACAGAAGCCAAGACAGAGGCTATCAGGAACGCGCCCAGGCCACAGAATGTCACGGAGCTGCAGTCGTTCCTGGGACTCCTCAAATATTTTGTTAACTTCCTACCGGGGTTAAGCACCCTTTTAGAGCCCCTACATGTGTTATTGCGCAAAGGTGAGAACTGGGTATGGGGAAACAAACCAAGTAATTGCTTTTGAGAAAGCCAGAAACATTTTATGCTCCAACAAGCTGCTTGTATTGTATAACCGTGTAAAAGACTTGTGCTAGCATGTGACGCGTCGTCATACAGAGTCGGATGTGTATTACAACAAGCTAACGTTGTGGGGAAGTTGCAACCTGTCGCCTATGCTGCCAGGAGCTTGTCTAAAGCCGAGAGAACCTACAGCATGATTGAGAAAGAGGCATTAGCGTGTGTGTTCAGGGTAAAGAAAATGCATCAGTACCTGTTTGGCCTCAAATTTGAGCTGGAAACCGATCACAAGCCCCTCACATCCCTGTTCGCTGAAAACAAGGGGATAAATACTAATGCCTCAGCCCGCATCCAAAGGTGGGCACTCGCGCGATCAGCATATAACTATACCATCCACCACAGGCCAGGCACCGAGAATTGTGCGGATGCTCTCAGTCGGCTACCATTGCCCACCACACGGGTGGATATGGCGCAGCCTGCAAACTTGTTGATGGTCATGGAAGCGTTTAAAAATGATTAGGACTTGGACCAGCCAAGATCCTCTGCTATCCCTAGTAAAAAACTGTGTACTGCATGGGAGCTGGGCCAGCATCCCCGTTGAAATGCAAGAGCCAATCAAGCCGTTCAAGCGGCGAAAGGACGAGCTGTCCATTCAGGCAGACTGCCTGTTGTGGGGTAACCGCGTAGTGCTACAAAAAAGGGCAGGGAAACGTTCATCTTGGATCTCCACAGCACACACCCGGGTTAGTAATGATGAAAGCGATAGCCAGATCCCACGTGTGGTGGCCCGTTATCGACTCTGACTTCGAGCCCTATGTACGGCAATGCAGCGTATGTGCTCAGTTGAGCAACGCACCCAGAGAGGCACCACTAAGTTTGTGGTCCTGGCCCTCCAGACCATGGTCGAGAATCCATGTTGACTATGCGAGCCCGTTTCTCAATAAAATGTTCCTGGTGGTGGTGGATGCTTTTTCAAAATAGATTGAATGTGAAATAATGTCGGGAAGCACCGCCACCGCCACCATTGAAAGCCTGAGGGCCATGTTTGCCACCCACAGCCTGCCTGACATACAGTGACAACGGGCCATGTTTCACCAGTGCCGAATTTAAAGAATTCATGACCCGCAATGGGATCAAACATGTCACCTCGGCCCTGTTTAAACCAGCCTCCAATGGGCAGGCAGAGCAGGCAGTACAAACCATCAAACAAAGCCTTAAAGGAGTCACAGAAGGCTCACTCTAAACCCGCCTGTCCTGAGTACTGCTCAGCTACCGCACGAGACCCCACTCACTCACAGGGGTGCCCCCGGCTGAGCTACTCATGAAAAGGACACTTAAAACCAGACTCTCGCTGGTTCACTCCAACCTGCATGATCAGGTAGAGAGCAGGCGGCAGCAACAAAATGTAAATGATGGTCGCACCACTGTGTCACGGGAAATTGATCTGAATGGGCTAAACTATGGACATGGTCCCAAGTGGATTGCGGGCACGGGGATGGCTAAAGAAGGGAATAGGGTGTTTGTAGTCCAACTAGACAATGGACAAATTTGCAGAAAGCACCTGGATCAAACGAGGCTGCAGTTCACAGACTGCCCTGAACAACTCACAGCAGACACCACCTTTTTCGAGCCCACAACACACACCCAAAGGATCAACGACACCACGCCGGACCAGGAAATCGAACCCATCACGCCCAACAGCCCAGCAAGGCCAGGCTCACCTAGCAGCCCTGCAGGGCCAACAACACGCCAGCCCAGCGAGGGCACAGCCAACACACCAGAACAGACATTTGTACCGAGGCGGCCCACCAGGGAAAGAAAGGCTCCCGACCGCCTCACCTTGTAAATAGTTTTCACTTTGACTTTGGGGGGCGGTGCGGGGGTGTGATGTTATGTATCTGTAAAGCATGCACTCCCATGTTCCGCCACCAGGGAGCTCATCCCCATGAAGTCCCAAGGGATCCCAGCATCCCTTGGGAGCACTGTATCTAAGCCAGCCCATAAGGCCTGTTCCTCACTCTGGAGTGTCTTATTTAAGACTGAGGTCACTGTTACTTTAACCTCCCTGTGTACAGCCTCATCTGTGTTAGGAACACAATAGTTATTGTTATGTATGAATAAAGAGTCTGACTGGATACTGTGAGCTCAAAGTAAAGTGTGACCTTAGTCTTTTATTGCAGGTCTCCAGAGTGCCTCCTTAAGTACCTGAGCTTCCAAGGGATTGTGGGATCCCATGGGACTCCAGGGGATGAGCCCTCTGGTGGCTGTATAAGGTATATACAAGTTTATATATATAACAGTTATTATTGCTAAAAAGATTAGAGATGGTTGTGTAGATTGTAACTCCAGGCATGGGATGGGTGGGCAATGACATGCCCACTTATTACTGCCGGCGGGAGGCCTGGTCCATTTGAATGGGTATCCCACTGGAGTTCGGCAGCACCAGGCCGGCACAGGAGGCCAACCTGGCGGACAGGAAGGTAAGGTTGGCGAAGTAGGGAGTCACTGTCGGGGTGGGGGCAACCCAGGTGCGGCGGCGACCCACATTATTCTTGTGGAGCCCAGAGGATCATCCTGGCCCCTACAGAAATAATTATTTACTTACATTTTTGGGGTCTCTTCCTCTTCACCACCTGGTTCCCCACCACCACCTACGGGAGAGCGTGCAGGTTGCACACTTCATCCAGTTGTCTCTCTAAATTGCATCGGAGTCCTATAAGAACATAAGAAATAGGAGCAGGATTAGGCCATTTGGACCCTTGAGCCTGCTCCGCCATTTAATAAAATCATGGCTGATCTATGTAGTATGGGCCCCAATGTGCATACAATAACAAGGCTCCCACCATATTCAGGCGGGAGCCTGGGCCGCCCAGTGGGAAGCCCCAGTAAATACGGCAGCGGAGCAGGAACCAGGTGGTCAGCAGTGCACACCGATTCTCACTCCGCTTCCACCCAGTTTCCACTCAGCAAGCAGAATTAAAATTGGCTCTTGTATTCCTATTTTAGTGCATCTGGTCTACCTTTTAAATGAACTAAAAAAAAAACAGTTAATACAACGATACCTTTCAACTTATTCCTTCTTTTGCAACACAATCCTGGGGAATGAACTTTGACAGAAAGCAATTTAAGATGTGCCCATCAAAATCTCTCAGGTAATTTGTCAGTGCTCCATTTCTTGTTTGTTTGACGCTATAAATGCTATTGAATTTCTGGAAATTACAAATGTTAGCTTCTGTTGAAAATGATTATAAATCATTTACTATTACAAATTATGAGACGTTTTGTTCAGTGATCTATTATCTGAAAAAACTAGTTCCATAGCACAGAAGTAAAAAAGAACCCACAAAAGCCAATGATTAGTGAAACTGGAATATATAGCAGACCAGGAGCTGGATTTCTGGTTGTCGAACGCCTCAGTTAGCGGCCAGAAGGGGTGTTAATGGGAACGCAAGAGGTTACCTACCGGGAGCCCGGCATTTAGCGCCCCGACCAAAAAATCATTAGAGGCTCACCGGGAGCGCAAACCAGTAGCGTCTGGCTGCTACTGATCACTCCGATCATGACGTATTCTTGGAGCAATGCCCACGCTTGCGCCCCAGTCGGAAAATTTGGTACGGCCGCCAAGAACAACGTCTGCAGAAACAGTCTTGCAGAGTCTTTAACTCGTGGCTACTTAAAAGGATGAGGAACTACTTCCGTCGGAAGTCACAGTCAGTGCAACGTTTACACACAGCATGGTGGTGAGCCTCCATGTTTGCAGCGGCAGACAGAAATAAGAGTTCACTTGAGAAAAAGTGATTTTGAAAACTTTACGGGTGCATTACTATGCCGCACCTTTAAGACTCAGCTTTGCACGGGATCTGAATCGGAGTTAGGCGTATGCGCAATGACTCGGTTAAACTTAGCGCTAGCATTTTCGTTAGCGTCCCCCCAGCTCGGGTGTGCAATGGCTGATTTAGCGCCCCTGTCATCTCTTCGATCGATCCTGACAAATTTCTGGGCGAGAGGCACAAACTTTTTCAAGGCGCTAAAAGTACCGCTCCGCCTCGATTAACCGCCAGAACAGAAGTGTGACTGAATTTCTCCGCCTTTGTCTTTTCTTCAGGTTCAGCGAGTGAGAAGGCTGTATTATATCATTCTTTGGAACAGCACCAAAATAAAATATAATCATTTGACAACTTTTCAATTTTATTTCAAATATTACGAATTAAGAAATGTTCCTCGACTCCGTATATTTCTATAATTCTGGTATGTAATATTGACGACTAGAAATTCACAGAAAATATTTTTTTGTAGCTGTTATTTGAAAGAAAATGCGAACGTATTTTGAAAACGAAAAAGCCTTTTGATGCTCACAGGGTTAACTGACAAATGTCAAAACAAACATTACCTCATGCTGATGTGGTGGAAAAATATACTTTGTAATTAACAGTTGGAGTCAGAAGAGTTCAGTTCAGAGTTAACATCAGTCTGTTTTTATTTCTTACTTTTTTGATTGCTTAGACATAGATCAGCATAATTAATAGCGAAAGTGGTCAGGGAGCATATTTGTTTTAATAGTAGAAAAGTAAGTAACCTAATTAGCTGAAAAGATGCAGCTACACATAATGCATTTTTTAATGTATTAAACATCTGCAGTAAATGCAGAGAATCACTTTTGGAATTGTTTATAATGGAATATTAATGACTTCGTTCTTGTTCTTTTCCATTATGTAGCCTAAAAACAAAATGTCAGCATTGTACAAATCACATCAATTTCAATCTAGCCAGAGATAAATCTTTAATTTATCTTGGAACAAAACATTCTGGGCACATTATTTGCTGTACTCATATTTTTGAATCAATTTCACATTATCATGTCTGATACAATTCCAATAAAATTCTGATAGATCCATCTAAAGTACTGACCGATAAACTGAGACAATCAGAACATTAAAAACTACAAAACAGAAATTTGCTCTCTGCTTGCAAGACCTAAGGAATTCCTTCATGCTGGTGAAGACATTTTGTGAATATATTGACGTAACCAGCGTTTTCCTCAATTAATAAATATTGAGGTAGAAATTGGTGTGCTTTTGGGATTTAAAAAGAAATCCTTCCTTTGGATTCAGGAATAGCAGGACTGCTCCCCCTGACTCCACAGCTATTGGTCTTACCCGAGGGCTACTGCCCATAAGGCAGGTGGCCCAAAGTTGAAATCTTACCTTGGGCGAGCTGCCTGTGGAAGTGTGACCAGTGGCGGCACTCGCCCTGAGTGTGTCGATGAGGCCTGAAGACCATCGGGCCTCTTCGTTCAAGTGTGCGCTGCTCGCTCGAGACCAAGTGTGGGCCTAAAAACAGGCCCAGACTCATTACTACCCATTCACTTTCAGCTTGACCCTTCTGACTGCTTCTTTAGAATATTTGCACCAAAATAATTATTCTGTTTAAGACTATGTCAAATGTTCTTTTGGGATTTTTCTCAGCTTAAAACCTGACTAATCACAAGTGCATTGCACTTGTATAATTC
This sequence comes from Pristiophorus japonicus, assembly GCF_044704955.1. Classification (NCBI taxonomy): domain Eukaryota; kingdom Metazoa; phylum Chordata; class Chondrichthyes; family Pristiophoridae; genus Pristiophorus; species Pristiophorus japonicus. The sequence goes on from NC_091990.1 coordinate 149,258,134, forward strand.
ACGTTGGAATATTGGTCTCTGTTTATAAAATATTCCTTTTTTTTAAATTTCAGACATCTTTTGATATACATTTGCAGCACTCACATCTCTGAGTCCAGAAGGTTGTGGGTTCAAGTCCAACTCCAGAGTCTTGAGCACATAATCTAGGCTGGCATTTCAGTGCAGTACTGAGGGAGTGCTGCACTGTCAGAGATGCTGTCTTTCAGACGAGACGTTAAATCGAGGCCCTGTCTACCCTCTCAGATGGATGTAAAAGATCCCATCCTGGCTAATATTTATTCCTCAACCAACATCACAAAGAACAGATTATCTGATCATTATTCCATTGTTGTTTGAGGAATCTTGCTGTGTGCAAATTGGCTGCTGCATTTCCTTACAATCCAACAATGACTAGACTTCACAAGTACTTCACTGTAAACCGTGTTGAGGCGTCCTGAAGTTGTTAAAGGCACTATATAAATGCATATTTTTTCTTTCTGCTTTTAAGCTTTGTAACATTCAATATTACAGTGATGCAGAATCGGCTTTCTGACTAATTTACGTAATGAAAGAAGGATTTTCACCTTTTGCAATGGATGTTCAATGGTGGGAGGGTTGAACACCATATGGAAAGTTTATCAATGATGTTCGAACTTTGATCGAGGCGTGTTATTAAATGCTGCTCAGAGTCGTTTACTTTGATATTCTTATAATTATACAGCACATTATTATTCTTTTTATATAAATATTTCCTAGATTGCATACTTTGTATCTGAGAGGAATAATAATTTACATGGCATTGTAAATTTAAAAAGTAATTAATTACATAGATCAGGCTAAAGAGGTAATGGATTTGGATGGACTAGACTGCTCCCCTCTCTCTGTTCCCCATAAAATATAATTCAAGGGTAGGTGAAATGGTTTAATAATAGTTTGGCATAAACCTCTGAAATTCAGTTTGTGGGAAATTTGCTTTGAACATTCTGTACTGTTCCAAGAACCACATGTAGCTTTTATTACTAGGATAGATTTATTTTCTTCAAATTTCCATTCCTGACTATGAACAACATGCCTAACCAATACAAAGTATGTATTATTATGTTATGTTAAGCATGCAGCTTACACTGAGATTTTTTTTAAATTCATTCACGGGATGTGGACATCGCCGGTAAGGCCAGTATTTATTGCCCATCCCTAATTGTCCTTGAGAAGGTGGTGGTGAGCCGCCTACTTGAATATAGCTGAGTGGCTTGCTAGACCACTTCCGAGGGCTGTTAGGAGACAACCACATTACTGTGGGTCTAAGGTCACATGTAGGCCAGAACAGGTAAGGACAGCAGGTTTCCCTCCCTCATGGACAGTAATGAACCAAATGGGTTTTTACTACAATACTGTAGTTTCATGGTACTGATACTGGCTTTTTATTCCAGATTTATTCAGTTGATTGTATTTTAATTCCCCAGCTGCTATGGTGGGATTTGAACTTGTGAATCGGGATCTTTAGTCCAGGCCTCTGGATTAGCGGGTTGAGAAATAGTGGGAGAAAGCCAACCTTGCTTGGGTGAAAGATTGAGGTTGGGGGAGGGGTGGACGAATTTCAGGTCGCTGTCTTTTGGGTCTGATCTGCTCTGGAAGTGTATTTACTGTTAAATTGAAATTTGGCAACTTCCAGGTGTGCAGGATGCCTGCCTGAAACTGGCATTATGTAAATCAATATCCTAACGCCCGCCATAGAACCCTGATCAAAATTGCTTATCAACTGGGCATAGCTTGTGCCCTGTTGCGTGCATGTTCCTCCCAGTTATTCCGGGTCTTCAGCTGTCCTTAATGGGACGGCTGATGCCCGTCCCCAAAAAGATAGGAATTTTTTTATAGTTTTATTTTCTCTGGTGCCAATGATGACAGGAGTGCTCCTACTATCTCCATACAACTACTGTGGACCACTGCTAGCCTAGGCTCGACTCCCTCCGGTTTACCTCCTCCCCAGCCCAGGATGCACCCGTTAGCTGACTTGGTTTGGGAATCGTCCAAAATCCCTGTGGCTCCGACCGGCAATCTGCATCGGGACGCCCAATTGGCTCACTGCGGGTGAGGGGCAATTTCGATTGGGCTTCATGCCAACGTCTTCACCCCTCAACCTTCTAAGCTCAAGGGAATACAAACCATGTTTATTCAACCTGTCCTTATAATTTTACCTTTTAAGCCATGATATAATTCTGGTGAATCTGTGCGATTATCCTTCCAAGATCAATATATCTTTCCTGACGTTCCATGCCAAAAACTGAATTCAGTACTCCAGATGATGTCTCACCAAGACTCTGTACAACAGTAGCGTAACTTCCTCACTTTTGAATTCCAATGTCTTTGAGATAAAGGCCAACATTCCATTATCCTTTTTGTACGTGTCTAAAAGCTTAGTGATTTGTGTACCTGGATAGCAAATTCACTTTGTTCCTCCACAGCTCCTGGTCTCTCACCATTGAGAACATTTTTCAGTTTGTCTTTCTCAGATCCAAAGTGGATAACCTGATACTTCACCACATTGAACTCCATCTGCCCTAGTTTTGCACATTCACTTAGTTTGTCTATGTCCCTTTGTAACTTCCTGTTCCCACACAACTTACTGTGCATCCAAACAGCGTCATCTGCAAACTTGGATATACAACTCTCTATTTCTTCATCCCTTTTAATACATATATATATATAGCAAAAAGCTGAGGCCCAAGTACAGATCCCCATTGTTACATCCCACCAATTAAAAAACAAACCCTTTATTTACTCTATCTGGATCCGAAATTCAGTGCAGCCAGAAAGCTGGTGGTGGTAAGGCCTTTATTCCCCGATTAGCACTGCAAAGTTTGCAATGGCCATTGGTTCCAAATTCAGCATTTTGACCACAAAAACGTCTTCCAGTCTTATTAGCCCTTAAGACTTTAAAGTTTGCGGTCTTAATTGGGGCATTATTCCCACGGGAAATTCACCCTTAGGATGATGTGGCAGCTGCCATTGCAGCACAGGCGCGAGGGAACGAGCGTTTTGGTGCTGCTTTGGAGAGGATTGCCGCAGCTCTGCAAGAGTCGACGGAGCGCCTAAGTGCTGTCATATCTGGTGGCTTTCAAACTGTGGCTGCTTGCATGCAGTCTCAGCTGGATGCCCCCTGCGACTTCAGTGTTGCTTTCGCGGCTGGGTCCACCACGGGCCACAAGGGGACCTTCTGATGTGACGCCACAGCACCGACCTGAGCTCCCTCAGATTGGTGGTGGTGGTATTGTACCGCCCCTGGTGAGTTATTCAGGCTCCTCGGGCTAGGATATGGATGATGCGCTCCCTCTGGCCCCAGACCCGTCACTCCACCAATGCCTCCACGCATGGCCTTGCCCAAGCCAAGTCAGACTGAACCCTCCCAGGAAGGTGTTGACCAGTCTCCAGCCAGTCCGTCCAGGTTCAAAGCTGCTCGAGGGCATCCTAGGACACCTGCAGCTTCCACACAAGGAACACAGCAGCCTTCCCAGACCCATGAGGCAGCACAGGGGAGACACAGAGGCGAAGTCGCAGGTTAGGCACACGTAAGATCATCATAGGCAGTCCCTTGAAGTCGTGGATGACTTCCTTCCATTCTAAAAGTGAGTTGTCAGGTGGCTAAACAGTCCAATGTGGAACCTACAGTCCCTGTCACAAATGGGGTAGACAGTAGTTGAAGGAAAGGGTGGGGTGTGGGCTTGGGTTGCCGCATGCTCCTTCCGCTGTCTGCGCTAGGTTTCTGCATGCTCTCAGCGACGAGACTCGACGTGCTCAGCGCCCTCCCGGATGCTCTTCCTCCACTTTTGACGGTCTTGGGCCAGGGATTCCCAGGTGCAGGGTGGATGTTGCACTTTATCAAGGAGGCTTTGAGGATGTCCTTGAAACGTTTCCTCTGTCCACCTGGGGCTTGCTTGCCGCGTCAAGGCTCCGGGAAAAGCACTTGCTTTGGGAGTCTCGTGTCAGGCATGCGGACAATGTGGCCCGCCCAGCGGAGCTGATCGAGCGTGGTCAGTGTGTCGATGCTGGGGTTGTTGGCCTGAGCGAGAACATTCATGTTGGTGCATCTGTCCTCCCAATAGATTTGCAGGATCTTGCGGAGGCAGCATTGGTGGTACTTCTCCAGTGCTTTGAGGTGTCTGAAGGAAATAGTCCACGTCTCTGAGCCATATAGGAGGGCGGGTATCAATACTGCACTGTAGACCATAAGCTTGGTGCCAGATTTGAGGTCCTGGTCTTCAAAAACTCTTCCTCGGGTGACCGAAGGCTGGGCTGGCACACTGAAGGCGATGTTGAACATCATCATCGCTGTCTGCCCTTGCTGACAGTAGGCTCCAGAGGTATGGAAAATGGTCCACGTTGTCCAAGGCCTCACCGTGGATTTTGATAACCGGAGCCAGTGCTGTGTGGCGGGGTCAGGTTGGTGGAGGACCTTTGCCTTACGGATGTTTAGTGTAAGGCCCATGCTTTCGTACGCCTCGGTGAAGGTGTTGACGATGGTTTGGAGTTTGGCCTCTGAGTGTGCAAGACACAACTGTCGTCTGTGTTTGATCTTATAGAAACATTTAAAATCATGAAAGGGATAGACAAGATAGAGGCAGAGAGATTGTTTCCATTGGTGGGGGAGACTAGAACTAGGGGGCACAGCCTCAAAATACGGAGGAGCCAATTTAAAACCGAGTTGAGAAAGAATTTCTTCTCCCAGAAGGTTGTGAATCTGTGGAATTCTCTGCCCAAGGAAGCAGTTGAGGCTGGCTCATTGAATGTTTTCAAGTCAAAGATAGATAGATTTTTAAGCAATAAGGGAATTAAGGGTTACGGGGAGTGGGCGGGTAAGTGGAGCTGAGTCCACGACCAGATCAGCCATGATCTTATTGAATGGCGGAGCAGGCTCGAGGGGCTAGATGGCCTACTCCTGTTCCTAATTCTTATGTTTATATGTTCTTATGTACTGTAGTGTGATGACAGAGGATGGGACGACCTTGGGTCTAGCCTGGAGGCGGCGGAGGTGGAACAGATTCCCATTTGCTACCGCTCAGAATGCTGAGCTAAGGCAATGTTTCTAATCTGAGCCCCTGGATTGAGATTTCAGTTTTCTCTCTCTGAATTTCGGGATCCCTATTTCTTTCTCTCTAGTTTTTTTCCCCTTTCTCCTTTTCTCTTTCTCTATTCCGATTTCTCTATTTCTCTCTCTCCCAATCAAATTTTCTCATTCTGTTTCTCATTCCCTTTCCTATCTCTTTCTCCTTCCCTCTCCCCCTCCCTCTTTCTCTCACCCTCTCTCTCCCCTCTCACCCGCTCACCCTCCCTCACCCTCTCTCTTTCCCTCACCCTCTCTCCATCTCTCTCTCTCTCTCTCTCTCCCTCCCTCCCCTTGAGTGTGGATTCTGTGCTGAACTCCTCCGGTCCATTGAAGAGGCTCCTGGACTTGTTGCTGAGCAATACGGAGCTGGCTCCGGGATCTTGCCCCATCCGGAACTCGCTGATCTCCCCCAGATGATCTCTTACTGGACTTCTCTGTGAGACCGACTCAGCTGCAATTATTTCAAGGACTCCGGGGACTTCTAACCCATCCTCAGGTTTGGATCTTACCTTCATGTCTCTCTCCGCTCCCACGGCTCCGAGATCTCTGCCACTCTGCACCAACCCTAAAAGCTGGCAGGGACACCGTCAGCTGAAGTGCCGGCTTTTTCACGCTGAAAATGGGTCCGGGGGCGGAGCGGCAGCGGTACGCACTTTTAGCGCATCACTACTGCCGCAAGCCCCATACCGCCTCGAGAGTCGGCGGTGGCCCACACCGCTGCAAGAACACCCGGGCCAAAAGCTACATCGTAGCCGTCAGTTGAGCCCAGAGCGGCGGCCATTCGATTTTAACGAATGGCTGCCGCAAACAGGCAGTAACAGGTCTCTTTGAGACCCTGAATTTCGGCCCCTCTGTCTCCCAACTCACAACAAATTACTCATGTCACAAATTTATCTGCAGTTACATGTGCTTTCAACTTTGCTAATAATCTCTTGGGCGGAACCTTATCAAATGCCTTCTAGAAGTTCATACAGTCAACATCCATAGACACTCGCCCATCTACCATTCTAGTAGCCTACTCAAATAATTCAACTAGATTAGTCAGACTCGACCTATCCTTCACAAATTCATGTTTACTCTCTTTGATCAGCTACTTGTCCAACTGCTCAGTCACTCTGTCTGTGATGACAGATTCCAGTAACTTCTCCACAATTGATGTTGAACTGACAGATCTGTAGTTACCTTCTTTGCTTCTTAAATAATGGAGTGACATTTGCAATTTTCCAATCCAAAGGCACAATTCTTGAATCTAGGGAATTTTGAGAAATGATGGCAAACATATCTGCAATTTTCTCACTTATTTCTTTTAATACTCTGGGGTGGAAATCCTCTGGTCCTGGAGATTTGTCCATCTTAAGTCACATAATTTTCCCCATTGCCATTTTTTAAACATATTAAAACCACTAATTTCTCCCCTTGATTTATTTTTAGCTTCCCTCGTACTGCTGGTATTTTTTCTCTTCTTCCACTGTGAAATTTGACCCACAGTATTAAATTAACAAGTCTGCCATTTCCTTATTATCCATTATAGTCCCACCTGCATTCATCTTTACCACTCTCTTTCTATTTATTTATACAAATTTTTTGCTGTTAGCCTTAATATCTTTTGCAAGTACCTTTTTCATTCAAAAAGGAGTTAGATGTAGTCCTTACTACTAGGGGGATCAAGGGGTATGGCGAGAAAGCAGGAATGGGGTACTGAGGTTGCATGTTCAGCCATGAACTCATTGAATGGCGGTGCAGGCTCGAAGGGCCGAATGGCCTACTCCTGCACCTATTTTCTATGTTTCTATGTTTCATATTCATTTTTTGCACCTCTTATTACTTCCTTTGTACCCCTTTGTTGATTTTTATAGCCCAATCCAGTGGATTTCCACTTCAGTGCATTTGTGTAAGCCTTCTCTTTATCTTGATACTGTCTCATGGCTCATTTGTTCATCGTGGTTGCTTAAAAACACAAGTGGAACCTTTGACTTTTAAAGTTAAGTACTGCTTTTGTATCATACCAAATACCTCTGAATACTTCCAACTGTTTGTTTTCCCATTATCAGTTCAACCCAGTTCACTACAGTTAATTTATCTAATTTCTTCATTGCCTGAAAGGGTGGTGGAAGCAGATTCAATAGTAATTTTCAGAAGGGAATTGGATATATACTTAAAAAGGAAAAATTAGCAAGGCTATGATGAAACAACATAAGAAATAGGAGCATAAACAGGCCATACAACCCCTCGTGCCTGCACCGCCACTTAATAAGATCATAGCTGATCTTCGACCTCAACTCCACTTACCCGACCTATCCTCATAACCCTTGATTCCCTTAGTGTCCAAAAATCTATCAATCTCTGTTTAGAATTTATTCAATGACTGAGCATCCACAGCCCTCTGGGATAGAGCAATCTAAAGTTTCATAACCCTCTGAGTGAAGAAATGTCTCCTCATCTCAGTCCTAAATTGCCGACCCCTTATCCTGAGACGGTGAGCTGATTCTTAACTCCCCAAAACAGGTGGTTGGGTACGGGTCAGCGTGTAAAATTCAAAAGGTCTGAAACAGGAACCCAACCCTTCTCGAACCCACCCACTTTTGTTTTTAAAGGAGGTGAGCAAAGGGACGAGTGACCAATCCGCTCGCGTTAGACGGGTTTTTCATTTAAATATTATAATGAGGCTGCGTGCCTTCATTTCAGCAGTCATTCTACTTTTAGCCATGGTCGGCTGGGTTTCGCAGGCCTCGGGAAATCCGACGGGTAAAAGGAATCGAGAAGGGCTAAATCCATGAGGTAAGTGCCTTTACAGCACTGCTTGTGGGCCAGGAGGAGAAAGAGTGTTTCATCCTGACCCAACACGCCACCCAGTAAAACACTCCACTCCCCCCAAACCTGCTATCTGTTTGCTCCCCCCCCACCACACCATCCGCCCCCCCCGCCCCCACAGCCCAATGACGGACCCCCGTGATCAACATTGCCCTCCCTCCTACAGGACTTTCAGGATAGCCATTTTTCTAGGTTTCACAACCTCAAAACAGCTCCACCTCCCCCTCCCATGATATGGAACGTACCTCTAGGCTAAAATTCAGGCCTATGAGCTCTAGTCCTAAACTCTCCAGACAGAGTTTAGGGAACTAGGAGAGAGATTAAAAAGCAGGACCTCAAAGGTAGTAATCTCCGGATTACTCCCGGTGCCACGTGTTCATGTATACAGAAATAGGAGAATAGAGCAGGTAAATGCGTGGCTGGAGAGATGGTGCAGAGAGAGGGCTTTAGATTCATGAGGCATTGGCACCGTTTCTGGAGGAGGTGGGACCTGTACAAGCCAGACAAGTTGCACCTCAACAGAGCCGGGACAAATATCCTCATGGGAGTGTGGTGGCTGGGTTTGCTAGTGCTGTTGGGGAGGGTTTAAACTAGCTTGGCAGGGGGATGGGAACCTGAGAGTAGGCTTCAGAAGCAGGGGAAGCAAAGCTGGATTTGGAAAGCAGAAAATTAGAAAGTGAATTTGGAAGGCAGTGGAAACAAAGGCTAATAGACAACAAGGGAGTTTGGCAGTGCTAAATGGTATATACTCCAATGCAAGGAGTCTGTGGAATAAGGCAGATGAACTGAGATCACAGATAGACACTTTGGAATACAATATTATAGGTACTACTGACACATGGCTGACAGAGGGGCAGGTATGGCAACTCAACATTCCTGGTTACAGGGTTTTCAGATGGGATAGAGAGGGGGATAAAAAAGGAGGGGGTCACAATATTGATTAAAGAAATAATTATAGCTGTGAGGAGGGATAATATGTTAGAAGGGTCATCAAATGAGGCCATATGGGTTGAATTGAAGAACAAAAAAAGGGTGTTCACACTGCTGGCAGTGTACTATAGACCCCCAAATAGTCAGAGGGAGACAGAAGAGCAAATATGTAGGCAAATTTCTGAGAAGTGCAAAAACTATAGGGCAGTAATAGTGGGGGTTTCAACTACTTTAATATTAACTGGGATAGAATTAGTGTGAAAGGTATAGAGGATGCAGAATTCCTAAAATACATTCAGGAGAACTTTTTTAGCCAGTATGTAGCAAGCCCAACAAGGGGGCGGGGGGTGTTCTGGACTTAGTTTCAGAGAATTAAGTTGTGGAAGGGGTATCAGTGGGATAGCATTTTGGTGCTATGGATCATAATTCAGTTAGATTTAGGGTGGTTATGGAAAAGGACAAAGATAGACCAGAAATAAAAGTTCTCAATTGGGGGTAAGCCAATTTTACTAAGCTGAGATGTGATTTAACAAAGTGGACTGGAAACAACTACTTGAAGGTAAATCAGTGTCAGAGCAGTGGGAGGCATTCAAGGAGGAAATCTTGAGGGTTCAGAGCAAGTATGTTCCCTCAAAGAAAAAGGGTGGGGCAAACAAATCTAAAGCCTCCTGGATGTCAAGGGACATACAGGGTAGGATAAAGAAAAAAAAGTGAGGCTTATGATAGATACCAAGGGCTCAATACTGCAGAAACCCTAGAGGAGTATAAAAAGTGCAGGGGTGAAATTAAAAAGAAAATTAGGAAAGCAAAGAGAGAGCATGAAAACATTGGCAAGTAAAATCAAGAAAAACCCAAAGATATTTTATAAATACATTACGAGCAAGAAGATAACTAAAGAAAGAGTGGGACCTATTAGAGACCATAAACATAATCTGTGTGTGGAGGCGGAAGGCATGGGTATGGTTCTTAATAAATACTTTGCGTCAGTTTTCACCAAAGAGAGGGTCGATGCAGACATTGTAATCAGGGAGGAGTGCGAAATATTAGATAAAATAAACATAGTGCGAGAGGAAGTATTGAGAGGTTTATCAGCTTTGAAAGTGGATAACTCCCCAGGCCCAGATGAAATGGATCTCGGGCTGTTAAGAGAAGCAAAAGAGGAAATAGCAGAGGCTCTGATCATCATTTTCGAATCATCTCTGGCTACAGGTGTGGTGCTATAGGACTGCTAACGGTGTACTATTGTTTAAAAAGGGAGAACAGGATAGACCGAGTAATTACAGGCCAGTCACCTACACCTTGGTGGTGGGAGAATTATTGGAGAAAATTCTGAGGGACAGGATAAATCTTCATTTAGAAAGTCACAGATTAATCAAGGAAAGTCAGCATGGATTTGTTAAGTGAAGGTCTTGTCTGACTAACTTGATTGAATTTTTTGAGGAGAAAGCAAAGAGGGTCGATAAGGATTGTACATATGATGTAGTGTACATGGATTTTAGCAAGGCTTTGGATAAGGTCCCACATGGCAGACTGGTCACGAAAGTAAAAGCCCATGGGATCCAAGACAAAGTGACAAGTTGGATCCAACATTGGTTGAGAGGCAGGAAGCAAAAGGTAATGATTGATGGGTGTTTTTATGACTGGAAGGCTCTTTTGAGTGGGGTTCCGCAGGGCTAAGTACTAGGTCCCTTGATTTTTGTAGTATATATCAATGATTTAGACTTGAATGTAGTGGGTATGATTAAGAAGTTAGCAGATGATACAAAAATTGGCTCTGTGGTTGACAATGAAGAAGAAAGCTGTAGACTGCAGGAAGATATCAATGTACTGGTCAGATGGGTAGAAGAATGGTAAATGGAATTTAATCCGGAGAAGTGTGAGGTAATGCATTTCGGGAGGGCTAACAAGGAAATACACATTAAATGGTCGGACACTGAGAAGTGTAGAGGAACAAAGGGACCTTGGAGTGCATGTCCACAGATCCCCGAAGGTAGCAGGCCAGGTAGATAAGGTGGTTAAGAAGGCATATGGAATACGTGTCTTTATTAGCTGAGGCATAGAATACAAGAGCAGTGAGATTATGCTTGAACTGTATAAAACACTAGTTAGGCCACAGCTAGAGTACTGCATGCAGTTCTGGTCACCATATTACAGGAAATATGTGATTGCACTAGAGAGGTTACAGAGGAGATTTACAAGGATGTTGCCTGGACTGGAGAATTTTAGCTATTTGGAAAGATTGGATAGGCTGGGTTTGTTTTCTTTGGAACAGAGGAGGCTGAGGGGAGACCCTATTGAGGTGTATACAATTATGAGGTGTATACATTAGACAGTGTGGATAGGAACACCTATTTCCCTTAGCAGAAGGGTCAACAACGAGGGAGCATTGATTTAAAGTATTTGGTAGGAGGTTTAGAAACATAGAAACATAGAAAATAGGTGCAGGAGCAGGCCTTTCGGCACTTCGAGCCTGCACCGCCATTCAATATGATCATGGCTGATCATGCAACGTCAATACCCCACTCCTGCCTTCTCTCCATATCCCCTGATCCCTTTAGCCACATCTAACTCCCTTTTGAATATATCCAACGAACTGGACTCAACAACTTTCTGTGGTAGAGAATTCCATAGGTTCACAATTCTCCGGGTGAAAAAGTTTCTCCTCATCTCGGTCCTAGATGGCTTACCCCTTATCCTTAGACTGTGACCCCTGGTTCAGGACTTCCCCAACATTGGGAACATTCTTCCTGCATCTAACCTGTCCAATTCCATCAGAATTTTATATGCTTCTATGAGATCCCCTCTCATTCTTGTAAATTCCAGTGAATATAAGCCTAGTCGATCCAATCTCTCCTCATATGTCAGTCCTGCCATCCTGGGAATCAGTCTGGTGAACTTTCGCTGCACTCCCTCAATAGCAAGAATGTCCTTCCTCAGATTAGGAGACCAAAACTGCGCACAATACTCAAGGTATGGTCTCACCAAGGCCCTGTACAACTGCAGTAAGACCTCCCTGCTCCTATACTCAAATCCTCTCGCTATGAAGGCCAACATGCCATTGGCTTTCTTTACTGCCTGCTGTACCTGCATGCCTACTTTCAATGACTGATGTACCATGACACCCAAGTCTCGTCGCACCTCCCCTTTTACTAACCTGTCACCATTCGGATAATAATCAGCCTTCCTGTTTTTGCCACCAAAGTGGATAACCTCACATTTATCCACATTATACTGCATCTGCCATGCATTTGCCCACCCACCTAACCTGTCCAAGTCACCCTGCTGCCTCTTAGCATCCTCTTCACAGCTCACACTGCCACCCAGCTTAGTGTCATCTGCAAACCTAGAGATATTACATTTAATTCCTTAGTCTAAATCATTAATATATATTGTAAATAGCTGGGGTCCCAGCACTGAACCTTGCGGTACCCCACTGGTCACTGCCTGCCATTCTGAAAAGGACCTGTTTATTCCCACTCTTTGTTTCCTGTCTGCCAACCAGTTCTCTAGCCACATCAATACATTACCCCCAATACCATGTGCCTTAATTTTGCACACTAATCTCATGTAGGACCTTGTCAAAAGCCTTTTGAAAGTCCAAATACACCACATTCACTGGTTCTCCCTCATCCACTCTACTAGTTACATTCTCAAAAAATTCTAGCAGCTTTGTCAAGCATGATTTCCCTTTCATAAATCCAAGCTGACTTGGACCGATCCTGTCACTGCTTTCCAAATGCGCTGCTATTACATTTTTAATAATTGATTCCAGCATTTTCCCCACTACCGATGTCAGGCCAACTGGTCTATAATTCCCTGTTTTCTCTCCCTTTTTTAAAAAGTGGGGTTACATTAGCTACCCTTCAATCCATAGGAACAGATCCAGAGTCCATGGAATGTTGCAAAATTACCACCAATACATCTACTATTTCTCGGGCCACTGCCTTAAGTATTCTGGGATGCAGACTATCAGGCCCTGGGGATTTATCGGCCTTCAATCCCATCAATTTCCCTAACACCATTTCCTCACAAATAAGGATTTCCCTCAGTTCCTCCTTCTCGCTAGACCCTCGGTCCTCTAGTATTTTCGGAAGGTTATTCGTGTCTTCCTTAGTGAAGACAGAACCAAAGTATTTGTTCAATTGGTCTGCCATTTCCTTGTTCCCCATTATGAATTCACCTGATTCTGACTGTTTAGAGGGGAGTTGAGGGGAAATATTTCCACCCAGAAGGTGGTGGGGTCTGGAACTCACTGCCTGAAAGGGTGGCAAAGGCAGAAACCCTCACCACTTTTAAAAAATACTTGGATATGCACTTGAAGTGCCGTAACCTACCAAGAGCTGCAAAGTGGGATTAGGCTGGATAGCTCTTTGTCGGCGGGCATAGACACGATGGGCCGAAAGGCTGTAAATTTCTATGATTCTGGGGGAAACAGCCTCTCAGTATCTATGCTGTCAAGCCCTCTAATAATTTTATACATTTCAATATCAACTCTCATTCTTCTAAACTCCAGAGAGTCCTTTCTAAAGATCCTATAGCCTGGAATATTTACTCTCAATCATGCTCAGGTCTTAGCTAGGTGTCTGCAATGACTGCTACATCATATAATTTCAGCTGAATTTGTGCTAATTCATTTATTTTTCTTATGGCATGTACATTTGTATGCAGAACTGTGTGACTGTCCCCATTCTCCCCATAGGTCCTACTGGTCTTTTTCTCACACTTTCTGACCTACTGGGCAGAATTTTGCCAGTGCTCAGAGGGCAGGTTAGGAGATGGGTCTGCTGTCAAAATATAAAAGAATGACAGCGTGTCAGGATACCGTTGTCAACCCGCCTCCATGTCAGTTTCCCAAGTGCCGGGTCTGCCTGCGCTTTACAGACCCGACACCAAGTGGCGGGTGAGCCAATTGACAGAGTGAAGAGCTAGTTAAAAGGTACTTAAACAGCATTTTACCATGTCCTTGCCATTTTTCCAGTGTTTTGACAAATTTCACGGTGCTCGGGATCATGTCAGGTAAGTAGGTCAAGTTTTCAATGACTCCCCATTCCTCTGAATAGGTGATAGCTGCACATGTGGTATACAAGTTACCATTTCACAGCTGTCCAATTTTCGAAGCTGGAGCCTTCAGGATTTGGAATACACTTTTGAGCTTCATGCAGCTTTAGGAAGGTTGGAAGTGTTTGGAGTAAACTCTCTATCCACTGTCACCTCCTTGGAGCAAACTCTCTCACCATTGACAGATCGCTTCTGTCATCTCAATTTCAGCTGCCATTTATTCCAGCAGCATCGGTGCACTTAAAAAAAGATTCACCTCAGAATCCTACCATGATCAGCCCCAACACCAACGTCACCAGGCACACCAGCATCAGCAACAACACTAACCTGCTCCGCAATCACCTGATGCCACACAAAACATCAGCACCTGACCACATTGCTGCCCGGGAGGCCAGGGCTGACTCATCATGGCCAGATTTACTTTACTTGATGCTGTACACCCTGGCTGCCACATGATGCGCCAGGTTGGCACCACCGCACACCAACACCATAAAGCATCCCTACAATGCCCTAGCCATTTCTTTCACACTCATCACCATTGCGGGGGGTACAGTTATGTCTCACCATTCACTTCAACTCACTAAGCCACTTCCAAAGGTGCACACAAATCTCTCCAAGAAGGCAAAGTGTTAAAAATAAAGATTTTAAAATTTGGCAACACATTAACAGAAACTTTACATGAACATTGGCTAAAAGACCCAAGTGCCTACTCTTGTGTGTTGTTAGTTGGTATGATTGTACAAGGACGAGGGTGAGTGTGAGTGGTAGCTAGTGAGATGGGGATGTGATAATGTAGAGAGAGAGAGGAATGGGTGGAGGTGCATGGTAAGTTGGTATGAGTAATGAGATGCAGGAGTAGGGTAGGGAAGGCAGAGTGATATGGATGTGATGAGTGGCACAACAGGATGAGGTTGAGTGTGGCTTTGCAGTAACATTTCATGATCTACTCAGATCATTGAAAGTTTTGCGCCCCTGCAGCCTGGTCCTACTGACGACATCCTTGCTTGTACCCCCCTCCTGTGCAATGTGCAACCAGGCTGCCTGGTGTCCTGAGGAGGTCCCTTCCGCCCATTGGAAGGGAAGGGAACCTCCCTGGGTGCTGTGACTCCCTCCATAATCATATGGTGGGTGTCATGGGAGAGCCTGGGTGCAGCTGTGAACCTTTGTGCAGTACTTGTCAGTGTTTACAGCACCTCAATGCTGCAGAACACTGACAGCACAACTATCAAAATGAATGTGGACATGGGCCCTTTAAGGAAACCAGCTGATGATGTGTCATCAAATGACGTCATCAGATCTGCTTCCTTTTAATTGGCCAATAACCTCGCAAGGCAGGCGTAACAAGCCCAATCAATCGAAGATTCTTCTCACAGAGCGGGATGGAGCCGGGAGCGCAGTTGCAGTCTGCCACCTACCTCTCCGCACTGGCCTTCCCTCGGTAGGTGAAATTGTGGTCACTTTGTGCATTTTCACCCCCACCCCCATCCTGACTAACTAGTTTTTAAGTTCACTTAAAATTACCTGCAGTGGCAATAATCTGTTATGACACTGAAGAGATCTAGGAGCTACAGGGACGGGAGCCATGAATTTTGAGCACATATTTTGAATCAATGAACATCTTATAGATTTGGGTTATTCATGGTTGCTCTTTGTTTATATCTTACTGTGAGACTGTCTTTCATTTTTTGTTGCACCAGTATAATAATTCTTAACTTTGGAGTCAATCTTCTGAAAGTGCCTTAGGATAACTTTGTCCTGCAATTGCAAGATAGTTTATATCATTGTTCTCTTTTGCCAAGTGAGGAGATGAAGAGATGCCAAGTTATTTTGTTGTATAAGTCAGTTTGAAAAATGAGCCACTGGTTTTGTTGGCTTATGTTTTAACTGAAGCCAGCTGTCTGTGGTACAGGTCCTTAATATTAGCTGCCATAAAATAACATTATGACTTGGGCAAGATGCAAGTATTTGTTGGGAAACAACAATGCACGGATTTTGCAAAATGAAAAATGACCAGTCCACAGTTTTATAAACATACAATAGAAATGGGTCATTAACCACAAAAACCTTTTCAAAGAACTACCCCTAGCTCAATTGTGTTATTATTTGTCACAAAGGAATTATTTGTCTCACCATGCACAGAAATCAGAAAAAAGTAACTGCAAACTTGTTTGATGCATTATTTCAGAAAAGTTAGAAAATTAGATTGCAATACATTCATTCCAATGTGCAGTTGTTTGAAAGTAATGGTTTGTGGTTATTTCTGGCCAGTGGTCATTCTCCAATGATTAAGAAAGGTCCATGGAGCCCAGTGATGGGAAAACCAAATTGCTGGCCTACCCATGGTCATTAAAGAGGGAAGCCTCTTCCTGCTGTGGCAGCTTTCATGTACATTGCTGGGGCAGAGCTCCACCCAGCAATACCAGCAAAAGCCAACTCTTCAGGAGAATCTCAGTACCTCCAGAGCCAGCAGCATCACTGCAATTGGTAGTAGTACTGTGAAACAACGGAGTTTTAAGTTTACGTATAATTCTCTAATTAAAGAAGTAAGAGCAGCTGGAACACATTCTCAGCAATTAAATAGTCAGCGCATTACTACAACGCTGAGCTTATAGTCCCCCTTAAAGTTTCCAAGTATCATATAACCATCTTTCCATGGTACTGTACTCAACTTTGTTCTCTTTATAGGGCATGGTCTGCTGAATATACACAACACCAGTCCCGAAATCTGTAAAATATGGCTCTGAAAGCACTCTGTATAAAGAGCAGTCCAGTGCCATTCAGTCCAACACACTGTTTGTCACCACACTGGCATTTCCTGTTACACTGACACAAACAGCATAATTCAGAGTTGGAACGCTGCAGTTATTTCAAGTCAGCACTTATACAGAATTGAAATTCACCAGCTGGAGAAAGGAGTTTGAAGTTTGGTTTAAATCTTGGTGAAATCCATTTTATGCAAGAAATTGAGATGCCGAGTTGAAGAGTAAAGACTCAAAAAATGCAGAATACCAGTTAAAATGAAACTTAAATGATGTTGCAGTTTAAATCAAAGACTGTGTTGTTTGAATATATATAATAAAAAATTGAAGTATATAGTGGTAGAAATTGGTATGCATTGTGCCTGTTTTTCGGGCGTAAAACGGATGCAAAATGTATCAATTTAGCAGTGGGACAGGCCGCACCCAACCTGCACAGGCATTGGTCCAAGTACAAAATTTGTGGGATCCATTTTTTTGGCATCCCGGGTGGACTTCTGATTGTAGACAACAGGATAATCGGGGAACACTTAAAACAGCATGTCAAATACTCAGTTAAAAAAACTTCAAAAATTTGGGAATATTTAAAATTTGCGAGCACCAATGAATGAAATAAGTAGACAAGATAATGAGAAGGAAATGTGTTACGAAGATGATGCAAACCAATTTATTTTGGTGGCCTAAAATTGGTTATTTTTAGATGGAAGAGAAGCATTGCAGCACGATTCCACAACTGAACTGTGACTATACCATTAAATTCTCTACATTGTCACAACTAATTCTCCACCATAAAATGTTTTTTGACCTACTACAAAAGGATCATTCTGTTAAACAATTCTCTTAGTTATGTGTATATTTTCACACGTCCAAATTAAGGAAATTTAAAACTGTTTATGAAAGTCTTCATGCTGAATGCCCCACAGGTTGTTTTTGCCCTATTAATAGGATATAAATTGGTATCCCCACTCTCAAAATGCTTTTCACTCATTCCTAAGCGGTGTTATAGATAACTGAATTGATGCAAAATTCTGATGTACCATTGTTTTATCAACCAAATATCTCTCTTTAATAACCAAGTAGGTTTGTGTGTTCCCAGGACGTGCTCTAGCTTAGCTACATTATTCATAGTACAGGTACAGCGCCTAAAGTCCAGAACCCTTGGGACCGAGGCCGTTCCGGATTCCGGTCTTTTCCGGACTTTCAATTTGCTTTCTGACGTCACGAATCTGGAAGCACCCGCACCCAGGTTCGGGTATTTCCAGATTTTGGAATGTCAGAAAGGCTGGGGAGTGGGGGGGAATCCCGCTGAGGAGCTGTTTGGGCCGTCCGGCCCACCGAGGAGGATGTCGTCGGGCCGGCCCGACCAAGGAGGTCGTCGTCAGGCGGGGCCCCACCAAGGAGGTCGTCGTCGAAAGGGCAACCTCCACCGAGGAGGTCGTCGTCGGCCCGGCCTCCACCGAGGAGGTCATCGTTGGGCCGGCCCCGCTGAAGAGGTCGACAGGCCCCGCCAAGGAGGTGATTGGGTGGGCTGGCGAGGAGGCCCCGAGGTAAGGGCTGAGGCGAGCGGTGGCGAGGCGAGGCCCGAGGTCAGACAGCAGCGGGGCCCCGAGGTCGCTAGGGTCGTCAGGTCCGGATTACGGAACATTTGACGGATTCCGGACAACCCTGCCACCGATCATCCCAGATTCTGGAACTCCGGATTCTCGACGCTGCACCTGTACATTATATCCAGTACTGAGCAAGAATAAAAGTTATTGCTTGAGTGAAGAGTTGTGACTTCCCCGATTCACACACCACTAATAATCGAGGCGACAGCTCATTATTTGGAACCTAGTGCATTTTGATAATGAATCCATTATCACCACCTTCACACCTTCCCCGCCCCCTGCCCCCCCCCCCGGCCAAGTGAGTAACTGCATCATGTTCTGAACTCCAGCACCATTATTGGATGATCTATTCTTTCTCATCATTTCCTATAATTTACTCAATGTGAATAGCTTACAAAATACATTTCCATTGAAAATTGGTTGGAGACGATTAAGGTTGCTAGAGTTTGGCATTTCCCCAAGGAACTTATCAGCTCATCCTTTTCAAATCAGAGTGCCTGGGGATTTTAAGGAGGAAGGTGCTGTCTGTAATGTCTGAAACTTCTTTCATAGTTGGTGAGACAAAGGGGGAAAAAATCATGTAAATATATCAATTGTAATACAATACAATATAGTTTTGTAGCATAGTTGCAAACTTTGCTATTTTCTAACAATGTATGAGGAGCTTGCTAAGTTTAACAATTAGTTAAAAACTGCATCTTGTGTTGCTGCCACCATTCGCTTATTTATTTAATGCTTATTACATCTGTTTAGTAATTAAAGCCTAAACCCAGATCTAGCAAAATGTTACACTGCTGCCTTTCAAAGACACGGTGAATCCTCGAGGTTTATAGTGATCAGGAAAGACTGAACAGGGTGGGGCTCTTTTTACTAGAAAAGAGAAGACTGAGGGGTGACCGAATAGTGGTCTTTAAAATTCTGAAAGGATTTGAGAGGAGACATAGAGAAGGGGGGGATTCGGTTGGTTAGCACTACCCGTTAAAGCACCCCCCACTTGAGCGCCACGCTGTCAGCGCCTGCCGCTCACTAGCACCGCCCACTAGGTGACATCACTAAGTGTACAACACCCCCCCATAACGTAATGACTGCTTCTGCCTGCCGTAGTGCATGCCGCTACTTCCGACAGGGAAAGCAGGCGTCACGGAGAAGCTGCCGGGGTGATATGCCCGAGGGGGAGCAGGTGGTGGGCAGTTGAAATTATTTATTTTCCCATGAATGCATGTCTCCCAGATGCTGGACATTGTTTTTAGCTGCCTTGGCTTTTCCTTAACTTTCCGGGTGGTCCACCTCACCTTCGCTTTAGGATGCCAGTTTCCTAGCGCCAGAACTTCAGCAGTGCATCTGCGATAGCGCCCCAGGAATCAGGGTTAGTGCCCCAAGAGGAAAGCTTCCCTTAGCGCTCCACTCCCCGCCTGGGGCACTAAAAGTGAATATCCCGGTTGGAGGCGGTAAACATCGCCCGGCGACCAGTAGGTGTCACCGTCTCGAACCAGGCTATCCTGAATTTTTAGTCCCAGATGTTTTCACTACTAGAGGCCATCAATATAAGATAGTCACCAATAAATGTAATCGACAATTCAGGAGAAACGTCTTTACCTAGAGAGTGGTGAGAATGTGGAACTCACTACCACAAGGAGTAGTTGAGGCAAATATTATAGATGCATTTAAGTGAAAGCTAGATAAGCACATGCGGAAGAAAGGAATAGGAGGTTATGCTGATAGGATCAGACGAAGCAGGGTGGGAGGAAGCTCGTGTGGAGCATAAACACTGGCATAGCTCAGTTGGCCCAAACAGCCTGTTTCTATTCTGTAATTTCTGTGTAATTCTATGTCATTTGTTTTAAAGATAATGAATAAGCAGAGTAGAAGTGATAAATAGTTCCAGTTAATATTGTAGAATCTGAACCCAAAACAAACTAAAAATATTGAAATCCAATAAAGTGGAATTCAGATTTGATGCAATGTCCTTGGTCATAAGCCTTTACTCAAGCCTGTCTTTCAACTCGACACTGATTAGAGTTGTCAGACCTTTTGGCTCTGCCAGCTTTTTTGAAACTGTTGGCCAGCCATTCTGAGTCTTGTAGGTCGATGTGAATGCTGATGAGTAGCATCCACTGGATGTGAATATAAATTAGGTTTACTTGTTTGTTCTATTCAGTAGAATCACACAAGAAGATAGAACTTCTGGAAGGATAGTAAATAAATTATTTTGTAAAATGCAACTTACAGGAGATAAATGCCAGAGCTTGTTTTCAAATCCTTCTATAGCCTCACCGTTGTGTACGCGTAAATAACTGACAAACTGAGCCAAGAGAAAAGTAACTTAAACCATGTGCTTTATACAACAACCCAAAATGGAGTCCCAAATCGGCATGAACCAGTAAGAGTACAGCAACTGTGAATAGCTCCCGCAGGATCCTGATGCCTGTCCAGTGAGCTGTAACAAATAAACACAACACTCGCCCCTCCCCATCTCTGTAAACTCCTCCAGCCCTCCAACCCTCGGAGATCTCTCTGCTCCTCCAATTCTGGCCTCTTGCGCATCCCTGATTATTACCGCCCTGAGCTCTGGAATTCCCTCCCTACACCTCTCCCTTTGCCTCTCTACTTCTCTCTCCTCCATTGAGGTACTCCTCAAAATTTGCCACTTTGAACAAGCCGTTTGTCACCTGCCCTAATATCTCCTTATATGGCTTGGTGTCAAATTTTGTTCGATAACGCTCCTTGGGATCTTTTACTACATTAAATGCGCTATATAAATACAAGTTGTTATTGTCATTTTGTCAGAATTGCTAACACTGGGAAAATGTTAAATGGGAGATTTTCACCCATGAGTCGGCCTCTTGTTTGAGACATCATCTGATGACAGATACAACCACGTGCTTAAAGCCAGCAAGATGAAACTGTCACAGAGGCTGCAGAGGAAAGCCTACTTGTGATTTAATCTGATTTTGTTATTCTCTTATGGCTCATATGATTCATTGATTTTTCTCAGTTACATTGGAGCCATGGAGCCACTTCTGACTGAAAGCAATTAGTTACATCATTACAAGCACACTGAGCAGGCATGGTGTCAGCTGTAGTATTAAAGTACCAGAAGAAAAAATTTTGCCACAATAACATCAATTTTTAAAATGAAAAAAAAACTCACTCCAGTTGTCCACTTAACCACTGTTCACATTTTGAAAGCTCCTGTCAGCAATTTCTAGTCATTAAAAATCTCATTGGTGCTAGGGTGCCTGTGAGAAGCACATATTCAGAGCTTTGTCTGCCTCAACTTTGCAACAGCTGTGACTATCCCTGGGAACTGCAGGATGGGTACATTTATCCTCATGGCCCATACAAGTTCATTTTCAGCAACACCTCATGTGAAAAAGGTAGTCCATTAAAGTGGTGAAAAATACCACGAAATAAAGCTTTTAGAATTTGTATAACACATCATTGAATAGAATCATAGAATCCTACAGCACAGGAGGCGGCCATTTGGCCCATCATGCCTGTGCCTGAGCGATCCAATTAGTCCCACTACCCTGCACATTCCCTATAGCCCTTCATATTTTTCCTTTCAAATATCTATCCAATTCACTTTTGAAATTACTATTGAACTGCTTCCACCACCCTTTCAGACAGTGCATTCCTGATCATATCAACTCACTGCCTTGATATGACCACATTAATCGTGCTGGGGGTAGAATTATTAAAACTTTGTGGAACCACCCATACCAGTTGTGTTGTTGCATTTTACAGAGCCTTTGTAAAATCTCCTTCCAGTGTTATTTTTGCCTTATTCATTCACGGGATGTGGGTGTCACTGGCAAGGCCAGCATTTATTGCCCTTAACTGAGAGGCTTGCTGGGCCATTTCAGAGGGCAGTTCAGAGTCAACCACTGTGGGTCTGGAGTCACATGTACTCCAGACTGGGTAAGGACAGCAGATTTCTTTCGCTAAAGGACGTTAGTGAACCAGATGGGTTTTTACAACAATCTGCTAGTTACGTGGTCACCATTACTGATACAGGTACAGCGTAGAAAATCCAGAGTTCCAGAATCCGCTGGACTCCCTGCCTCGGGCCACTGCCACTCTCTCCCCCGCCTCGGGCCACTACCGACCTCTCCCCCGCCTCGGGCCACTGCCGACCTCTCCCCCGCCTCGGGCCACCGCCGACCTCTCCCCCGCCTCGAGCCACCACCGACCTCTCCCCCACCGACCTCTCCCCCGCCTCGAGCCACCACCGACCTCTCCCCCACCGACCTCTTCCCCGCCTCGATCCACCACCCACCTCTCCCCCGCCGACCTCTCCCCCGCCTCGGGCCACTACCGACCTCTCCCCCGCCTCGGGCCACTACCGACCTCTCCCCCGCCTCGGGCCACTACCGACCTCTCCCCCGCCTCGGGCCACCGCCGACCTCTCCCCCGCCGACCTCTCCCCCGCCTCGGGCCACTACCGACCTCTCCCCCGCCGACCTCTCCCCCGCCTCGGGCCACTACCGACATCTCCCCCGCCGACCTCTCCCCCGCCTCGGGCCACTACCGACCTCTCCCCCGCCTCGGGCCACTGCCGATCTCTCCCCCGCCTCGGGCCACTACCGATCTCTCCCCCGCCTCGGGCCACTGCCGATCTCTCCCCCGCCTCGGGCCACTGCCGACCTCTCCCCCGCCTCGGGCCACCGCCGACCTCTCCCCCACTGACCTTCTCCCCCACCGACCTCTTCCCCGCCTCGATCCACCACCGACCTCTCCCCCGCCTCGATCCACCACCGACCTCTCCCCCGCCGCCCTCTCCCCCGCCTCGAGCCACCGCCAACCTCTCCCCCACCGACCTCTTCCCCGCCTCGATCTACCACCGACCTCTCCCCCACCAACCTCTCCCCCGCCTCGGGCCACTACCGATCTCTCCCCCGCCTCGGGCCACTGCCGACCTCTCCCCCACTGACCTCTCCCCCGCCTCGGGCCACTACTGATCTCTCCCCCGCCTCGGGCCACCGCCGACCTCTCCCCCGCCTCGGGCCACTACCGACCTCTCCCCCGCCTCGGGCCACTACCGATTTCTCCCCCGCCTCGGGCCACTGCCGACCTCTCCCCCGCCTCGGGCCACCGCCGACCTCTCCCCCACTGACCTCTCCCCCGCCTCGGGCCACTACCGACCTCTCCCCCGCCTCGGGCCACTACCGACCTCTCCCCCGCCTCGGGCCACTGCCGACCTCTCCCCCGCCTCGGGCCACCGCCGACCTCTCCCCCACTGACCTCTCCCCCACTGACCTCTCCCCCACCGACCTCTCCCCCGCCTCGGGCCACTGCCGATCTCTCCCCCGCCTCGGGCCACCGCCGACCTCTCCCCCACTGACCTCTCCCCCACCGACCTCTCCCCCGCCTCGGGCCACTACCGATCTCTCCCCCGCCTCGGGCCACTACCGATCTCTCCCCCGCCTCGGGCCACTGCCGATCTCTCCCCCACTGACCTCTCCCCCACCGACCTCTCCCCCGCCGACCTCTCCCCCACCGACCTCTCCCCCGCCTCGGGCCACTGCCGACCTCTCCCCCGCCTCGGGCCACTGCCGATCTCTCCCCCGCCTCGGGCCACTACCGACCTCTCCCCCGCCGACCTCTCCCCCACCGACCTCTCCCCCGCCTCGGGCCACTGCCGACCTCTCCCCCGCCTCGGGCCACTGCCGACCTCTCCCCCGCCTCGGGCCACCGCCGACCTCTCCCCCACTGACCTCTCCCCCACCGACCTCTCCCCCGCCTCGGGCCACTACCGACTTCTCCCCCGCCTCGGGCCACCGCCGATCTCTCCCCCGCCTCGGGCCACTACCGACCTCTCCCCCGCCTCGGGCCACTACCGACCTCTCCCCCGCCTCGGGCCACCGCCGACCTCTCCCCCACTGACCTCTCCCCCACCGACCTCTCCCCCGCCTCAGGCCACTACCGATCTCTCCCCCGCCTCGGGCCACTGCCGATCTCTCCCCCGCCTCGGGCCACCGCCGACCTCTCCCCCACCGACCTTCTCCCCCGCCGACCTCTCCCCCGCCTCGATCTACCACCGACCTCTCCCCCGCCTCGGGCCACTACCGATCTCTCCCCCGCCTCGGGCCACTGCCGACCTCTCCCCCACTGACCTCTCCCCCGCCTCGGGCCACTACCGATCTCTCCCCCGCCTCGGGCCACCGCCGACCTCTCCCCCACTGACCTCTCCCCCGCCTCGGGCCACCGCCGACCTCTCCCCCGCCTCGGGCCACTACCGATCTCTCCCCCGCCTCGGGCCACTACCAACCTCTCCCCCGCCTCGGGCCACTACCGATTTCTCCCCCGCCTCGGGCCACTGCCGACCTCTCCCCCGCCTCGGGCCACCGCCGACCTCTCCCCCACTGACCTCTCCCCCGCCTCGGGCCACTACCGACCTCTCCCCCGCCTCGGGCCACTGCCGACCTCTCCCCCGCCTCGGGCCACCGCCGACCTCTCCCCCACTGACCTCTCCCCCACCGACCTCTCCCCCGCCTCGGGCCACTGCCGACCTCTCCCCCGCCTCGGGCCACCGCCGACCTCTCCCCCACTGACCTCTCCCCCACCGACCTCTCCCCCGCCTCGGGCCACTACCGATCTCTCCCCCGCCTCGGGCCACTACCGATCTCTCCCCCGCCTCGGGCCACCGCCGACCTCTCCCCCGCCTCGGGCCACTGCCGACCTCTCCCCCGCCTCGGGCCACCGCCGACCTCTCCCCCACTGACCTCTCCCCCACCGACCTCTCCCCCGCCTCGGGCCACTGCCGACCTCTCCCCCGCCTCGGGCCACCGCCGACCTCTCCCCCACTGACCTCTCCCCCACCGACCTCTCCCCCGCCTCGGGCCACTACCGACTTCTCCCCCGCCTCGGGCCACCGCCGATCTCTCCCCCGCCTCGGGCCACTACCGATCTCTCCCCCGCCTCGGGCCACCGCCGACCTCTCCCCCACTGACCTCTCCCCCACCGACCTCTCCCCCGCCTCAGGCCACTACCGACCTCTCCCCCGCCTCGGGCCACCGCCGACCTCTCCCCCACTGACCTCTCCCCCACCGACCTCTCCCCCGCCTCAGGCCACTACCGATCTCTCCCCCGCCTCGGGCCACTGCCGATCTCTCCCCCGCCTCGGGCCACCGCCGACCTCTCCCCCACCGACCTTCTCCCCCGCCGACCTCTCCCCCGCCTCGATCTACCACCGACCTCTCCCCCGCCTCGGGCCACTACCGATCTCTCCCCCGCCTCGGGCCACTGCCGACCTCTCCCCCACTGACCTCTCCCCCGCCTCGGGCCACTACCGATCTCTCCCCCGCCTCGGGCCACCGCCGACCTCTCCCCCACTGACCTCTCCCCCGCCTCGGGCCACCGCCGACCTCTCCCCCGCCTCGGGCCACTGCCGATCTCTCCCCCGCCTCGGGCCACTACCGATCTCTCCCCCGCCTCGGGCCACTACCAACCTCTCCCCCGCCTCGGGCCACTACCGATTTCTCCCCCGCCTCGGGCCACTGCCGACCTCTCCCCCGCCTCGGGCCACCGCCGACCTCTCCCCCACTGACCTCTCCCCCGCCTCGGGCCACTACCGACCTCTCCCCCGCCTCGGGCCACCGCCGACCTCTCCCCCACTGACCTCTCCCCCACCGACCTCTCCCCCGCCTCGGGCCACTGCCGACCTCTCCCCCGCCTCGGGCCACCGCCGACCTCTCCCCCACTGACCTCTCCCCCACTGACCTCTCCCCCACCGACCTCTCCCCCACCGACCTCTCCCCCGCCTCGGGCCACTGCCGATCTCTCCCCCGCCTCGGGCCACCGCCGACCTCTCCCCCACTGACCTCTCCCCCACCGACCTCTCCCCCGCCTCGGGCCACTACCGACCTCTCCCCCGCCTCGGGCCACTGCCGATCTCTCCCCCGCCTCGGGCCACTACCGACCTCTCCCCCGCCTCGGGCCACTGCCGATCTCTCCCCCGCCTCGGGCCACTACCGACCTCTCCCCCGCCTCGGGCCACTGCCGATCTCTCCCCCGCCTCGGGCCACTACCGACCTCTCCCCCGCCGACCTCTCCCCCACCGACCTCTCCCCCGCCTCGGGCCACTGCCGACCTCTCCCCCGCCTCGGGCCACCGCCGACCTCTCCCCCACTGACCTCTCCCCCACTGACCTCTCCCCCATCGACCTCTCCCCCGCCTCGGGCCACTACCGACTTCTCCCCCGCCTCGGGCCACTGCCGACCTCTCCCCCACTGACCTCTCCCCCACCGACCTCTCCCCCGCCTCGGGCCACTACCGATCTCTCCCCCGCCTCGGGCCACTGCCGATCTCTCCCCCGCCTCGGGCCACCGCCGACCTCTCCCCCACTGACCTCTCCCCCACCGACCTCTCCCCCGCCTCAGGCCACTACCGATCTCTCCCCCGCCTCGGGCCACTGCCGACCTCTCCCCCGCCTCGGGCCACTGCCGATCTCTCCCCCGCCTCGGGCCACTGCCGATCTCTCCCCCGCCTCGGGCCACTGCCGATCTCTCCCCCGCCTCGGGCCACTGCCGATCTCTCCCCCGCCTCGGGCCACTGCCGACCTCTCCCCCGCCGACCTCTCCCCCGCCTCGAGCCACCGCCAACCTCTCCCCCACCTCGAGCCACCACCGACCTCTCCCCCACCGACCTCTCCCCCGCCTCGGGCTACCGCCGACCTCTCCCCCCGCCTGAGGTCACTGCCGACCTCTCCCCCGCCTTGGGCCGATCCCCCATTTCCCCACCCCACCTACATTGGCCCAGGTGTTTTCTGGATTTGGGATGTCTGAAAGACGTTCCAAAGTCCAGAAATACGCAAAATCCGGAACGGCCTCGGTCCCGAGACTTCCAGATTTTCGACGCTGTACTTGTATTAGCTCTTTATTCCAGATTTATTTAATTAATTGAATTTAATCTGCCTCTGAATTACTAGTCCAGTAACATCACCACTATGCTACTGTAAAATGTGTTTGTCCTTTAGCAAAGTGGGAGCCACCAATTCTTCTGATCTCCCTGTTAATTAGGCAGGATTTTCCGTGGGGAAGATATTTTTTAATCTATATTTAAGACGGTATATTTATCTATTTTTCACATTTGAAAGAACAGAGAAAAATCCTAATGCCCGAGAGCAGATCCAAAAAGATACAAATGGAGTACATGGGACAAAAATCCTGGAATCCCTGCCTAAAAGCATTGTCCCTTCAGCACACGAACTGCAGCGGTTCAAGAAGGAGGCCCCACTACCTTCTCAGGGCAAATAGGGATGGGCGATAAATGCCGGTCTTACCAGTGACACTCACATCCCAAGAATTAATATATGTTTTTTTTTTAAAACACACTATTGTGATAATAATGCATGATTTTTATGCACATGATCTGTAAGCTGATAATTGGTTGTGAGAATGCCATTTGCATTTGGACATTAAAGTAAGCACAGTAAATTCATCTTGTTCCAAACTCAACAAAGCACTAATGTTTGAGAATACTTTCTACATTCTTGGGTGCCATTGAGGTTAAAAAAGGTTTGTGCCATTTAAAGGGTTTGAGGATATATTCTTCCACAAAAGTTCGATCTATCCAGGTACTAGCATTGCATAGTATGCTTTACTGTGAAAATTAATTTTCATGAATATGGGGCACTAAGTAAAATTTACTGCTGTTAAAATATTCACTTATACACTAGTGTCCAAAATCAAACAGAAGAGCTTTCATTAAACCATGAGTTTAAAGATCAGGGTGGTTGAGTCATGGTGGAAATATTGAGGCTGTGCTTAAGCGATCATATTTATAATTACATTAGCCAAAATAGACTCAAGACCTCAACTGAAACCTTAATCTAGCCTGTCCATATCCTTTTGCACACCATAACTTGCTTGCTCATTTACTCCATCTTCACTGAGCTAAAATGTCCATCAACAGGTCGAATTTAAAGTCTCTATAGATCTCACCACAGTCACGCACCACCTTACCTCGACTGCCTTGTGTTCCTCGCTTGCAATCTGGCTGTGCAATAGCACCCCACCTGCTCTGCTCCACCTTTGGTGGCACAGCCTGAATTGCCACAGCCCTATTCTTTAGGGCTCTCTCCCCAAACTCCTCTGCCTCTCTACTTCCCTCCCCATCTTTAAAAGCCTTCTTGAAGACACATCTCTTCAAGCAAGCTTTCGATCAAATCACCCGAATTCTTTACAGCACCCAAACAGGCCATTTGGCTCAACCAGTCCATGCCGGTGTTTACACTCCACTTGAGCCTCCTCTCATCCTTCCTCGTCTAACCCCATCCTTCCCTGATATGTGTAACCTCGCAGTTCTGGTATCATCCTTGTAAATCTTTTTTGCACCCTTTCCAACGCCTCAACATTCTTTTTATACAATGGCAACCAGAACTGAACACAGTAAGCCAAGTTGGTCTAACCCAAGGGTTCGCAACCTTTTTAGCTTCTGAGCCCCGCCTCCCATGTTATAAAAATTCCATGTACCCCCTGTAACAGAACACTAGTATTTCTTCTGTATAGAAAATGTTGGGGGGGGTGGGGGGACAGTTTGTCCCACAGTCTGTGAGGGGCTGGGGGGGGGACAATTTGTCCCTCAATCTGTAGGGTGGTCGATTCTGAATTCCAGTCACACATTCAGTTACTGGGCTTTAGAAACGCTGTGGGCCCGGCACCTCAGGACAAGCCAAGGAGCGGCTGCACGGCCGGTAATGGTTTCAGGTGATTACCAAGCCCAGACCTGGGGTCCGGACCCGGTAAGCAAAGTCCAGCCCACTGAAGCCAATCAACCCCTCAGGGCACCCTTGTGATCGGTCCCTCAACCCGACCATGGGCCCGGTCACAGCCACGGACTTCCCCAGCACTGATCCTTACGGGACACCAGTTACCACCTTCTACCACTCTCAATCCCTACTTACCTTAGCCTTATCCCTACTCTCTGCTTTTTGTTTTGCCGCCAGTTTTCAATCAAATCTCCTTAATCCTCTTCAGAGGTTCAGGTCCCACTCCTTTTCTCCTCTCAAGAAATCCCTGCATGGTTGAGTGAAGCCGAGTTTGTGCAGCAGCTGATATTGCATTGAATTTTACAATGCAATTGTGTGTATTTACATAAGAACATAAGAAATAGGAACAGGAGTAGGCCATATGGCCCCTCGAGCCTGCTCCGTCATTCAATAAGATCATGGACTCAGCTCCATCTCCCTGCCCGTTCCCCATAACCCCTTATCGTTTAAGAAACTGTCTATTTCTGTCTGAAATTTATTCAATGTACCCAGCTTCCACAGCTCTCTGAGGAAGCGAATTCCACAGATTTACAACCCTCTGAGAAGAAATTTCTCCTCATCTCAGTTTTAAATGGGCAGCCCCTTATTCTAAGATCATGCCCCCTAGTTCTAGTCTCCCCCATCAGTGGAAACATCCGTTCTGCATCCACCTTGTCACACCCCCTCATAATCTTATACGTTTCGATAAGATCATCTCTCATTCTTCTGAATTCCAATGAGTAGAGGCCCAACCTACTCAACCTTTCCTCATAAGTCAACCCCCTCATCTCCAGAATCAACCTAGTGAACCTTCTCTGAACAGCCTTCAAAGCAAGTACATCCTTTCGTAAATATAGAAACCAAAACTGCACACAGTATTCCAGGTGTGACCTCACCAATACCCTGTATAACTGTAGCAAGACTTCCCTGCTTTTATACTCCATTCCCTTTGCAATAAAGGCCAAGATTCCATTGGTCTTCCTGATCACTTGCTGTACCTGCATACTCTCCTTTTGTGTAACATTGCACAAGTACCCCAGGTCCCGCTGTACTGCAGCATTTTGCAATCTTTCTCCATTTAAATAATAACTTGCTCTGTGATTTTTTTTTTCTGCTAAAGTGCATGACCTTGCACTTTCCAAAATTATACTCCAGCTTCCAAATTTTTGCCTACTCAATTAGCCTGTCTATGTCCTTTTGCAGTTTTTTTGTGTCCTCCTCACATATTGCTTTTCCTCCCATCTTTGTATTGTCAGCAAACTTGGCTACGTTACACTCAATCCCTTCTTCCAAGTCGTTAATATAGATTGTAAATAGTTGGGGTCCCAGCACTGATCCCTGCGGCACCCCACTAGTTACTGGTTGCCAACCAGAGAATGAACCATTTATCCCGACTCTCTGTTTTCTGTTAGTTAACCAATCCTCTATGCATGCTAATATATTACCCCCAACCCTGCGAACTTTTATCTTGTGCAGTAACCTTTTATGTGGCACCTTGTCAAATGCCTTCTGGAAGTTCAAAGGGGATGGAGTATAATAGCATGGAAGTCTTGCTACAGCTATATGATGTATTGGTGAGGCCACACCTGGAATACTGCATGCAGTTTTGGTTTCCATATTTACAAAAGGATATACTTGCTTTGGAGGCTGTTCAGAGAAGGTTCACTAGGTTGATTCTGGGGATGAAGGGGTTGACTTATGTGGAAAGGTTGAGTAGGTTGGGCCTCTACTCATTGGAATTCAGAAGAATGAGAGATGATCTTATCGAAACGTGTAAGATTATGAGGGGGCTTGACAAGGTGGATGCAGAGAGGATGTTTCCACTGATGGGGGAGACTAGAACTAGAGGGCATGATCTTAAAATAAGGGGCCGCCCATTTAAAATAGAGATGAGGAGAAATTTCTTCTCTCAGGGAGTTGTAAATCTTTGGAATTCGCTGCCTCAGAGAGCTGTGGAAGATGGGACATTGAATAAATTTAAGACAGAAATAAACAGTTTCTTAAACGATAAGGGGATAAGGGGTTATGGGGAGCGGGCAGGGAAGTGGAGCTGAATCCATGATCAGATCAACCATAATCTTATTAAATGGCGGAGCAGGCTTGAGGGGCCATATGGCCTACTCCTGTTCCTATTTCTTATGTTCTTATGTTCGTAAATACACCACATCCACTGGTTCCCCTTTATCCATCCTGTTCATTACATCCTCAAAGAATTCAAGCAAATTTGTCAAACATGACTCTTCCTGACCGAATTTTGCTTTTCCAAATGTCCTGCTACTGCTTCTTTAATAATGGACTCCAACTTTTTCCCAAGCACAGTTGTTAGGCTAACTGGTCTAAAGTTTCCTGCTTTTTATCTGCCTCCTTTTTAAATAGGGGTGTCACATTTGCAGTTTTCCAATTTGCTGGGACCTCCCCAGAATCTAGGGAATTTTGGTAAATTACAACCAGTGCCTCCACAATCCCTGCTGCTACTTCTCAAGACCCTAGGATGCAAGCCATCAGGTCCAGGAGATTTATCTGCCTGTAGTCCCATTATCTTACTGAGTACCACCTCCTTAGTGATTGTGATTGTGTTAAGCTCCTCCCCCCCCCCCCAAAGCCCCTTGACTGTCCACTGTTGGAATATTGTTAGTGTCCTCTACCGTAAAGACTGATACAAAATATTTGTTCAGAATTTCTGCCATCTCCATGTTCCCCATTATTAATTCTCGTCCTCTAAGGGACCAGCATTTACTTTAGTCACTTTTTTCCTTTTTATATACCTATAGAAACTCTTGCTATCTGTTTTTATATTTTGTGCTAGTTTACTTACATAGTCTATCTTCCCTTTCCTAATCATTGTTTTAGTCATTCTTTGCTGGCTTTTAAAAGCTTCCCAGTCTTCTGTCCTCCCACTAGTTTTGGCCACTTTATATGCCCTTGTTTTTAATTGGATACTGCCCTTTATTTCTTTAATTAGCCATGGATGGCTATCTTTTCTCTTACACCCTTTCCTCCTCACTGGAATATATTTTTCTTGAGAGTTGTGAAATATCATCTTAAATGTACACCACTGTTCATCAACCGTCCTACACTTTAATCTATTTTCCCAGTCCACTTTAGCCAATTCTGCCCTCATATCTTCATAGTCTCCTTTATTTAAGCTTAGTACGCTGGTTAGAGATCCAACTTTCTCACCCTCCATCTGAATTTGAAATTCAGTCATGCTATGATCTCTCATTCCAAGGGGATCCTTTACTAGGAGATTGTTTATTAATCCTGTATCATTACACAGGACCAGATCTAAGATAGCCTGGCCCTCTGGTTGGTTCCATTACATACTGCTCAAGGAACCTATCCCTTATGCACTCTATGAACTCCTCCTCAAGGCTACCCTGACCAATTTGATTTGTCCAATCAATATGGAGGTTAAAATCACCCATGGATTATTGCCGTTTCCTTTTTACACGTCTCCACTATTTCCTGGTTTATGCTCCGACCAACAGAGTTGCAACTGTTAGAGGGTCTATAGACTACGCCTACCAGTGACTTTTTTCCCTGATCATTCCTTATCTCCACCCAAACTGTTTCAACATCCTTATCATTTGAGCCAATATCGTTTCTCACTATTGCAGTGATTCCATCCTTTATCAATAGAGCTACCTCACCTTCTTTTCCTTTCTGTCTGTCCTTCCGGATTGTCAAATACCCCTGAATATTTAATTCCCAGTCCTGGTCACCTTGCAACCACGTCTCTGTAATGGCTATCAGATCATACCCATTTGTCTCAATTTGTGCCTTCAACTCATGTTTTGTTACAAATGCTGCATGCATTTAGACAAAGTGCCTTTAAGTTTGTTTTTTTATCCTTTTTTTCCTGCTTGTTTCCTCTCTCCTTCAAACACTTTTTTTATTTTTGCTTTCTAATTCCAGATTTTCTCCCCTCCCTACTGAATCTATTTTCAGGTTCCCATCCCCCTGCCAAGCTAGTTTAAATCCTCCCCAACAGCAGTGGCAAACCTCCCCGTGAGGAAATTGGTCCCAGCTCTGTTGAGGTCCAACCCGTCCGGCTTGTACAGGTCCCACCTCCCCAGAAGCGGTCCCAATGCCTCAGGAAACTAAAGCCCTCCCGGCTGTGCCATCTCTCCAGCCACATATTCATCTTCTCTATCCTCCTATGTCTGTACTCACTAGCTCGTGGCACTGGGAGTAATCCGGAGGTTACTACCTTTTGAGGTCCTGCTTTTTAATCTCTCTCCTAGCTCCCTAAACTCTGCCTGCAGGACCTCCACCTTCTTCCTACCTATGTCATTGGTACCGATATGGACCACGACCTCTAGCTGTTCACCCTCTCCCCCAAGAATGCCCTGCAGCTGCTCTGACATCCTTGATCCTGGCACCAGGGAGGCAACATACCATCCTGGAGTCACGTCTGCAGCTGCAAACGCCTCTCTGCTCCCTTGACTATTGAATCCCCTACCACTATAGCTCTTCCATTCTTTTTCCTTTTTCCTCTTTCCCCTCCCGCCACCCTCCCCCCCCCGACCCAATGCAGCTGAGCCACTCGTGGTGCTGTGGACTTGGCTCTAGCTGCACTCCCCAGAGCCACCATCGCCCTCACCGGTACTCAGAACAGAGTACTGGTTGGAAAGCGAGATGGACTCAGTGGACTCCTGCACTACCTGCCTAGTCCTCCTCTTCTGTCTAGGGATCACCCTACCTGCCTGCACACTCTTAAGCTGTGGGGTGACCGCCTCTAGAAACATGCTATCCACGTAGCTCTCCGTCTCGCGGATGCACCACAGTGATCCCAGTTGCCGCTCAAGCTCCAAAACACGGAGCTCGAGTTGGTGCAGCTGGAGACACTTCCTGCACACATGATCGTCCCGGCTGCGCGAAGCATCCGGGACTTCCCACATGCCACAGGATGTGCAATCCACGGGACTGAGCTGACCTGCCATCTCTTTAGTTACATTTGCAACTATCAAATAGACTAAACTCTAAACCCTAGCACAACACACCCAGCCGCTACTCAGCATTGCTCTTAATTAACTGGCTCTCCTTAGATAATAAAGATCACATATATTTACTTGCAGATCCTACTTACAACAATGCCAAAGGTTTCCTACAGAAAAGAAAAAGAAAAATGTTCACCAATCCACCAGCCAATCACTTACCCGCTTGGCTGTGGCGTCACACTTCGATTTTGATTTTCTAACTTTTTGACACTGGACCAGCTGGCTCCTCACGAACTCTGTGCCCTTTTATCTGGGTCTCGATCTCCCGTTGCTTTGTTTGCTTGAAACCTAAAACAAACATGAAACAATAAATCAAAATAATATGGCCCTTCATTTCTGTGGTGTTCTCCCAATCTCCCACCATAACTTTGGCGGGACAATGGTGGAACCCCCAGTGAAACAGCATAAATGGCCATTGGTATATATGTAAACTTACAATAGTGTAAGACTTGTCACTAGGGGGAGCACCTGTTGGAGACCCAAGGGTCACCTGCACACCTCGTGCAAGCAAGTATAAAAGGTTGTCTGTCATGCTGATTCTCCACTTTGGAGTGAGATTAAAAAGACTAAGGTCACATCAGTTTGAGCTTACAGCACAGTCTTGTGGAGTTATTCTGAACATAACAGCCATTTTTATCCATTTCTGTAGATTTCTCTGGGGGTTCTGCTGATGCCAACTAGAGGGCCCCCTTTGGAAATTACGGGCATATATTTCTACTGCCACGTCATCAGTGGTGTAATATCATTCTGTCACGGAATGCATCATTATCCACTTTCTGTATAGGTAAACATGATAGACCTTAAAATATGCTTTGAACGCTTAACAAATTAATTTCACATTCCTCTCCTCTATTTCAGCAAAGGAGTTAACCTATTCAAAATAAATGGCTGAAACTCTCTGCCAAAAGAGCAGAGGGAGGAATTTCAGATAAATCAAAAAACACTCAACTATAGTGATACAGCACTTTTAAAGATACCACTCTTGCTTATAATTTATGAAAGTGTTCCAGTCTGTTCATAAAGAGTCAGTGTTTGCTAATGGGCTGCTTCATTAGAAAAGTGATTTTGCTTCCTAAACACAACAAGAACAACTTGTATTTATATTGCGCCTTTAACGTAGTGAAATGTCCCAGGGTGCTTCACAGAAGTATTATGAGATATAAATTTGACACCAAGCCGCATAAGTAGAAATTGGCACAGGTGATCAAAAGCTTGGTCAAAGAGGTATGATTTAAGGAGCGCCTTGAAGGAGGAACGAGAGATAGAGAGGCAGAGAGGTTTAGGCAGGGAGTTCCAGAGCTTGTATCCTGGGCAACAGAAGGCACGGCCACCAATGGTTGAGCGATTACAACAAGGGCTGCTCAAGAGGGCAGAATTAGAGGAGCGCAGATATCTCGGGGTTATGGGGCTGGAGGAGATTACAGAGATAGGGAGGGGCGAGGCCATGAAGGGATTTGAAAATAAGGATGAGAATTTTGAAATCGAGGCATTGCTTAACGAGAAGCCAATGTAGGTCACCGAGCACAGGGGTGATAGGTGAACGGGACTTGGTGCGAATTAGGACACAGGCAGCCGAGTTTTGGATCACCCTAATTTACATAGGGTAGAATGTGGGAGGTCAGCCAGGAGTGCGTTGGAATAGTCAAGTCTAGAGGTAACATAGGCATGGATAGGCAGCAGATGAGGTGAGGCAAGGGCAGAGACGGGCGATGTTGCAGAGGTGGAAATAGGCGGTCTTAGTTATGCTGCGGATAGAAACATAGAACATAGAAAATAGGTACAGGGGTAGGCCATTTGGCCCTTTGAGCCTGCACCATCATTCAAGATGATCTTGGCTGATCATGCAACTTCAGTACCCCATTCCTACTTTCTCTCCATACCCCTTGATCCCTTTAGCCGTAAGGACCATATCTAACTCCCTTTTGAATATATCTAACGAACTGGCCTCAACAACTTTCTGTGGTAGAGAATTACACAGGTTCACAATTCTCTGAGTGAAGAAGTTTCTCCTCATCTCGGTTCTAAATGGCTCACCCCTTATCCTTAGCCTGTGACCCCTGGTTCTGGACTTCCCCAACATCGGGAACATTCTTCCCGCATCAAACCTGTCCAATCCTGTCAGAAATGTATGTGTTTCTATGAGATCCCCTCTCATTCTTCTAAATTCCAGTGAATATAAGCCTAGTCGATCCAGTCTTTCCTCATATGTCAGCCCTGCCATCCCGGGAGTCAGTCTGGTGAACCTTCGCTGCACTCCCTCAATAGCAAGAATGTCCTTCCTCAGATTAGGAGACCAAAACTTACACAATATTCCAGGTATGGCCTCACCAAGACCCTGTACAACTGCAGTAACACCTCCCTGCTCCTATACTCAAATCCTCTCGCTATGAAGGCCAACATGCCATTTGCTTTCTTCATCACCTGCTGTACCTGCATGCCAACTTTCAATGACTGATGTACCATGACACCCAGCTCACATTGCACCTCCCCTTTTCCTAATCTGTCACCATTCAGGTAATATTCTGCTTTCCTGTTTTTGCCATCAAAGTGGATAACCTCACATTTATCCACATTATACCACATCTGCTATGCATTTGCCCACTCACCTTACCTGCAAGCCACCCTGCAGCCTCTTAGCATCCTCCTGACAGCTCACACTGCCACCCAGCTTAGTGTCATCTGCAAACTTGGAGATATTACATTCAATTCCTTTGTCCAAATCATTAATGTATATTGTAATAAATAGGTGGGGTCCCAGCACTGAACCTTGCGGTACCCCACTAGTCACTGTCTACCATTCTGAATAAAACCCACTTATTCCTACTCTTTGCCAACCAGTTCTCTATCCATGTCAATACATTACCCCCAATACCATGTGCTTTAATTTTGCACACTAATCTCTTGTGTGGGACCTTGTCAAAAGCCTTTTGAAAGTCCAAATACACCACATCCACTGGTTCTCCCTTGTCCACTCTACTAGTTACATCCTCAAAAAATTCCAGAAGATTTATTAAGCATGATTTCTCTTTCATAAATCTATGCTGACTTGGACTGATCCTGTCACTGCTTTCCAAATGTGCTGCTATTACATCTTTAATAATTGATTCCAACATTTTCCCCACTACCGATATCAGGCTAACTGGTCTATAATTCCCTGTTTTCTCTCTCCCTCCTTTTTTTAAAGAGTGGGGTTACATTAGCTACCCTCCAGTCCATAAGAAATGATAGAGTCTATAGAATGTTGGAAAATGACCACCAATCAATGCATCCACTATTTCTAGGGCCACTTCCTTAAGTACTCTGGGATGCAGACTATCAGGCCCTGGAAACTTATCGGCCTTCAATCCCATCAATTTCCCTAACACAATTTCCTGACTAATAAGGATTTCCTTCAGTTTCTCCTTCCCGCTAGACTCTCGGTCCCCTAGTATTTCCGGAAGGTTATTTGTCTCTTCCTTCGTGAAGACAGAACCAAAGTATTTGTTCAGTTGGTCGTGTCATGGATATGTGGTCATTTCAGGGTCAAATATGACACCAAGGTTGCGAACAGTTTGGTTCACCCTCAGACAGAAGTTGGGGAGAGGGATGGAGTCAGTGTCTAGGGAATGGAGTTTGTGGCGGGGACCGAAAACAATGGCTTAGGTCTTCCCAATATTGAATTGGGGAAAATTAACATGACAAGAATTAAGAATGTATTTGATGAATTAGTCTATGAACACTTTCATAGGTTGTCACCTCGACCATTTAGACCGATGCTATGAAATTTTCACCAACATTTATATTTTTTTGGGGGTGGTTGGTGGGAGGAGGCGCAGTGGGTAGAGGCAATAAACAGTGTAAGCAAGTTGAATTCATGTCAATACAGATAGTCATTAACTCAGGGGTACTTCAGCTCACTTGTTCTTTCAGGTTTACAAGTCGATGTTGTTAGTTCTCGGTACTCTTTGTGATATTAACAACATTCATAATTTAGTCAAAAATACTTTAAAAATCAACAAAAAATACATAAATAAAAAGGATGTTGATGGTTTAATAATTATTTGTGATTGATTTCATTTTGAACAATAGCCTGATGGTGACAATTGCTTATGAAGATTAATAGTTTATTATCCTTGCCACTTTTCTTCCCTTCCATTTCTGACCATAAGAACATAACAAATAGGAGCCATTTGGCCCCTCGAGCCTGCTCCACCATTTAATAAGATCATGGCTGATCTGATCATGGACTCAGCTCCACTTCCTTGCCCGCTCACCATAACACTTTATTCCTTATCGCTCAAACATATGTCTGTCTCCGCCTTAAATATATTCAATGACCCACCCTCCACAGCTCTCTGGGGCAGAGAATTCCACAGATTTACAACCCTCTGAGAGAAGAAATTCCTCCTCATCTCAGTTTTAAATAGGTGGCCTCTTATTCCGAGACATGCCCCCTAGTTCTAGTTTCCCCTATGAGTGGAAATATCCTCTCAGCATCCACCTTGTCAGGACCCCTCATGATCTTGTATGTTTCGCTAAGATCACCTCTCACCCTTCTGAACTTCAATGAGTAAAGGCCCAACCTACTCAACCTATCTTCATAAGTCAGCCCCCTCATCTCCGGAATCAACCTAGCGAACCTTCCCAGAACTGCCTCCAATGCAAGTATATCCTTTCTTAAATACAGAGACCAAAATTGAACGCAGTGCTCTAGGTGTGGTCTCACCAATACTCTGTACAGTTGTAGCAGGACTTCTCTGCTTTTATACTCCATCCCCCTTGCAATAAAGGCCTGTTGTGTATAGAAGAACTCCATAAGGCTGAGTACTGTGAGCTAAATTTAGTGTGACCTTAGTCTTTATTACAACTCCAGAGTGCCTAAATAACATGGCAGTCAACCTTTTATACTTGCCGTGCACGTGTGTGCAGGTGACCATTAGGACTCCAACAGTCACGCCCTCTGGTGGCAAGTATTACATATTTACATACATAACATCACTCCCCACCCCCCCCCACCCCAAAATCTTCGGTACAAGTTATTTACAAGTTGAGGCAATCCGGAGCCCTTCGCTCCCTGGTTGATCGTCTAAGTTCAAACTCTGGCGTGTGAGTTGGCCGGACCATTGCTGCACTGCACCACGGCTGGTCTGACTGGACTGTCAGGAACAGTGGGTTCATCCTCGTGATTGACAGTGAGGTCGATTGCTGGTTGGGTGTGTGTTGGTGGATCGTCGATGGTGATGTCCTCTTCAAGTCGTTCCTGGTTGTCAGTCAATCGCAATTTGGTCGGATCTAAATGCTTTCTGCACGTTTGGCCATTTAACAGTTTGATTATAAACATCCTCTTCCCTTCCTTGGCCAAAACAGTGCCAGCAACCCACTTGGAACCATGACTTTAATTCAGGACAAACATGGTCGTTAACATCAATGTCACGTGAAACAGCTGCGCGATCGTCGTGCATGTTCTGACGGTGTCGCCGGGTTTCCATGTGATCATTAAGATCGGGATGGACTAGAGAGAGCCTGGTTTTGAGGGCACTCTTCATTAACAATTCTGCCGGGGGAACCCCGGTGAGCAAGTGGGGTTGCGTCCGGTAACTGACCAGATTGCGAGACAAGCGGGTCTGCAGTGAGCCGTCCGTCACGTGTTTCCTGCTCTGCTTGATTGTTTGGACTACCCGCTCTGCTTGACCATTAGACGCGGGCTGAAACAGAGCAGACCTGACATGCTTGATGTCATTGCGGGTCATAAACTCGTTAAATTCCGAGCTGGTGAAACACTGACAAGGACGTTGGGTGAGCATGGCCCGGAGGCTTTCAATAGTGGCTGTGGACATGCTGGATGACATGATTACGCATTCAATCCATTTGGAGTAAGCGTCCACAACTACTAAAAACATCTACGTGGATGCTGGACCACGGTTTGGAGGGCCATGACCACAGACTCAGTGGAGCCTCCCTGCGTGCACTGCTCAGTTGCGAGCAAGTGTTGCATTGGTGTACGCATGACTCCAAGTCCGAGTCAATGCCGGGCCACCAAACATGCGACCTGGCAATTGCCTTCATCATGACAATGCCTGGGTGGGTACTTAGTAGGTCGCGTATAAACATTTCCCTGCCTTTTTTGGCAAAATCACGCGATTACCCCATAAGAAACAATCCGACTGGATGGACATTTCATCTTTGTGTCGGTGAAATGGCTTAATTTCATCTTGCATTTCCCCGGGAACAGCCGACCAGTTCCCATTTAGGACGCAACTCTTAACTAATGATAGCACAGGATCCTGGCTGGTCCAGGTCCTGATCTGGTGGGCCGTGATGGGTGACCCCTCGCTCTCAAAAGCATCCATGACCAGTAGCAAGTCTGCATGCTGCGCCATTTCAACCCCAGTGGTGGGTAATGGTAGCCGGCTGAGAGCATCGGCGCAGTTTTCAGTGCCTGGTCTGTGGCGGATAACATAGTCATAAGTGAATAATTTTAGTGCCCATCTTTGGATGCGGGATGAAGCATTGGTATTTATACCTTTGCTCTCTGAAAACTGCGAAATGAGTGGCTTGTGGTCAGTTTCAAGCTCAAACCAAAAGTCTAAATAGGTATTGGTGCATTTTCTTAACCCCATATACACATGCTAACGCCTCTTTTTCAACCATACTATAGGCTCTCTCAGCCTTAGACAGACTTCTAGACGCGTTTGCAACTAGTTGGAGGTTGCCTGATACATTGGCTTGCTGTAACACACGTCGACCCCATACAATGAGGCATCACAAGCTAGCATTAAACGTTTACATGGGTCATAGTGCACAAGTAACTTACTTGAACATCGCAGATTCCTGGCCTTCTCAAAGACTGTGTCTTGAGATTTGCCCCAAATTCAGTAGTCACCCTTACGTAGCAACATGTGCAAAGGCTCTAACAACGTGCTCAACCCGGGTAGAAAGTTACTGAAATAGTTGAGGAGTCCCAGGAACAACCGCAGCTCCGTCACATTCTGTGGTCTGGGTGCATTCTTGATAGCCTCTGTCTTTGAGTCCGCGGGTCTGATGACGTCTGCCGCAATCTTTCTCCCCAAAAATTTGACTTCTGATGCCAGGAAAACACACTTGGAGCATTTCAGCCCGAGTCCCACTCATCTAGGTGACTTAGAACCTCTTCCAGGTTGTGTAGATGTTCGATGGTGTCTCGACCAGTGATCAAGATGTTGTCTTGAAACAACGGTGCGCGGAACAGATTTCAGCAAACTCTCCATGTTTCTCTGGAAAATGGCTGCAGCCGAGCGAAGCCCAAAAGGGCATCTTTGGTATATAAACAGCCCTTTGTGCGTGTTGATGCACGTCAGTCTTTGCGAAGATTCAGCCAGCTTGTGTGTCATGTAGGCGGAGGTTAGGTCCAGCTTGGTGAAAGACTTCCCCCCCGCTAACATTGCGAACATGTCATCTTCCTTGGGCAGTGGGTACTGGTCCTGTAGTGAGACTCGGTTAATCATTACCTTGTAGTCTCCGCAGATTCTGACCGTGCCATTGCTTTTCAACACCGGAACAATTGGACTGGCGCACTCGTTGAACTTGACTGACGATATGATTCCTTTGCGTTGGAGTCTGTCCAGTTCAATCTCGACTTTCTCCCTCATCGTGTACGGAACCGCCTGAGCCTTGTGATGGATGGGCCGTGCATCGGGGCCTAGATGGATCTGTACTTTGGCACCTGTGAAGTTGCCGATGCCTGGTTCGAATAGCGAGGGAAACCTGTTCAACACTTGAGCATACGAGGAGTCATCCACTGAAGATAGTGCTTTGATGTTGTTCCAATTCCATCTAATCTTTTCTAGCCAGCTTCTGCCAAACAGCGTTGGGCCATTGCCTGGAACAATCCACAATGATAGGTCATGCGATACCGTCACTGCCGCACTTCCAATGACTGGTATGAGCTCATTGGTGTAGGTATGTAGCTTTGCATTAATCGGGCTCAGTTTGGGCCTTTGTGCTTTATTGCCCCACAGTTTTTCGAAAGCCTTCTGGCTCATTATTGACTGACTCGCACCCATGGATACTGGAACTCCATTTAATTTGACTTTCAGCATTATAGGAGGGCTCTTGGTGGTGAAGTTGTGTACCCCATACACTTCTTCCTCAGGTTGAGTTGCCTGTGCTATGTGATCCGCGCTGG
This sequence comes from Pristiophorus japonicus, assembly GCF_044704955.1. Classification (NCBI taxonomy): domain Eukaryota; kingdom Metazoa; phylum Chordata; class Chondrichthyes; family Pristiophoridae; genus Pristiophorus; species Pristiophorus japonicus. The sequence goes on from NC_091990.1 coordinate 149,300,269, forward strand.
ATCGATCATCCTCTGCCACATGGTATGTCGCAGCACGTTTGCACATTCGTTGCGCAGCCTTTGCACACATAGTGCTTGAAACAACATTGATGGGCCCGATGATTACCCCCGCAGCGCCAACACATTGCTAATGGATTCACATTCACCCCCGATGGCGGACTCTGAGTCATCACAGGTCTTGCAGCCACAGACATATAGGCCCTGCCATATGCAGTACGGCCTGTTAGCGACGTCATTTTATGCACAGTACTTGTCGGTGAGCTTCGATGTTGAGGAGATATCTGTTTGGTGTTATCGTCCGTGGCCATGCATGCCTGGACGATCACGGTGGCCCTGCTCAGGTCTAGGGTTTCGGCAGCCAGCAGCTTTCGAAGAATGACCTCGTGGCTGATGCCCAGCACGAAAAAGTCCCGCAGCATTTGCCCCAACGCAGCTCCAAAATTGCAAGGTCCCGCGAGGCGTCTCAGGTCGACGACATAATCCGCCACGTCCTGGCCCCTGGAGAAATGCTGCATGTAAAAACGATATCTGGCCATGAGGATAACCTCCTTCGGCTTGAGGTGGTCCCGAACCAGCGTGCACAACTCTATATATTCCTCCTCCGTTGGTTTAATCGGTGCAAGCAGATTCTTGATGAGGCCGTATATTTTAGGCCCACAGATGGTGAGGAGAACGCCCTGTGCTTGGCCGCGTTCATGTCTCCTTCCAGCTCGTTGGCCACAAAGTACTGGTCGAGGCGCTCGACGAAGGCTTCCCAATTATCACCCTCTACGAATCTCTCTAATATTCCAACTGCAGCCTTGGTTGCGTGAAGGTTTGTATTCTGGTATTCGCCGATTGTTGTGTACAGAAGAACTCCACGAGGCCGAGTACTGTAAGCTAAACTTCGTGTGACCTTAGTCTTCTTTATTACAACTCCAGAGTGCCTAAACAACATGGCAGCCAACCTTTTATACTTGCTCTGAACGTGTGTGCAGGTGACCATTAGGACTCCAACAGTCGCGCCCTCTGGTGGCAAGTATTACATATTTACATTCATAACAAGGCCAACATTCCATTTGCCTTCCTAATTACTTGCTGTATCGACAAACTAACTTTTTGTGTTTTGTGCATAAATACCCCCAGGTTCTTCTGTACTGCATCACTTTGCAATTTTTCTCCATTTAAATAGTAATTTGCTTTTCTATTTTTTCTGCCAAAGTGATTAACCTCACATTTTCCCACATTATACTCCATCTGCCAATTTTTTGCCCACTCACTTAGCCTGTCTATATCCCTTTGCAGATTTTGTCTGTCCTCCTCACAATTTGCTTTCCTACTCATCTTTGTATCATCAGCAAACTTGGCTACATTACACTCAGTCCCTCATCCAAGTCATTAATATAGATTGTAAATAGTTGAGGCCCCAGCACCGATCACTGCAGCACCCCATTAGTTACTGTTTGCCAACCGGAAAAAGACCCATTTATCCCGACTCTCTCTTTTCTGTTATTTAGCCAATCCTCTATTCATGCTAATATATTGCCCCCAACCCCATGAACTTTTATCTTGTGCAGTAATCTTTTATGTGACATCTTATCGAATGCCTTCTGGAAATCCAAATACACCACATCCACTGGTTCCCCCTTATCCACCCTGCTCATTACATCTTCAAATAACTCCAGCAAATTTGACTTCTTGCTATGGTATTGTTCTGTGCACATTTGGTGCTCTCCAGTACCTCTCCCTCACCCAGATGACTATTATTCAAGTAACAGCTTTGAAAGTGAATGTTGGCAGCCAACTCAACTCCTAGGCATGCAAGCAAGCCTGCCCTACCCACACATTGCCCGTTGCGATCTCTGGATAATGGTGTAACGTGAGAATCCAGGCCAATATCCTCCTTCCGAATCCAGCAAAGCTGAGATCAACTGTAACACATAACTGGATTGAACCTGTGACTTGCCAGGTCTTTATGGCTCAGATATTTACTGGATGGCAGATGTGGCTAAAGATTCATGTTAAATTGACCTTGAAAGAAAAATATTTTGATTCAAGTGATTGGAATGAAGTAAGAGGCATTTGTTAACCGTGTCAAAGTTGATGCTTTTCCTTTTAAGTTGCATGTTTGAGCGATGGTTTTTGGATGCAGCTGCGCTGGGTAAATTGACAATTTTCAGTTGGAGCTAATTAGAATTGTTTTATAGTTAATGGCCAATTTGTATTGACACTGCTAATCGGTCTTGGCAATTGTGAGTAATTTGTTCAGCACTAAAATGCTGGAAAAGCTCTGGCATGATCCTTGTATTTCTATTCTTTTAATGAAGCATTATTATTTTCAATCCTATATTTATGCCTGCGGTGCACTTCCCAAGTCTTAGACTGGATTAAAAATGCATTCCTTGTACCTGCATAGCACATTTTGTGAAGAAACTGTATGTGCTGAGTGAGATATACTTTGGATGGCCCCGGCCTGCTGAAGGTCTTGCAGGCCGGGACTGCGCCGATTTCCGGGAGCAGCGCGTGCTGCTGCAGGAGGGTGACGGCTACGAAGCCAGGTCACTGATTGCAGTGCAGGCAGGCACAGCAGGAGGGGCGAAGGAGCGGCAAGAGTCCGTGGAGGGAAGTGATTGGGGCCAAGGAGTGGCGTGAATCTGGGGCCCAGAAGAGGCGAGGGCCCAGAGGCAGCACAAGCGAGCCCGCACTGCGATACGCGTGCGCGCTTGATCTGTGCAGCAGAGCTGGTCTCCAGTTAGTCTTGGGTAATCCTTGCCACTGGACCAAGACCTAGCTCTGTCAAGCCCGTGTGGTGGCTGGTGTGCAACGGCCACCACACGTTAAAAAAATCCAAGCACAGGCATCGGCCACCCTTCGCAATGAAGTTCTGGATCTGGAATATTCAGTCCTTCATTGAAACATCTGTGAACTCATCCTTTTTGGCGTGGAAGCAAGTCATCCTCGCTTCGAGGGACTGCCTATGATGATGATGATGATGATATTTTGGATGTGTCTGTCCTCCTTAAAACCTACCTCTTTGACCAAGCTTTTGGTCGCCTGCTCTAATTTCTCCTTATGTGGCTCGGTGCCAATTTTTTTATCTCATAATACTCCTGTGAAGTGCCTTGGGACGTTTCACTACGTTAAAGGAACTATATAAATATAAGTTGTTGTTCTGTCATTGCTCCAGACCTAAATAGATCTGGAAACAGTCACACAGTAATAAGAACATAAGAAATAGGAGCAGCAGATCACTGACCTCAACTCCACTTTCCCGCCCAATCACCATATCCCTTGATTCCCCCAAGTCTGTACAATCGTTCATCAACTAAGGAGGGGATTCATTGAACTGAAAACATGGGTTTTTGATGCTATTATTGTACTATTCTTCTAACCAAAGAGATATATAATTAACATGTCTAACTGTATATTTTACTACAAAATTCATACTGATATCTTGATATGAAATTAAGTAATCTACTTCGCTACTGGCATCCGGCAATCTAAGCTGATTAGATTAATGTTTACAGAAGTGGGAGAAGAGGAGAAACAGGATAATTACAGTGTAAAAGGCTACAAATAGTTCAACAGTTATACTTTTGTTGCAGTTTTATTTTTCTGGTTGTCATGCTGTCAGGTGCCACTTACAATATCTACATTATCCAGCCATACATCTGTATTTACTGCAATTTCATACACATAATTACATTGCAGGAGTAATTTACTTGGTAATGCGAGAATACTGCTATACTCTCCTCAGAACTATTTTTATGCGTCAACCTGTGCAGCTTGTTTAACTGATATTTATTATTTTTAGAACCATTAGGGCGATGCTCAGCATTTTAAACCGTTCTTACTGCAACACACGAAGTGCTGTTTTTCCTGATTTTAACTTCTAAATTGAAATTCTCTTCAATGAGGTCTTGTATTTAGTCAACTGTTTTGTACGCCCTCACCTCATGGTACTTCATGTATTGTACTCCCATGAGAATGTTAAATTACTTTAAATCACATCCCATTCTCAGCATATTGCTGCTGTTTTTGTACTTAAGTCACTGAAAATGTTCCGTCAACAAAGTGGTTTAAAGTCCCGCCAACAATTTCCTGCCTTTGCTATCATGCTTAGCAACACGAGTCCCTGAAGTAGGCAGCCGAATGTTCTAAAGCCTTTCAAAGACTTCAACTGTTCACTCTGTTAAGGGATAGTGTTTCGAATCTCGACTGGGAGGGAGGGAGGGGGGGTGGGGGGGATATCCACATACCTCATGATAAAAGAAGAAGGGGACCAATTGACAATAGTTAAGCATAGAGAATGTAGCAAGAACTAAAGTGGGTGGAATGTTTCCATTCAAAGATCTTGGTACCATTTAATTTGGGAACAGGTTACACTGGAATGCACTTAGCTGTGTCAAAGGACTCCTACCAAACTTTCTTGTTCTCTAGTAAAAATCACCACTACTTACTTATTTTATGTAATTTTCAAAACTGCAAATAAAATCCTGCCTCTCACCAATAGGTGCCAAATTGAACTTATTAACTATAAAAGATTCAGCAGCTCAGTATTTGGAAATAAAAGATCTTGCAATATAAATAACATGTTCTATACATTAAATTTGCAAACCGTAAGAAAATCTTTTGTGCTTGAATCTTTAATTAGTACAAATTTTAAATTGAAATTTTGTTTCTTTTAATGAGTCACAAATATTTGAAGCAAAGTTGCAAGACATTGAAAAAAGATAAAAATGGCTTCATAAGTTGGAATCTTGCCTTTACAGTATTAGTATAGACATCTGTTTTTGTGTATATATGTTCCATTTGGCATGAAATCATCAGCACAGAGTAAAATTATTTTAAAATACTTTTAAAGTACTTCTTAATTATGTTAATTGGCTGACCCGCAGCTTGGTGTTGGGTCTGTTTACCACAGCTGGACCCAGAACTTTGGATACTTACAAGGAGGCAGGTTCGGAGAGGGAACCCGACCCTCTGTTAATCTCAGCCATTTTGACAGCGGGCTCGCCTCCAAACCCGCACTTGCAGAGCTGGTAAGATTCCGGCCAGAGAGTGAAGACCAAGTTCAGTCTTCATATGAAGCATGGTTAGAGGAGAAACCAAGGCATGCAGATGTAGTTCGGTCCCCATTATAGAGTAAGACATCTTGGCCTGCGTTTCCGCTCAGTTGTGTTGTTTTTTTGATGCAATTTACGGTCTAAACAACTCGAGTTTCTGTGCTATTTTGCACTACTTTAAAAAAAACATGCTGCTAAAAACGGCCCCGCCCACAACCGGACACGCCCAAATCAAATGAATCACCACTCGGAGTTCTCACTAATTGGCCCATTTGCGGGCCTTCAAGGAGGCTTTAAAAATTATGCTTTTTTTGTGGAATGTTTTAAAAGCTTTTGATTATAATTTTTTTTAAATTACTAAGAAACTGATTACTCTACACCAAAAGAATTAGTATAGTTTTTTAAAAGTCATTTTCAGTTATTTTAAATCAAGTTACTCACCGGTGATGGGCTGGACACTTTGATTAAAATGCTTATCTTTTGTGATAAGCCCATTTTCAGCTGTATTAATAAAACTGCACCAGGTTACCACTCTCAAATGCATCAGAGAATATTTTTAAAGCAATTTAAAAAAAAAATTACATTCTAAAACACTCTCTGATTGCGCTGCTTCATGGCAGATTTTACATTTGCCGATTTTCAAATGAGGTTGGGCGGAAACTCAAGAATAAAAATCACTTCTCAAAATTAGTGCAATTTTGGGCACAATTTGCACCCAGATCGCCGATTGCACCCAAAGCAGAAAATTATACCTTTTTATCTTTATTTTTACATCACACATTGAATTCATATTATTTATAGTTAAATCGTAAAACTTACACCAATTTGGGAAGCAAAGATGTAGAGTTAGTCGGAGCATGGGGAGTCTCTGGCAATGCAGGCTGAAGAGATGGCGGTATTAATCATGGTGGTTGAGGGAAAGGTGAATAAAGGCACAAGGGAGCATAGCAGGCACAAGGAATTCGGACTACTGAACATATGAAGGAGAAACACAAAAACCCACTGGTTTGGCCAAATGAAATGTTTCTGTGTTGTAATTCCACGACCAAATCTGAGGTGTTGGAGCATTATCCCTGGTGGCTGGGGTGGGGCAATTGTAATGCTACATGTTTACATAGACCGTTTCTATTTTACATGCGTACATGGGAATTTATAAATGGAAGCGTGTGCAGAGGTTTTTCATGATATTATATAGATGGTGGCTAAATGCTGGGTATATATTGGATCTGGTATACATTTAGTTGGCCGATATAACTGAATGGTACAGAGCAGCCCATCACATTGGTGTTATCTGTTGGCTGAATTCCATAGCCCGCAGTTCACCGCACTCAAAGTATTTATCAATGTTAAAAAGAAGGTAATTAAAGGCACATAGGCACAACTGTAGACTGCCTGAGTTTGATGCCATTTAATGGTTCTCGGATTTGTTATGTCTCAAATAAAGCAATGTGACTGAGCACTGTAGACTTGAGTAAGCGTGACCTTAGTCTCTTTATTTTGACTCGAGTGCTGGCACAGCATGGGAGGCCTGCTTATATGCAGTGCTCCCAAGGGATACAGGGATCCCTTGGGACTCCCAACAGATGTACCCTCTGGTGGTGGTCGAATGCTTTTTTACAAGGTGTTGCATACATAACATCACTCCCCTCCAAAGTCAATAGTACACTTATTTACAGGGTGAGACGATCTGGGGCTTTCTGCTCTCTAGTCAATAGTCTTGGTACAAATACCGGTGCGGGTGAGTTGGTTGGGCCTTTGCTGGGCTGCTGTGCAGCTGGCCTTGCTGGGCTGCTGGGGATGATGAGTTCAGCTTCGTGGTCAACCGTGATGTCGGTTGCCACTTGTATGTGTATCGGAGGGTCGAAGTTGGTGGTGTGCTCTTCAGGTTGCTCATGGCTGTCTGAATCGTAGTTTGGTTTGGTCCAAATGCTTTCTGCAAGTTAGTCCATTTGCAAGTTTGATCTCAAACACCCTACTCCCTTCTTTGGCTACGACAGTGCCAGCAAGCCATTTGGGACCATGTCCATAGTTGAGTACAAATACGGGGTCATTGACTTCAAATATCGCGTGACAAATTTGCGCGATCATGGTACATGCTTTGTTGATGCCACCTGCCCTCGACATGATCATGGAGATCAGGGTGGATTAGAGAGAACCTTGTTTTGAGCGCCCTTTTCATGAGCAGTTCGGCAGGGGGAACCCCGGTGAGCGAGTGGGGTCTTGTGCGGTAGCTGAGCAGGACTCGGGACAGGCGGGTCTGCAGGGAGCCTTCCGACGCGCGTTTCAAATTTTGCTTGATGGTTTGGACTGCCCGTTCTGCCTGGCTGTTAGATGCGGGCTTGAACGGAGCAGATGTGACCTGCTTGATTCCATTGCGGGTCATGAATTCCTTGAATTCAGCGCTGGTGAAGCACAGTCCATTGTTGCTGACAAGGACATCAGGCAGGCCGTGCATGGCAAACATGGTTCGTAGGCTTTCGATGGTGGCAGTGGATGTGCTTACAGACATTGTTACACACAATCCATTTTGAATAAGCATCCACAGCAACCAAAAACATTTTGCCTAGAAATGGGCCAGCGAAGTCAATGTGGATCCTAGACTACGGTTTGGTGGGCCATGACCACAAACTTAGCGGTGCCTCCCTGGGTGCATTGCTCAGTTGAGAGCAAGTGTTGCATTGGCACACGCAAGACTCTAAATTTGAGTTGATGCCGGGCCACCACATATGGGATCTGGCTATAGCTTTCATCATTACTATGCATGGGTGGGTACTGTGTAGGTCGCGTATGAATGTTTCCCTGCCTTTCTTAGACAAAATAACGCGATTATCCCACAAAAGACAGTCTGCCTGTATGGACATTTCGTCTTTGCGTCGCTGGAATGGCTTGATCTCTTCATGCATCTCTGTTGGAACACTGGACCAGCTCCCATGGAGGACACAGTTTTTTTTACAAGGGACAGTGAAGGATCCTGGCTGGTCCAGGTTCTGATCTGGCGGGCCATAACGGGTGACTTTTCATTTTTAAATGCATCCATCACCAAGAGCAAGTCTGCAGGCTGTGCCCTTTCCACCCCAGTGGTGGGCAATGATAGCTGACTGAGAGCATCAGTGCAGTTCTCTGTGCCTGGCCTGTGGCGAATTACATAGCTATAAGCAGACAGCGTGAGCGCCCATCTTTGGATGCGAGCAGAGGCATTGGTATTAATACCTTGGCTCTCTGAGAATAGCGATATGAGCGGCTTATGGTCAGTTTCTAACTTGAACTAAAGCCCAAACAGATACTGGTGCATTGTTTTCACCCCGTAAACACATGCCAGAGCTTCTTTTTCAATCATGATGTCGGCCCTTTCGGCCTTGGACAAACTCCTGGACGCATAAGCGACCGGTTGCAATGTTCCCGATTGATGTAACACACACCCGACCCCGTACGAAGACGCATCGCAAGCTGGCACTAAACGTTTACATGGATCATACAGGACAAGCAGTTTGTTGGAACATAACAGATTTCTGGTTTTCTCAAAAGCAGTCTCTTGTGATATCCCCCATACCCAGTCATCTCCCTTGCATAGCAACACATGTAAAGATTCTAGCAAGGTGCTTAACCCGGGTAGGAAATAACTAAAATAATTGAGGAATCCCAGCAGCTCAGTCACGTTCTGTGGTTTTGGCGCATTCTTGATGGCCTCCGTCTTGGCATAGGTGGGTCCGATGCCATCTGCCGCGATTCTTCTCCATGTTCCTTTGAAAAATAGCCACGGCCGATCGAATCCCAAACGGGCATCTATTGTAGATGAACTGACCTTTGTGCATGTTGATGCAGGTGAGGCCTTTTGAAGATTCCGCCAGCTCCTGCGTCATGTAGGCCAAGGTCAGGTCCAACTTGGTAAACGTCTTCCCTCCTGCCAGCATCGCAAATACGTTGTCTGCCTTGGGTAGTGGGTACTGGTCCTGCAGCGAAAAATGGTTAGTTGTTACTTTATAGTCCCCGCAATTTCTGACCGTGCCATTGGCTTTGAGAACCGGAATAATCGGACTGGCCCACTCGTTGAACTTAACCGGTGCGATGATGCCCTCTCGTTACAGCCTTCCCAGCTTCATCTCCACTTTCAGTCGCATCATGTATGGCACCGCACGTGCCTTGTGGTGGATGGGTCGTGTACCGGGAACCAAGTGGATCTGCACCTTCGCCCCAGAGAAATTTCTGATGCCTGACTCAAACAACGACAGGAACTTGCTCAAAACCTGGGCACATGAGGCGCGTCGACGGACGAAAGCGCTTGGATGTTGTCCCAGTTCCAGCGGATTTTTCCCAGCCAGCTTCTGCCGAACAGTGTGGGGCCATCTCCTAGTACAATCCATAGTGGTAGTTCGGTGCACCGCTCCATCATAGGGGACTTTTACTGCTGCACTGCCAATTACAGGGATCACCTCTTTAGTGTAAGTTCCCAGCTTGGTATGACTAGGGCTCAGCTTGGGCCTTTGTGTCTTGTTGCACCACAGCCTCTCGAAGGTCTTTTTGCTCATGATAGACTGACTTGCACCCATGTCCAATTCCATGGATACGGGAATTCCATTCAGTTCCACTTTTAACACGATCAGTGGACATTTCGTGATGAAGGTCTGTACCCTGTACCCTTCTGCCTCCTCGGTTCGAGTCTCTAGTTCAGTTTGATCCGCCATAGATCGGTCTTCCTCTGCAACATAGTGGTTTGCAGCTCGCCTGCACAATCGCTGGAGGTGTCCCATTGTTCCACAGCCTTTGCACGCATAGTGTTTGAAGCGGCATTGATGGGCTCGATGATCACCTCCGCAGCACCAACAAGGTGTTAATTGCCTCGCATTCACACTTGATGGCAGACTCTGAGTCATCTGAGGCATTCTGCCATATGCATTCCTGCCTGCAAAATTTGTTTGGTGTTATCGCTGGTGGACATAAATTCCTGGACTATTGTTATGGCTTTGCTCAGGTTCGGTGTTTCAACAGTCAATAGGATGCGAAGGATAACCTCATGGCCAATGCCAAGCACAAAAAAGTCTCTTAGCATTTGCTCCAGGAATCCACCGAATTCGCAATGTCCTGCAAGGCACCCTAGTTTGGCGATGTAGCTCGCCACTTCCTGGCCTTCAGACCGTTGACATATATAAAAATGATACCTTTCCATCAGAACACGCTCCTTCAGACTTAGGTGCTCCCAGACTAGCGTACACAGTTCTTCATACGATTTGGTTGTTGTTTTCACCGGAGCAAGAAGATTCTTCATGAGGACATAGGTTGTTGCCCCACAGACAGTGAGGAGAATCACCCTTCGTTTGGCAGCGTTCTTATTCCCTTCCAGCTCGTTGGCCACGAAGTATTGGTCGAGTCGCTCCACGAAAGCTTCCCAATCGTCACCTTCTGAGAATTTCTCCAGGATACCAACTCTGCATTTTCGCGTGATGGTTCGTTATCTATTATTCGTCGCCAGTTGTTATGTCTCAAATAAAGCAGTGTGATTGAGTACTGTAGACTTGAGTAAGTGTGACCTTAGTCTCTTTATTCTGACTCCAGAGTGCTGGCACAGCATGGGAGGCCTGCTTATGTGCAGTGCTCCCAAGGGATGCTGGGATCCCTTCGGACTCCAACAGATGTGCTCTCTGGTGGCGGTAGAATGCCGGTTACAAGGTGTTGCATACATAACAGGATTAACATATGGTATTCATTGCACAGCTTTTTAATGTACAGATGTTTTACTTACAACTTCTTCAGTGAAATAAGGCAGATGAGTTGATGGCACAAATACACACGTGGAAGTAAGATTTCATAGCTATTGCTGAAACATGAGCTAAAGTAGTGCAGGAATGGCAGCTCAACATTCCTGGTTACAGGGTTTTCAGACGACAGAGAGGTGATGAAAAGGGAGGGGGAGTCGCAATATTGGTTAAAGAAACAATTACAGTTGTCAGAAGGGATGATATGTTAGAAAGGATCATCAAATAAGAACATAATAGCATAAGAAATAGGAGCAGGAGTAGGCCATTTGGCCCCTCGAGCCTGCTCCGCCATTTAAAAAGAACATTGCTGATCTGATCATAAACTCGGCTGCACTTCCCTGCCCACTCCCCATAACCCTTTATTCCCTTATTGCTCAAAAATCTGTTTATCCCCGCCTTAAATATATTCAATGACCCAGCCTCCACATCTCTCCAAGGCAAAGAATTCCAAAGATTACAACCCTCTGAGAGAAGAAATTCCTCCTCATTCAGTTTTAAATGGGCAGCCCCTTATTCTGAGACTATTTCCCCAAGATTTAGTTTCCCTATGAGCGGAAATATCTTTTCTGCATTCATCTTGTCGAGCCCCCTCATTATCTTGTATGTTTCGATAAGATTACCTCTTATTCTTTTGAACACCAATGAGTATAGGCCCAACCTACTCAATCGATCTTCATAAGTCAACCCCCTCATCTCCGGAATCAACCCCGTGAACCTTCTCTGAACAGCCTCCAATGCAAGTATATCCTTCCTTAAGTACGGAGACCAACTGTATGCAGTACTCTAGCTGTGGCCTCATCAATACCCTGTACAATTGTAACAGGACTTCTTTGCTTTTATTATCTATCCCCTGTACAATAAGGCCAACATTCAATTTGCCTTCCTGATTACTTGCTGTACCTGCATAATAACTTTTTATGTTTCATGCAAAGGACACCCAGGTCCCCCTGTACTGCAGCACTTGGCAATTTTTCTCTATTTAAATTATAATTTGCTTTTCTATTTTTTCTGTCAAAATGGATAACCTCCACATTATACTCCTTCTGCCAAATTTTTGCCCACTTACTTAGCCTGTCTATGTCCTTTTGCAGATTTTTTGTGTCCTCCTCACAATTTGCTTTCCCACCATCTTTATATCATCAACAAACTTGGCTACATTACACTCGGTCCCTTCATCCAAGTCATTAATATAGATTGTAAATAGTTGAGGCCCCAGCACCGATCCCCGCAGCACCCCATTAGTTACTGTTTGCCAACCGGAAAATGACCCATTTATCCCGACTCTCTGTTTTCTGTTAGTTAGCCAATCCTCTATCCATGCTAATATATTACCCCCAACCCAATTAATTTTTATCTTGTGCAGTAACCTTTTATGTGGCACCTTATCAAATGCCTCCTGGAAATCCAAATACACCACATCCACTGGTTCCCCCTTATCCACCCTGCTTGTTACATCCTCAAAGAACTCCAGCAAATTTGTCAAACATATTATTGGAAAAAATCCTGAAGGACAGGATAAATCTACATTTAGAAAGACATAGATTAATCAGGGACAGTCAGCACAGATTTGTTAAGTGAAGGTCATGTCTGACTAATTTGATTGAATTTTTTGTGTAGGTAACCAGGAGGGTCGATGAGGGCAGTGTATATGTATTTTAGCAAAGCTTTTGATAAAGTCCCACATGGCAGACTGGTCATGAAAGTAAAAGCCCGTGGGATCCAGGGCAAAGTGGCAAGTTGGATCCAAAATTGGCTGAGAGGCTTGAAGCAAAAAGTGTTTTTGTGTCTGGAAGGATGTTTCCAGTGGGGTTCTGCAGGGCTCAGTACTAGGTCCCTTTTTGTGGTATACATCAATGATCTAGACTTGAATATAGGGGGTATGATTGAGATGTTTGCAGATGATACAAAAATCGGCTGTGTGGTTGACAATGAAGAAGAAAGCTGCGGACTGCAGGAAAATATCAATTAACTGGTCAGGTGGGCAGAACAGTAGCAAATGGAATTTAATCCGGAGAAGTATGAGGTAATGCATTCGGGGAGGGCTAACAAGGAAAGGGAATACACATTAAATGGCAGGACACTGTGGAGGAACAAAGGGACCTGGGAGTGCATGTCCACAGATCCCTGAAATAGCAGGCCAGGTAGATAAGGTGGTTAAGGCGGCATATGGAATGCTTGCCTTTGTTAGCCAAGGCATAGAATATAAGAGCAGGAGGTTTATGCTTGAACTGTATAAAACACTGGTTAGGCCACAGCTGGAGTACTGTGTGCAGTTCTGGTCACCGCATTACAGGAAGGATGTGATTGCATTGGAGAAGGTGCAGAGGAGATTTACGAGGATATTGCCAGGAGCGGAGAATCTTAGCTATGAGGATAGATTGGATAGGCTGGGTTTGTTTTCCTTGGAACAGAAGAGGCTGACGGGAGACCTCATTGAGGTGTATAAAATTAGGGCCCTCGATATAGTGGATAGAAAGGGCCTATTTCCCTTAGTAGAGGGGTCAACAACCAGCATAAATTTAAAGTAATTGGTAGAAGGTTTAATGGGGATGTGAGGGGAAATTTCTTCACGCAGAGGGTTGTGGGGGTCTGGAACTCACTGCCTGAAAGGGTGTAGAAGCAGAAACCTGCACCACATTTAAAAAGTACTTGGGTTGTGCAGTTGACGTGCCGTAACCTGCAGGGTTACGGACCTAGAGCTGGAAAGTTGGATTAGGCTGGATAGCCTCTTGTTGGCCGGCACGAACACGATGGGTCGAAATGTCCTCCTTCCGTGCTGTAAATTTCTATGATTCTATGATTCTATGATTCTATGATACCATGCTGACTCTGCTTGATTGAATTATGCTTTTCCAAATGTGCTGCTACTGCTTCCTTAATAATGGACTGCAACATTTTCCCAATGACAGATGTTCGGCTAACTGGTCTATAGTTTCATGCTTTCTGTCTGCCTCCTTTTTTAAATAAGGGCGTTACATTTGCGGTTTTCCAATCTGCTGGGGCCTCCCCAGAATCCAGGGAATTTTGGTAGATTACAACCAATGCATCCACTATCTCTCCAGCCACTTCTTTTAGGACCCTATGATGCAAGCCATTAGGTGCAGGGGACTTGTCCGTCTTTAGTCCCATTATTTTACTGAACACTACATCTTTAGTGATAGTGATTGTATTAAGTTCCTCTCTCCCTATAGCCCCTTCATTATCCACTATTGGGATGTTTTTAGTGTCTTGTACCGTGAAGACCAATACAAAATATTTGTTCAAAGTCTCTGCCATTTCCCTGGTCCCCTATTATTAATTCCCCAGTCTCATCCTCTAGGGGACCAACATTTACTTGAGCCACTCTCTTCCTTTTTATGTACCTGTAGAAATTCTTACTATCTGTTTTTACAATTCGTGCTAGTTTACTTTCATAATCTATCTTCCCTCTCTATTATTTTTTTAGTCGTTCTTTGCTGGCTTTTAAAAGTTTCCCAATCCTCTGGCCTCCCACTAGTCTTGGTCAAATTGTATGTTCTTGTTTTCAATTTGATACCATCCCTTATTTCCTCAGTTAGCCACGGATGGTTATCCCTTCTCTTAGTCTTTCCTTCTCATTGGGATATATTTTTGTTGAGAATTATGAAATAGCTCCTTAAATGTCTGCCACTGCTCATCAACTGTCCCACACTTTAATCTATTTTCCCAGTCCACTTTAGCCAACTCTGCCTTCATACCTTTGTAGTCTCCTTTATTTAAGCTTAGGATACTGGTTTGAGATCCAACTTTCTCACCCTCCAACTGAATTTGAAATTCAACCATGTTATGGTCACTCATTCCTAGAGGATCCTTTACTAGGAGATCGTTTATTAATCCTGTCTCATTTCACCGTACCAAATCTAAGATAGCATGCTCCCTGGTTGGTTTCGCAACGTACTGTTCAAGGAAACTATCTCGGATAGATTAAAGTGTGGGACGGTTGATGAGCAGTGGCAGACATTTAAGGATATATTTCATAAGTCTCAAGAAAAATATATCCCATTGAGAAGGAAAGAGATAACCATCTGTGGCGAATGAAGGAAATAAGGGAGGGTATCTCGGATACACTATGAACACTTCCTCAAGGCTATCCTGACCAATTTGCTTTGTCCAATCAAAATGAAAGTAAAAATTGCTCAGGATTATTGCTGTTCCTTTTTTACAAGCCTCCACTATTTCTTGATTTATACTATAAATGAGGCCATATGGGTTGAACTGAAAAACAAATAAGGGGTAATCACACTGCTGTGATTGTAATATAGACCCCCAAACAGTCAGAGGGAGATGGAAGAGCAAATATATAGGCACATTTCTGAGAAGTGCAAAAATAATAGGGCATTTCAACTACCCTAATATTAACTAGTATAAAATCAGTGTAAAAATGTATAGAGAACGCAGAATTCTTAAAATGCATTCAGGAGAACCTTTTTAGCCAGTACTGAGCAAGCCCAGCAAGAGAGAAGGCAGTTCTAGACTTAGTTTTAGGGAATTAAGCTGGGCAAGTGGGAAGGGTATCAGTGGGAGAACATTTTGGTGGTAGTGATCATAATTCAGTGAGATTTAGTGCAGTTATGGAAAAGGACAAAGATAGACCAGGAGTAAAAGTTCTCAATTGTGGAAAGGCCAATTTTACGAAGCTGAGATGCGATTTAGCAAAAGTAGACTGAAAACAGCTACTTGAGGTAAATTAATTGTCATAGTGGGAGGCATTCAAGGAGGAGATAGTGAAGGTTCAGAGCAAATATGTTCCCACAAAGAAAAAGGGTGACTCCCAAATTTAGAACCCCCTGGATGTCAAGGAGCATACAGGGTAGGATTAAAAAAAAGGAAAGCTTTTGTCAGATACCGACAGCTCAATCCTGCAGAAAGCCTAGGAGTAGAGAAAGTGCAAGGGTGAAATTAAAAAGGAAATGAGGAAAGCAAAGAGAAGGCATGAAAAAATATTGGCAAGTAAAATCAAGGAAAACCGAAAGATGTTTTATAAATACATAAAGAGAAAGAGAAGGGCCTATTAGAGACGAAAAAGATAACCTGTGTGTGGAGGCAGAAGACATGGATTTGGTTCTAAATGAATACTTTGTGTCTATCTTTACAAAAGAGAAAGATGGTGCAGACATTGTAGTTAAGGAGGAGGAGTATGAAATATTAGATGAGATAAACATAGTGAGAGAGGAAATATTAAGGGGTTTCGCATCTTTTGAGTGCAGATGAATCACCAGGCCCAGATGAAATGTATCCCAGGCTGTTGAGACGCAAGAGAGGAAATAGCAGAGGCTCTGACCATCATTTTACAGTCCTCTCTGGCTATAGGCCTGGTGCCGTAGGATTGGAGGACTGCTAACGTTGTACCATTGCTTAAAAAGGGAGAAAGGGATAGACCGAGTAATTATGGGGCAGTCAGCCTAACCTTGTTGGTGGGCAAATTATTGGAAAAAATTCTGAAAGACAGTATTAATTGTCATTTAAAAAGGCACGCATTAATCAAGAACAGCCAGCATGGATTTGTTACGAGAAGGTTGTGTCTGACTAACTTCATTGAATAATTTGAGGAGGTAACAAGGAAAGTCCATGAGGGTAACATGTTTGATGTAGTCTACATGGATCTTAGCAAGGCTTTTGATCAGGTCCCACATGGCAGACTGGTCAGAAAAGTAAAAGCCCATGGGATCCAGGGCAAAGTGGCAAGTTGGATCCAAACTGGACTCAGTGACAGGAAGCAAAGGGTAATAATCAACAGGTGTTTTTGTGACTGAAGGCTATTTCCAGTGGGGTTCTGCAGGACTCAGTACTAGGGCCCCAATTTTACTCAGCACTGGGCGCTGTTTTTTCGGTGCCCAGCGACTTTTCTGGTGCTGAATGTTAGTTAAAAGCTTCCCCAATGTTGGGGTGCCAGCGCCAACTATCAGCGGCAGAATGTTTGGCACCATACATTCTGGTGCTGGTGATTTGGCGCCATACATTCTGGCACTGGTGCACAGCGGGAGGTCGAGAGGCGGAGCGGCAGCGTCCCAGGCCTACAAAAGACCAGCATGAGTCGGGGAGGCCCAGCAGGAGATCGAGAGGTGGAGCGGCAGCGTCCCAGGCCTACAAAAGGCCAGCGTGAGTCGGGGAGGCCCAGCAGGAGATCGAGAGGCGGAGCGGCAGCGTCCCAGGCCTACAAAAGGCCAGCATGAGTCGGGGAGGCGGAGCTTGCGCAGCTGCAGCGGGGAGAGAAAGCAAAAAAGAAGTACAAAAAAAATCAAAAGGTGACGTCACAGCCAAAGGGGTAAGTGATTGGCTGATGGTTGGTAAGTAGCTTTTCTTTTTCTTTTATATCAGTAAGTAACCTGTTAACATTGTTGTCGCCAAATTAAGTGTATCTAAGGGTTAAGTCATGGCAGGAGAGCTCGGACACGTGATATGCTCCTCCTATACTATGTGGGAACTCGGGGACAGACGACTACATCTGCGGGAAGTGTGTCTGGCTCCAGCTCCTGACGGACCGCGTTGCAGAATTGGAGCTGAAGGTGGATTCACTCTGGAGCATCCACGATGCTGACAATGACGTGATTAGCATGTGTAGCGAGTTGGTCTTACCGCAGGTAAAGGGTCCACAGCCAGATAGGGAATGGAAGACCAGCAGGAAGAGCAGTGCAAGGAAGGTAGTGCAGGGGTCCCCTGCGGTCATCCCCCTGCAAAACAGATACACCGCTTTGAGTACTGTTGAGGGGGATGACTCATCAGGGGAGGGCAGCAGCAGCCAAGTTCATGGCACCGTGGCTGGCTCTGTTGCACAGGAGGGCAGGAAAAAGAGTGGGAGAGCGATAGTGATAGGGGATTCAATGGTAAGGGGAATAGATAGGCGTTTCTGCGGCCGCAACCGAGACTCCAGGATGGTATGTTGCCTCCCTGGTGCAAGGGTCAAGGATGTCTCGGAGCGGGTGCAGGACATTCTGAAAAGGGAGGGTGAACAGCCAGTTGTCGTGGTTCACATTGGTACCAACGATATAGGTAAAAAACGGGATGAGGTCCTACAAGACGAATTTAAAGAGCTAGGAGCTAAATTAAAAAGGAGGACCTCAAAAGTAGTAATCTCAGGATTGCTACCAGTGCCACGTGCTAGTCAGAGTAGGAATCGCAGGATAGCACAGATGAATACGTGGCTTGAGCAGTGGTGCAGCAGGGAGGGATTCAAATTCCTGGGGCATTGGAACCGGTTCTGGGGGAGGTGGGACCAGTACAAACCGGATGGTCTGCACCTAGGCAGGACCAGAACTAATGTCCTAGGAGGAGTATTTGCTAGTGCTGTTGGGGAGGAGTTAAACTAA
This sequence comes from Pristiophorus japonicus, assembly GCF_044704955.1. NCBI lineage: Eukaryota > Metazoa > Chordata > Chondrichthyes > Pristiophoridae > Pristiophorus > Pristiophorus japonicus. Next base: position 149,318,392 of record NC_091990.1, read on the forward strand.
TATGACAGGGGAATGGGAACTAATGCAGGGAGACAGAGGGAAACAAAATGGACTTAGAAGCAAAAGACAGAAAGGAGATGAGTAAAAGTGGAGGGCAGAGAAACCCAAGGCAAAAAACAAAAAGAGCCACTTTGCAGCAAAATTCTAAAGGGTCTAAGTGTGTTAAAAAGGCAAGCCTGAAGGCTCTGTGCCTCAATGCGAGGAGTATTCGGAATAAGCTGGATGAATTAACTGTGCAGATAGCAGTTAACGGATACGATGTGGTTGGCATCACGGTGACATGGCTCCAGGGTGACCAAGGCTGGGAACTCAACATAGAGGTTGCTTCATATCGAAAATAAAAAGTAGGGAGGATCGATAAATCTTGAGACGATTAAGAACTGTGTGTAATTAAAGGGAATTAGGGTGGCATGCTAGCTGACGCGAATAGAACTGTTAGTGCCTAAGCCAACCAAATGCCAGGTTTGATCAATTATAGGGGTTTAATTACGTTCCATTCCACAAACCGTACACTATATGTAATTATATAGCGGGTTGTAAAGCTCTTACCAGCCCTGGTTAAACTTCATCGACATCAGTATTATGAGGATAAAGAATATTATGATATGGAATAATTGATCTTAAAAAAATGGGGGTTAATCATAACATGTTATGAAATAATTGACCTTGGAGAAATGGGGATGGCACAAATCATTACAAATGGGTATGATTTGGTGGCCATTACAGAAACGTGGTTGCAGGGTGGCCAGGACTGGGAATTAAACATACAGGGGTATCTGATTCGGAAAGATAGACAAGAAGGGAAAGGAGGTGGGGTAGCTCTGTTAATAAAGGATGATATCAAGGCAGTTTTGAGAGACGATATTGGCTCTAATAAACAAAATGTTGAATCATTGTGGGTGGAGATTAGAGATAGTAAGGGGAAAAAGTCACTGGTGGGTGTAGTTTATAGGCCCCTAAATAATAACTTCACGGTGGGGAGGGCAATAATCAAGGGAATAATGGAGGCATGTGAAAAAGGAATGGCAGTAATCATGGGGGATTTTAACCTACATATCGATTGGTCAAATCAAATCGCATGGGGGAGCCTTGAGGAGGAATTCATAGAATGCATACGGGATTGTTTCTGAGAACAGTATGTTACAGAACCTACAAGGGAGCAAGCTATCTTTGATCTGGTCCTGTGTAATGAGGTAGGAATGATAAAGGATCTCCTAGTAAAAGGTCCTCTCGGAATGAGTGATCACAGTATGGTTGAATTTGTAATACAGATTGAGGATGAGGAAGTAATGTCTCAAACGAGCGTACTATGCTTAAACAAAGGGGACTACAGTGGGATGAGGGAAGAGTTGGCTAAAGTAGACTGGAAACACAGACTAAAAGGTGGCACAATTGAGGAACAGTGGAGGACTTTTAAGGAGCTCTTTCATAGTGCTCAACAAAAATATATTCCAGTGAAAAAGAAGGGCGGTAAGAGAAGGGATAACCAGCCGTGGATAACCAAGGAAATAAAGGAGAGTATCAAATTAAAAACCAATGCGTATAAGGTGGCCAAGGTTAGTGGGAAATTAGAAGATTGGGAAAATTTTAAACGACAGCAAAGAATGACTAAGAAAGCAATAAAGAAAGGAAAGATAGATTACGAAGGTAAACTTGCGCCAAACATAAAAATGGATAGTAAAAGCTTTTACCGATATATAAAACGGAAAAGAGTGACTAAAGTAAATGTTGGTCCCTTAGAAGATGAGAAGGGGGATTTAATAATGGGAAATGTGGAAATGGCTGAGACCTTAAACAATTATTTTGCTTTGGTCTTCACAGTGGAAGACACAAAAACCATGCCAAAAATTGCTGGTCACAGGAATGTGGGAAGGGAGGACCTTGAGACAATCACTATCACTAGGGGGGTAGTGCTGGACAGGCTAATGGGACTCAAGGTAGACAAGTCCCCTGGTCCTGATGAAATGCATCCCAGGGTATTAAAAGAGATGGCAGAACTTATAGCAGGTGCATTCGTTATAATCTAATAAAAGTCTCTGGACTCTGGGGAGGTATCAGCGGATTGGAAAACAGCTAATGTAACGCCTCTGTTTAAAAAAGGGGGCAGACAAAAGGCAGATAACTATAGGCCGGTTAGTTTAACATCTGTAGTGGGTAAAATGCTTGAACCTATCATGAAGGAAGAAACCTGGGGACTGGGAGAAATTTAGAACTCAGCAGAGGAGGACAAAGGGTTTGATTAGGGCAGGGAAAATGGAGTATGAGAAGAAGCTTGCAGGGAACATTAAGACGGATTGCAAAAGTTTCTATAGATATGTAAAGAGAAAAAGGTTAGTAAAGACAAATGTAGGTCCCCTGCAGTCAGAATCAGGGGAAGTCATAACGGGGAACAAAGAAATGGCGGACCAATTGAACAAGTACTTTGGTTCGGTATTCACGAAGGAGGACACTAACAACCTTCCGGTTATAAAAGGGGTCGGGGGGTCTAGTAAGGAGGAGGAACTGAGGGAAATCCTTATTAGCCGGGAAATTGTGTTGGGGAAATTGATGGGATTGAAGGCCGATAAATCCCCAGGGCCTGATGGACTGCATCCCAGAGTACTTAAGGAGGTGGCCTTGGAAATAGTGGATGCGTTGACAGTCATTTTCCAACATTCCATTGACTCTGGATCAGTTCCTATGGAGTGGAGGGTAGCCAATGTAACCCCACTTTTTAAAAAAGGAGGGAGAGAGAAAACAGGGAATTATAGACCGGTCAGCCTGACATCGGTAGTGGGTAAAATGATGGAATCAATTATTAAGGATGTCATAGCAGTGCATTTGGAAAGAGGTGACATGATAGGTCCAAGTCAGCATGGATTTGTGAAAGGGAAATCATGCTTGACAAATCTTCTGGAATTTTTTGAGGATGTTTCCAGTAGAGTGGATAAGGGAGAACCAGTTGATGTGGTATATTTGGACTTTCAGAAGGCGTTCGACAAGGTCCCACACAAGAGATTGATGTGCAAAGTTAGAGCACATGGGATTGGGGGTAGTGTACTGACATGGATTGAGAACTGGTTGTCAGACAGGAAGCAAAGAGTAGGAGTAAATGGGTACTTTTCAGAATGGCAGGCAGTGACTAGTGGGGTACCGCAAGGTTCTGTGCTGGGGCCCCAGCTGTTTACACTGTACATTAATGATTTAGATGAGGGGATTAAATGTAGTATCTCCAAATTTGCGGATGACACTAAGTTGGGTGGCAGTGTGAGCTGCGAGGAGGATGCTGTGAGGCTGCAGAGCGACTTGGATAGGTTAGGTGAGTGGGCAAATGCATGGCAGATGAAGTATAATGTGGATAAATGTGAGGTTATCCACTTTGGTGGTAAAAACAGAGAGACAGACTATTATCTGAATGGTGACAGATTAGGAAAAGGGGAGGTGCAAAGAGACCTGGGTGTCATGGTACATCAGTCATTGAAGGTTGGCATGCAGGTGCAGCAGGCGGTTAAGAAAGCAAATGGCATGTTGGCCTTCATAGCAAGGGGATTTGAGTACAGGGGCAGGGAGGTGTTGCTACAGTTGTACAGGGCATTGGTGAGGCCACACCTGGAGTATTGTGTACAGTTTTGGTCTCCTAACCTGAGGAAGGACATTCTTGCTATTGAGGGAGTGCAGCGAAGGTTCACCAGACTGATTCCCGGGATGGCGGGACTGACCTATCAAGAAAGACTGGATCACCTGGGCTTGTATTCACTGGAGTTCAGAAGAATGAGAGGGGACCTCATAGAAACATATAAAATTCTGACGGGGTTAGACAGGTTAGATGCAGGAAGAATGTTCCCAATGTTGGGGAAGTCCAGAACCAGGGGTCACAGTCTAAGGATAAGGGGTAAGCCATTTAGGACCGAGATGCGGAGGAACTTCTTCACCCAGAGAGTGGTGAACCTGTGGAATTCTCTACCACAGAAAGTTGTTGAGGCCAATTCACTAAATATATTCAAAAAGGAGTTAGATGAGGTCCTTACTGCTAGGGGGATCAAGGGGTATGGCGAGAAAGCAGGAATGGGGTACTGAAGTTGAATGTTCAGCCATGAACTCATTGAATGGCGGTGCAGGCTAGAAGGGCCGAATGGCCTACTCCTGCACCTATTTTCTATGTTTCTATGTTTCTAAATAGCGGGACATCTAGATAGGAATAGTGCAATCAAGCAGACGCAGCATGGATTCATGAAGGGGAAATCATGATTAACTAATTTACTGGAATTCTTTGAGGATATAACGAGCATGGTGGATAGAGGTGTACCGATGGATGTGGTGTATTTAGATTTTCAAAAGGCATTCGATAAGGTGCCACACAAAAGGTTACTGCAGAAGATAAGGGTATGTGGAGTCAGAGGAAATGTATTAGCATGGATAGAGAATTGGCTGAGAGTCGGGATAAATGGGTCCTTTTCGGGTTGGAAATCGGTGGTTAGTGGTTTGCCACAGGGATCGGCGCTGGGACCACAACTGTTTACAATATACATAGATGACCTGGAAGAGGGGACAGAGTGTAGTGTAACAAAATTTGCAGATGACACAAAGATTAGTGGGAAAGCGGGTTGTGTCGAGGACACAGAGAAGCTGCAAAGAGATTTAGATAGGTTAAGCGAATGGGTTAAGGTTTGGCAGATGGAATTCAATGTCGGAAAGTGTGAGGTCATCCACCTTGGGAAAAAAAAACAGTAAAAGGGAATATTATTTGAATGGGGAGAAATTACAACATACTGCAGTGCAGAGGGACCTGGGGGTCCTTGTGCATGAATCCCAAAAAGTTAGTTTGCAGGTGCAGCAGGTAATCAGGAAGGCGAATGGAATGTTGGCCTTCATTGCGAGAGGGATGGAGTACAAAAGCAGGGAGGTCCTTCTGCAACTGTACAGGGTATTGGTGAGGCCGCACCTGGAGTACTGCGTGCAGTTTTGGTCACCTTACTTAAGGAAGGATATACTAGCTTTGGAGGGGGTACAGAGATGATTCACTAGGCTGATTCCGGAGATGAGGGGGGTACCTTATGATGATAGATTGAGTAGACTGGGTCTTTACTCGTTGAAGTTCAGAAGGATGAGGGGTGATCTTATAGAAACATTTAAAATAATGAAAGGGATAGACAAGATAGAGGCAGAAAGGTTGTTTCCACTGGTCGGGGAGACTAGAACTAGGGGGCACAACCTCAAAATACGGGGGAGCCAATTTAAAACCGAGTTGAGAAGGAATTTCTTCTCCCAGAGGGTTGTGAATCTGTGGAATTCTCTGCCCAAGGAAGTAGTTGAGACGAGCTCATTGAATGTATTCAAGTCACAGATAGATAGATTTTTAACCAATAAGGGAATTAAAGGTTACGGGAAGCGGGCGGGTAAGTGGAGCTGAGTCCGCGGCCAGATCAGCCATGATCTTGTTGAATGGCGGAGCAGGCTCGAACGGCTAGATGGCCTACTCCTGTTTCTAATTCTTATGTTTATGTTCTTATGTAACATCCAAGGGTATTCAACATTTAGGAAGGATAGACAGAAAGGAAAAGGAGGTGAGGTGGTGTTGCTGGTTAAAGAGGAAATTAATGCAATTGTAATGAAAGACATTAGCTTGGATGATTTGGAATCGGTATGGGTAGAGCTGCAGAACACCAAAGGGCAGAAAACGCTAGTGGGAGTTGTGTACAGACCTCCAAACAGTAGTAGTGATGTTGGGGAGGGCATCAAACAGGAAATTATGGGTGCATGCAATAAAGGTGCAGCAGTTATCGTGGGTGACTTTAATATGCAAATAGATTGGGCTAACTAAACTGGAGGAGGATTTCCTGGAGTGCACAAGGGATGGTTTTCTAGACCAATATATCGAGGAACCAACTAGTGGGGAGGCCATCTTAGACTGGGTGATGTGTAAGGAGAGAGGATTAATTAGCAATCTCGTTGTGCGAGGCCCCTTGGGGAAGAGTGACCATAATATGGTGGAATTCTACATTAGGATGGAGAATGAAACAGTTAATTCAGAGACCATAACTTCCAGAACTTAAAGAAGGGTAACTTTGAAGGTATGAGGCGTGAATTGGCTAGGATAGATTGGCGAATGATACTTAAGGGGTTGACAGTGGATGGGCAATGGCAGACATTTCGAGACCGCATGGATGAACTACAACAATTGTACATCCCTGTCTAGAGTAAAAATAAAACAGGGAAGATGGCTCAACCTTGGCTATCAAGGGAAATCCGGGATAGTATTAAAGCCATACAAATTGGCCAGAAATAGCAGCGCACCTGGGAACTGGGAGAAATTTGGAACTCAGCAGAGGAGGACAAAGGGTTTGATTAGGGCAGGGAAAATAGAGTACGAGAGGAAGCTTCCAGGGAACATTAAAATGGACAGCAAAAGCTTCTATAGATATGTAAAGAGAAAAAGGTTAGTAAACACAAACATAGGTCCTCTGCAGTCAGAATCAGGGGAAGTCATAACTGGGAACAAAGAAATGGCAGACCAATTGAACAAGTACTTTGGTTCAGTATTCACTAAGGAGGACACAAACAACCTTCCGGATATAAAAGGGATCAGAGGGTCTAGTAAGAAGGAGGAACTGAGGGAAATCCTTATTAGTCGGGAAATTGTGTTGGCGAAATTGATGGGATTGAAGGCCGATAAATCCCCAGGGCCTGATGGACTGCATCCCAGAGTACTTAAGGAGGTGGCCTTGGAAATAGCGGATACATTGATAGTCATTTTCCAACATTCCATAGACTCTGGATCAGTTCCTATGGAGTGAAGGGTAGCCAATGTAACCCCACTTTTTAAAAAAGGAGGGAGAGAGAAAACAGGGAATTATAGACCGGTCAGCCTGACATCGGTAGTGGGTAAAATGTTGGAATCAATTATTAAGGATGTCATAGCAGCGCATTTGGAAAGAGGTGACATGATGGGTCCAAGTCAGCATAGATTTGTGAAAGGGAAATCATGCTCGACAAATCTGGAATTTTTTGAGGATGTTTCCAGTAGAGTGCACAAGCGGGAACCGCTTGATGTGGTGTATTTGGACTTTCAGAAGGCTTTCGACAAGGTCCCACACAAGAGATTAATGTGCAGAGTTAAAGCACATGGGATTGGGGGTAGTGTGCTGACGTGGATTAAGAACTGGTTGGCAGACAGGAAGCAAAGAGTAGCAGTAAATGGGTACTTTTCAGAATGGCAGGCAGTGACTAGTGGGGAACCGCAAGGTTCTGTGCTGGGGCCCCAGCTGTTTACATTATACATTAATGATTTAGATGAGGGGATTAAATGTAGTATCTCCAAGTTTGCGGATGACACTAAGTTGGGTGGCAGTGTGAGCTGCGAGGAGGATGCTATGAAGCTGCAGAGTGACTTGGATAGGTTAGGTGAGTGGGCAAATGCATGGCAGATGAAGTATAATGTGGATAAATGTGAGGTTATCCACTTTGGTTGTAAAAACAGAGAGACAGACTATTATCTGAATGGTGACAGATTAGGAAAAGGGGAGATGCAACGAGACCTGGGTGTCATGGTACATCAGTCACTGAAGGTTGGCATGCAGGTACAGCAGACGGTTAAGAAAGCAAATGGCATGTTGGCCTTCATAGCGAGGGGATTTGAGTACAGGGGCAGGGAGGTGTTACTACAGTTGTACAAGGCCTTGGTGAGGCCACACCTGGAGTATTGTGTACAGTTTTGGTCTCCTAACTTGAGGAAGGACATTCTTGCTATTGAGGGAGTGCAGCGAAGGTTCACCAGACTGATTCCCGGGATGGCGGGACTGACATATCAAGTAATACTGGATCAACTGGGCTTGTATTCACTGGAGTTCAGAAGAATGAGAGGGGATCTCATAGAAACGTTTAAAATTCTGATGGGTTTAGACAGGTTGGATGCAGGAAGAATGTTTCCAATGTTGGGGAAGTCCAGAACCAGGGGTCACAGTCTAAGGATAAGGGGTAAGCCATTTAGGACCGAGATGAGGAGAAACTTCTTCACCCAGAGAGTGGTGAACCTGTGGAATTCTCTACCACAGAAAGTTGTTGAGGCCAAGTCACTAAATATATTCAAAATGGAGTTCGATGTAGTCCTTACTACTCGGGGGCTCAAGGGGTATGGCGTGAAAGCAGGAATGGGGTACTGAAGTTGCATGTTCAGCCATGAACTCATTGAATGGCGGTGTAGACTCGAAGGGCCAAATGGCCTACTCCTGCACCTATTTTCTCTGTTTCTATGTTTCTATGAAAAGCAGTTTATGCGCCCTTTCTGGCCATAAGGTACATTTTCCCCAGTAACGATTTTTTTGAATCTACAATCAGGCACAAGCAACACCGTTGAAAAAGCCTTACCTACAGTTAAAGAAATCCGCACTGGCCCGCTCCTATCCCTGACCGATGGGCCTCCCTAGCTATTTTCAATCAACTTTATGCAGCTTAAAAATAAATCAGGTAAAAGAAAACTTACCATTAATGTTCCTCCTTCGTTGAGAGAACTGTAGGCATGCAAATTAAACAGAAATCTTCACCACTTGCCTTTTCCATCGAAGTTCCAAGTGGCCCAACATTTTCAAAGATAATCCTAAAGTCCAGGTAAGCCTTCTTAATTCACACAGCGGCCAAAATTATCACATTAACAGGAGTCTTCTTTCCAAAAAAACCAAGGGCAGCCTTTTCCAAATCCTCCATGCATGCGACTCAACCCGCTGCTATCCCTGGCGCAGAGTTTTGTTGCGCATACAGTGATTTTGTTTTTGTCAGAGGGGAGGGGGGGGTTCTGCGAATGCGTGTTGCCCATACGCAATGAGTTAGTCTTTTTTTTTTCAGCGCATGCGCAGTGCATTTTAGGCGCACACTCTTAGCACCGCCCCCCAAGATGGACTCGGGTAGCGCCGGTACAACAATGAGATTTCCTTCACTGGAAACTAGATTTTTTTTCCCCCGACGCTGACACTGCTCAAAGAAACATGTGTACAGGTAAGTGCATGCCATTATTTTTGCGTGGGGAAAATTGGGACCTAGGTGCCTTGCTTTTTGTGGTATATATCGATAATTTAGACGTCAATGAAGGGGGCATGATTAAGAAGTTTGCAGAAGATACAAAAAGTGGTTGATAGTGACGACGAAAGCTGAAGACTGCAGGAAGATATTAATGGACTGGTCAGGTGGGCAGAAAAGTGACAAATGGAATTCAATCTGGTGAAGTGTGAGGTAATGCATTTGGGAGGGCTAACAATAAATGGTAGAATACTGAGAAGTATGGAGGAACAGAGGGACCTTGGAGTGCATTTCCACAGATTCCTGAAAGTAGAACAGGTAGACAAGGTGGTTAAGAAGGCATATGGTATACTTTCCTTAATTAGCTGAGGCATAGAATACAAGAGCAGGGAGGTTATGCTAGAACTGTATAAAACACTAGTTAGGCCACAGCTAGACTGCTGCATGCAGTTCTGGTCACCACATTACAGGAAAGATATAATTGTACCAGAGAGGTTACAGAGGAGATTTACGAGGATGTTGCTGGGAGTGGAGAATTTTAGCTATGAGAAAAGATTGGATAGGCTGGGGTTGTTTTCTTTGGAGCACTGGAGGCTGAGCGGTGATTTAATTGAAATGTATATTATTATTAGGGGCCTAGATAAAATAGATAGGAAGGATCTCCTTCCCTTAGCAGAGGGGTCAATAACCATGGGGCATAGATTTAAAGTAATTGATTGAAAGATTAGAGGGGAGTTGAGGAGAACTTTTTCACCCAGAGGGTGGTGAGGGTGTGGAACTCACTGCCTGAAAGGGTGGTAGAGGCAGTAACCCTCATATCACTTAAAAAGCACTTGGATATGCACTTGAAATGCCCTAACCTACAGGGCTATGGACCAAGAGCTGGAAAGTGGAATTAAGCTGGATGGCTCTTTTTCGGCCGGCGCAGTAACAATGGATCAAATGTCCTCCTTCTGTGTGGTAAACTTCTATGGTTCTATGTTTCAAAATGATAATACAGATCTCGCATATTCATATGAAGATAATCTCATAGGTGTCTCATGATCAGAACAATTCGGCCCACAATACTAATTGAAATATTACAAGTGAAGCCATCATAAATTGCTATCTGGTATGTTATAAAAATTGCCTCATTTGTACTTTAACAGAACTGTCCCAGTAAGAAATCTCATCATTTTGCATTGATGTACGTGATCAGTTTTAATGCCAACTGCTTTACAACAAGACTTACGTGCAGCATCTCTTTTGGTTTGAATAAAATAGTAACCTACAATTTAAATGTGCTGCAGTACAGAGAGACCTGGGGGTCCTTGTGCATGAAACACAAAAAGTTAGTATGCAGGTACAGCAATTAATCAGGAAGGCAAGTGGAATGTTGGCCTTTATTGTAAGGGGGATGCAATATAAAAGCAGAGAAGTCCTGCTACAACTGTACAGGGTATTGGTGAGGCCACACCTGGAGTACTGCATGCAGTTTCGGTCTCCGTATTTAAGGAAGGATATACTTGCATTGGAGGCTGTTCAGAGAAGGTTCACGAAGTTGATTCCAGAGATGAGGGGGTTGACTTATGAGGATAGGTTGATTCGGTTGGGCCTATACACATTGGAGTTCAGAAAAATGAGAGGTGATCTTATTGAAACGTATAAGATAATGAGGGGGCTCGACAAGGTGGATGCAGGGAGAATATTTCCACTCAGGGGAAACTAAAACTAGGGGACGTAGTCTTAGAATAAGGACCACCCATTTAAAACTGAGGTGAGGAGACATTTCTTCTCAGAGGGCTATAAATCTATGGAATTCTCTTCCCCAAAGAGCTGTGCAGGCTGGGTCATTGAATATATTTAAGGCGGAGATAGACAAATTTTTGAACAATAAGGTAAAAAAGGGTTATGGGGAGTGGGCAGGGAAGTGGAGCTGAGTCCATAATCAGATCAGCCATGATCTTATTGAATGGCGGAGCAGGCTCGATGGGCCAAATGGCCTACTCCTGCTCCTATTTCTTATGTTCTTAAATAACAGGCTGGCTTGAAAGGAATCACAGATAGCTTGATTTGAATTCCAGAAACAAAAAAAAAGTTTAGTTCTATTAGCTGCATAAATCATTTGGGACTTCAATGATTTCACATATCAATACTAATTGCTATAGTCAGTGGCCTGGAGTTTCCGCGAGGCGGTGCTGTTTTTTTCAGCGCAATTCGCCTGAAATCGGCCAAAGCAGCGCAAAAGATCGCAGAATTTTACGCTCAAATGGGAAACACTTGGCCAGTGTGTTTTATATAGCAGCTACAAGCCTCTAATAAAAGACAGCACTGCAAATAATATTATCAAACTAGCATCTCAAAACAAATGAAAGCAGTAACCAAGTTCAAATAAGCATTCCCTTAATCTGCAGAATCTGACATTTGATTAGTTACTTGCATTTATACAAGCACCTTTCCTGGAGAAAAACATCCCAACGTGCTTCCCAGATGCATAGGAAAAACTGATGTTGAGGCAAAGAAGGAAAGATTAGGAGCGACCAGTAGCTTGACCAAAAAGGTGGGTTTAAGGAGGTTATCATGAGGGGTCTTTCAAAATCATGAAGGGTCTAGACAGAATAGATAGAGAAAAACTGTTCCCATTGGCGGAAAGGTCGAGAACCAGAGGACACAGATTTAAGGTGATTGGCAAAAGAACCAAAGGCAACATGAGGAAAAACCTTTTTACGCAGCAGGTGGTTAGGATCTGCACTGCCCAAAAGGGTGGTGGAGGCAGACTCAATTGTGGCTTTCAAAAGGGAATTGGGCAAGTATCTGAAGAAAAAAAATGTGCAGGGTTATGGGGAAAAGCTGGGGGAGTAGGACTAGCTAAAGCACTCTTGCAGAGAGCTGGCATGGGCTCGACGCGCCGAAAGGCCTCCCTTCAATGCTGTAACTATTCTATGATCCTATGATTAAAGGTGGAGGGGTTTAGGGATCTAGTTCCAGAGCACGGGCCCTAAGCAGCTGATGACACAAATGCTAATAAGAGGTGAAAGCGGGGGTGGGGAGTGCACAAGAGGCCAGAGTCAGAGGAATGGAGAGCTCGGAAGAGGGGGAGGGGGTGCATGAGTTGTAAGGCTGGAGGTGGTTACACTATTAGCGAGGGTGAGGCCGTGGAGGTACATTGCAGTAATCACATTGGAGTTGACAAAGGCATGGATAAGCATTTCAGTGTCAGCTAGGCTGAGGTGGGACCGAGGTGTACAATGTTATGAGGTAGAAGCAGGTGGTCTTTGCAATGGTGAGGATATAGGGCTGGAAACTTACCTCAAAGTTGAACTGGATGCCGAGTTTGTAAATAGTCTAGTTCAGTCTAACACGGTGGCCGAGAATCGGAATGGAGTCAGTGATAAGGGAGTGGAGTTTGTGGCGGGGGAGGGGGTGGGTGCATGCTATCATTGGAACATGACCTTTGTCCTTTTAATTAAGACCCCGTTTGCCCAGGGTGGGCGTCTGTCACACAGTAAAACAGGTCAGTTAAAATGGTGGATGACGGGAATGGTGCAGGGAGGCCCCGGACATGATTTTAACCCCTGCCCTGCGCACACCGTGGAATAAGTCAATGGTGCTGTTCCATTTTTAGCACCCAGCATTAGTGTAATGCACTCCTATTTCAGGCATAGCGCAACCAGTTGCAGAATTAAGTTCTTTCTAATCTGCCCAAAGATATGCCTGATCTTCTACTGCCTCATTGGGAATGTGTCCATTTCTCACACCAAACATCATTGTATTTTCTCAGCATAACACTAGTGATATATCTTCTGCAACAATTTGGCCATTTTTGTGGTGTGGAGACTGCCTAGATTAACCTTGCTTAAAGGTTACAGCTAGGGGGGCCGGCGGGGGGGGGGGTGGGGGTGGTGGGGAGGAGTGATTGACTTTCCTTCTTTCACTTTGGGCTAAGTTTCAAACCCAGATCCCAAAGTTCAAAAGTATGCTAACCCCACTACACTACTCAATCCCTCCAAAGACCTGAGTGCATTGTTGCCATAGAGATCTGCAATGGAAACAAAATGAAGCATTTTACAATATAGTCTTTGTGCACCAACATTGAACTTAAAGGTACCTGTATTTGTTTTAAAGAAAAGAGAGGTTGGCTTGTGCTAGTATCAATTTCCTCGGAGGTAGTGCTCCATTGCGATGTGGCCCATTTAGCAGCTCTGCTGTGCAATATCTTCACAGAGCACAGCACACACACAGCTCCTAACATGGCAGGCAGCTCTCGGAAGGCTCCGGAATCTGCCTGGCTCTGTTTATTATCAACTCTGCAGTTGCAGTACACAATATGTCCACATCCACCGTGTGGCGCTACAAGCATTGCAAGCTTCAGACATTACACTTCTCCCTCCTTAATGAAGAAGTTATTATAACAAACATCATACATAACTTTCATGTTTATACATAACACAGGATATAACTTATTTTTTTCTTCCTATTTACAAATTTAACTTCACCACTTGTTTTCTGTTTCGAAGAGGATACCTTCGCTCTCGAACAGAACCTTCCAAACATGGTGTTGAATCTAAACTCATTCGAGGCTCATCCTGAGCAATGTTTTCCTCCACGGAATTTCCTTGATTTTCATTTGAACTCACTCTAACTTCAGGCTCTTTGTTTTCCTGACTCGGACTCAGACTTTCATTCTGACTCTCTCCTGGATTTGTTGCCAGTACATTGGCTTTAGGATTTGCTACTGGTGTATCAAAACTATCTGATGAGTCAGAAATAATTGAATCGTTCCCACCTTCAATTCCTTCCAGTCTTTAGGTAAAATATGATCAATATGAACAAACCTAACCTGTTCATTATCAAACATCTTTACCAAATATGTGCGAGGACCACATATCTTCATCACTCTTCCTGGTAACCACTTTAATCATTTATGGTGATGGCTCTTCACTCTGACCTTCTGGTTTAATTTCACACTTCTCTCTTTTATTCTACCTCTATCATGATTCTCTTTCTGTCTTAATTGTGTCTCTTCTACGGACTGTGCCAAATTTGGTTTTAACAACGAGAATCTGGTTCATGGCTGTCGTTTGAGAAACAACTCTGCTGGTGTTATACCTGTAGTTGTATGAGTATTTCGATATGTAATCAAAAAATTAGCCAATTTGTGATCCAATGACAACTGTCATTTCCTTGGATTTGGATCTAACATTTGTTTCATGAGAGCACGTTTTACAATTTGTACAATGCACTCTGCTGCACCATTTGAAGCAGGATGGTATGGTGGAACCTTGGTATGTTTCACACCATTTTTGCTCGTGAATTGTGCAAATTCTTCTGAACGAAATTGTGGTCCATTATCTGAAACAATTTCTTCAGGGAGGTCAAATGAAGAAAATCATTTTCGCAAAATGTCCAATGTTTTACATGTTGTTATTTTCCACATTGGAAAGACCTCAACCCACTTCGAATGGCTATCAATCACAATGAACAATTGTTGTCCTTCTAACTCAGCAAAATCAATATGTAGCCTTTGCCACACCCTGGGAGGCCATTTCCATGGCTGTAATGGGACTGGTGGTGGTTGCTTGCTTACCAATTGACATGTCGTACACTGACTCACGATGTACTCTATATCTTTATCAAGACCTGGCTACCATAAATAACTGCGTGCAAAACTCTTGATCAAGCACATTCCCAGGTGCTGGTCGTGGAGGTCTCCTAATAATTTGGACCTGAATTTATTTGGTATAACCACTCTTGCACCCCACATGATACAATCTTTATCGACTGATAATTCATTCCTACGAATGAAGAATGGATGTGTATCTTTATCTGTTACCTGGTTTGGCCATCCATTTGCAATATACTCATACATCTTTGACATCACTGGGTCACGTTTGGTTGCTCTACCAATCTCTTCAGCTGTGACTGGCAGTTCATCAATGTATGAAAAATAAAACACTTCTTCCCTATCGGGTGTAACTTGTGATGGGGAAGGCAATCTAGACATTGCATCAGTATTACTGTGATCAGCTGATCGTCTGTATTCAATATCATATCTATATGCTGACAAAATCAACGCCCATCTTTGCATTCGGGCTGCAGCTAATGTTGGAACTGGGGACTTTAGATGGAGGATTGCTGTGAGGGGCTTATGGTCTGCAACGATGGTAAACTTACGACCATACAAGTATTTGTGAAACTTCTTGACCCCAAAAATTAATGCCAAAGCTTCCCTTTCAATTTGCGCATAATTACTCTCACTGGCACTGAGAGTGCGTGAAGCAAAAGCAATTGGTCTCTCCTCCCCACTACATGATACATGAGAGATCACTGCCCCAACTCCATACGGAGAGGCATCACATGCTAGCTTAATCTCCTTAGATATATCATAGTGAACTAACATGGTGCTCTCTACCAATTTGCTTTTACACTCCTTGAATGCTGTATCGCATTCTTTTTACCACTTCCAATGGACCTGTTTTTTCAATAGTTCATTCAGTGGATGTAATACTGTAGCCAAATTTGGTAGGAACTTCCCATAATAGTTTAAAAGACCCAAGAATGAACGAAGTTCAGTGACATTCCTGGGAGTGGGTGCATTTCTAATTGCATCCAATTTTTCCATGGTTGGATGTAAACCATCTTTGTCTACTCTATACCCTAAGTATTCCACTGAGTTTTTAAATAACTCACACTTACGAGCAGACACTCGTACTCTGTGCCTCTCTAGCCGTTTGAGGACTTCATTCAAAATGTTATTATGAATTTGCCTATTTGGTGCTGAAATTAGTATGTCATCCAAATAACATACTACTCCTTCAATACCTTGCAAAATCTGGTTCATCACCCCTTGGAATATGGCAGGGATGGAAGACACTCCAAATGGTAGCCTATTAAATTAATATAGGCCTAGATGAGTATTTATAGTGAAACATGACTTGGACTCCTCATCTAGTTCAAGCTGTAAGTAGGCATTCGTAAGATCCAGTTTTGAGAAGATCTGACCACCTGTCAGTGTTGTGAACAAATCTTCTATATTCGGCAATGTATTGGGGACATTACCCTCAAGAACCTGGTTTACGGTTACTTTATAATCACCACACAATCTTACCTTACCATCGGACTTAGGTACAACAACAATATGCGTAGCCCAATTACATCGATCTATCTTACAAATAATGTTCTCAGTCTCTAGTCTTTTGAGTTCTTGTTCAACTTTCTCCTTGAGTGCATATGGTACGGAACATGGCTTGTATTAAACCGATCTAGCGTTCTTCTGTACCCTGACACTCATCTTGAAGCCTTGGATCGGACTGCCCAATTTGCAGAACACCTTCGGATACTTCTTGATAACCTCATCCGTTGATGAAGATCTCGCTTCCACAGAAAATCTTACTCCAATCCAGCTTCAGTGAGCTCAATCAATTTCTTCCTAGTAAGGCAGGCTTGTCTCCTTTCACTACTATTAGAGGCAAGTTCTGAAATTGATCTTTATATTTCACCGGAGTGCATATGGTACGGAACATGGCTTGTATTAAACCGATCTAGCGTCCTTCTGTACCCTGACACTCACCTTGAAGCCTTGGATCGGACTGCCCAATTTGCAGAACACCTTCGGATACTTCTTGATAACCTCATCCGTTGATGAAGATCTCGCTTCCACAGAAAATCTTACTCCAATCTGATACGACCTACCACAGGAATTTTCTCTCCCGAGTAGCCTCGCAGCTCTGTCTTGGATTTCTCCAATTGAAAATCACGCAACTTGTTGCGGTATAGTGACTCCGGTACTACACTCACGGATGCACCCATGTCACTTTCCATTGGTATCTTGAATCCCGCAACATCAATGTGGATTTTGATGCTTTCCGAATCGCTGTCCGTTAATCTCGTGCTCCTGATGACGTGTAACTCTAACATCTCCTCGTACTGTTGTTGTTCTTCCATGCTATGTAGTCTCTTGGGATTTCTACTCATAGCTTTGAACGCTGGACTCATAACTTTAAAAACTGGTTTACCCTTCAATCAGCATACCTTCGCAAGATGTCCAGTCTTTCTGCAGAAGAAACAATCTACCTTCATGTATGGACAACTTTGAGCACTGTGTTGTCCCAGACACCTATAGCACAACTTCGATGCTCTGTTTGAATTTCCAGTTTCTGAGACTTTGGACCCCCACCGTCTTTTACTTTGAACCTGCAGGTGATTTACCTCGGTTGACTGACGACCGTAATCATTTTTTAATTCTCGGGAACATTGCACAGCCATGCCCATCGACCTCGCTGTCTGACAAGCAATCTCAAAAGTCAAGTCATCCGTCGTCAATAACTTCCTTCTGATCGCATCATTTTTCACCCCTCAAACAAAACGATCCCGTAATGCTCAGTTTTGAAAGTTTCCAAAATTACAGTGCATCGATAGATTTTTTAATGCTACGATGTAATCACTGATACTAACATTAGCCTTTTGATTCCGAATCCCGAAACGATAGCTTTCAGCAATTTCTAACGGTTTGGGGTTATAGTGCTGCTCCAGCTTTGTTAAAATCTCTTTAAACGTTGTGTCCTTTGGCTCATCAGGCACAAGCAGATTTACAAGGGTTTCCTACAATGCCGGACCCGCCTCTGATAAGAAGATCGCTTTCTTACGTTCCAACACAGCCCGGTTCTGGACTGCATTGTCTGGAACTTCAATTATGCTATTTGCAGTGAAATACATTTCTAGCCGATCCACATACGCCTTAAAACGTTCCTGGTCGAGTCTATATTCCCCCAAATGTCCGATTACACCTGCCATTTTAATCTCTAGCTGTTCACACCGTGTGCTGTATTTTACCTCGGATTTTTGTAGCTTTTTCCAAAGACAGAAACTTCCAAAGTCTCTCTGTAGGCTGGCTGAATCCTTCACCAACAAATTTTAAGCTTTAAATTATCTGAAAAATCCCATCTCATCGCCAAGTGTGATATCTTCACAGAGCACAGCACACACAGCTCCTAACATGGCAGGCAGCTCTCTCAGAAGCCTCCGGAATCTGCCTGGTTCTGTTTATTATTAACTCTGCAGTTGCAGTACACATACGTCCACATCCACCGTGTGGAGCTACAAATATTACAAGCTTACAGACATTACACCCAGGTATATAGTAATCACTTTTATATTGATCATTTAAGTCAGATTCCAGGAGACCATTGCCTGGAAGTCATCTCCTAGCTGTATGCTGATAAATCCCATTTACAGAGACTTATAGACCAAGGTAAAACTGGTCTGTGGTAACGTCATAAACATCAGAGCCCTGATTTTAACTCTGAGAACGAGTTGTGCAGGCGGGGACAAGGCAGACAGCAAACCATCCGCACCTCCAGAGTTAAAATCGGCCCTCAGCAGGAGCTGACTCAAAGAGGCCAAGCTTTTGAAATCTTAAAGGAGCAATAAAAGAGAGCCTGGTGTTGGGAATGGAAATGTTTATGGGTTTTGAAAGCAGCATTTGAAACAGTTACCAAAGGGATATGATCTATAACAACATTTTCACACCCAACAGAAGCAATGAGGAAGGTGAAAGGAATGTTATACTGCAATATAACAATTTTAACAGACATGTTACTACTTGACTTGGACTTTGACACTTTTTCAGGAAAACATTAAAGACATAGCTATACTACAGCTAGCAGTTTAAGATATATTTTGCTGATGGCTCCGCATTGCTCCCTAGAATCTTAATGTGAGTTAAATATTGATGTTGAAGAAGAGCCAATGGCATGGTCAGCATTTTACAAACATTTGAGTAATTCAAAGTGAACTTTAAACTGTTTCTGCAAAGTCTAATAGACCACCCGGGAAAATTATGAAGTTTACTTTGCACAGATATTTGCCGTACACTACCTCAGTGGTATGAAGCCACAGAAGTGCGAGATTACATTATGTGGCCCCACATTGCTTACCTAAATTCAATTCGTGCTGCTTTATATCTGACTTGCACTAACACAGTTTACATCAACGCTACATGGAAACCATTTTGCCTCGATGCAAGCTGTATGGTATAATGGGCCTAGAATACACGAACTGTGCATTTAACATAATATTAAGACAAAGTGTATCGTTGTTGTAAAAACAGTGGCTGGGATGTTTTAAATCATGGTCGCAGAATTCCAAAGTCTTCAGTGAACTGCCAGAGCTGCGGCAGGGCGGAACCGCTGCAGATGCTGACCTTGTCGGAAGTCCCAGCGTCAACTGCTTTGCATAATGTTAAGTAAGTCAGTGATGCGAGTCCTACCAGCAATAGGCTAGATACACCTTTTGGTTGGAGGGAGGTGGTGTGTGGATAAAACCACAACACTTAACAGCAGCGGGGCCGCGGCCCCGGAGCGGCGCAACAAATAACAACGGAGGGGTCGGGGCCCAGGAGCAGCGCAGCAAATAACAACGAAGGGGTCGGGGCCCAGGGGAGGCGCAACAGTGCTTGGTCTCCAGTCGTCTTGGTCAATCCTCGCCACTGGACCAAGACCTAGCTCTGTCAAGCCCATGTGGTGGCTTATGTCAATGGTCACCACACGTTAAAAAAA
This sequence comes from Pristiophorus japonicus, assembly GCF_044704955.1. Classification (NCBI taxonomy): domain Eukaryota; kingdom Metazoa; phylum Chordata; class Chondrichthyes; family Pristiophoridae; genus Pristiophorus; species Pristiophorus japonicus. The sequence goes on from NC_091990.1 coordinate 149,337,915, forward strand.
AATCCACACACAGGCATCTTCCACCCTTTAAGATGTTACTCATTGTAACACCTGTGAGCCCATCTTTTTTTGGTGTGAAGAGCATCATCCTCGTTACGAGGGACTGCCTAGTAGTAGTAGTAGCACTTAAAGGGGGATGTAATTGAAAGGGAAATGGAGATGGCAAGATAAGGCAGAGGTGAGATGTTATTTTGGGGGTAAGAGGCAAGAAACTCTGCAGCTGCTCCAATATGGAAAGAAGTGGCAGTTGCAGTTAGTGGAACCTCTGTTTACTGATCTGGCAAGGGTAACAAAGGCAAATGCTTTGTCATCTATCAGCCATGACCGGTTAGTAAGAAAGAACATCCACTCGTCTGTTGAGTATCTACCCTTTGGAGCGTCACACTGAATAATAAATTCACAGCTGCCGTTTGTCTTGTCACCTGGATCCCTCCAAATAACTTTCTCTCACATCTAGCCACGCAGGCTTGCCTTGATGAAACATTATCTTTCATGTCAGCGATCTCATGCAGTTATTAATATTTCTCCTATAGAAGTTGAATGATGGACAAGTAAAAGGAAAGATTTGGAGACTGTACAGACAATTAAAACCATTCATTCTTCCTGCAGGAGAAAATAGGAGTAATGTCCATGGACACAAATTACTAATCACTGGTGGACAGGTACAAAATGCAACCAAAAATGCTAATGGAATGTTGGCCTTTATCACAAGAGACTCAAATACAAAGGGGAGGAAGTTATGTTTCAGTTGTATGGAGCCGTGGTCAGACTCGATCTGGAGTACTGTATTCAGTTCTGGGCACTGCACTTCAGTAAGGATATATTGGCCTTGGAAGGGGTGCCACGCAGACTCACTACAATGATACCAGCTTAAAATGTTATATTATGAGATCAAGTTGCAAAAACTTGTATTCCCTCAATAAGATTGAGGGGTGATCTAATTGAGGTGTTTAAAATGATAAAAGAATTCAATAAAGTAGATACAGATAAACTATTTCCTATGATGAGGGAATCAAGAAGGAAAGAACATCATAAAATTAGAGCTTGGCCATTTAGGAGGGAAATTAGAAAACACTTCTTCACACAAAAGCTAGTCAAAATCTGGAACTCCCCAAATAGTTATGGATGCTAGGTCAATTGAAGTCTTCAAGACTGAGATCAATAGACTTTTGTTAGAAAGAAAGACTTGGATTTATATAGCACCTTTCACGACCACTGGACGCCTTTACAGCCAATGAAGTACTTTTGGAGTGTAGTCACTGTTGTAATGTATGAAACGGGGCAGCCAATTTGTGTACAAGCAAGCTCCCACAAACAGCAATGTGATAATGACCAGATAACCTGTTTTTTTGTTATGTTGATTGAGGGATAAATATTGGCCAGGACACCGGGGATATTTTCATTGCTGTTCTTCGAAATAGTGTCATGTGATCTTTTACACCCACTTGAGAGAGCAGATGGGGCTTTGGTTTAACGTCTCATCTGAAAGATGGCACCTCTGACAGTGCTCCCTCAGCACTGCACTGGAATGTCAGCCTAGATTTGATCTTTGGGCTCAAGTCTCTGAAGTAGGACTTGAACCCATAACCTTCTGACTCAGAGGCGAGAGTGCTATCAACTGAGCCACAGCTGTAAATGTTTCAAGCTGTAAATGTTTCAAGCTATATGGGTCAAAGGCGGGTAAATGGGCTTGAGGTACAGATCAGCCATGATCCAATTGAATGGCGGAACAGGCTAGAGGGGCTGAATTGGCCTACTCCTGTTCCTTTTTTTGTAACTTGGCTCTTTTAACCATGTTTATGGTTTTGGCTTGAGGTAATATCGAGGGAATGCATCTGCAGGACAACTGAAAATATCGCATCTTGGATTTACTGCTCAATTGTACAAGATGATAAATGGTCCTTGTGTATTCTACTGCCAGTCAGACTGCATTTTTTCAATACACAGAATCCATTTTTACCTCGTACATTCAGAGTCTCCAGCATGCATTTTGAGGTGAACAAACCGGAGTGGAGGAGCCAACTTTGGCTCCAACTAACATTTTTTTTGACTCTAGGGGACAAACAAATCATTGCTGAATTGGCACCAATACCGTAAAGTACAATCCCTGAGCCAAGTTCCTCTTGTTCAGAGTCAAAGCCATTCAATTAATCCTGAGCGATATGACATCATTCTCCTTACTTTCAAATCAAAAGAAGCAGTGATGGGAGTGTTGCAACTGAAGTGAACATAGCCAGTTACTGGACTGCCCATGGGAAAATACTTCAGGGCCACACAGTACATTGAATTGCAGACACTTTTGGGAGTCCAAGTTATTTTGAGAGCCACAGATCATCCTTGCTTGGTTCTAGCTCTGCTTCTTGGCCCACCATAAATATTGGTATTATAGTTGGTGTTAAAGTAGAAGTAATCTTTTCAGCTGAAATTTAAAAAGTAAAAGCTGATGTAATTCCTCAGTTTGCTGCATTCTAAAACATGTCAGCTTTTGTTTAAAGGGAACTTAATCAAGCACAAAGCCTGAAATCCGTCAATTGAATATTGGTCTTATTATGATGCGTACTTACAAATGACTTTTTTTTAAAAGCTATTTTCAAATGGCTAACCATACACTGACAAAAGCACAGGTGTGTCCCATGGATTTTACTTCAGTCGCCTAAAGCTGTTGTTTTATAATTGGTTGATAATTGTATTATATAGTATATGCTTTATTATGGCATTTAGCCAGATTTATTTTTAAAATGATGTTCCGCAATCCACAAGACACAGTTCGTCGCTGGGTCCAAATCCTGGATCTCCCTCCCTAACAGCACTGTGGGAGTATCTTCACCACACGGACCGCAGCGGTTCAAGAAAGTGGTGGGCAATTAGGGATGGGCCATAAACGCTGTTCTTGGCAGTGACGCCCACATCCCATGAACAAATGTTTTTAAGTCATGTGTTGTGCTTAATTAAGTTCCATTTTTTTTTAAATGAACACATCCTTTATAGTAATAGCATTCAGTTAATTGTTGATGACATCAACAGGTATATTACCAACAGGCATCAACCAGCAGGCAGCATGAATATTAATATCTCTCACTTATTACTCAGTTATAACACACTCTTTTATTCCAAGTGTGTAAAATGTATAAGCTTGAGTAAATTTACAGTAGAGTATAAATGAACGTGAGAAAATAGAGTTATAATATATATTTAATATTTTATTTAATATATTTTGTTCAAAACATAATTATGCAGGATTTCATACTCTAAACTCAAAAAAGCATTTTTTTTTGTTTAGTCACACTCCAACAACTTCTGTTGTAAGAATAATAAGTGCTTCACTACAGCAAAATAATAATGACCTAGAGTTTCCGCTAGTTATCAGCACAATCTGGCTAAAATCGGCCAAACCAGCGCGAAAGATTGCGGAATTTTAAACGCAAGTTACGTCAAAGGTAAATCAAGTTTCCGTAATCTTTAACACTAGTTTAAAAAACATTATGCTAGAAGTCGGCCCCACTCACAAAACTGGCCACGGCCCCTGATCGCAATAATAAGGATGGCGAATTTCCGTTAATTGCGCCCGTTTGCAGCCATTCGAGGAAGCTCCTCAGATTGAGCTTGTGCTTTTTTTTTTAGGCACACAGGCACTAGTTTTAAAAATGTAAAAATATTTACATTTACTGAGAAACTGACTAGTGTACACCAATGAAACTAGTAAATGATTCAGTATAGTTTGTTTTAAGTAATTTAAAATCAGCTTACTCACAGGTGGCGGACTGAACACTCGGATTAAAAATGCTTCCTTTTGAGATAAACGCATTTTCAGCTGTATTAATCAAACTGCACCAAGTTACCACTCTGAATACATCAAAGAATATTTTTTAAATGCAAAGGGGAAAAAAAAGATTATGTTCTATTACACTAACCAATTGCACTGGTTCATGGAAGATTTTACGCTTGTTATTATGCAAATGTATTTGTGCGGAAACTTGAACCATAACCTTACTTTGGAAAAACACCACAATTTCAAGTGCAATTTGCACCTAGTTTGCCAATTACGCCCAAGTTAGAAACTCTACCCCATAATGTGTTTATACAGCATCCTTCACATTATCTCAAGCTATTCAAACAAATTATTTTTTGAAACATGACCGTTAGGTTGACGAATGTGGCAACATTAAACAAGTTGAACCAGAGCCGAGGACATTGGACTGGTTGTTATCAACCTCAGCGGGTCCATGGCAGGAGATGTCAGTGGCGGGACCCGGCCTTGCTGCTGGCTGATTGAAGGAAGCGGGTCTGATGATGTCATTTGATGACACGTCATCAGCCAATTTCAATAAAGGAACCTTGCACAAATTTATTTTGACATTTGTGCTGTCAGTGACCTACAGCATAGAAACATAGAAAATAGGTGCAGGAGTAGGCCATTCGGCCCTTAGAGCCTGCACCACCATTCAATATGATCATGGCTGATCATGCAACTTCAGTACCTCATTCCTGCTTTCTCTCCATACCCCTTGATCCCTTTAGCCAAAAGGGCCACATCTAACTCCCTTTTGAATATATCTAATGAACTGGCCTCAACAACTTCCTGTGGCAGAGAATTCCACAGGTTCACAATTCTCTGAGTGAAGACGTTTCTCCTCATCTTGGTCCTAAATGGCTTACCCCTTATCCTTAGACTGTGACCCCTGGTTCTGGACTTCCCCAACATCGGGAACATTCTTCCTGCATCTAACCTGTCCAATCCCGTCAGCATTTTATATGTTTCTATGAGAACCCCTCTCATTCTTCTAAATTCCAGTGAATATAAGCCTAATCGATCCAGTCTTTTTTCAATATGTCAGTCCTGCCATCCCGGGAATCAGTCTGGTGAACCTTCACTGCACTCCCTCAATAGCAAGAATGTTCTTCTTCAGATTAGGAGACCAAAACTGTACACAATATTCAAAGTGTGGCCTCACCAAGGCCCTGTACAACTGCAGCAAGACCTCCCTGCTCCTATACTCAAATCCTCTCGCTATGAAGGCCAACATGCCATTTGCCTTCTTCACCGCCTGCTGTACCTGCATGCCAACTTTCAATGACTGATGTACGATAACACCCAGGTCTCGTTGCACCTCCTCTTTTTCTTATCTGTCACCATTCAGATAATATTCTGCCTCTCTATTTTTGCCACCAAAGTGGATAACCTCACATTTATCCACATTACACTGCATCTGCCATGCATTTGCCCACTCACCTAACCTGTCCAAGTCACCCTGCAGCCTCTTGGCATCCTCCTCACAGCTCACACTGTCACCCAGCTTAGTGTCATCTGAAACTTGGAGATATTACATTCAATTCCTTCGTCCAAATCATTAATGTATATTGTAAATAGCTGGGGGCCCAGCACTGAACCTTGCATTGAGGTACTGCAAACACTAATAAACACTGCACAGAGGCGCAGGGCTGCACCCAGGCTCTCCCATGACTCCCTCCATTTGCTTATAGAGGGAGACACTGCACGCAGGGAGATTCTCCTCCCTTCCAATGGGTGGAAGAGAATCCCCAGGAGACCAACACAGCCTGGTTGCACATTGTACAAGAGGATACAAGAAGGGATGTCGACAGGAGGATCAGGCTGCAGTGGCACAAATCTTTCAATTCTCTCAGTAGATCACAAAACGTTACTGCAAAGTTACATTCAACCTCATCCTGCTGTGCCACTCATTACATCCCCATCACTCTGCCTTCCCTACCCTACCGATACAAAGATGGGAGGAAAAGCAATCTGTGAGGAGGACACAAAAAATTTGCAAAAGGACAGACAGGCTAAGTGAGTGGGCAAAAATTTGGCAGATGGAGTATACTGTTGGAAAGTGCAAGGTCATGCACTTTGGCAGAAAAAAAAATCAAAGAGCAAGTTATTATTTAAATGGAGAAAGATTGCAAAGTGCTGCAGCACAGTGGGACCTGGGGGTACTTGTGCATGAAACACAAAAGGAGAGTATGCAGGTACAGCAAGTGATCAGGAAGGCCAATGGAATTTTGGCCTTTATTGCAATGGGGATGGAGTATAAAAGCAGGGAAGTCTTGCTACAGCTATACAGGGTATTGGTGAGGCCACACCTGGAATACTGTGTGCAGTTTTGGTTTCCATATTTACGAAAGGATATACTTGCTTTGAAGGTAGCTCAGAGAAGGTTCACTAGGTTGATTCCGGAGATGAAAGGGTTGACTTATGAGGAAAGTTTGAGCAGGTTGGATCTCTACTCATTGGAATTCAGAAGCATGAGGGGGCTTGACAAGGTGGATGCAGAGAGGATGTTTCCACTGATGGGGGAGACTAGAACTAGAGGGCATGATCTTGGAATAAGGGGCCACCAATTTAAAACAGAGATGAGGAGAAATTTCTTCTCTGAGGGTTGTAAATCTGTGGAATTCGCTGCCTCAGAGAGCTATGGAAGCTGGGACATTGAATAAATTTAAGGCAGAAATAGACAGTTTCTTAAACGATAAGGGGATAAGGTCTTATGGGGAGCGGGCGGGGAAGTGGAGCTGAGTCCATGATCAGATTAGCCATGATCGTATTAAATGGCAGAGCAGGCTCGAGGGGCCGTATGGCCTTCTCTTGTTCCTATTTCTTATGTTCTTATGTACACCTGCACATCCTTGCTCACACCAACCTACTTGCACCTCCACCTATCCCGCTCTATCTACATTATCACTTCCCCATCTCACACTCACCCTCATCCAGGTCATCATAGCAACCAACAACACACAAGCGTAGGCACTTGGGTCTTTTAGCCGATGTTCATGTGAAGTCTCTGTTAATGTGTTGTCAAACATTGAAATCTTTTATTTTCAACACTTTGCGCTCTTGGACAGATTTGTGTGCACCTTTGGAGGTGGCTTAGTGAGTCGGAGTGAATGGTGTGAGACATAATGGTACCCCCCGCAATGCTCATGTGTGAAAGGAATGGCTTGGACATGGTAGGGATGCTTTATGGTGTTGGTGAGGGGGATGGTGTCAACCTGGCACATCATGTAGCAGCCAGGGTGTACACCATCAAGTGAAGTAAATGTGGCCATGGTGAACCCATCCCTAGCATCCCCGGCAGCAATGTCGTCAGGTGCTGATGCCCTCTGTCCTTTGGAGCATCAGTTGATTGCGGAGAAGGTTAGTGTTGTTGTTGGTGCTGCTGGTGTTGGGGCTGATTGTAGTGGGATTCTGAGGACCAAGGTGAGTGTATAAAGTGCACTGATGCTGATGGAATAGATGGCAGGTGATGTACAGATGACAGAAGCGATCTGTCAATGGTGGGAGATTTAATGAGGTCAGACTGGATGGAGACTTGTGTAAAGACTTGGAGCATTCTGAATCTGTAGTGGAAATGTAGTTTAGAGAGGCTGGTGGCTTAGGGAACATGTCTCAACCAGCTGGGAGCTTTGACTTGACATTTGAAACTGTCAACTCATCAGCTGAAATAATGGCAAGTGATCTCCCGCCTTAACTTCACTGACGAGGTCTAGCCACAGCAGGAAACTGGTGGGCGACCTGTCAGAATCAATAAACTGGGAAAAAAAGCATTGTTAAATGGCTCTAAACAAGCCACTAATGATTTCAATTGCCTCCCCCGCTGTTGCGTGTCGGGTCTGCGGAGCGCTGACAGACCCGACATTTGGGAAAGGCGTGTGGCGGCGGGTTGACAGCGGGGTCCTGACCCGCTGTAAAAATAAATACTTTCCCACCCAACCCGCCACTGAGTGCGCCTGTGGACCCTCCTGGAAAATTGCCCCTGTTGAGTCGATGTTCTTCTGGGGTGGAGACTGTGTGGCTTGGACAGCGCACTTCAGGGAGGGGAGGCACGCAGTATATTCATAAATGTCAGCTGAAGATAATGCAATGCTATTGAACCTCTGCTGCTGCTTTATAGTCAACGTATTTGCTCATGCAGGAGACAGAATTGCTGCACTTGTAGTGTAAATGATAGATGTGCCACCAAGATAGGGCATGTAGTAGCACATGTATGGAGCACCATCGGAGCAGGCCGGGGAGCGGAAGGAGTAGCCTGGCGGCACACCACTCCAGGGAATTTTTGAATTTTTATATTACAAATTTTACTTCTTGGGTACACAATGGGATGAGTGGGGAACCAACATAGGTGTTCAAGCCAAGCGACTAACCCTGGTTCAATGAAAAGTCTAGAAGAGCATGCCAGGAGCAGCACCAGGCATACCTGAAAATGAGGTGTCAACCTGCTGAAGCTACAACACAGGACTACATGCAGACTGTGAATGAATACTTTTTTGAAAGCTAAAAGTGGGGAGAAAATAGGAACTGGTAGATATCCTTTTGACTGATTTGTATAAATGTGTGCTATACAGTGCTTTCACCTGAATGAATAAAAAAAGCACTTAAAACATTTTCAGGGATTTGATTAGGTTGCTTTTGTGGATTTTCATTTTGCTTATTCACTAGTTAGTTTTAACTGAATTTTTTTTTTAAATGTAATGTATATAAAAAATGTTTTTAAATATAAAATAATTGTTTTAATTGGGAAATTTGTGGCAATCAGCAGAATGCAGATACTTCAAACACTTTTCCACTCTATACAATACAACAGACACTCCCCACACAAAATACATAGGTTGCCAAATATGAAAAAAAAGCAATTTTGCACCAACATATTTTAAAGCAACAAAAATAACTTCGAAAGAAGCACAATTACATGGAAGTAGGAAACTAAACCAAGTATTAGAGACATTTTTTTTTAAGTTGATATAATTTGGGTGCTCTCCATAAGGAATTATGCAAGAGCAAATTGTAATTATGCAAATGAGTTTGGGCAGAAACTTGAACCGTAGCTTTACTTCGGACAAACAGCGCAATTCCAAACGTAATTTGCCAATTCCGCCCAAAGCGGAAACTTTACTCCAATGTGTTTATACTGCATCCTTCATATTAAAACATCTCAAGCTATTCAAACTATTTTTTTTCTGAAACAAGACTGTTGGTGTCATGTATTCAACTGTCATTGTAATCCATGTATAAACTGACCTAAGTTGTACACCGTGAGAACACTAACCACTAGGTGGTGAACTTGTGGGACACACTCCTAACCTGGACTTTCAGGTATAAAGGACTTCAGTGCTGGCGAATAAAGATTACTGGTCACAGAGTGACCTTCTCTCAAGTATGGGCCTCGTGTGCATTTATACTGTATATTAAGGACATATTATTGGCGACAATAAACTGGGATTTAAACCACGCGAGCATGGCCACTAGCAGCACAGACGAGAGGTACTGTGTTGGTGATGATTGGGACGATTTTATTGAGAGACTACAGCAAAGTTTCGTCACAAAGGAATGGCTGGGACAGGATTCGGCCGTCAAACGCAGGGCTCATCTCCTGATGGTTTGTGGATCCAGGACGTACTCCTTGATGAAGGACCTTCTAGCGCCAGAGAAGCCGGCGGACAAGACTTTTGAAGACCTCAGTAAGTTGATCGGGGAACACTTTAAACCGGCGAGCAGCATGCACATGGCGAGACACCGGTTTTACACGCACTGGATGCGAGAAGGGCAAAGCGTTCCAGACTTCGTGGCAGACCTCCGGCGACTGGCGAGCCTATGTAAGTTCCCAGATGCATGCAGAGCGGAGATGCTGCGAGACTTTTTTATTGAGGGCACGCTGGGGTTTTCAGGAAACTGATTGAGACAAAAGACTTGACCCTGGAAAAGGCGGCTTTGATTGCCCAGACATTTATCTCGGGAGGAAGAGACCAGAGTAATGTTTGCCAAAAATCTTGGTTTAAATGCAGCAAATGGACAGGGAGTCAACATTGTTACATAGAAACATAGAAAATAGATGCAGGAGTAGGCCATTCGGCCATTCTAGCTTGCACCGCCATTCAATGAGTTCATGGCTGAACATGCAACTTCAGTACCCCATTTCTGCTTTCTCGCCATACCCCTTGAACCCCTAGTAGTAAGGACTACATCTAACTCCTTTTTGAATATATTTAGTGAATTGGCCTCAACAACTTTCTGTGGTAAAGAATTCCACAGGTTCACCACTCTCTGGGTGAAGAAGTTTCTCCTCATCTCGGTCCTAAATGGCTTACCCCTTATCCTTAGACTGTGACCCCTGGTTCTGGACTTCCCCAACATTGGGAACATTCTTCCTGCATCTAACCTGTCTAAACCCATCAGAATTTTAAATGTTTCTATGAGGTCCCCTCTCATTCTTCTGAACTCCAGTGAATACAAGCCCAGTTGATCCAGTCTTTCTTGATAGGTCAGTCCCGCCATCCCGGGAATCAGTCTGGTGAACCTTCGCTGCATTCCCTCAATAGCAAGAATGTCCTTCCTCAGGTTATGAGACCAAAACTGTACACAATACTCCAGGTGTGGCCTCACCAAGGCCCTGTACAACTGTAGCAACACCTCCCTGCCCCTGTACTCAAATCCCCTCGCTATGATGACCAACATGCCATTTGCTTTCTTAACTGCCTGCTGTACCTGCATGCCAACCTTCAATGACTGATGTACCATGACACCCAGGTCTCGTTGCACCTCCCCTTTTCCTAATCTGTCACCATTCAGATAATAGTCTGTCTCTCTGTTTTTACCACCAAAGTGGATAACCTCACATTTATCCACATTATACTTCATCTGCCATGCATTTGCCCACTCACCTAACCTATCCAAGTCGCTCTTCAGCCTCATAGCATCCTCCTCGCAGCTCACACTGCCACCCAACTTAGTGTCATCCGCAAATTTGGAGATACTACATTTAATCACCTCGTCTAAATCATTAATGTTCAGTGTAAACAGCTGGGGCCCCAGCACAGAACCTTGCGGTACCCCACTAGTCACCGCCTGCCATTCTGAAAAGTACCCATTTACTCCTACTCTTTGCTTCCTGCCTGACAACCAGTTCTCAATCCATGTCAGCACACTACCCCCAATTCCATGTGCTTTAACTTTGCACATTAATCTCTTGTGTGGGACCTTGTCGAAAGCCTTCTGAAAGTCCAAATATATCACATCAACTGGTTCTCCCTTGTCCACTCTACTGGAAACATCCTCAAAAAATTCCAGAAGATTTGTCAAGCATGATTTCCCTTTCACAAATCCATGCTGACTTGGACCTATCACGTCACCTCTTTCCAAATGCGCTGCTATGACATCCTTAATAATTGATTCCATCATCTTACACTACCAATGTCAGGCTGACCGGTCTATAATTCCCTGTTTTCTCTCTCCCTCCTTTTTTAAAAAGTGGGGTTACATTGGCTACCCTCCACTCGATAGGAACTGATCCAGAGTCAATGGAATGTTGGAAAATGACTGTCAATGCATCCGCTATTTCCAAGGCCACCTCCTTAAGTACTCTGGGATGCAGTCCATCAGGCCCTGGGGATTTATCGGCCTTCAATCCCATCAATTTCCCAAACACAATTTCCCAATTAATAAGGATTTCCCTCAGTTCCTCCTCCTTACTAGACCCTCTGACCCCTTTTATATCCGGAAGGTTGTTAATGTCCTCCTTAGTGAATACCGAACCAAAGTACTTGTTCAATTGGTCCGCCATTTCTTTGTTCCCCGTTATGACTTCCCCTGATTCTGACTGCAGGGGACCTACGTTTGTCTTTACTAACCTTTTTCTCTTTACATATCTATCGAAACTTTTGCAATCCGTCTTAATGTTCCCTGCAAGCTTCTTCTCGTACTCCATTTTCCCTGCCCTAATCAAACCCCTTGTCCTCTTCTGCTGAGTTCTAAATTTCTCCCAGTCTTTGGGTTCGCTGCTATTTCTGGCCAATTTGTATGCCACTTCCTTGGCTTTAATACTATCCCTGATTTCCCTTGATAGCCATGGTTGAGCCACCTTCCCTTTTTTATTTTTACGCCAGACAGGAATGTACAATTGTTGTAGTTCATCCATGCGGTCTCTAAATGTCTGCCATTGCCCATCCACAGTCAATCCCTTCAGTATCATTCGCCAATCAATCCTAGCCAATTCACACCTCATACCTTCAAAGTTACCCTTCTTTAAGTTCTGGACCATGGTCTCTGAATTAACTGTTTCATTCTCCATCCTAATGCAGATTTCCACCATATTATGGTCACTCTTCCCCAAGGGGCCTCGCACAACGAGATTGCTAATTAATCCTCTCTCATTACACAACACCCAGTCTAAGATGGCCTCCCCCCTAGTTGGTTCCTCGACATATTGGTCGAGAAAACCATCCCTTATGCACTCCAGGAAATCCTCCTCCACCGTATTGCTTCCAGTTTGGTTAGCCCAATCTATGTGCATATTAAAGTCACGCATTATAACTGCTGCACCCTTATTGCATGCACCCCTAATTTCCTGTTTGATGCCCTCCCCAACATCACTACTACTGTTTGGAGGTCTGTACACAACTCCCACTAACGTTTTTTGCCCTTTGGTGTTCTGCAGCTCTACCCATATAGATTCCACATCATCCAAGCTAATGTTCTTCCTAACTATTGCATTAATCTCCTCTTTAACCAGCAATGCTAACCCACCTCCTTTTCCTTTTATTGTATCCTTCCTGAATGTTGAATACCCCTGGATGTTGAATTCCCAGCCCTGATCATCCTGGAGCCACGTCTCCGTAATCCCAATCACTTCATATTTGTTAACATCTATTTGCACAGTTAATTCATCCACCTTATTACGGATACTCCTTGCATTAAGACACAAAGCCTTCGGGCTTATTTTTTTAACACCCTTTGTCCTTTTAGAATTTTGCTATACAGTGGCTCTTTTTGTTCTTCGTCTTGGGTTTCTCTGCCCTCCACTTTTCCTCATCTCCTTTCTGTCTTTTGCTTTTGTCTCCTTTTTGTTTCCCTCTGTCTCCCTGCATTGGTTCCCATCCCCCTGCCATATTTGTTTAACTCCTCCCCAACAGCACTACCAAACACTCCCTCTAGGACATTGGTTCCGGTCCTGCCCAGGTGCAGACCGTCCAGTTTGTACTAGTCCCACCTCCCCCAGAACCGGTTCCAATGCCCCAGGAATTTGAATCCCTCCCTGCTGCACCACTGCTCAAGCCACGTATTCATCTGCGCTATCCTGCGATTCCTACTCTGACTAGCACATGGCACTGGTAGCAATCCCTTTTGAGGTCCTACTTTTTAATTTAGCTCCTAGCTCCTTAAATTCGTTTCGTAGGACCTCATCCCTTTTTTTACATATGTCGTTGGTACCAATGTGCACCACGACAACTGGCTGTTCTCACTCCCTTTTTAGAATGTCCTGCACCTGCTCCGAGACAGCCTTGACCCTTGCACCAGGGAGGCAACATACCATCCTGGAGTCTCGTTTGCGGCCGCAGAAACGCCTATCTATTCCCCTTACAATTGAATCCCCGATCACTATCGCTCTCCCACTCTTTTTCCTGCCCTCCTGTGCAACAGAGCCAGCCACAGTGCCATGAACTTGGCTGCTGCTGCCCTCCCCTGATGAGTCATTGTTAACGCGGCACACAGTTCTCCAGGCAGACAGGGGCAATCGGACATGCCCGAGCATGTAGTCGAACCCAAAGGGGGAATTCAACAGAGACAATGGCTAGCTGAACGGCGATTCATGCCATCGCAAGGGACAATGCGGCCAGTAATGGGGCCATCAACACCTGTTAATGGTGCACCTAAGGACAGTTACAGAGACAGTCAGAGACGATCGACTGCTAATGGACCTTTTGTTTCCAACAACGACTCATGTTGATGGTGTGGAGGCAAACACACAGCCAGAGCTTGCAAGTATCAGCAATATACCTGCAGAAATTGTAACGTCAGCGGTCACTTGGTGTATGTGCAGAAAGCCTGCAGCCAGGTTGATGTATGAGGAGGATGGGCCTGATATAAACCCTACGAGGCCAAATGGACACTGGGGGAAATCGCTGGAAGCTGAAGTTCAATGAGTTCATGTGGAGCACCTATATAGTTCATACACCAGGACGCCACCAATAATGATGAAAGTGCTCCTCAATGGCATCCCAGTATCAATAGAGCTAGACACGGGAGCCAGCCAGTCCCTGATGAGTATCAAACAGTTCGACAAGTTGTGGGTGTCCAAGGCCAGGAGGCCAAAATTATTGCTGAGTGACGCACAGCTACGGACATATTCACAGGAGATAATTCCGGTGCTCGGCAGCGCCACGGTAGTCATGACCCACAAAGATTCGGAGAACAGATTGCCACTCTGGATTGTCCCGGGGGACGGTCCCGCACTGCTGGGGAGGAGTTGGCTTGCTGTCATGAACTGGAAATGGGGCGATGTCAATGCAATTTCTTGTGTGGAGTGAATATCATGCTCACAGGTCCTGGACAAATTTGACTCACTATTTCAGCCCGGCATCGGCACTTTCATGGGGACCAAGGTAGTGATTCACATAAACCTGGACGCCAGGCCAGTACACCACAAGGCCAGAGCGGTGCCGTACGTGATGCGGGAAAAGATAGAATGCGAATTGGACCGCCTGCTGAGGGAAGGCATCATCTCGCCAGTCGAATTCAGTGGCTGGGCGAGCCCGATTGTGCCGGTGCTGAAGGCGGATGGGTCGGTCAGGATATGTGGTGATTACAAGGCCACCATCAATCGGGTGTCAATCCAAGACCAGTACCCGCTACCGAGAGCGGAGGACCTCTTTGCGACGCTATCCGGTGGCAAACTTTTTTCAAAATTGGACCTGACTTCAGCTTACATGACCCAGAAGCTGACCACCATCACGACACACAAGGGGTTGTTTGAGTACAACAGATGTCCGTTCGGGATTCGCTCGGCCGCCGCGATCTTTCAACGAAACATGGAAAGCCTCGTCAAGTCGATTCCAAGGACGGTGGTTTTTCAAGACGACATCTTCATCAAGGATCGCGATACTGAAGAACACCTCCACAGACTGGACCGGGTAGGGCTGCGACTGAAAAAGGCGAAGTGCGTCTTCCTAGCTCCAGAGGTAGAATTCCTGGGGATGAGGGTAGCAGCAGACGGGGTCAGACCTACTGCGTCCAAAACGGAAGCGATCCAGAGAGCACCCAGACCCCGTAACATGACGGAGCTGCGTTCGTTCCTGGGGCTCCTGAACTATTTTGGTAACTTTTTTCCCAAATTGAGCACGCTGTTAGAGCTGCTACACGTGCTCCTACGCAAAGGTCGCGAATGGGTCTAGGGGGACAGCCAGGAAAGGGCTTTTGATAGAGCATGCAATTTGTTATGCTCCAACAATCTGTTAACATTATATGACCCATGTAAGAAACTAGTTTTAACATGCGATGCGTCGTCCTATGAGGTCGGGTGTGTGTTGCAGCATGTTAATGCCAAGAGTCAGTTATAGCCGGTAGCTTATGCCTCCAGAAGTCTGTCCCAGGCAGAAAGAGGCTACGGGATGGTAGAAAAGGAAGCGCTTGCATGTGTATATGCAGTGAAAAAAATGCTTTTGGTTGTCGTAGACGCCTACTCCAAATGGATCGAGTGTGACATTCTCAATTCAAGCACATCCTCTGCCACGGTAGAAAGTCTACGGGCAATGTTCACCGCCCATGGTCTACCGGATGTCTTGGTCAGCGACAATGGCTCGTGCTTTACAAGCATTGAGTTCCAGGACTTCATGGCAGGAAATGGTATCAACCATGTCAGAACAGCAACGTTCAAGCCAGCCTTAAACGGCCAGGCGGAACGAGTAGTGCAGATAATCAAACAAGGGATGCTCAGAATCCAAGGGGGTTCCCTACAAAGCCGCTTATCACGCCTCCTGTTGACCAATAGATCCCGACCACACTCGCTCACAGGGGTTCCACCCACAGAGCTGCTAATGAAAAGGACGCTCAAAACCAGGTTATCCCTTATACACCCCACCATGAAAGAAATTGTTGAGAGCAGGCGCCAGTCACAATGTAACTACCATGACGGAAATGCAAGGGCGCGATCTATTGATGTCAATGACCCTGTCTTTGTCCTCAACTACACTGCAGGGCCCAAATGGCTCACAGGCACTGTGATTGCCAAGGAGGGAAATAGGATTCTGGTAGTTAAACTTACCAATGGACAAATCTGCCGCAAACACGTGGATCAAACAAAAAGGAGGTTCAGCAACAACATAGAAGAAGCAGAGGAAGAACACCATGTAGAGTTCACTCCACCACAGGTGACCGAACACCAGAACCAAGTGGAGGAGAGCCCAGTCACTGTGGGCAGTCCGGACAGGCCTGAGGCACCGCAAACAGCAGACATCAGGCCAGCACCCAACAACCGGAGCCCCAACTCAGGCGCTCTACAAGGAAGCGTAAACCACCAGAGAGACTTAACCTGTGATCCCAATATTGGGGGCCGGGGGGGGGGGAGGGGCGGAGGGGAGGTGATGTCATGTATTCAACTGTCATTGTAATCCATGTATTAACTGACCTAAGTTGTACACTGTGAGAACACTGACCACTAGGTGGTGAACTTGTGGGAGACACTCCTAACCTGGACTTTCAGGTATAAAATGGCAAGCTCCACCCACCTTCATCACTTCAGTGCTGGCGAATAAAGGTTACTGGTCACAGAGTGACCTTCTCTCAAGTATGGGCCTCGTGTGCGTTTGTCCTGTATAGTAAGGACATATCAGTTGGGTAGGCAAACGTAACAACATATGAACAAACTGAACCAGAGCAGGTACGTGGAGTCCATAGTCTTCCGGGGTGGAGTCTGTGTGGCTTGGGCAGTACACTTCAGGGTTGTTCTTGAAGCTGTTCTTGCCAAGCCATCGTAACTTTGCTGGAAGTGTGACAGAATCCCTGGTTATGCATGTTAACGGGATACTGCCAGACTTCCAGCAAAGCTACGGCGACGGAGTGTAAACAGCTTTTGCGGAAATTCTGGACCATTATCTGCAATAATTTGGTTAATATTTAAAGATTGATCATTGAAACTTTTTGACTGTGAACATGACAGGAGCTCAACTTTGTGAGAAAAAAATATCTGTGACCATATTAACCTAGAGATAGATCTTCCTCCCTAATACTGCTGTAGATCTGGCCATGCAGGTGCTTCAGGGCATTAATAGTGCATTTGCTGGCTATTGTGTGGGAAAGAAAGTGCAGTAGTGGCTTTTCATGCAGCAGCCAAGAGCAAACCTGAAACAACAGCTGAAATATATTGTTTTTAAGGTTTATATCAAGTTACAGGCTGTGTGTTCAAGTTGGCTCCCTGATTCATTGGGGAATTAACAATTATCTCGGACTGCAAGAATCTCACAAATTTTATATTTCATCCCCTTTCAAGAGATTTACAAAATGGCAGCCAGTCAAGAAAGAATATAGCACTTTTCATGATTTCAAGATGTTCAAAGCATTTCGCAGGCAACAAAGTACTCTGGCCCAAATTTGGCCAGGAGTTGCTCTGTTTTTTGTGGAGCAACTTGATTTTTCTGGAGTATCTTAAAAATCCCCATTCTGCACATTTAATTTGCGCCAATGTAAGTGAGTTAGTTAGAATTTTTTTTAGTTTAATTTTTTTTTCCAAAAGTGGGCATTACCAGCCACCTACGCCTGTTTTAGCCATGTAAGCCAGTTTGGACAGCTAATAGTTGCTCCAAACTAACTTAGGCCAGCGTATGCGGCCATTTGTGGCCGCACAGAAAACCCTTGGAGAGTTAAGAAATCAGCGCAGGTAGCCAGAGATTGAGGAGGGGGCGGGGGGAAGGGAAGCACAGAGGAACTTGCAAAGCACTAAACACTTTCACAACAACATTAAAGAAGCATAAAAACCAATAATAAATACAAAATAAATAAATAAATAAATAATAAAACTTAAGTCCTACCTTCCTAACTCGGACCCCCGAGGGACTTGACTTCTCCCCGCGGGATGGGATTTCTCTCCGAGGGAAAACTTAATCAGTGTTGGGTCATAACAATTTGACATGTGCCCATACAAAATGCATCGTTCTCTCCACACTGCTGCTTGCTGGCTCATGTTTTATCAGGAGGTGCTGTTGAAGATTATCGGGTCGTCCCTTCAGCCAGGGATAGGGGCGGCGAGCATCGGGTCTGGCTCACAGCCTGCAAGACGCGCTGGGAGGGCAAGGAGGTACTGCGCATGCGCGCACAGACTCCACTGCGCATGCGCGCAGCTGCCGGCACTGGTTTTGGTGCAGGGCCGTAGCTCCGCCCCCCCCACTCCACGGGAAACGCTGTGCCAGGACCCGGAACACACAGCAGAGCGGCCAGAATTGTTAGTAAGTTTTTTGGTGCTGTTTTGAGTGCACAAAGTCGGCGCATCTCGGGAGAGTGCGCCGGAAAAAGAGGTTTGGGCAATTTGGGCCCATAGTGTTCATGTTATGCTTAGAAAGCTCATAACATAATGAGGAATATCAATGCACTCTAGATGCTTGTAATAATTAACTTATTCCTTTTGGGTTCTGTTCACACTATTTCTAGGTAGATGCAAGATAGTGCTTCACTTGTTGATTTTTCCTACCTTCCCTAAAAAGAACTCAAAAAAATTACTTAGAACATAAGAACATAAGAATTAGGAACAGGAGTAGGCCATCTAGCCCCTCGAGCCTGCTCCGCCATTAAACAAGATCATGGCTGATCTGGCCGTGGACTCAGCTCCACTTACCCGCCCGCTCCCCGTAACCCTTAATTCCCTTATTAGTTAAAAATCTATCTATCTGTGACTTGAATACATTCAATGAGCTAGCCTCAACTGCTTCCTTGGGCAGAGAATTCCACAGATTCACAACCCTCTGGGAGAAGAAATTCCTTCTCAACTCGGTTTTAAATTGGCTCCCCCGTATTTTGAGGCTGTGCCCCCTAGTTCTAGTCTCCCCGACCAGTGGAAACAACCTCTCTGCCTCTATCTTGTCTATCCCTTTCATTATTTTAAATGTTTCTATAAGATCACCCCTCATCCTTCTGAACTCCAACAAGTAAAGACCCAATCTACTCAATCTATCATCATAAGGTAACCCCCTCATCTCTGGAATCAACCTAGTGAATCGTCTCTGTACCCCCTCCAAAGCCAGTATATCCTTCCTGAAGTAAGGCGACCAAAACTGCACGCAGTACTCCAGGTGCGGCCTCACCAATACCCTATACAGTTGCAGCAGGACCTCCCTGCTTTTGTACTCCATCCCTCTCGCAATGAAGGCCAACATTCCATTCGCCTTCCTGATTACCTGCTGCACCTGCAAACTAACTTTTTGGGATTCATGCACAAGGACCCCCAGGTCCCTCTGCACCGCAGCATGTTGTAATTTCTCCCCATTCAAATAATATTCCCTTTTTTTTTCCCAAGGTGGATGGCCTCACACTTTCCGACTTACTTGCTTGCATTTACTTGCTTGCACTTACTTGCATTTATATCGTGCCTTTCACGACCACGAGATGTCCCAAAGCACTTTACAGCCAAGGAAGTACTTTTTATGATGTGTAGTCACTGTTGTAATGTAGGATCAAGATCAAAAGATTGTGAAAGTTTTCTTTCCCAAAAACTTTCCATAATTGAAATGCGGACTCACCTATGTTCTATAATTTCAATGGATTCGAGTTCTCTACCTGTGAATATTTCAATTAAAATGAATATTCTAAACCTCAGTGCAATGAAGCACCATGCAATGCTTTATTCGCATTGTAAAAGAGTTTAATAATTGACTTGAGTTAACCCGCTGAGTCAGAAGGTTGTGGGTTCAAATCCCACTCCAGGATTTGAGCACATAATTGAAGCTGACACTTCAGTACAGTGCGGAGGGAGTCCTGTGCTGTCGGAGGTGACATGTTTCAGATAAGACATTAAACAGATGTCCCATTTGCCTATTCAGGTAGGCGTAAAAAAAATCCCATGGCACAATTTCGAAGATGAATAGGGAGTTCTCCTGGTGTCCTGGCCAACATTCCTTCAACCAACATCACAAAAATAAATTAACTTGCCATTTATTTCATTTTCTGTTCATGAGACCTTGCTGTGTGCCAGCTGGTTGCCATATTTTCTTACAAAAATAATAACTACGTTTCAAAAAAAATAATTCATTGATTGTGAAATGCTTTGGAATTTCCTGAAGATGCGAAAAGTGCGATATAAATGCAGCTCTTTCTTTTGACAGCATTTTATTGCTCATGGTAGTCTACTTTGTACAACCATTTACTGTAAACTATGTATGTGAATACAACTCTGAACAAGGATTTTCATTTGTTTTGAAACAGATAGACAGAATTGGGGTTCAGAGCTGCAAATCCCTTCAGCCAGCTTTGAGGAGGTGTTGAACAATGACGAAGTTGCCTATCAATGGCTGTGTGCTCTCCGTAAAATAGGATTTGTGCGACTAAAACATGCACCCACAGAAAAGGGACAAGTGGCTAAACTGGGAAAGAGGATTGGTTACCTGAGGTTGACATTTTATGGGTAGGTAAAATAAATAATTACAACCTTCATAACATTGTTGCAACAAAATGCATTTTATCCTGTCTATAACACGAGTGTGAACCCTTTCAAACATATTCCGAAATCAATAAATAGCTATTCACATTTGACATATTTCAATTTTTGCAGAATAGATTTTGCAATCAACTACTTTTTAAAAAAATAATCAAAAAACCTTGGAATGTGTTAATGATATATGCATTTGCCTCCATATTAATGAACTAAAAGATTAATATAAAAGAGAAAGAAAATGGATTCAACAACAGATTTTAATGTAAAAATAAAAAGACCTCCTCCCTTCCAGTGGTTTGCCTTCCTGGCTCCATTTTCCACTACATAATATGGAAATGAAAACAAATGGAGATGAGACCAAATGCTTGGTGCAAGAGATGGATTTGAAGCCGTTTTTTTAAAAAGGTGCGAAGAGAAGTGCTCAGATGGGAAGGGAGTTCTAAAGAGAAGAACAAAGATGGCTGAAGGCTATGGAAGTAATGGTGGATCAAAGGAAAGGGGTAATGCACAAAAGGCCAGAAGTGCAGTGTATTTAGGAGGGATATAAGGCTCCAGAAATAGAGCGTAGGGGCTTGCAGAAATAGAGCGTAGCAAGGCCATGGACGGATTTATAGATCAGAACACAGAATTTGGATTGAAATAAATTGGGGCTAGAGACCCAGTGTAGATAGACTAGCAGGACTTATTACAGGCCAGGATACAGGAACCAAGGTTTTGGACAAGATGGGGAGCAGAGCATGATAGATCAGCCAGGAGAGTAGTCAAATCTGGAGGTGAAAACGCATGTATTTTCAACAGCAAAGGGTGGAAGTGGGCAATGTTATAAAAGGTGGAAGGAAGTAAGCAGTCTTGATGATAGATAAGATGTGAACTTTAAAGCTCATCTTTGGGTCGCGGACTTTGGGTCAAACATGGGTGAGATTGTGAGTTTTTTGTTCATCCCGAGAGCGTTGTTAGCAAGGGGGATGGAGTCAGCAGCAAGGGAGTGGATTTTTTGGGAGGAGCTGAAGATGATGACTTCATTTTTGCTGAAGTTAGACTAGAAATTGTGGTGACTCATCTATGACTTCATATTGGACAAGCAATTGATAGCATGGAGATAGTTGAGTGGTTGAGAGAAGTGGTAGTGATGTACAATTGGATATCATCAGCGTACTTGTGAAAGTTCACCTATACCTGCGGATGATGCTGCTGAAGGGTAGCGAATAGATAAGGAAGAGAAGTTGGACAAGCATAGATCCTTAGAGACATGGGAGTGGATGTTGCAGAGGAGGGAATGGATGCACTGGCTGAATTTGGGTAGGTAGGAATGAAACCATGCAAGGGCAGTTCTGCAGAGCTGGATAAAGAAAGATAGGCATTAGAGGAGGATGGCCTGGTCAAAGATACTGAAGAAATGCAGGAGAGGAGCTAAAGGCCCTGCAATCACACTCTTGGAGCATGCAATTCGTAACTCATTTAGGCTGTTACAGAGAAGTACAGAGCCCAGAATAGATACATTCAAACACGAAATTTAACCAGATATGGGCATGCAGCTGGGAGATATTCAATGGCCTTAGGGAAGTTGGAGATAGGGTAGTAGTTAGTGATGAGTATTGGGTTGATGATTTTTGGTAAAAGGAGGTATGATGGTAGTTTTGAAGGAGAGAAGAATGGCTCCTGAGAAGGGGTACCATTAATGATCTTCACTAGAATGGGAACTAGGAAGAGAAGTTGAGTTTCAGGAATTGAATGGGAGGAATTTCTGTGAGCAACAGGTGGGTCTCATGGGTGAGATAGGCTCGGAGAGGGTGTGATGATGGGTGAGAGACTGCACAAAGACAGGGATGCTGGGCTAGAATAGGTGTGAGATATCAGCAGATGCATCTGGACCAATGGTCTCTATCTTGGAGACAAAAAAAATCCATGATCTCCTTGCAATTGGTGTTTATGGGGAGGGTGGAGGAGGCAGAGTTTAAGGGGGTAGTTGGTTGTGGAAGGAGCTTGGGGTTGTCCTTACCTTCTAGGATGATCTGGAAAGAGTTACAACAATTTTGGCTGTGGAGGACCAAGCACCCTAATGCGCGATTATAGTCAAACCATATTTGCCAATTGGTGACTATCCAGTTTGTATTCCTCTGACTTGAGGGAGTTAAGATGGGGACTGTATTAGTGGGAGCAACATGGATGGGAGACAATTGATTTACTGACAATGGGATTGTTGAAGGCAGAGCCATGGGAGATGTTCTGTATGCAACCCTAGGCAACCTGTATCATACCGCCACCAGTTGCTTAACTGTTGGAGTCCCAAGGGATCCCAGCATCCCTTGGGAGCACTGTATATCAGCAGGCCTCCCATGCTGTACCAGCACTCTGAAGTTTGAATAAAGGAGCTAAGGTCACACTTACTTATTGTCTACAGTACTCAGTTGCATTACTTTATTATGAGCTTAACAGAACGGTTAAGCAGAGCAGCAGTGGCAGAGGTGCCGGTGATGGATGGAAGTGCTGTAAGGAATGCTAGCGGAAAAGGTTTTATCAAAGAACCCATTTAATGCTTATGACTCCATTTTGTAGTTAAAGTACAGTTTTTGTAGAATCTTTTGCAACAGGCGATGTCAGGAGTATGTCCCAAGACAGCTCAAATCACCAAGGCCAAATTTGAAAGGCTGTATCGAATGTCATTATATAAAGTAGTAGCCTTGTGTAGTTCAAACCTTCTAATAGATACATCGATCTGATTGAAGACTATGGGCCGTAATTTGCAGAGAGTAATTACGACGAACAACAGCGTTTGATGTTATTACTCCTTTGAAACTGACTGCAACTTCAGGATGTAGCGCATGCGCATCTAAATGTGGAAATCCTGAAGTTGCGGTCAATCATTCACTGCTCCAACACTGGCTGCACTGTCCCCCCCCTCACCCCCCCTGCAGTCCCCGCCCCCCCCCCCGCCGATCCCCACCCCCATAGCCGGCGATCAGTGTAATCACTGAAGCTGATGAAAACATGGGCTCTTCCACGGTAATATCACAGTTAAATACCCCATTAAATGTTAGGCCTTGTTGGACTAGGTGTAAGTGGGGTTTTAACAGTGTATTAACTGCTAAACAAACGTTTTGGCTCGGAAAAACTAATTTTTATTTTGTGGAGTGTCAAATTTCTCCACTATTATAAAAATTACAATTTTTAAAAAAGATCTCGAGATGTCTGTGGGCAGCTTTTGTCGGGGCCAGTGGCGCACGCCTTTGTTTCGTCACTGACCGCAAACTCCAGCCCATTATGTTTACTTTTTCTGTACAGGTCAAGACAGTTTTTGCTCCAAGCTGGTCTCTTGAGCAGGATTAATCAACAAGGGCCACCGATGAGGGAATTGGGAATTTGAGAGCAAATTTGAGAAGGAGCAGAGCAAGAGTCTTTGAATGAATGGATGTTTATAAAAGCGGGATTAGAAGAGAGTAGGGGAATATGGTTGATAACGGAGATGAGGAAATGGTCAGACATTGCCTTGTCAGTGATGGAGATCTTGAATGCAGAGAAGCCAGGAGAGATGATTAAGGGGATGGCCATGAAGAGTGAGGAGGACATCTCAGTAAGAAGTTAGCATGGGGCTGGCGCTGGAAGGCTAATAAATGATGAGAAGTTTGAAAGAGAAGCATGAGTGTTGCAAGAGGAAGGAGCTGCTCAAAAGTGAAGATTCAGAGGAGTCTTGCTGATGCGTATTACCGTCACAGCAATTTGGGCAGGGTTGGTCATGGAAAGTGTAGCTGGAAAGTGTAGCCAGGACAGCAGAAGCGAGGAGGAATTGTTGCCCAAGAGCCATGTTTTGGACAGTGAGAAAGACTACTGAATCATCCAAAATGAGGTTGTGAATGGTAAGGGCATTGTTTGCAAATGCGCAGATGTTCTTGATGAATATGCACAGAGGGCCAGTGATAGTTTATCTGTCAGTGGGTCAGAGGGGCAGCAGTAGAGGAGCTGAGCATGATGCAGAGGAAGTTGAGGAGACTTGCTCCTGAGAAACATGCAGGGCAAGTGGGGGATCCTGCTCTGGCGAGCTAGCGATAGATCCCATGTTGGGCCCTGCAAAGAATACTGAGGGAGGCTGTGGGCTCGATCAAGAGGGATTTAACCCTGGGACGACACTAAAGACTAATTCTTACAGGCTGCCTGTGAAATACCCTCTCATTCCACCTTCTCTCTGGAAGATACATCTTATAAAAATAAAAAAAATTTCATAAGTAAACTAAAACCTGCAAATTGCTTTTTTGAAATAAACTCGTCTTTTGCACTGAACAGAAATTATGCATTTTAGCAGCTGGGTGTCACATACAAGGGTTGCAGGCCAGTTCAAGGTATGTCCAACATAAGCAAGTTTTATTTGTACGTGATCCTGCAAGTCCACTGTCTCTCTTACCCCCTCATGCCACCACCCCTCAAGCACACACACTCATTTCACTGCCACTTCAGAAGAACAAGCAGTTTTGTCCAACATGGCTTGTGTTCAGCAGCAGTCCCTGGTGGCTACTTTGTCCCGTGCTTGCTCAATTATTAATCTGGTAGTGAAAACCTTGGAATGTGTTAATGGTGCTATTCACTAAAGAGTTGATTTGCCCTCTGACTTCAATATACTCTTTGTTGTAGCTAATAAAGATTGTTTGGTATTGAACTGTGCTAATGTTACAGATCTAATAATGGTCTTATCCCTAGAATTGCATTGATGTGCATGCAGTCCAAGGTAAAATCAGTAAGTTAAAAAAATAATAATTACCTTGCCATTTATCACTATCTTGACTAGACTCATGATCCACCTACTCTAGCCACACCATCATATTATTGTGTTGGTACAGATTTTGCAGTAGCAGAGCAGTTAACATCATCTGCCATTAGTTGGACTTGCCCTTGCATGTTCATGTTTTTGTAATTTTTTACATGGCAAATTTCTGAAAGTGCGAGCTGGTAACGTCGCAGCAATGGAAAGTAGGCATCTGGGACCTGAGTAAATAGGGCAAGCAACTTTATATCTCCTTAACCAATCAGATTGAAGGATTGTGAAATTAACAGTGCAAGGACTGAGAAGGAAGTGTACATTAGAGTAGGTGAATGCAATGTCAAGTCAGGTACAGAAAGAAATAAAGAGAGGGAAAGAAAGATTGGATTCAGAGAGAGAGACAAAGAAAAGGTTTAAAAATGTTATATTTTAAATCTTTTAAAATCAAACAATAATTAAAACCTGAAGGAATGAGACTTCACACTTGTAATAGTTAATTTTCAGTGCCAGAGAGATTTACCCACGCATCTGCCCTTCGCCTGAAGTTGCTGTACCATTTGCACAAAAATAACGGTGAATGCCATTAGCCTCATCATTAGTTTGATAGTAAAATCTGGACCAATATCTCACCATCTAGAATACTTCTTGCCCCTGCTCCTGACTCTATTACCTATATTCTGTATATGGCATTTTCTCAGCCAGCTACTTCAGAATTTATTAAGTTAAATAAAAGTGTCTTCTCAGTCCATTTTAACTACATTTTTAACAGGGAATCCTTGAAAATGACTGCTTGATCATATTTTACAGCTGGTCAGGTCTCCATGTTTTCTGTTTGAAGGAAGAAATGTTGTAAACAAAACCCTGGCCACTGAATGTGAAATTCTGAGAAAATGTTTTAAAAATGTTATTTATGGAGTTACATAAATACAAACATAAAACTAAGATAAAGCTGTTGCCTGTATCCTGGAGCAATCCTTTCAGATTTCTTAACAAAAGAGTAATTCATTGCTATGTTAACAAGTCTTGCTTATGGTAGCAACAATGAAAAGATTATTTCCTTATAGCAGCAGTTGTTATGTTGGAAAACAGATGATCATTTTGTTCTTCCAGAATAAATAAAACTATCCTTAATCTGGAAACCTACATTGGCTCCCGGTTAAGCAATGCCTCGATTTCAAAATTCTCATCCTTGTTTACAAATCCCTCCATGGCCTCACCCCTCCCTATTTCTGTAATCTCCTTCAAGCCTCACAACACCCCCCGAGATGTCTGTGCTCCTCAAATTCTGCCCCTTTGAGCATCCCTGATTATAACTGCTCAACCATCGGTGGCCGTGCCTTCAGCCGACTGGACCTTAAACTCTGGAACTCCCTCCTCAAACCTCTCTCTGCCTCTCTATCTCTCTTTCCTCCTTTAAGACGCTTCTTAAAACCTACCTCTTTGACCAAGCGTTTGGCCATCTGCTACAATTTCTTTTTATGTGGCTCGGTGTCAGTTTTTTTCTTACAACAGTCCTGTGAAGCGATTTGGGACGTTTTGCTATGTTATGGCGCTATATAAATACAAGTTGTTGTTGTTGAAAGAACAAACTTTTCTGAATACTATATGGCACAGACAGAATTAATGGTTTTATTGACCCTGTGCCAGATTATTATAGTCTCAGATGTCCTGAGGAGATGGGTTTTATTGTTTTATAATAGTTAAGCATTGTGGAACAAGTTGTTTTAACAATATCTGATGGATATAACTACCCAACTGTAGTACAGGCCAATGAGTGAAACTTTCCTTACTGTATCTGCCATTGGCAACATGCCCAGATCATCTGCCTGCCCAATGTATAACCCGGAACTGGCGGAATTTGATACAGTCAAGTGATTAATCCCTTATTAATATAATGTTCAAAGATTTGATAAGGGTCTTCAGTTTTATTGTGAAATATAAGTTGCTTCCTTCCTCTTGACGGATTGCACCATGAATGATGTTTTGATTTGGCTCCGCCAGGTTTTCTGTTTCATCAGTACAGATATGAATTCATATTGGTTAGGTGCTGTACTGCCCCAGTAACAGGGTGACTGATGGTAGTACAGAAAGAATCCTCACTTTATTCAAGTCTCAATGGAAATCAGTAAGCTATTCATCTCATTCAGTGACAGATACTGAGCATGCATATGCCCAAATAGAGAAGGGAACATAACGGATAACATTCACGTGCGAGTGGTTCCGGCACGATATAATCAAATTAAAGATGTCAAAGCTGAGCAGAAGCTTCTGTTCCTTAATTTTAAGAAGGATTGACCCTCAAGAATACAAAAGTTACTGCTAAGATTGCAGTATGATCTACATATGATACGCTTGAAAAATGTATGTTTTCAGCCGACATCTCACTGCAAGTTGTTGGCAACCATTGTGAGAGGGACAGTGTTGATAACAGTTTATGTACACAGCTTGATAGTTTTAATGCCAGTGTGTAATCAGAGACTTTACCAGTCTCTTGCCTGAGCTGATCAAGTCAAGGATATGCAGATTTTCTAAGATATAATAGAGAATGAATGACCAGAGCAAAAGCAAAACGTATTTGTGGATTCCTGGAATTAAAGACAATGGGCAAAAGTTCAAAAGAAGATAGAACTGTAATTCCTCAATCTTTGCATGGAACATCTTGTTAAGAAATACAACTGAAGAGTCCATAAGGCTATTATTTGGCCAAGACTGTAGAAAAATACAAGCAGTCTACTGAAAAGTTATACTTCATGTCTCATTATCAGCAAATAGGGAGACTCACTCAACCCATATCTAGTTATCACAAAAACATGGTGATCTCAAGATGCAAGATCCATGTTCTTTTAAATAACGTACTAGAAGAGATCTTCAGTGAAAACAAATCTTCTTGCAACAGCATAGAATTTTGTACATTTGTGGAAGTAGAAGAATTTTACAGAACACAACATGATACCCTAAATCAAATGGACTTGGTGAATAAGCAGATCAAGCAACCAAGAATTGTTAAAAAGACTAGAGATAGGGGTTAAGATCCATACATAGTGCATCAATGCAGACCCTTAAAAGTACAGGTTCTCCACACTGCAACTTGTGTCAGGTCATCACAAATGCTCCAATTTATTAATTAAGAAAAGCCTGGTCAAGGTTAGCCACTATAATAAAGTGGTCAAGAATTCAAAAGAAGCATGGCCAAAATGTAAAACCTCTACTTTAGTGACTAGGTTCTGTTGGACATGTGTGGAATCGGAATTGATGTGAGAAAGGAACCCTGTTATTCCAAGTTGTACCTAGGTCATGACTATCTTGAGAGATACCTGGACCAATCATGTAGATAGATTGAGGTCTCATAGCTAATGTAGGTTTTGATAACCAATGATTCAACGTTGACCCATATTGGTGAGAGTGATTAAACTTTATTCAGCGCAAGTGAAACTTGATAGATTACAGTATCCGAGCAGTAGTTTCCAAACTATAATTGAGAGTTATATTACCCCGTTTATGCCTTAGGTAGTCCTGGCTTGTCCTCCGAGTGTCTCTCATATTCTCTCGGAAGTCTTCTACACCTCCTGTCTTCTTATACTCTTTTCTATAATTGAAAACTATTGAATCTCAATAATTCAATCATAGGCTTAGACCTATCATCTGATTGTCCAATTAAAGAAATACAACGCACACAATGTCTCTGTTTGCTCAGGTTTCGATCTGTGACATGCTTATTTTGACTTTTGGGGCTGTTATCAGTGCAGCTATTGTAACACGAAGAAACATGTCTCTACATTCAACAGTTTTAGTGTCCTTGCTCACCTTGATTCGGTTACCTGCTTCTTCTTGGTTCCTATGATTTACATCTTAGACTTTTAACAACTCTTAGAAACATTTTAAAACTGTTTAACAACCCTTAGAAACTCTTGAAATAAATTGGGAATCTTGATCAACTTTTAACTTTCAAAATAACTTTGGAAATCACCTTCCTGATGCCTGCCCCCCAATCTAGCCTCGGGCCATCTACCATCAATGGCGCTACCCGGCGCCGAGCTTGCGGCCAAGACTTCGCCGTAGGCAATTAGGCTTATCGAGCTGTGTCTGGTCTCCAGTTTTCTTGGACCCCCTTGCCACTGAAGCGAGACCTTGTTCAGCTAAGCCCGTTTGGTTGCCGGTGTGCAGCGGCCACCCCACGTTAAAAGAACTCACGCACAGGCATCTTCCACTTAGTCAGTATGAAGTTCAGGACCTGGAACGTCAGGACCCTCATGGACAATCCCAACAGCAACAGGTCGGAACGTCGCACCAGCATAGTTGCCCGGAAACTCAGACATTTCGACATTGACATCGCCGTCCTGAGCGAGACCCGGCGGGCAGGGGAAGGCCAGTTGAAGGAACATGGTGGGGTTACACCTTCTTCTGGAAAGGGAAACCAGAGGCAGAACACCACCTTCATGGAATCGGCTTTGCCGTCAAGAATGAGCTGGTCGACCACCTCAAAGACTCCCCTGTGGGGTTAACGAACACCTCATGACTCTCGGTATCACCCTATCTCGGAACCAATGTGCCACAGTCATCAGTGCGTTCGACCCTACACTCGATGCAACGGATGAGGCTAAAGAGGGATTTTATTCCAACCTCGAGACATCCTTGTCCCACATCCACACGGGCGACAAATTGATCCTCGAGTGATTTTAATGCCAGGATTGGCAAAGACACAGCCCTCTGGGGAAAGCCAACTCCAGCGGTACCCAACTCCTGACAAAATGTCTAGAACATAAACTCCTCATAACCAACACCCTGTTCCGCCAGAGGGACATATACAAGGCATCGTGGCAACACCCTCACTCCAAACACTGGCACCTGCTTGACTATGTCATCGTCCGAGCCAGGGATCGCAAGGATGTGCACATCACATGCACCATGACAGGAGCTGACGACTGCTGGACGGACCACCGCCTAATCCGTTCCATCATCAACATTAACATTGCCCCAAAGCAGAGGGGACAGCAGAAGCAGTTCCACAAAAAAGTTAATGCCGGGGCACTTAGAGACCCAGCTAAGAAAGCCCTACACAGCCAGTGCCTCACAGCCAATTTGGCATGCCTTGATGACCGAGATGCTGAATCCCCATAGCGCTTGGTCTGCCCTCCAGGCCTCTATAACCAGTGCCTGTGAAGAGACACTTGGTCACTCAACCAGAAAACACCAGGACTGGTTTGATGAAAATGATCAGGAGATCGAAGAACTAATAGATTACAAGCGCAAAGCATTTCTGAGCCTCAAACAACAGCCCAACTCGGGAGCTGCAAAACAACATTACAGACGGCTCAAGACTCAGGTCCAACAAAAAACTTGGGGCCTAACGAACAGGTGGTGGATGGAGAAAGCTCAGGAGATACAACAACTTGTCGACAGCCACAATATGCGAGGATTCTTCGCTGCAGTCAAGGCCACCTACGGTCCAAACACCCAAGGCCTCACCCCACCCCTGGCCAAGAACGGGGAAACACTCATCAAGGACACCGAGGCTGTCAGGGCCCGATGGAAGGAGCACTTTGAAGATCTCCTCAATCGAGACTCTGCCTTTGACTCAAGTGTTCTCGATTCCATCCTGCAGCAGGTGACCCACCATCAACTCAGTGAAACTCCAACGTTGCAAGAGGTAGGCAAAGCCATAAAACAGCTTAAGAATAATCAGACTACGGGTGCGGATGGAATCCCTGCTGAGGCACTACAATATAGCGGAGAGGCGCTGTTGGCGTGGATACATGACCTCATCTCTCTCATCTGGAGGGAGGAGAGCATGCCGGGAGATCTGAGAGATGCAGTGATTGTGACCATTTTTAAAAAGGGGGGACAAGTCCGACTGCAGCAACTACAGGGGAATCTCCCTGCTTTCAGCCAGTGGGAAAGTTGTCGCTCAAGTTCTCCTCAATCATCATCTCCCTGTGGCCGATGAGCTCCTCCCGGAATCATAATGCGGATTTCGTCTCCAATGGGGCACAAAAGACATGATCTTTGCAGCGCGCCAATTGCAGGAAAAATGCAGGGAGCAGCGCCAGCCCTTATACATGGCCTTTTTCGATCTTACAAAGTGTCATGTATCTCACACTACTGTATATAACTGTATCTTACCATGCTATACATAACTGTAACTAGATATGACTTGTAACCACAAGCATACTTTACCACCAGGGGTGCACTTGCAGGAGACACTGCATATCTGTTCCACACAGGTATATAAAGGCAGGTCTCAGGCAAGTGTGGCACTCGAGAGCTGTGAAATAAAGGTGCAGGTCCAGAGTGACCTTGACTTCAGCATGTGCCTCATGTAAGTCTGTACTGCAGGGTCAGGACTTTACACAAAGGCCTTTGACACTGTCAACCATGAGGGTCTATGGAGCATCCTCCTCTGTTTCGGATGCCCCCAAAAGTTTATCATCCTTCGCATGCTTCACGATGATATGCAGGCCATGATCCTTACCAACGGATCCATTACAGACCCAAACCACGTCAGGACCGGGGTCAAACAGGGCTGCGTTATCGCTCCAACCCTCTTCTCAATCTTCCTCGCTGCCATACTCCACCTCACACTCAACAAGTTCCCCGCTGGAGTGGAACTAAACTACAGAACCAGTGGGAACCTATTTAACCTACGTCGCCTCCAGGCCAGATCCAAGATCACCCCAACCTCTGTCGTTGAGCTGCAGTATGCAGATGATGCCTGCATCTGTGCACATTCAGAGGCTGAACTCCAGGATATAGTCAATGCATTCACTGAGGTATATGAAAGCATGGGCCTTATGCTTAACATCCGTAAGACAAAGGTCCTACACCAGCCTGTCACCGCCGCACAGCACTGCCCTCCAATCATCAAGATGCACGGCGCGTCCCTGGACAACGTGGACCATTTCCCATATCTCGGGAGCCTCTTATCAACAAAGGCAGACATTGATGCGGAGATTTAGCATCGCCTCCAGTGAGCCAGCGCAGTCTTCGGCCGTCTGAGGAAAAGAGTGTTTGAAGACCAGGCCCTCAAATCTACCACCAAACTCATGGTCTACAGGGCTGTAGAAATACCCGCCCTCCTGTATGGTTCTGAGGCATGGACAATGTATAGAAGGAACCTCAAGTCGCTGGAGATATATCACCAACGATGTCTCCGCAAGATCCTGCAAATCCCCTAGGAGGACAGGCGCACCAACATCAGTGTCCTCGACCAGGCTAACAGCCCCAGTATTGAAGCACTGACCACACTCAATCAGCTTCGCTGGGCAGGCCACATAGTATGCATGCCAGATACGAGACTCCCTAAGCAAATGCTTTATGCGGAGCTCCTTCATGGTAAACGAGCCAAAGGAGGACAGCGGAAACGTTATAAGGACACACTCAAAGCCTCGCTGGTAAAGTACGACATCACCACTGACACCTGGGAGACCTTGGCCGCAGACCGCCCGAGCTGGCGAAGTCCATCCGGGAGGGCGTTGAGCTCTTCGAGTCTCAATGCAAAGAGCATGAAGAGGCCAAGCGCAGGCAGCGGAAGGAGTGTGCGGCAAACCAGCCCCACCGACCCCTTCCCTCGACGAATGTCTGTCCCGCCTGTAACAGGATCGGTGGTTCTCATATTGGACTGTTCAGCCATCAAAGAACTCACTTTGGGAGTGGAAGCAAGTCCTCCTCGATTCCGAGGGACTGCGTATGATGGTGGTTCCCATGGGAACATAGCTGCCTCTGATTGCTATCCTATTCTCTATTTCTCTTGATAGCTGACTTTTTCCACTTCATTGTAGTCAGATTGCTCATAATTGTCTTTTAATTGTCCCACCTCTCCTCTTCTTGTCGGCTTGCAACACTCCAAAACTGTCATTTGCTGGAGCCAGTAGGCCTCAGATCATACAAGCAGTAAAATATAGCAATGATGTAAGGCACTAGCACTCTAGCATATACATATTTCAAAAAATATTTATTCTTAATAAGCAATTAATATACACTGGAGGATTCTCAGATAATCCCATCATTAGGATGTGGTAGATGAATTTTAATTTGGATATGTATAAGGGTAATGCACATAGGAACAGGTAACAGTGATGATGTGCACAAACAGGAAGGCACCTATTATGTAGTTGGCCAGTTTAGATGTAGAGCCATGTAAACCTGGCCTCATAGGGATGCAATCAAGTGTTTTCCCATAAAGAGCGACACCACTAAAATCTCCAAAGCAGGGTTGGTAAACAAATTGTTGTTGGACAAGAAGTAAAATTGAAAAGGATTTAGAGGTCATCATTTATCATACTGTGAAAGCAATTGGTCAGTGTGAGTCAGTTATTAGTAAGGCAAATTGATATTGGAGTGCATCTGGAAGGCATTGAGAACAAGTTATAATGACATTGAACAGATCAATGGTGAGGCCAATTCTGGAGTATGGTATGCCATTTTAGTCATCCTCCTTTAAAATGTATGTAGATGTTTTAGAAAGTGTTCAAAGAGTGTGACCAGGGTGATTCCAGGCCTTAGGGCACCATCTTATGAAGAAAACCTCAAGGCGGCTCAACTTTTTCTCATTGAAGAAAAGACTGAGGGGAGATATGATACCGGCTTCAAAATAATGAAAGGTACAGCTGAGGTGGAAGTAACCTGTACCTTTAGCCTTTGAGTAAAAGACAGAATTCAAATGCCTCTAGGGAGAATAGAGCTTAGAAAAACTACATGCCACCAAGAAAATAGCTTATTTGGGATCAATTATATGTTGAGGTGAAGAATTGAGATTAGCACTGTTATTTACATGGTGAGGCCAGGAAGGAAATTTTTGTTCCCTAAAGTAAGAGATCAATGCAGCGTGATGCATTTGGACAGGGCCAATTCTTGTCATATATATCCTGTATAGGTTTGCACGCTCATGGTCGCTGAATGGGAGAAAGATTTAGGGGTTGTGGAACCTTGCTATGTACAAATTGGCTGCCTCATTTCCATATATTACAACAGTGACTGCACTTAAAAAGTACTTAATTTGCTGTTCGGCACTTTAGGAGGTCCTGAGGTCATAAAAATACAAAATGCAAGTCCTTTCGGAACTGGCTATGGTTGGCCATCCCGAACAGAATAGATACCAAAACTGCAATTTATCTCCATGACATTTAAGAATGCCTTATCCAGATCCCGAATGAAATAGATCAGTGGCAGACTGATTCCAACAGCGCCTGTTTTGTGTAAAGAATCCTAGTTTTGAGAATGGAGTTTAGGCGAGTTGACTTGTTCCAGATGTTGGAACAATTGTAAAACTTAGCCCTCTTCAGTGCATTAGAATAGCTTCTAATTTGACACGGTTTAAATAGCCCATAGGAAAAATGTATGTGTGTTTAAGTGCATGTCTAATAGTACATTGTGATGCTTAATTCAGCTCTGGAGTCATTCTGCACAAAAAAAAAACCCTCAAATGAAAAGACCCAGCTATAACTGGATTATCAGCTCAAGTAAAGAACACCAGCTAACTCTCAGCTCACCTCAGAGCCATGAAGGGTCAGACAAAGATAACGTTTAACACATTGCTAAGAACTACTTTATTTCACAACTTCTACCCTGTAAGGATACACCTGTTGTCCAAATATCAAACCTAAATGTCGCAAAAATGGTTTCACAATTGCAATAGCGTGAAAAGTATAATTCATGCACTAATTTCAGTATTACAGTGGCACAGCCCTAACTTGGTTTATCTTGTGTAATGTAACAGTAGATAAAGCTGATGAAGGTACTATCAATCACCTGCGCCAACTCTTTACACAAGTATGAGACAAAAACAAAAGACAGAAAAGAGATGAGTAAAAGTGGAGGGCAGAGAAACCAAAGGCAAGAAACAAAAAGGGCCACTGAATATAAAAGGGCTGCAGGAGGGATCAAAACTAAAAATCATGGTTTAAAAACTAAGATGAAAACACTCTACCTAAATGCACGCAGCATTCGAAATAAAGTAAATGAGTTGACGGCACAAATCATTACAAATGGATATGATTTGGTGGCCATTACAGAAACATGGTTGAAAGGTGGCCAAGACTGGGAATTAAACATACAGGGGTATCTGACGATTCAGAAAGATAGGCAAGAAGGGAAAGGAGGTGGGGTAGCTCTTTTAATAAAAGATGATATCAGGGCAGTTGTGAGAGACGATATTGGCTCTAATGAACAAAATGTTGAATCATTGTGGGTGGAGATTAGAGATAGTAAGGGGAAAAAGTCACTGGTCGGCGTAGTTTATAGGCCCCCAAATAATAACTTCACGGTGGGGCGGGCAATAATCAAGGGAATAATGGAGGCATGTGAAAAAGGAACGGCAGTAGTCATGGGGGATTTTAACCTACATATTGATTGGTCAAATCAAATCGCACGGGGTAACCTGGAGGAGGAATTCATAGAATGCATACGGGATTGTTTCTTAGAACAGTATGTAACAGAACCTACAAGGGAGCAAGCCATCTTAGATCTGGTCCTGTGTAATGAGACAGGAAAAATAAACGATCTCCTAGTAAAAGATCCTCTCGGAATGAATTTGTAATACAGATTGGTTGAATTTGTAATACAGATTGAGGATGAGGAATTTGTGTCAGAAACGAGCGTACTATGCTTAAACAAAGGGGACTACAGTGCGATGAGGGCAGAGTTGGCTAAAGTAGACTGGAAACTCAGACTAAATGGTGGCACAATTGAGGAACAGTGGAGGACTTTTAAGGAGCTCTTTCATAGTGCGCAACAAAAATATATTCCAGTGAAAAAGAAGGGCGGCAAGAGAAGGGATAACCAGCCGTGGATAACCAAGGAAATAAAGGGAAATATCAAATCAAAGACCAATGCGTATAAGGTGGCCAAGGTTAGTGGGAAACTAGAGGATTGGGAAAATTTTAAGCAACAGCAAAGAATGACTGAAAAAGCAATAAAGAAAGGGAAGATAGATTACGAAGGTAAACTTGCGCAAAACATAAAAACAGATAGTAAAAGCTTTTACAGATATATAAAACGGAAAAGAGTGACTAAAGTAAATGTTGGTCCCTTAGAAGATGAAAAGGGGGATTTAATAATGGGAAATGTGGAAATGGCTGAGACCTTAAACAATTATTTTGCTTCGGTCTTCACAGTGGAAGACACACAAACCATGCCAGAAATTGCTGGTCACAGGAATGTGGGACGGGAGGACCTTGAGACAATCACTATCAATTGGGGGGGTAGTGCTGGACAGGCTAATGGGACTGAAGGTAGACAAGTCCCCTGGTCCTGATGAAATGCATCCCAGGGTATTAAAAGAGATGGCGGAAATGATAGCAGATGCATTCGTTATAATCTACCAAAATTCTCTGGACTCTGGGGAGGTACCAGCGGATTGGAAAGCAGCTAATGTAACGCCTCTGTTTAAAAAAGGGGGCAGGCAAAAGGCAGGTAACTACAGGCCGGTTAGTTTAACATCTGTTGTGGGGAAAATGCTTGAAACTATCATTAAGGAAGAAATAGCGGGACATCTGGATAGGAATAGTGCAATCAAGCAGACGCAGCATGGATTCATGAAGGGGAAATCATGTTTAACTAACTTACTGGAATTCTTTGAGGATATAACGAGCATGGTGGATAGAGGTGTACCGATGGATGTGGTGTATTTAGATTTCCAAAAGGCATTCGATTAGGTGCCACACAAAAGGTTACTGCAGAAGATAGAGGTACGTGGCGTTGGAGGAAATGTATTAGCATGGATAGAGAATTGGCTGGCGAACAGAAAGCAGAGAGTCGGGATAAATGGGTCCTTTTCGGTTGGAAATCAGTGGTTAGTGGTGTGCCACAGGGATCAGTGCTGGGACCACAACTGTTTACAATATACATAGATGACCTAGAAGAGGGGACAGAGTGTAGTGCAACAAAATTTGCAGATGACACTAAGATTAGTGGGAAAGCGGGTTGTGTAGAGGACTCAGAGAGGCTGCAAGGAGATTTGGATAGGTTAAGCGAATGGGCTAAGGTTTGGCAGATGGAATACAATGTCGGAAAGTGTGAGGTCATCCACCTGGGGAAAGAAAACAGTAAAAGGGAATATTATTTGAATGGGGAGAAATTACAACATGCTGTGGTGCAGAGGGACCTGGGGGTCCTTGTGCATGAATCCCAAAAGGTTAGTTTGCAGGTGCAGCAGGCGAATGGAATGTTGGCCTTCATTGCGAGAGGGATGGAATACAAAAGCAGGCAGGTCTTGCTGCAACTGTATAAGGTATTGGTAAGGCCGCACCTGGAGTACTGCGTGCAGTTTTGGTCACCTTACTTAAGGAAGGATATACTAGCTTTGGAAGGGGTACAGAGACGATTCACTAGGCTGATTCCAGAAATGAGGGGGTTACCTTATGATGATAGATTGAGTAGACTGGGTCTTTACTTGTTGGAGTTCAGAAGGATGAGGGGTGATCTTATTGAAACATTTAAAATCATGAAAGGGATAGACAAGATAGAGGCAGAGAGGTTGTTTCCACTGGTCGGGGAGACTAGAACTAGGGGGCACAGCCTCAAAATACGGAGGAGCCAATTTAAAACCGAGTTGAGAAAAAATTTCTTCTCCCAGAGGGTTGTGAATCTGTGGAATTCTCTGCCCAAGGAAGCAGTTGAGGCTAGCTCATTGAATGTTTTCAAGTCAAAGATAGATAGATTTTTAACCAATAAGGGAATTAAGGGTTACGGGGAGCAGGCGGGTAAGTGGAGCTGAGTCCACGACCAGATCAGCCATGATCTTATTGAATGGCGGAGCAGGCTCGAGGGGCTAGATGGCCTACTCCTGTTCCTAATTCTTATGTTCTTATGTTCTAGTGAAACTATTGCTCATCAGTGGCACCAACACATCCTTGTGTATTTTTAACTGTTATTTAATTAAAAATTGTGAAGACCAATTATCTTCGAACCCCGGCACGAACTCCCAGCCCACTGTTTTAGGCTGAACCAGACTGTTCACAACTTTGGCATCCTATTTGGCCCTGTGCAGAGCTTCCAACCACATATCCTCTCTCTCACAAATACCGCATACTTCTGCCTCCATAGCATCACCCGTCTCCGCCCCTGCCTCACCCCATCTGCTGTTGAAACCCTCATTCATGTTTTTGTTACCTCTAGACTCAACTATTCCAATGCTCTCCTGGCTGGCCTCCATTTTTCACCCTCAATAAACTTGAGCTCCGTGCCCTAACTCGCACCAAGTCCCATTCATCCATCACCCCTGTGCTTGCTGACCTCATCATCATAAGTCATCCTCACTTCGAGGGACTGCCTGCTCCCACGCCAAAAAAAGATAAGTTCACAGATGTTCCAATGAAGGACCTAAAATTCCAGGTCCCGAACTACATCCTGAAGGGTGGAAGATGCCTGTGCGTGAAGTTTTTTTAACATGTGGTGGCCGTTGCACACCAGCCACCACACGGGCTTGACAGAGCTAGGTCTTGGTCCAGTGGCAAGGATTACCCAAGACGACTGGAGACCTGCTCTACTGCACGGACCTAGTGCACACACATGTCGCAGTATGGGCTAGCCTGTGCTGCCCCTGGGCCCCTGGCCCCGAACTCACGCCTCTCCTGGGCCCCGATCACATCCCTCCACAGTCTCTCGCCACTCCTGCTGTGTCTGCCCACGCTCCAATCACCGATCTGGACCTTGATCAATTCACTCTTCACTGCCGTCGCAGCTCGCGCTGCTCCCCGAAGTAGTATGCCTCCACGCTGCTCCCAGGCTGCTGCTCGTCGCTCCTTTTATGGCCCCGACCTGCCACTGGTGTTCTCACGCAAGTCGGAGCCTTCACACTACACTTGAGCTGCATAGGCAAGAAAAGCTGGACAACATCTAGTTACAAAGACATAGATTTCGGTTAGATGTTAGGAAGTACTACTTTTCACAGAGAGTCATCTTGAGTCAGTTGCCAGTACACGCAGTGTGTGCTTTTGTTGCAGACATTCATAAGGGAGCTGGGCACATTCATGCAAGTGGAAGACTTCTCAAATCATACAAGCTAGGTTGCTTAGCGGAGACTAGCAATATCAACAACCCTGGTTTCCTGGAACTTACTTGATGGATATCTGTCTTCAAATTCATAGCGCTTCTTTTGTTGAATTGGCCACATGTTTTTTTGCCTCTCCCTGGAGTTGATGTGACCTGTTGGGAGTGGGAGGAGGGTGGGATTGATGATACACAACCCGCATATTAGAATGGCACAGGCTTGACTGACCAGCTGGAGTTCTGTCCTTTTCCATGGGTTTGTATGATATAGAAGAAAAGATTGTGGTACTCCAGCACTTCAGGACCATCCAAAAGCGTTAGGAAGTATTAGCCGAAGAAGGAGAAATATGATACAACATGTAGTTGAGCTGTTTTGGACTGTGTGCTGAAGCCTGCAAGCCTTGGATTTGTTAAGATGGCTGTGATACCACAGAGAGTCCTGAAATTGAAAAACGATCCAAGGTCTGGTGGGAAGGACGTCATCAAAAGCAAAGTAGTTGACAAACAAGTTAATGGAGGCACTGAAGCCATCAGCAGAGGAAATGGAGTTGGGAATGAGAGAGTATTAGTGAGGGAACGAAAGGTAGTTTCCCTTCCCCCCCCCAGGGATGCAGGGTAAGGAAGGCAATGTTGATGGTGAAGGAGCTGAGGAAGTGGTGAAAAATGGCTTCATTAATTATCACAATTAATCACAGTTCGACACTCTTGCACTATCCTTCTTGGAAAAAGGATTGAGATCGCTCCAAGATGACAAGATAAAACTGATTCAACATTTTGTGACATTGATTCATCTGATACTTCATAGGATCATAGGAATTTACATCATCGAAGGAGGCCATTTCGGCCCATCATGTCCATGCCAGCCAACAAGAGGCTATCCAGCCTAATCCCACTTTCCAGCTCTAGGTCTGTAGCCCTGCAGGTTACAGCACTTCAAGTGCACATCCAAGTACTTTTTAAATGTGGTGAGGGTTTCTGTCTCTACCACCTTTTCAGGCAGAGTGTTCCAAACCCCCACAACTCTCTGGGTGAAGAAATTTCCTCTCAAAACCCCCCTAAACCTTCTACCAATTACTTTAAATTTATGCTCCCTGGTTATTGACCCCTCTGCTAAGGGAAATAGGCCCTTTCCAGCCACTATATCTAGCCCCTCATAATTTTATACACCTCAATGAGGTCTCCCCTCAACCTCTTCTGCTCCAAAGAAACAAAGAAACTATGCAATCTGTCCTCATAGCTAAGATTCTCCACTCCCGGCAACATCCTCGTAAATCTCCTCTCTACCCTCTCCAGTGCAATCACATCCTTCCTGTAATGTGGTGACCAGAACTGCATGCAGTACTCTAGCTGTGGCCTAACTGGTGTTTTATACAGTTCAAGCATAACACCCCCGCCCCACCCGCCGCTCTTGTATTCTATGCCTCGGCTAATAAAGGCAAGCATTCCGTTTGCCTTCTTAACCACCTTATCTACCTGGCCTGCTATCTTCAGGGATCTGTGGATACGCACTCCAAGGTCCTTTTGTTCCTCTACACTTCAGTGTCCTACCATTTAATGTGTATTTCCTTTCCTTGTTAGCCCTCCCCAAATGCATTACTTCACATTTTTCCGGATTAAATTCCATTTGCCACTGTTCTGCACACCTGGCCAGTTGATTGATATCTTCCTGCAGTCTATAGCTTTCTTCTTCATTATCAACCACACAGCCTATTTTAGTATCATCTGCAAACTTCATAATCGTGCCCCCTATATTCAAGTCTAATGCGGAACCCCACTGGAAACAGCCTTCCAGTCACAAAAACACCCATCAACGATTACCCTCTGCTTCCTGCCTTTGAGTCAATTTTGGATTCAACTTGTCACTTTGCCCTGGATCCCCTGGGCTTTTACTTTCGTGGCCAGTCTGCCATGTGGGACCTTATCAAAGCCTTACTGAAATCCATATACACTACATCAAATGCACTACCCTCATCGAGCCTCCTTGTTACTTCTTCAAAAAATTAAGTTAGGCAGACACGACCTTCCCTTAACAAATCCGTGCTTACTGTCCTTGATTAATCCTTCTCTCCAAATGAAGATTAATCCTGTCCTTCAGAATTTTTTCCAATAATTTTCCCACCACTGAGGTTAGGCTGACTGGCCTGTAATTACTCAGTCTATCCCTTTCTCCCTTCTTAAACAAAAGTACCACATTAGCCATCCTTCAGTCCTCTGGCACCATACCTGAAGCCAGAGAGGATTGGAAAATGATGGTCAAAGCCTCTGCTATTTCCTCTTTTGCTTTGCTTAACAGCCTGGGATACATTTAATCCAGGCTTGGGGACTTATCCACTTTCAAAGCTGCTGAGCCCCTTAATATCTCCTCCCTCACTATGTTTATTTCATCTAATATTTAACACTCTTCCTCCCCGATAGCAGTGTCTGCATCGCCCCTCTCCTTTGTGCCTTGAGCCAGATAGGACTGTTGATAATTGACCTAGTATCCTGGGCAATTGGGGCCCTGGAGGGGTAAACCCGTCAGAGGGAGCTGCAAATCTTCCCACTGAATTCTAGATGACCCTGCAAACTTATGGGTTAATGTATAGGATGGGCCTAGC
Organism: Pristiophorus japonicus; assembly: GCF_044704955.1. Lineage (NCBI taxonomy): Eukaryota > Metazoa > Chordata > Chondrichthyes > Pristiophoridae > Pristiophorus > Pristiophorus japonicus. The sequence goes on from NC_091990.1 coordinate 149,379,665, forward strand.
TGGACAGCAAGTGGGAAGTTTACCAGTGTTCTGTGTTGCTAAACTGTATGGCTTTAGCTGGTCAAACTCTAGCAGGACACCTAAGGAGGTCCCTTGACCTTGGCTCTCATCAGCATGCTTTCGGGACTTGGATAGGTGAGTTTGTCACTGCAGGAAGAGAGAATGTATATTGCATAATTAAGCAAACTCCGTATTCCTCAGTAACTTGGTGTGAACATTTTTAAGCATTGGTTTCTATATTTTGGGTACTGTTGGGGGAGATGGCCCATCATGGGAAGGCAGCAGCAGCCAAGTTCATGGCACCGTGGGAGGCTCTGCTGCACAGGAGGGCAGGAAAGAGTGGGAAAGCTATAGTGGTAGGGGATTCTATTGTAAGAGGAATAGATAGGCCGCAACTGAGACTCCAGGATGGTATGTTGCCTCCCTGGCGCAAGGGTCAAGGATGTCTCAGAGCAGCTGCAGGTCATTCTGGAGGAGGAGGGTGAACAGCCAGTTGTTGTGGTGTATATAGATACCAACGACATAGGTAAAAAACGGGATGAGGTCCTACAAGCTGAATTTAAGGAGCTAGGAGTTAAATTAAAAAGTAGGACCTCAAAGGTAGTAATCTCAGGATCGCTATCAGTGCCACGTGCTAGACAGAGTAGAAATAGCAGGATAGTTAAGATGAATACATGGCTTGAGGAATGGTGCAAGAGGGAGAGATTCAAATTCCTGGGACTTTGGAACCCGTTTTGGGGGAGGTGGACCAGTACAAAACGGACGGTCTGCACCTGGGCAGGACCGGAACCGATGTCCTAGGGGGATTGTTTGCTAGTGCTGTTGGGGAGGGGTTAAACTAATATGGCAGGGGGATGGGAATCTATGCAGGGAGACAGAGGGAAGTAAAATGGGGGCAGAGCAAAAGATAGAAAGGAGAAAAGTAAAAGTGGAGGGCAGAGAAATCCAAGGCAAAAGTCAAAAAGGGCCATATTACAGCATAATTCTAAAGGGACAAAAAAAGAGTGTTAAAAAGACAAGCCTGAAGGCTCTGTGTCTCAATGCAAGGAGTATTCGTAATAAGGTGGACGACTTAACTGCGCAGGCAACTATTAACAAATATGATATAATTGGGATTATGGTGTCATGGCTCCAGGGTGACCAAGGCTGGGAACTCAACATCCAGGGGTATTCAACGTTCAGGAAGGATAGATAGAAAGGAAAAGGAGGTGCGGTAGCATTGCTGGTTCAAGAGGAAATTAACGCAATATTAAGGAAGGACATTAACTTGGATGATGTGGAATCTGTATGGGTAGAGCTGCGGAATACCAAAGGGCAGAAAACACTAGTGGGAGTTGTGTACAGACCACCAAAAAGTAGTAGTGAGGTTAGCGATGGCATCAAACAAGAAATTAGGGATGCGTGCAATAAAGGTACAGCAGTTATCATGGGCGACTTTAATCTACATATAGACTGGACTAACCAAACTTGTAGCAATAGGGTGGTGGAGGATTTCCTGGAGTGTATTAGGGATGGTTTTCTCGATCAATATGTCAAGGAACCAACTAGAGAGCTAGCCATCCTAGACGGGTGTGTAATGAGAGAGGACTAATTAGCAACCTTGTTGTGCGAGGCCCCTTGGGGTAGAATTCTTTATTGAGATGGAGAGTGACACTGTGAATTCAGAGACTAGGGTCCTGAACTTAAGGAAAGGTAACTTCGATGGTATGAGACATGAATTGGCTTGGATAGACTGGCAAATGATACTTAAAGGGTTGACGGTAGATAGGCAATGGACTACATTTATAGATCACATGGATGAACTTCAACAATTCTTCATCCCTGTCTGGAGTAAAAATAAAACGGGGAAGGTGACTCAACTGTGGCTAACAAGGGAAATTAAGTATAGTGTTAAATCCAAGGAAGAGGCATATAAATTGGCCAGAAAAAGCAGCAAACCTGAGGACTAGGAGAAATTTAGAATTCAGCAGAGGAGGACAAAGGGTTTAATTAGGAGGGGGAAAATAGAGTATGAGAGAAAGCTTGCTGGGAACATAAAAACTGACTGCAAAAGCTTCTACAGATATGTGAAGACAAACGTAAGTCCCTTGCAGTCAGAATCAGGTGAATTTATAATGGGGAACAAAGAAATGACAGACCAATTGAATAAATACTTTGGTTCTGTCTTCACTAAGGAAGACACACATAAGCTTCCGGAAATACTCGAGACCTGAGGGTCTAGCAAGGAGGAATTGAAGGGAATCCTTATTAGTCAGGAAATTGTGTTAGGGAAATTGATGGGATTGAAGGCCGATACATCCCCAGGGCCTGATAGGCTGCATCCCAGAGTACTTAAGAAAGTGGCTCTAGAAATAGTGGATGCAATGGTGATCATTTTCCAACATTCTATTGATTCTGGATCAGTTCCGATGGACTGGAGGGTAGCTAATGTCACCCCACTTTTTAAAAAAGGAGGGAGAGAGAAAATGGGGAATTATAGAACGGTTAGCCTGACATCAGTAGTGGGGAAAATGTTGGAATCAATTATTAAAGATGAAATAGCAGAGCATTTGGAAAGCAGTGACAGGATTGGTCCAAGTCAGCATGGATTTATGAAAGGGAAATCATGCTTGACAAATCTTCTAGAATTTTTTGAGGATGTAACTAGTAGAGTGGACAAGGGAGAACCAGTGGATGTGGTGTATTTGGACTTTCAAAAGGCTTTTGACAAGGTCCTACACAAGAGATTAGTGTACAAAATTAAAGCACATGGTACTGGGGGTAATGTATTGGCATGGATAGAGAACTGGTTGGCAGACAGGAAGCAGAGAGTCGGAATAAATGGGTCCTTTTCAGAATGGCAGACAGTGACTAGTGGGGTACCGCAGGGTTCAGTGCTGGGCCCCCAACTATTTACAATATACATTAATGATTGAGATGAAGGAATTGAATGTAATATTTCCAAGTTTGCAGATGACACTAAGCTGGGTGGCGGTATGAGCTGTGAGGAGGACGCTAAAAGGCTGCAGTGTGACTTGGACAGGTTAGCTGAGTGGGCAAATGCATGGCAGATGCAGTATAATGTGGATAAATGAGAGGTTATCCACTTTGGTGGCAAAAACAGGAAGGCAGAATATTCTCTGAATGGTCATAGATTAGGAAAAGGGGAGATGCAACGAGACCTGGGTGTCATGGTACAACAGTCATTGAAAGTTGGCAAGCAGGTACAGCAGGCGGTGAAGAAGGCAAATGGCATGTTGGCCTTCATAGCTAGAGGATTTGAGTACAGGAGCAGGGAGGTCTTACTGCAGTTGTACAGGACCTTGGTGAGGGCACACCTGGAATATTGTGCTCAGTATTGGTCTCCTAATCTGAGAAAGGACGTTCTTGCTATTGAGGAAGTGCAGCGAAGGTTCACCAGACTGATTCCTGGGATGGCAGGACTGACATATGAGGAGAGACTGGATCGACTGGGCTTGTATTCACTGGAGTTTAGATGAATGAGAGGGGATCTCATAGAATCATATATAATTCTGACAGGATTGGACAGGTTAGAGGCAGGAAGAATGTTCCCGATGCTGGGGAAGTCCAGAACCAGGGGTCACAGTCTAAGGATAAGGGGTAAGCCATTTAGGACCGAGATGAGGAGAAATTTCTTCACTCAGAGAGTTGTTAACCCATGGAATTCTCTACTGCAGAAAGTTGTTGAGGCCAGTTCGTTAGATATATTCAAAAGGGAGTTAGATATGGCCCTTATGGAGAGAAAACAGGAAAGGCGTACTGAGGTTGAATGATCTTATTGAATGGTGGTGCAGGCTCGAAGGGCCGAAGGGCCTACTGCTGCACCTAATTTCTATGTTTCTATATGTCAACCATACGACCGACCAAAAATAAATGCATAGATGAAATACTTTTACTGATTTTTTACAGTTAGGAGTATGCAATTAAAATTGATCTAAATAAATTGATCCTGAAACTCATGTGTTTGTGGTATCACTACGAGGTACATCTAATTTGAGTGAGGCAAATGGCGTAAGTGCCAACTTTGGTGCTTCTCTATTGCCAGCCTGCCCCATACACCTGTAAAATCTAGCACCTGCCTACCATTGGAAGGGGTAGAATTATTCAACTTGATCCGGCCCCAATCTTCCCCCACCCTCGCTAACTCCCTTTTGGCCCGACGTATGGGGGGCTAATTAAGGTCTTTCTTAAAAAGTGGCTTCTTTCATCTGGATGGTAGTACTCCTCACCTCATTGGCATACTGATCTCCAGTACAATGCCGGGTCCCGAGTGAGCCAGGAACTCTTGGCGTAGGACTTCCATGACCTTGGCTGCACGCCCTGATGACATTTGCCTTTTTTGACTGATACAGCTGCCAATTCAACCACAGGCAGCTCTGTTCTGCAAACTAATCCAAAAAAAAAAGTATTTGAAGCTTTAATGTTGGTGTTTCCAAATTTAAAACACAGAAAATTCACAGGGTTGGAATTTCCTGTGTGTTCATTCCCAGAGACATGTATAATTGAGGCATAAAGCAAATATCCCCCGTAAAAGATCAAAGACATTAGGGTGTAAGTATATCACAGACATAATTACACCACATCTCACTTTTACGCCCGTCTATTGACCCCTGCGCCTAAATGTGTCACAGCTCATTAAAGTGGCTCCACCCGCACGCTAATTCAAAACAGTTCAAAACAGGTGCAGAGTTAAGCCCAGAATTAGGTGCATAATTTTTCTAGTGTTTTATTGTGATTCTTTCGCGCGATTTAAAAAAATTTATTCTCGGAGATCTGCTCTGTACTTTCCATTTCTTTGAATGCATTTTTATGCCATCAGTAGAAGTCAGATTAAAAATTGCAACGCTTCTAAGATTGCACTTGTGCACGAATGATAGTTGGATGACTTGTAACTTTAATTTCATACTTAGAGAAATATATGGGCCAAGAGTTTCCACTTTGGGCACAATCGGTGATCCGGGCGAAAATTGCGCTCAAAATTGCGCTCGTTTTTGCAATAATTTTTTTGTTCAAGTTTCCACTCAAACTCATTTGCAAATCCCGAACGTAAAATCTTCCATTAACCAGCCCAATCGAACATTTTTTTTGAATTGAATTTAAAATATTCCTTGGTATATATAAAAGAATGGTAACCTGATGCAGTTTTATTAATTCAGCTGAAAATGGGTTAATCACAAAAAAATAAGCATTTTTAATCAGAGTGTCTAGTCTACCACCTGTGAGTAACCTGATTTTAAATAACTGAAAATGACTTTTTTTTTTAAACTAGGGAACCATTTATTAGTTACATTGGTGTACAGGAATCAGTTTCTTGGTAAATAAAAAAAACATTTAAAAGCTTTTTAAAAAGGTGCTTATTAGTGCCCTTGCACCAAAAAAAACTTAAAATTAAGAGCCTCCTCAAAAGCCCGCAAACAGGATTAATTAATGGAAACTCACATGGTGATTAATTCCATCTGGGGAAGTGGCCAGTTTTGTGGGCGGGGCCAGCTTCTAGCACCGCGATTGTTTGTACACTGGCATAAAAGATTGCAGAAATTCAATTTGAGCTGGACGTAATTTGCACTTAAAGTGGAAATTCCTTGACCTTTCGCGCTGGTTTGTCCAATTTTACCTTATGGAAACTCTAGACCATGGTATGAGTTCGGCTTTTTCCTCGTGCCAGACTATCTACCCTGATTTCTGCTTGTTTACGACCATTTTTTCATTCAAGTGTATGCTAATGGCAGAAAATTTGGGTGTAGTAAACAGCATCAAAATAGGCGCATGAATGGATGTGATGTGGTGTAACTTCCAATTACACCCCACAGGAAATTCCACATAATGGCCCTGAAATTCTGTTCGAGCTTTTCCCGCGGGCAAACGACAGAAAGAGAGAAAAAAAGATGCGCACTTACCTGTTGCTGCTGTGCCCGTTGGAACTTCCGAGCCTGAGGCCTCCCGTGACTGCGCGCCCCAGCGCGTGCACGTGGGGACGTGCGCAGGCCAGGATCTGGAGACAGCAGCCAATCAGGTGAAGTATAGATTCTCATTCATAGTTTCATAGTAGTAGGAGTTCTGTAACTCCGGAACTCCTATTACTATGAATGAGAAACCCCCCCCAAACACAATAAAAAATAGAAAATAAAATACATATTTAATATTCACTTAAATTAAAGTTCTTTATAAAAAGTTTTTTTTATAGTTTTTTTAATTAAGCCTTAAAATAAACTTATCATAGTGGGGAGGATTTTTAAAAATAAAATGTGTTTTTATAACTTTATTTTTAAATGTTTGTGTATTTTTAAACACTTGCGCCTGTAAAAGTAGACTATACGCCTGCTTTTTTAGGCGCAAGATTTTAAAGGACATTTATTTGCAGGGCAAGATATTCATAAATATCGGAAACCTTGCCCTGCAAGTGTCCTCGCTCCCGATCTGCGAATGACCTGTCAAGCCAGAAACTTGACAGATCGGAAAAGCAAGTTTTGCACATGCGCATTGCACGCTGAAACCTGGCCTTTCCAATGCCTTCCCGGGTCCGTAGAAACTTCGTACAGACCTGGGACATCGGAATTTCAGGGCCAATACTGTTGAACAAATATTAGAAATGGCTTTGCAGTTCTTATTTAATATCTATTCTGGTAGAAGTATAAAGTACATATTAATGTGGAAAATAGATTACATGCTTCACAAGAATCTATGCCGACAACATAAACCTTTCAGGGATAATAAATAAAAATGACTCATTTCACACTTCATCAACTCATAAGTAGTTTCAAAAGTGTTTTTGCAGAATTCTGTAAGGAAATGATTGGGAAAGTCAATATACAAGGAGATTATTGCATAGAAACATAGTTTTAATATTGTAAGTAAAGTCCGTTTTACAGAGCGATGCTGATCGAGGCTAGAAGTCTAATGTGACCAACATACTCCATCAGCAACAATGGGCCAGAATTTGCCGTTGCGGTGCATCTAGCAGCGTCTGCCATTAGTTAGACTTGCCCATGCACGTTTAGGTTTTTACATTTTTTGCATGGCATGTTGCTGAAAGTGCAAGCTGATAATGTGGCAGCAAGGGGAACAGGGCATCTGGGACCTGAGTGAACAAATGAACTGTGTATTTCCTTAACCAACCAACTCAGATTGAAACATTGTGAAGTAAATAGCGCAAGGACTGAGAAGGAAGTGTAAATTAGAATGGACGAATTCAAGGTCAAATCAGGTAGAGAGAGAGAGAAATAAAGGGCCCAAGTTTCGGATGTCCTCCCAGAATGGCGCACTCAGAGAGGCCCGCCTATTGTTTAGAATAAAAAAAGCTACAGCCCTGGGCCAAAAAGCGTGCACAGTGGAGTCTGCGCGCGTGTGCAGTAGCTCCTGGCCCTCCCAGTGCGGCTTGTCTCCGGGCAACCCTATCTCTGGCCGAAGGGACGTTGCGATGTTCGCCGCCCCTATCCCGGGCCGAGTGGCCTGCCTACCATACCGTTCCTCGCCTCGTCGTTACTGCCCTTACCTCCTCAACGGCGGGGCCCGCCTGACCAGCAGCTCTTCGACAGTAGGGCCCGCCCGAGCTCCCCCCATCAGTGGCGGGCCCCGCCCGATCTACTCCCCGGTGGCGGGCCCCGCCCGAACTACTCCCCGGTGGTGGGCCTGCCTGAACACCTCCTCGGTGGCGGGGCCCGCCCGACCAGCACCACTTTGGCGGTGGGGCCCGCCCGAACTCCTCCCCGGTGCTCCTGAACGGATAGGCGCTGCAGTAGGCAAGTAGAAACTTTTAGTCTTTTATTTATTGATTGATTTTTTTTTGATTGATTTATTGGTTGATTTATCATTTATTATTGATGATGGCTCTTTATTGCTAAAAGTGAAGTGTTTAATGCTTTGGAAAATCCCCTAACTTCCCTTCTTCCCCCCCCCCCCATCTCTGGCGAGCTACCTGCGCTTAATTCTAAAGTGTACGCAAGGTTTTTCTGAGCGTACAAAAGTCGACACTTACTCCGTTCTGTTAGTTTGGAGTAACTTTTCACTGCCTAAACTTGCAAAACAGGTGTAAGTGGCTGGTAACGCCCCCTTTTGGAAAAAAAACTGAACTAAAATGAAACTAAACTAACTCACTGGAACTGGCGCAAACTAAATGCCGAGAATTGCGATTTCTAAGATACTCCAAACTAAATTGGTTCATCCAAAAAAATAGGAGCAACTCCAGCTGAAACTTGGGCCCCAGGAGAGGAAAAGGAAGATTGGATTGAGAAGAGAGAGAGAAAGAGAGAGAGAGAGAGAGAGAGAGAGAGGAAAGACAGAATGAAAAAGTAAAAAAAAACACATTTTACATTTTTTTAAATCGCCAACAATTAATACCTAACAGAATGAGACCCCCACACATGTAATAGTCAACCTCACTGGTGCTGAAAATTAGCTGACAGTAATTAACACTTATCCCGTCATTAAAAGAGTACTTAGACTGAAATGGATAATACCTAACTTGCTGTGGTGAATTTAATTCATATCTAGCACGCAAATACAGCAACCTAATGCCATTCAATACATTTCAGTAGGGAGGCAGACAGCGAGAAGCATCTCGGGCAGCAACATTTGGATATCCATATTTAACCGCGCCACTACCCTTTGCCTGAAGTTGCATTTGAGCATAAATAACGGCGAGGGCCATTAGCCTCATTGTTATTTTGACAGAAAATTATGGCCCATAAGTTTTAAAAATCTAATTCCTTACAACAGTTAGCTGTAATAGGTGGTCTGATGCACTGTAACAACTGGAAGCAACTGTGGCAAGGTCAGATCTCTGATGACATTGACCCAGATAGTTATTGGAGTTTTCTTTAAATATTCGTTTATGGGTTGGGGGCATCGCTGGCAAGGCCAGCATTTATTGCCCATCGCTATTTGACCTTGTGACGATGGTGGTGAGCTGCCTTCTTGAACTGCTGCAGTCCATGTGGTGAAGGTACTCCCACAGTGCTGTTAGGGAGAGAGTTCCAGGATTTTGACCCAGTGACGATGAAGGAATGGCGATATACTTCCAAGTCAGGATGGTGTGTAACTTGGAGGGGAACTTGCAGGTGATGGTGTTCCCAAGCGCCTGCTGCTCTTGTCCTTCTAGGTGGTATAGGTCGCGGAATTGAGAGGTGCTGCCGAAAAAGCCTTGGCGAGTTGCATCTTGTAGATGGTACACATTGTAGCCACAGTACGCTGGTGGTGGAGGAAGTGCCAATCAAACAGGAAGCTTTGTCCTGGATGGAGTCAAGTTTCTTGAGTGTTGTTGGAGCTGCACTCATCCAGGCAAGTGGAGGGTATTCCATCACACTCCTGACTTGTGCCATGTAGATGGTGGAAAGGCAGGAGAAGTCAGGACGTGAGACACTCACCACAGAATGCCCAGCCTCTGGCCGGCTCTTGATGTCATAGTATTTATGTGGCTGGTACAGTTAAGTTTCTGGTCAATGGTGACCCACACAGAATGTTGATGGTGGGGATGCTGTTGAATATCAAGGGGCGGTGGTTAGACTCTCGCTTGTTGGAGATAGTCATTGCCTGGCACTTCTGTGGCATGTTACTTACTACTTATCAGCCTAAGACGTCCAGGTCTTGCTGCATGTGGGTATGAACTTCTTCATTATGAGATGCTGTGAATGGCACTGAACGCTGTGCAGTCGTCAGCGAACATCGGTCAAATGCTACCTTGGTATCAAGGGCAAGCACTCTCACTTCTGGAATTCAGCTCTTTTGTCCATGTTTGGACCAAGGCTGTAATGAGGTCTAGAGCTAAGTGATCCTGGCGGAACCCAAACTGGGCATCAGTGAACAGGTTATTGGTGAGTAAATGCTGCTTAATAGCACTGTCGACGACACCTTCCATCAATTTGCTGATGATTGAGAGTAGCCTGGTGGGGCAGTAATTGGACGGATTGGTTTTCTCCTGCTTTTTGTGGACAGGATATACCTGGGCAGTTTTCCACATTGTCGGATAGATGCCAGTATTGTAGCTGTACTGGAACAGTTTGGCTAGAGGCACGGCTAGTTCTGGAGCATGTCTCCAGCACGACAGCCGGGATGTTGTCGGGGCCCATAGCCTTTGCTGTGTCCAGTGCACGCCGCCGTTTCTTGATATCACATACTAAGCTGTGTCATCATCAACATCGGCAGTCCCTCGAAATTGAGGAAGACTTGCTTCCACTCTAAAAGTGAGATCACAGGCGGCTACCTAGTCCAATGTGGGAATTAGAGTCTCTGTAACAGATGGGGCAGACAGTGGTTGAAGGAAAGGGTGTGCGGGGAGCCTGGTTTGCCGCACACTTCTTCCACTGTCTGCGCTTGATTTCTGCATGCTCTTGGCGACGAGACTCGAGGTGCTCAGCGCCCTCCCGGATGCTCTTCGTCCACTTGGGCCAGGTAATCCCAGGTGCCGGTGGGGATGTTGCACTTTATCAAAGAGGCTTTAAGGGTGTCCTTGAAACGTTTCTTCTGCCCACCTTTGGCTCGTTTGCCGTGTAAGAGCTCCGAGTAGAGCGCTTGCTTAGGGATTCTCGTGTCGGGCATGCGGATGATGTGGCCCGCCCAACAGAGCTAGTCGAGCGTGGTCAGTGCTTCGATGCTGGGGATGTTGGCCTGAGCGAGAACACAGACGTTGATGTGTCTGCCCTCCCAGTGGATTTGCAGGATCCCTGAGCAGATATAGGTTTTGCAGAACACTAAAGTTGCTGAATGTGTCAAAGTAGGGCATGCATTCGTGAAAGATTCTCACTCATCTTCCAGTTTTTCCCCATCTTTATCAAATTTGCTGCAGCATAATTTGGGTGCAATTACCAACTCAAAAAATTGAATGGCTGTAATTGGAGGCAGCACTGGTGGTACTTCTCCAGCACCTTGAGATGTCTGCTGTATATAGTCCACATCTCTGAGCCATATAGGAGGGCGGGTATTACTACTGTCCTATAGACCATAAGCTTGGTGCCAGATTTGGGGTCCTGGTCTTCAAATGCTCTCTTCTTCAGGTGACCGAAGGCTGCGCTGGTACACTGGAGGCGGTGTTGGACCTCGTCATCGATGTCTGCTCTTGCTGATAGTAGACTCCCGAGCTATGGAAAATGGACCCCGTTATCCAAGGCCACACCGTGGACTTTGATGGATTTTGTACCAAACTTACAGCAGACAAGCACTTTTAAGCTTTCTCGGGCCTTTTAAATGCTCCAATTAACTTGGTTCAATGAATGCTGGTTAAGTGTGTATTTGAACTTTGTAAACAAAGGGCAGAATTCCAGATGGAGCAAAATTCCAGGAGCACAAAAACAGTTTATAATGTTATGCCACCGGTGTTCTGTGCAGATGTTTTGCATTGATACTGAATTTTGAGTGCAGCTGGGATAAACATGAACGCCTTTAACCCAGACAAGGAGCTCTTTGGTCATACTGACCACAGCTCTCCAATGGTGTAAAGAATAAATTTTTGGCACGCAACTGCCTTCCTCGTTCAATCCAACGTTAATTGATTGGGATTATGCTGACCCCAGGGGTATAATGTGTTCTCACCGCAGTCTACCAAACAAACCCACAATATTCCATCCCTGAGCTGATACAGGTTTTGCAGAACACTAAAGTTGCTGAATGTGTCAAAGTAGGCAATGCATTCGTGAAAGATTCTCACTCATCTTCCAGATTTCTCCCCATCTTTATCAACTTTGCTGCAGCATAACTTGGGTGCAATTACCAACTCAAGAAATTGAATGGCTGTAATTGATGCTAGATTAATATCTTATTAAGGAAAGTTACAGCATTCCTTGCAGAGTTACTAATTTCATTTGTTTTCTTCTATGCTGAAATCACCATTTATCTAATTCTATCTATATCTTCCTGCAGTGATTCAATCACTGGTCTTCTTTTGAATGGGGAGTTAACGACTATGGAAAGAATAGTAAACTAATGATGACATCCACAAATTTCTAGCAAAGATACAAACAATAACAGGACAAAATATGTTTCTCTTGAAGATGCCTGCATTGTTGCAACATAACCTAAATATAACTCAGCATTTGCACCCTCCAAGGGAGTCGTATTGATGGAGCCACATAGTTTAACAGCTCACCCGAGATACCAGATTTCCAATGAGATTAGTATGACTTACGAAACGTTCTGGAAAATAGATTCAAGTTTGCACCGAAATTTATGCCATGCATTAGATTTATAGAATTTATTGTACAATTAGTTATATCAGAATTTATTGTACAATTAGTTATATCAATGCTCTTACCTATGTAATACCTTATCGACATCACTGCACCGATATGTGTGAACAGGTTCGCTATGATTTTATACCCCTTTCTTAATTTAAGCGCAAAGTTGTAATTAAGCTGACTGCACCAGATTTGAAATATGTTTTGACATATTTCAAACGACCATTACTTTGTGTGTTAAATGATAATTTCTGTTTGTCAGGAGGCATTTATTAAATGCCAAGACTGGTATTTTCTCTGCATCTCCCACCATCCACGACCTTAACTGAAACCATACACTATTATAAATGTAAAAAGCTCTAGGGCAGAATTTGCAGTCAGCAGCAAATGCATGGCACCAGTCATAAGTTACACTTGCATTTGCCCATAGACTTTATATGGGCTTTTGCACTGGAAGTTCCAGTCAGCCTACTATCCAATATTATTGATGGCCCGCTACAGAGCATATGGGATCTATGTGAGCAGGGTAAACAACCGTATACCCCTTAACCAGTAACGAGCAGCGCAGACTCTGAACCAGGAAGTGTCAGTTAGAATACGATAGAATTCAATGTCAAATCAGGTACAGAAAGCAAAATAATGAGAGGGGGGAAGAAAGATAGAATTAAGAAAGTAAAAAGGTTAAAAAAAATTGTATTTTCTCCAACAATAATTAAAAGCTGAAGGAATGAGACTCCACACTTGTTAAAGTTAATTTTCAGTGCTAGAGAGGTTGTTCGGCAGTAATGATGACTTATCACACTGTTAAAAGGGTATTTACACCGTAATAGACAAGCCCAGCCATAATTTTTCCTGGTGTGTTTCGTGCACATATATCAGCAACTTCACACAATTTCATGTATTTCAATTGTGCATCTCTCGGCGAGATACAATTAGTTATTGTGCAGCTTCTGGAGGAGCAGGGCATCTTGTACAGCAACTTCCTGATATACGTATTTAACCACATGTACAGGCGCTGGAAGTTGTTGTCTGTTTCACACATTAATAACGGGGAATGCTGTAGCCTCACCATTATTTTTACTGTAAAATCCAGCCCCATTGAGTATGATGGGAGCTTTATTGATACTCGGGAGGAAAATAATGGTTTGTTCAGTGAAAAATATTTTTAAAGTGTCAATAAAAGGTAAGAGAACGAGTAGGAAAATACGGTAAATCATCTGGTAAGCCTGCAAATAAAAAGCTTGAACAGCTGGATAATTTGGAGCACCATTCTCACAGTAATAGCCTACATTTGGCTGCAATTCCTTAAGGAACACAAGGCACCGATATTAGTATGCCCATAAGTAGTTTTAGAAAAACTGCTTCAGACGTGGATCATAGAGGTTCCATTAAGCACTGCAGCTTAAACCAAAGAGGCCCCAAGTTTCCAAAGTAAAGTTGTTGACAGCAGTAAGAAAAACAGGGACGGAGGTTTCAAGCTAGGAAGTTAATGGTCTAACCTGGTGCCACATCAAGTCTGTGGAACTGGAGAGTACAATTCAATATGAAGAAAAAACCTTGTGGAAGAGTGTCACAGTTTGGGATCTTCTGATTTTTTTTTTAAATGCTTTTGTGGAAAAAGTAAAGATTACTTAAAATGTGTTGCAAAGCATAATATATTCCTACAATTAAAAGGTGGTCTGAAACGGCAGGCAGTTAATACGCTAATGTTATTTCTTCGTAGAACACAAATAATAAGCAATCTTTAGATTGTCTCAGTAATAAATAAAAAAACTCACAAATTGTCTCAGAAGGTTTTTAATCTCTCTGAGGCTGTGAACAGCCAGAAATAATGGGCGACATAGGCCGGAATTTTCAGAGGTATAAACGGATGGGTTGCAGGCGTGGGGGGACTTGCTAAGTGAAAGTTGAAAAAATGTGAATCCCAACCCGTCCACTTTCACCTTTCACTCAGGAGAGACAGGGGAGGCGGGCTGCCAAGAGGCGGGTTTGGCAATTTACATATTATAATGAGGCCTGAAGCCTCTACTTTAACCTGCTTTGCAGGTTTTACTGCAGGCAGCCGGGTACTCAGGATTCCCAGTGGCTGCAATGAGGCAGCCTCAGCCTCGGGGAGCAATTCTTGTGGGCCGAGAGGAGCAGGAGTCCTTTCTCACCCCCACGCTCCCCCAGCAGCAGCTTGCCCCTCCCCGGGGTCAGGGATCCGACTTCCCCCCACCCCAGGGATAGGGATCGGAACCCCCCCCGGGATATTGGACCCCACCCACCGCCCCCACCATCCTAGGCCTGACACGTATCTGGTCCTGTGGCCTCCTTCCCTGAGTTCCACGCACAACTGGAAGTCAGCCTATTAATCAGGCGAACTTCCAGGCAGGGAATCCGCCCCGACATCGCACGCCGTTGTGGAGTTAAAACGTGCCTTGGTCCCCTCCCTCCCCCCGCACCATGTGGGTAGGATCCGGGAAAATCCAGCCCATAGACTCTGCCACCAACAATTATAGGCTGGCTTTTGTAAAAAGGACACCATGCAAGCAGCAAAAGGATTTAAGAAGTCTGGAATACAAGACAGTTAGAAAACTAGCTTTAGGTCCAGCTCGATGATCCACCGAAGTGGGTAACATAACATCTTCATTAGTTTTACGCTATTATATAAAGACAAGTTATATTGGTGGGAATAAGTGAACCTGATCATAATTGTAGTTATATCTGCTTGCCTGTTGGGAAATAGAAAGTTATGAAATCTCTGCATTACAACAATGACTACACAATTTGCTTTGGGACATCCTGGGGTCATGAAAGGCATTAAATAAATGCAAGTTTGTTCTTTCCTTAAATAATTTATATCAAATCTTGTCTCATCAAATGTTCACTCAGTCCACCTTAGAAGAGATTTATGAAATATACATGCGAAAGACCCTAGTATCTGGTCCAGATCACAAGGTTGTGCTATTGATACCTGGCTTATGCTATATCACAAGTAGCTACAGGGCAGTGAGAGTCAACTCCCATAAAATTAACATGCTCAGACCACTTAAATGACACCACTGAACCCAAGAATTTGTAAGCAGGGGAGGTAATCAGATATGCACCCTGTATCCAGGCAGACTGCGTGTTACTCCTACAAAGGGAAACAGAAAAGCTCCAATATCTTACTGAATCATTCCCTTGATCATTCAATCCCCAACATTTGCAGATCTCCTTTCCTGCTGCAGTCCCGGGTTCAAATTACTACTGGACATCCCCATGGCTCTAATCTAGAAATCACACACAGTGATGCCTCACCACTGAATCTCCTAAAGCAGCAACATGATCACTGCCTTGCACAGCCTGTACATCTAGCATTTCCAAACTCCTTCCTATTCCTTTCTGCACCTCAGCCCACACTGCTCGTCAACCTCTTTAGATGGATCCAGCAGAACCAGTTATTTTCCTTGCAAACAAGCCCCTCTATCATATTCGGAGATGTTTGACCATTCTGCCATGAAAGGTCTGGATATGCTGTGTATTGATGTGCTACTTTTAACTTCAAGTGAGTTCACAAAGATTTAAAATCCATTTTGAAGCCAGACAGACTGCTCTGTGGAATGTGGGCTGTATTCTGATTAAAACAGTGAGGGTCTTTGAGTCGTTTCTGTGATCCATCCAGGCTTATTGTGTTGGGTTAGCCCTACTGATTTTGAAAACAACATGAGTTGCTAGAGGTTTCCACCCAGCATGAGGGGGATCAGGGTAGGTGGATATAATTGGCAGCTCAAGAGGTCAATCCTTCAGAGATCAAGCCTTCAAATTCATGTCCAGAGGGTAACAAAAGAACAAGGGAACACATATTCTGGGTCAGTTTCAAAAAGGCTGCCGAATGAGGCAGGTAAGAGGCAAGCTTCCCTCAAGAAGAAATTGTGGTGAAATTTACTTCAAAAAGATTACTGTACTCGTGTATAGTACTTAACATGCGCAAAATAAATCAATTCGCGAACTAATATTGAGCCTGCTTTCATTAAAGTGTGAAGGAGTCCAACTATTGGAAGATTGAAGTGGACACATGCAAAGGATTATAGTAAGGGGGTCTCATTTATATAGAACTAGATCATGCTATTATATACCTATTTATTGGGTAGTGAAAGTAAACTCCTGATTGTAAGGACATAGGGTCCATAATGGTTCGTTACTTAGTTAGGATCTCCTGCAGATCAAGAAAAACATTTTTTTTCCACTACTGTCTGTCCAGAGCAAGATGTTTGACTCCATAAGAGTATTCATCTTGCCTTACATCCAGCAGACGATTCATAATTATGAGGTGTTTTGATGGAGTAAATAAGGTGAAACTATTTCCAGTGGCAGAAGGGTCGGTCACCAGAGGACACAGATTTAAGATATTTGGCAAAAGAACAAGAGGCGACATGCGAAAACATTTTTTTTATGTAGGGAGTTGTCATGTATGTAACCACAATGTAACACCACTGTATTACTATATACACTCAACCTAGATGCACACCCTGACCACAAGGAGTGAACTTGTGGGATACACTCCTTACCTGATCTCACAGGTATAAAAAGGGAGGTCCCACGCAGGGTCATCGTCTTTGGAGTCCTGTGAATAAAGAGTTAAGGTCACAGAGTGACCTTGTCCCCAGAATGTGCCTAGTGTGATTTCATACTGTAGAGTAAGGACTTTACATTGGCGACGAGAAACGGGAATTCACGACCCACGAGAATGGCCACTGGTAGCACAGAGGAACAGTACTGTGTTGGGGAAGACTGGGACGATTTTGTCGAGAGGCTTCAGCAAAGCTTCGTTACGAAAGAATGGCTGGGGGATGCAGTGGCCGACAAGCGAAGGGCTCACCTTTTGACCAGCTGCGGACCAAATACTTACGCGCTCATGAAGGACTTACTAGCACCCGAAAAGCCGGCGGACAAAACCTTTGAAGAACTTCGCAAATTGATCTGGGGCACCTCAAACCGGTGAGTAGCATACATATGGCCCGACACAGATTCTATACCCACCGATGCAGTGAAGGACAGAGCATACCGGACTTTGTAGCGGACCTCCGGCGTTTGGCCAGCCTTTGTAAGTTCACAGATGCCTGCAGGGGGAAGATGCTAAGGGACTTCTTTATCGAGGGCATCGGTCATGCGGGAATTTTCCGCAAATTAATTGAGACCAACAATTTGACCTTGGAAGCGGCGGCGTTGATGGTTCAAACTTTCATGGCGGGGGAGGAAGAGATGAAAATAATATGTCATGTATTTCACATTACTGTATATAACTGTATCTTACCATGCTATACATGACTGTAACTGGATATGACTTGTAACAATAAGCATACCTTACCACCAGGGGTGCACTTGCAGGAGACACTCCATACCTGTCCCACTGTGGTATATAAAGGGAGGTCTCAGGCAAGTGCAGCACTGGAGAGCTGGAATTAAAGGTGCAGGTCCTGAGTGACCTTGACTTCAGCATGTGTCTCCTGTAAGTCAATGCATTAGAATCAGGACTTAACAGTGGCAACGAGCTACGGGATCACAGAATCCACAGAATGGCTACCAACAGCTCAGATGAGAAATCCAATGCTGGAGACAATTGGGATGACTTTATAGAAAGGCTCCAGCAAAGCTTTGTGATCAAAGACTGGCTGGAAGATGATAAGGCAGACAAGAGAAGAGCCCATCTCTTGACCAGCTGTGGCTCGAAAACATACGCTTTAATGAAAGACCTACTGGCACCCGAGAAACCAGCAAGCAAGTCGTTTGAGGAGTTTAGCACACTGGTGAGAGACCACCTGAAGCCAGTGAGCAGCCTACACATGGCCAGACACAGGTTCTACAACTACAGACGCTGTGTGGGCCAAAGCATACCCGACTTCGTGCCGGAACTTCGGAGGCTGGCTAGTTCATGTGAGTTCCCCGATGAACTATGGAGAGAAGTACTGAGAGACTTTTTTATTGAAGGAATAGGCCACACAGGCATATTCTGAAAGCTTATAGAGACCAAGAACTTGACCCTAGAGGCAGCAGCACTGGTCGCACAGACGTTCTTGGCAGGCGAATAAGAAACGAGGCTGATCTACACTTCGGGTACGACAACCAACGAGGCATCAGAACAAGGGATTCACATGATGAAACAAACCGCCACCCCCACACACAGACAAAGGCAGGAGAGCAGGCCTTCAACAGCAGACAGTGGCGCCAGAAGCCATCAAAATCAAGGGCCACATGAACGGCCGATCACACCTCATCAACCCACAATGCGAGCAATCAACAACAGATTGAGAGAAGCTCAAGGGAGATCAGCCAGACGCAGCTCATCCTTCGGAAACAATGGAAACGGTCTGTGTTGGAGATGTGGGGGAAGGCACTCAACCCAGGGTGTGTCGATTTCAGCATGCCATTTTCAGAAACTGCGACTACACAGGGCATCTGGCTCGCATGTGCAGAAAAACAGCAACTCGGCTGGTGTACGAATTGGAAGGGTCGGAAAGCGAACCAGAAGACGGTTGGAACAGTGCACGGGACGCCGAGGTACAGCGGGTTAACACGATCAATGTCCACTGTTCTTACACCAAGATGCCTGCAATTATCATGAGGGTTCTACTCAACAGGATACCCGTCAACATGGAACTGAACACGGGGGCCAGTCAATCCCTCATGAGCGTTCAACAATTTGAACAGCTGTGGCTGCACAAAAGCAACAGACCAAACCTCACAAAGATCGACACCAAACTAAGGACCTATACTAAAGAAATCGTTCCAGTCCTTGGCAGCGCCATGCTCTCAGTCACACACAAAGGGATGGTGAACCGACTTTCCCTGTGGATTGTCCCCGGGGATCTCCCAGCCCTGTTGGGGAGAAGCTGGCTGGCAAAACTAAATTGGAAATGGTATGATGTTCACGCCATGTCGTCAGAGTAACGGACCTCCTGCTCAACAGTTCTAAGCCGTTTTGAACATCTCTTTCAGCTAGCTGTGGGCACCTTCAAAGGGGCTAAAGTTAGAATCTACATCACACAGAATGCCAGACCAGTCCATCACAAGGCTAGAGCTGTGCCTTATGTGATGAGGGAAAAGATTGAAAACGAACTGGACTGGCTTCTGCGGGAAGGCATAATTTCTCCCGTGGAATTTAGCGACTGTAACAATAAGCATACCTTACCACCAGGGGTGTACTTGCAGGAGACACTCCATACCTGTCCCACTGTGGTATATAAAGGGAGGTCTCAGGCAAGTGCAGCACTGGAGAGCTGGAATTAAAGGTGCAGGTCCTGAGTGACCTTGACTTCAGCATGTGTCTCCTGTAAGTCAATGCATTAGAGTCAAGACTTAACAATATACACGCGCAATTCTGCCTCTAACGCAGTGATGAATCAGCGAGTCAACATCATCAATGTGACTCAGAGCCCCGCAGGCAGGCAGGGGCAGCCTCCCCAGGCAGCAATAGACCCCAGAGTCGGACTTCAACAGAGACAATGGCAGGCTGAATGGATATTCACGCCATCACAAGGGACAATGCGGCCTGGGATGGGGCCATTGATACCCACTTAAGAGCAGTCAAAGGGACAGTCAGCGCGGAATGCCTGGCCATAGTCCCTTTGTTCCCAACAATGGAAACTTTAACTCATGCTGGAGGTGTGGGGGAAAAAACTCAGCTAGATCTTGCAGATTTCAACAGTTTGTCTGCAGGAACTGCAATCTCAGTGGCCACTTAGCTCGAATGTGCAGGAAGTCTACAAATAGACTAATATATGAGGCGGATGGACCAGAAGAGGGTTCTTTGAGGCAGGATGACTTTTGGGGTGAATCGATGGACGCCGTGGTTCAGCAGTTCCATGTGGCGAATACTCACAATTCATACACCAGAATGCCACCAATGATGATGAGGGTTTTATTAAACGGCATCCCAGTATGCATGGAGCTGGACACTGGGGCCAACCAGTCACTCATGGGCGTTCAGCAATTTGAGAAGCTATGGCCACTTAAAGCCAGTAGACCCAAATTAGCACGTTGAGACACAATTACGGTCTTACACTAAAGAAATCATTCTGGTGCTAGGCAGTGCAATGTTGGCTGTCACACACAATGGGTTAGTGAATCGGCTGCCGCTCTGGATTGTCCCGGGCAATGGCTCCGCACTGTTGGGGAGGAGCTGGTTAGCCGAGATGAACTGGAAATGGGGGGGATGTTCACACAATGTGGAGCGAAGTTCGTGCTCACAAGTCCTACAACAATTTGATTCACTAGTCCAACATGGCACCGGGACTTTAAAAAGCCACTAAAGTAAGGATACACATCACCCCGGACGCCAGGTCATTGCACCACAAAGCCAGAGTGGTGCCATATGTGATGCGGGAAAAGATGGAGAGCGAATTGGATCGGCTGTTGAGAGAGGGCATCATCTCGCCTGTTGAATTCAGCAACTGGGCGAGCCCCATCGTTCCCGTCCTAAAAGCAGATGGCCGTGTCAGGATCTGTGGCGATTACAAGGCCACCATCAATCGGGTGTCCCTACAAGATCAATACCCGCTCCCGAGAGCGGAGGACCTCTTTGCCACGCTGGCAGGCGGCAAGCTGTTCACCAAGTTGGACCTCACTTAAGTCTATATGACCCAGAAACTGGCCGACTAATCTAAACTACTGACCACCCTCACCACACACAAGGGACTGTTCGTCTATAACAGGTGCCCGTTTGGCATTCGATCAGTGGCCGCGATTTTTCAATGAAACGTGGAAAGCCTGCTTAAATCCATTCCTGGAACGATCGTATTCCAGGACAACATCCTCATCACGGGTCGAGACACCGAGGAACACCTCCACAACCTGGAGGAGGGGCTACGCCGATTGGACCGGGTAGGCCTACGACTCAAGAAGTCTAAATGTGTGTTTTTAGCTCCTGAGGTTGAGTTTCTGGGCAGGAGGGTTGCTGCAGATGGGATTCAGCCCACCGAATCCAAAACGGAGGTGATTCGACGAGCACCCAGGCCCTGCAACACATCGGAGTTGCATTCATTCCTGGGACTGTTGAACTATTTCGGGAACTTTCTGCCGAACCTGAGCACGTTGTTGGAGCCGCTAAGGGTTGCGATTGATTTTGGGGGGACTGTCAGGAACAGGCTTTCGATCGGGCGCGTAACCTACTGTGTTCAAACAAGTTGTTGACCCTGTACGACCCCTGTAAAAAAAACTGGTTCTGACATGTGATGCATCGTCCTATGAGGTTGGGTGCGTGTTGCAGCAGGGCAATGATTAAGGTCAACTACAACCTGTGGCTGATGCTTCCAGGTCGCGCTCTCAAGCAGAACGGGGATATGGGATGGTCAAGAAGGAAACGCGTGCATGTGTCTATGGCGTAAAAAAAAATGCATCAGTACCTCTTTGGTAGGAAGTTTGAATTAGAGACGGACCACAAGCCATTAACATCCCTGTTGTCAGACAGCAAGGCTGTCAATGCCAACGCATCAGCTCGCATACAGCGATGGACTCTCACCCTGGCTGCATATGACTACTCCATTCAGCACTGAAAATTGCACTGACGCGCTCAGCAAGCTTCCACTGGCCACCACTGAGAGGGCAGCGGAGCAATGCGCCGAGATGGTCATGGCTGTCGATGCCTTTGACAGCGCAGGCTCCCCCATCACAGCCCGCCAGATCAAAATCTGGACTAACAGAGATCCCCTCCAATCCCTGATTAAGAAATGTGTCCTGACTGGGAATTGGGCGCCCGCACATGGAGCATGCCCCGAGATCAGACTGTTCCACAGACGGATGGATGAGCTCTCCATCCAAGCCGACTGCCTATTATGGGGTATGCCCCAGAGGGGCAGGGAGGCATTCATCAGGGAACTCCACAGCGAGCACCCAGGCATTGTGCTGATGAAGGCCATTGCCCGGTCACACGTTTGGTGGCCTGGAATTGATTCAGACCTGGAACACTGTGTTCGCAGGTGCACGATGTGTGCCCAGCTCAGTAATGCCCCCAGGGAGGCCCTGCTCAGCCCGTGGCCCTGGCCCACCAGGCCATGGTCACGCATTCATGTTGACTACGCGGGCCCGTTCATGGGTAAGATGTTCCTTATTGTGGAAGATGCGTACTCGAAATGGATCGAGTGCATCATTCTGAAATCATGCACGTCATCTACCACTGTGGAATGCCTATGTGCGATCTTTGCAACCCATGGCTTGCCGGACATCCTGGTTAGTGATAATGGCCCATGTTTCACAAGCTACGAATTCCGAGAGTTTGTGTCGGGCAATGGCATCAACCACGTCAGGACTGCGCCGTTCAAGCCGGCCTCCAATGGCCAGGTGGAACGTGCAGTCCAAATCATTAAGCAAGGTATGCTCAGGATTCAAGGACCCTCCCTACAATGCCGCCTAGTGCGTTTCCTGCTGGCCTATAGATCCCGACCGCACTCGCTCACGGGGGTCCCGCCCGCAGAGCTATTAATGAAACGGACACTCAAAACTCGGTTGTCCCTCATTCACCCAGTCCTAACCAACATAGTTGAAGGCAAGCGCAAGTCACAAAACGAGTACCATGACCGTAATTCAAGGGGGAGATGTATAGAAATAAATGATCCTGTATTCATTCTCAATCATGCCATGGGACCCAAATGGCTTGAGGGCACTGTAATTGACAAAGAGGGGAATAAGATCATCATGGTAAAACTCAACAATGGTCAGATATGCCATAAGCATCTGGACCAAGTAAAAAAAAAAAGGTTCAGCATCGACACGGAGGAACCTGAAGAAGATCATGAGATGGAGCTCACAACACCGCCAGTGAATGAGTAACAAGAGCAATCAGGAGAATGAATAGTCCCTGCGGTCAGCCCGGACAGGCCGGAATCACCACAGGTGACAGACACTCACGTCAGTGTCCAACAACCAGAGCCCCAACTGCGGCATTCCACGAGGGAGCGTAGACCACCTGAAAGACTAAACCTATGATCCCAAGAAGACTTTTGGCCGAGGGGGGGGGGGGGGGCGGAGGTGATGTCATGTATGTAACCACAATGTAACACCACTGTATTACTATATACACTCAACCTAGATGCACACCCTGACCACAGGGGGTGAACTTGTGGGAGACACTCCTTACCTGATCTCACAGGTATAAAAAGGGAGGTCCCATGCAAGGTCATCGTCTTTGGAGTCCTGTGAATAAAGAGTTAAGGTCACAGAGTGACCTTGTCCCCAGAATGTGCCTCATGTGGTTTCATACTGTTGAGTAAGGACTTTACAGGAGTTATGATCTGGAATGCACTGCCTGAAAGGGTGGTGGAAGCAGATTCAATAATAACTTTCAACGGCAAAGTGGATAAATATTGAAAAGGAAAAATTTGCTGAAGAACATTAGTGAACCAAATGGGTTTTTACTACAATCCAGTAGTTTCATGATCATCATTACTGATACTGACTTTATATTCCAGATTTATTTAATGAACTGAATTTAAATTCCTCAGCTGCCATAGTGGGATTTGAACTCATGGCTCTGGATCATTAGTCCTGGCTTCTGGATTATTAGTCCAGTAACAGTAGGAAACAGTAGTAGAGTGTTCAATGGCAGAGCTTTCGGCTATCTTGCTTACTGTTTGGAACTCCCTCACTAAACCCCGTCACTTGCTACTCCTCTCTCTGCCTTTAAAATGACTCTTCTTTTCAAATGTACCATTGCTCATCGTCCCTAAACTTCCTTCTACTGCTCAATGTCCATTTCATCTCTGTGAAGCACCGTCGGACTTTCTTTTACATTAAAGGCACTCTGTATGTCAACGGCAGCAGCCAGCAGCAGCTAAGTAAAAAGAAACAAAACAGAACGTCTTCAATTCTGAAATTGCTTTACCGAGCCAGATGTTCAAAAAGAAAATATTTGCACCAAAAAGGAAAGTGGCAAAAACAAATTTGCACTGAAACAGCCACTTGACTGAATGCACCCTCAGGAGGTATTAATGAAAGGAAAAAATGCAAGTATATGGTGGGAATTACCTGAAATGGAGGCACAAAAAGTTGGCACACAACGATAGACTGTTAACCACATTTTCCAAGTTCAACTAGTGAAGCATAAAGTAGGGTTCTAGCGGTGTTTTTTTTTTTAAATCAAGGGCTTGTAGAGGACATTGATGGCTCTGATGCTGAGAATATTTTTCTAATTCATTGCTCAAAGTCAGTAGCAGCCTTCTGCTGACATTAGAAAGCTCGTCTTTTTTTCTCCAGTTTTATTGTATGTTAGCAAAAACTCAGCTAAGTCACAGCAAACACTTGGCAGAGTCTGAAAAAGGTTTGAAAACAGTCCAAACATACTGACGCCAATGCTGGGATGTGGACTGCTTCCACTGGGGGCTGGGGATGGGGAGGGTGGGGGCTTCCTTGGCTGCCATCACAAGGGCATGTCAACACAACTAATGGGCTAAATTCCTAAAAAAAAAATCACTTAAGAATGGATTATAGTTCTTTGCACTGATCCTTCGTGTATCTAAGAATAAGTACTTTGAATTTAAGCAATTAGAGCTTCTCCTTTACGCAGTTAATACGGATATCATCGCAGCAACAAACGGCGAGGAATTTCTGAACAGAACAGTACGAGCAGAGATGCAATAATTAGCACAGAGTTCATCAGTGTCGTTTTCACTGTCCTTGTAAATGTTGCTCTTTCACACCATTAGGAACATGATTCCCCTCAGCCAATTCTTGAAACACATTTCAGACGTTGAAAGGAACCTCTGAAACAGACAAGAACCATGAAATAAATTTTTTTTTGTAATGCTATAATTTAATTTTAAAAAGGTGCTAATGATAAGACTCCTTTCCTTAAGTTATAGCTGCCTAGGTTATAATCCGCTCTTTATGAGCCATGACATTCCTTTGGAGCTTTCAGCATTGGCAACACAATATAACATAAAATAACAATGTTTTTTCAACAAATCAAACAGTTGGAGCTTTCCTCCTCTCCCCTCTACTGGATTTCCTTTGTTTGAATCAAACCTGTGTGATGTATTCCAGGCTGTGCATCTAAAACTTCTGGAAACACTACTAAACGTTTGTCACTACTTTTCTGCTGGAGATAATTGTTTTAAACACTGATTTACTGCGGCAGTTCAGTTAAAAAAATTAATTGTATGGACAGCAACAATAACCATGTCTTTGTCTATAGCTTAAGAAAATACCCCAAAAAATTGGCACAAGAATGCATTCTTTCCAGATTAGGACATAGAAATGGAGGCTTATAGTTATGTTACAGTATCCCACATTTGACAGCAAATGAGCCATTTTTACTTGTGTTATACAGTAAATATAAGTTCAGCTGTGGTTCAGTGGGTAGCACACCCTCCTGAATCAGAATGTTGTGGGTTCAAGTCCCACACCGGGGACCTAAGCACAAAAATCTAGGCCGACAGGCCAATGCAGTACTGAGTGAGTACTGCACTGGCAGAGGTGCCGTCTTTCGGATGAGACGTTAAACCGAGGCCCCTTCTGCTCTCTCAGGTGGACATAAAAGATCCCATGGCACCATTTCGAAGAAGAGCAGGGGAGTTATCTTCCGGTGCCCTGGCCAATATTTATCCCTCCATCAACGTAACAAAAAAACACAGATTATCTGGTCATTATCACATTGCTGTTTGTGGGAGCTTGCTGTGCACAAATTGGCTGCCGCATTTCCCACATTATAACAGTGACTACACTTCAAAAGTTCTTCATTGCCTGCAAAGCGCTTTAAGATGTCCGGTGGTCATGAAAGATGCTATATAAATGCAAGTCTTTATTTCCTTTATATGTCAAATGTGATACGGATTGAAAAAATATACTGTAAAATATGTTTATATGTAAAAGAAAGTGTTGGATCTCATGAGACATGCTGATTCTTAACTAAGAATGATACATGAACTCAATTATCTGCACAAAAAAAAACCTCACAGACTCATTACGTGAAGAGATTATTCATCATAGAATATATATGGGCTGGAATTTGATCAGCCTTACTTCCGTGTTTTTCGGCAGTATTCCTCGTTTTTAGTGGAAAACCACCCGGTGTGAGTTTCATCAAAGTGTTCTGTCGGCAGTTTTGAAATACCGCTGGGGAGTGGACCGCCGGTATGCAACACTGAAAAAAACCGCTCCCGCACGAGTTTAGGGTTAGTGGTGTTCCGTAGTTGGTTGAAAAAAAGTCACCGAGGAGAAACCAGTCGGAGCAGTCCTTCAATCGGCGGTCGGTATGAAACCCTGCAAAAAAAAAGGTAAGTTAAAGTTATTTTTAAATTATTTTGCTGCGATTCACTGGAAAAGGGTTCTGTGAATGTTTTGGGCTTTTTTTATTTTTTGTTTTTTTGAAAAATAGTGTGTGTCTTTACTCCCCTCCCTTGGCCCAACTGGTAGCTTCAGACTAAATTTGATGAGGATTGCGTTTTCTGTTGAGAATCCACGTGTAACTGCGAATTTCCTGCCAGGTGGATTTTTTTCCACTTTGATTAATTTTACATCATTCTTAATTGAACAGTCATAGCAGTTTTATGGGCGGTAAACCAGTGGCGGCGTTTTTGGATCAAAATCCAGCCCTAGTAATGGACACAGTATATGTGTTATATCGAGGTAACTATTTGTACTGCACTTTTCTTTGACAGACAGGTGACAAGCCCCGCCCCACACCGTCAAGCTCCGCCCCTCACCCCTCCCCGGCCCCGAATCATTCCCTCCACTTATGCCAAGAAGCAGGCCCCGAGACCTGAGACTCCACTAATTCCCTCGCTTACTTGCTCCCAAGAGCGTGGGGCTGAGAGCAGTCGCTGGGGATCCGATAGCAGCGGTCCTGGGCCAGATAGCGATACAGGTGAGGGGAGTGATAGAGGCTGGTGGGGAGGGGGAAAGAGCGAGAGGGGCTGGCTGGGGGGGGGGGAGCGGGGTGAGAGCGAGAGAGGCTGGGGGGGAGGGTGAGAGCGAGAGAGGCTGGTGGGAGGGGGGGGGAAGAGCGAGAGGGGCTGGCTGGGGGGGGATGAGAGCAAGAGAGGCTGGGGGGAGAGCGAGAGAGGCTGAGGGGGTGGGCGGGGGAGAGAGACGCGATGGGGGAGGGGGAGAGAGAGAGAGAGAGAGAGGCGCTGGGGGTGGTGGGGGGGAGGGAGGGAGAGAGAGAGAAGCGCTGGGGGAAGGAAGAGAGAGAGAGAGAGGCTGGGGAGAGGGGAAGAGAGACAGAGAGAGAGAGAGAGAGAGAGAGAGAGAGGCTGGGGTTGAGGGAGAGAAAGAGAGAGAGAAAGAGAGAGAGAGAGGCTGGGGTGTAGGGGGGAGAGAAAGAGAGAGAGAGAGAGAGGCTCGGTGGGGGGTGGGGGGGAAGAGAGAGGCTGGGAGAGAGAGAGAGAGAGAGAGACTGGGGGGAGAGAGAGAGAGAGACTGGGGGAGAGGGAAATCGGAGGGGAGAGAGGGAACTCAGGGAAGACGGATCACGTTCTTCCAAATCCCTACAAGGAACATAGTTGGAGTGCGTGATATCCAGAAGTCACTTCATACCCAATAAACCTGTTAACAATCCGTATCCCAATGCCCCATCTATGGAGGGGGGAGGATGCACTTGTGCTGGGATGCGGGACTTTGGCTGGGGGCGGCATGCACTTGGACTGGGGTAAGGCACTTTGGCTGGGGGAGGGATGTACTTGAACTGAGGTAAGGCACTTTGGCCCTTGCTGTCTTTTGGGGAGCTCTGTCGCTTCAGGAAATCAAAGTAGATCGCGTTACAATTTGCAAAGTCAGTGAGACCTTGGGATGGGCGGTTCCAATGACACATTCTTGTGAAACTTCAGGTGTGGCTTATCCTTCAAGAGGACCAATCAGAAACAAAGGGTGGAGCATGTTGGCCATTTTGGCAGTACAAATAAGCACATCCATGTTATATATATGGAGCAACAGCCAATTTAATTTGGAATGCCTGATACTGATGCAATTCTGTTGCCAAGAAAGAACAAAATTGTTTTTATATACTGCCTTTCACAACTTCAGTATATCCCAAAGCAATTCTCAGCCATGGAAATACTTTTGAAGTGTGGTTACTGTTATGATGTCAAGAAAAATAGCAGTCAATTTGCACACAGCCAGGTCCCACAGTGAGATAACTGACCAGATAATCTGTTTTTAATAATGGTGGTTGATGGATAATTATTGGCCAGGACACTGGGAGAATTTCCCTGCTCTTCTTTGAATAGTCCAATGGGATCTTTTGCATCCACATAAGGCAGCAGACAGGGTCTCAGTTTAACAACTCATCTGAAATTTGACATCTTTGGCACTGCAGTTCTCCCTCAGTATTACACTGAAGTGTCAGCTTAGATTATGTGCTGAACCCTCTGGAGTGAGGCTTTAACCCTGACCTTGTGTCTCAGAGGTGAGAGTGCTACCACTGAGCCAAGGCGAATGCCCTTGCCAAGCAGTATTTAAAAGGTCACCAATTGCATGTAGATCACGAAATAAATTAAATGGGAACATTTCAATTTTAAAGGTCAGCTGATGTTTTGCAAAATTGCTGGTAAAATGCATCCCTCTTGGATATTTTGGTCTACTTTGTGATTATTTGCATACAACTCAAATTAAATGTCACAATTCAGATATTTTACAAGTTACAAACTGAATAATAATACTGTTTTGCATTGAACTTGAAAAATGTACTTTTCTGAAAGGTTCACACAAAAAGTAATATATTGTGAGTAACATGTTTGTTTGATATTGTTGATGATGTTTTGTACCTGACCCCTACATTTTAGTGATCTGTATACATGGACTCCTAAATCTCTTTGGAACCCCACTGTTACCAGCTTTTCACTATTTAAAAAATACTTGAATCTATCTTTCTTAGGTCAGAAATGGATGAGCTCATACTTACCTGCGTTGAATTCCATCTCCCACAGTTTTGCCCACTCATCTAATCTATCAATGTCTCTTTGTAATTTTTTGCTCGCGTCTATACTACTTACTATGCCACTAATCTTTATATCATTGGTAAACTTGGATATATGGCTCTCTATTATGTTATCCAAGTCATTAATAAATATAGTGAATAGTTAAGGCCCCAGCACAGATCCTTGTGGGACGCTGCTAGTCGCCAATATTGCCCCGAAGGTGCGATCACGAGGTCATGCACAGGCCGCTCAGCAAGTTTAATGGGCCCGCGCAGGGAAAAACACCAAAGGGAACATTGCTGGTCACTTCATTCCAATTAGAGTACATACCCATTATCCCTACTCTGTCTTCTACAACCTAAACAGGTCAATAATTTGCCTTCAATGCCAAAAGCTTTAATTTTAGCTAACTGCCTCTAATGTGGAACCTTATCAAATGCCTCCTGGAAGTCCATATAAACTACATCCATAGACATTCTCCGGTTTACTACTTTAGTTACTTTCTCAAAAAAAATCAATTAGGTTCATTAGACATGACCTATCCTTTACAAATCCTTGTGGTCTGCCTCTAAATCAGTTAAAATTTCTCTAAATATTCAGTCACTTTGTCCTTAATTATAGATTCCAATAACTTCCCCATAACCGATGTCAGACTAATAGGTTTATAATTTCCTGCTTTCTCTCCCTCACCTTTCTTAAATAATGGAGTTACATTTGCAATTTCCAATCTAAAGGGACAATTCCTGAATAGAGACTGCTTTGGAAGATTATGGCTAAAGCATCTGCAATTTCCTTCCTGTAAAACCCTGGGGTGGAAACCATCAGGTCCTGGAGATTTGTCCGTCTTTAGTGCCATTATTTTTTCTAATGCAGTTATAGAGTTCCAATCCTTAATGTGTTACTAGTTTCCCGAGAATGTTAGATAGATTATCCTCTTTCTCTACTGTGAAGTTTGACAGAAAGTTATTCAACAAGTCTGACATTTTCTTATTTTCATTGGCAATATTACCCACATCTGTTCTTAAAGGACCCATGATACCCTTTTTCTTCTAATGTAGTTGTAAAAACTGTGTGTTCATCTGGATATTTCTCTGGTGTTTCTACTTTACAAAAACAACCTTAGAAATCCAGAAGTAATGGGTGTGCAGGGTTCTGTGTGGGTGAAGATGTGGGCGGTGGCAATCTAAATGAGTTCTAATTTTTAGAGTGGGGGACAAGGCCAGCTGGGCAAAGTTAGTTAAGTTTAGCATCAAATTAATAAAGTCAAAGGCTAGAGTTTCAGCAACCATGGAATGGAGGTGAAGACGTATTTCTGGAGATGGAAGAACGGGATCTTGGTGTGGGGGAGGAGCTTTAGCTCAATATCGAGCAGTAAGCCGAGGCTTCACACCACCAACAACAACAACAACTTGTATTTATATAGTGCCTTTAACGTAGTAAAACCTCCCAAGGCACTTCACAGGAGTGTTATCAAACAAAATTTGACACCGAGCTACACAAGGAGATATTAGAACAGATGACCAAAAGCCTGGTAAAAGAGATAGATTTTAAGCAGTGTCTCAAAGGAGGAGAGAGGTAGAAAGGCAGAGGTTTAGGAAAGGAATTCCAGGCTTAGGGCCTAGGCAGCTGAAAGCATGGCCGCCAATGGTGGAGCGATTAAAATAGGGGATGCGCAAGAGGCCAGGTATGGAGGAGCGCAGAAATCTCGGAGGGTTGTAGGGATGGAGGAGGTTACAGAGATGGAGAGGGGTGAACCAATTGTTTGGTTGAAGAAAAGATTTTTTAGTAAGGCTGGTTCCTCATGTGTTTTGACAACTTTACTGCGTTAAAATATTTCACCAGTAAGAAATCTAGAAATCGAAAATAAGCAATGGTAGTTTAAGTTTATCGATGCTCTTGATTTGCCCATCCTTTTTTATTGCCATCGTTGAGATTCTGTACAATATAGAAGAGCCTGGCTGCACTTGACTCATGCTTCCACAGTCCTATGCACCAGGTATCTATAAACTATAAATGGTGGTAAGCATGTTGGAGGAACCAAAAATAATGTATACATCTGGAAGATGTCTGATTTCTGGTAACTGGACAGCTTACATTGGCCAAACCTGAATTAACCAAACTTGGCCAATGAACTATAACCTTGTACAGAATCAACAAATAGTTGTTTACTTTTGATTAAAGTGATGGCCTATTACTAACTATGCACTAATGTATGGCACAGGTTGCATCAATGGAATTAAACCTTGCAGTTGTAGTTCTGTAGTGCCATCTGTTGACCCTAGTTAAAAACCATATAGATTAGCAACTGGAGAGAGCAGGCAAGCAAGAAGAAATATTAAAGGGGCTGGTACTTTTAATGCAATGCTTTAGATTTCCTTGAATTGCATACATTTATGAAAAAGGAAATAGAGACCTAGCATGAAAATACAAGACTGTGGAATAGTAAATAATGGGCCAGAATTAACTGTAACTATATCTTCCTATGCTAAAGGCGCGATGTAAATACAATTTGTTGATGTAGCTGACGAATGAGCGGCACCCGCTTTTTGTTAGAAATTACGTCTATGGGGTCGAAATTGATCAAAGGCAAGTTCCACCAATTTACCGTTGAAAAGACCGCTAAGATCCTGACGGTACTTTGGGCAGAAGTTTGGTCCAAAAAAGGAGGAAGAAGCACCCGGCGGCAAAAATGGGTGTTACACGCCGATTCTGGGCGGTAGAGGGGATTCTGGGTGGCAAATGGAATCCTGGAGAAAGTTACACCGAGGCGGGAATCGGGTCTAGGGAGGGGGGGGAAAACGCACAACAAAATGCTCAAAAAAATATATTTTTTTTAAATCACAAAACCTTCAGGAGGACCCTTTAGCACAAAACCGTTGCATAAGTAGTAAAAAAAAAAATCTCATTCAACTTTTCTTACCTGGACGGTAGGTATGAAGACCTGCACGGACCCGGGGCCTTTTCTCCTGCAGGAGTGGAGGACCGCTTGGATGAATCTCGGGCGGGAGCGGTTGGGAGGACTTTTTTCAGCGTTGCACACTGGCGCGCGCCCCCCCAGCAGTCCTTCCAAACCGCCGGTGTGAGGGCCTCACCAATTTCCCACGGAGGGGAGAGCACCGGAAAAATGCAGAAACTGCCGAGTTTTGCCGGCAGTAGGACCATCAGTTTTGGCCCCTATGATCTTTATCACTGGGAATTGGTGATTCAAATGGCGCGGCTCCCTCTACAGGGCACCTGGGACCTGTGTGAACAGCGCAAGTAACTCTGTCTCCTTAACCAATCAGATTTGAAGAATTGTTAATGAACAGCGCAATCTGAACCAGGAAGTGTCAGTTAGAATAGTGAATTCAATGTCAAATCAGGTACAGAAAGCAAAATAAAGAAAGGGGAAGAAAGATTGGATTTTTTGAGAGAGAGAGAGAGCGAGCAAATGTAAAATAAAATGTACACTTTTTTAACGCTCCCAACAACAATTAAAATCTGAAGCAATGAGACTCTACATTTGTAAAAGTTAATTTTCAGTGCCAGAGAGGTTATTTGGCAATAATTAAGACTTTTCATGCCGTTAAAAAGGGTACTGAAATGGACAAGCCCTACCATTCAATACATTTGAATGGGGAGCCAGGCGGTGAGATGCTCTTTTCACACCTCTCAGACAGCAACATCCAGATTTTCATGCTTAACAGCGCATCTGCACTAGCTTGAAGGTGCTGTCCAATTTGTACATAAATAGCGGTAAGCGTGTTAGCCTCCGTTATTTTTACAATAAATTCTGGCCCAATCATTTTGTTAACAATTTCAATGTGAAAAAAACTTCTGACAAGAAATATAAACCTTACAATAATGTTGAAAAATTGCAAAACTATTAATTAAATAAATAAGAGGCACTTAGTGCTAAATGACGTGCCCTCCTTTGCAATAATGCCGAGCCCAGTAATAAGTATAGTTATTAATTCCTATGTTATTGATGAAAACACATTAATGTATGAAGACGATTGTTGACATTATTAAATGTGTTTTCTTTAACAGTTCACACAATTCCAACGTATTTCTGCCTTAAATCAGAGAGATTGTTAAAGGCGAGGAACAAAGTAAACAATTGTAGTCATATTTTTGGTCAAATTAGGTAACACAAGGTTTCAAAGGATTAATTTAGCAATACTGTATCACGTTAGAACCTAACTTTGTTTTATGTGCCTCTCTCCTTTTTAAAAGGCTTACCTGGCAAGTGGAGGACAAGATTGATGCTAACAATGTAGCGTACACATCTGGGGATCTGAGCCTGCATACTGACTACCCAGCATTGCACCATCCCCCCGGGGTAAGACTGCTTGCTGTTGCCTAATAAAGAATATTAATGAGAAAAATAAAATATAAATGGGCCAGATTTCAGAGAAGTTTGCGACTGGGTTTTCGCCACGATTTGACCCTCGGCGGCGAAAACCCGGTTGCGATCCTCGGGTACCTGTTCGCGGCGGCGCTTCCAAGTACCGCCGGGAGAGTTGCGCCAACGTGCAACGACACAGATTGCATTTGCATTCGACTCTCCCGACCTGTATGCTGTGCCCAGAATAGCGACAGGTCAAAGCTGTCGGTGCAGCCCTGCCAGCAGCGGTAAGTATGAAAACCTGCAAAAAAGGTGTTAAAGTCTTTATTTTTTTTGCAGTGATTAGATAGTTCAGGGTCTTGTAAATATTTTTGGAATTTTTTTTGAATTTTTTTTTCACCTCCCAAGGCATCTCTCGCAGCGCAAACGGCCCTGGACTAAAGCTGCCGAAACTTGCGCTTTGCGCCGCGAGTGCTTGTGCAATGCCTCCCTTACCGACAGATGTAAAGGCCGAAAGTTCGGCCTAAAAACAGTAGTGCAGCGAACGCGGTAAGTTTCACGTATTGCTACCGTTTTCGCCGAAAAACCCCGAAAGCCAAAAATCCTATAGCCTACTCTTTGTTTTAATGCAAACATTTGTGTACTGTTGCTTGTGCAGCATTGTCTAATGTGACTGTTTTGCAGCACACGAATCCTCTCTCTGTCACAAAGAAGTAATCTAGGTGTAATCATCCAGTGTTTGAAACAAAGCACTGGCCATTTCTGCTAATGCTTTAAACACTTATAGAGGAGAGAGGAAAAACGTTGTTACAGGAGTACAAGGACAGTCTGGTATTTTTACTGGAAAGTTACAGAATGTTTTACG
The DNA here is from genome assembly GCF_044704955.1 of Pristiophorus japonicus. Lineage (NCBI taxonomy): Eukaryota > Metazoa > Chordata > Chondrichthyes > Pristiophoridae > Pristiophorus > Pristiophorus japonicus. The sequence continues at coordinate 149,413,889 of NC_091990.1, forward strand.
CTGAAGCAGGTATAACAATGATCAGAAGTTAAGTGATTGCAATGGTTTAAGAGAGTGATGTAACATTACCCTTCACTTTTGGGGACCCGAGGTTATATCAGAAAGGAAATTTTATTTGAGTATGTTCTCTGGTACATTAAATTTAAAAAAACTTAGGAAATCCTTAAACTCTTGGAAACTAGAAGGGGCACAGATGAAAATCTCAGTACTGCAGCTGCTGAAGGTCCAAGAAAGCAGGCCAAAATATTTGGAAATAATTGCACTTCAGGTAATATGGAAGACAGGACCACTTTGTAAAAATGATGGTGAATTCTCCGTGCGCATTAACCCATAGCAATACGGCCCATTTTCCATTTGTTGTTTTCAGTGGTGAGAAAAGTCATGCGTTAATAGAAATTTAGGCAATTTACTTAATCCTTAGAGAACCATAATCCCTTCAATCTCTCTAATTAGATTGCAGAATGATGGCAGTATAGAAAGAAAGGAGAGAGAAAAAAAGAAAAGGAGAGAAATATCGATCGGTGAGAAGCCATTTTTCAATCAATTGCAGGCAATAAATGATCAGTGAATTGAACATTGTAAAATACATATTTGTTTGGAAACTGGAGATTTTTTTCAAATATTCCGTTAAATAGAATTGTTCATCTTCAATATTATTGTGGTATGATTATTCAATATGTTCTAATTTTCACTTTGGACACTTTTCGATTGAAGAAGACCTGAATTTGCAATTTGGATCAAGGTAGCTTCAATAACTAATTTCTTCAAATCAAAGTGTCCCTCTGTGCATAGGCAATGTCCTTTATAAATCTTATGACATAATACATCCAACATCACAGCAAAGATCATTTTTATTATTTTAATAAAAGGGCTTTATTTTGGGAGAGTATCTGCTCCCCAACAGTCTAATTTGTGAGACATGGTTGCATGATTCTCCATGTGATCCAATGGCTGCTATGGTCAAATGCACTATTTTGAAGGGTTTGGTGGGGGGAGAAGGGAGAAAGAAAGAAATATTTGTGTTCCTTGGTGGTCTGATTCTGAGTATTGGAACATAGGACAGCTGGAATTCAGCAAACCTCAGGCGAGCAGGTGGATGATAGTGCAGAATGCTTGCTACCTATTGAAGCATGAGTGCCAGTCTTGGTTTCAGCACATTTTTGTTGTAGTGCACTATTTGGGACTTAGCCAAAAAGCATATTATAATAAAAGTTGTGCTGAGAAGCTCTCTAGAATCCAGGCGGAAGCATTGCCTATCACAGATTTATACAAATCAGTCAAAAGGATATCTACCAGTTCCTATTGTCTTCACACTTTTGAGCATTATTTTTTAATTTATTCATTCACAGGATGTGGGCTTTGCTGGCATGACCAGTATTTATTACCCATCCCTAATTGCCTTCAAGAAAGTGGTGGTGAGCTGCCATCTTGAGCCACTGCAGTCCGTATGGTGAAGGTACACCCACCGTGTTCTTAGGGAGGCAGTTCCAGGTTTTTAACCCAGCGATGAAGGAACAGCGATATATTTCCAAGTCAAGATGGTGTGTGACTTGGAGAGGAACAGAGTTCATGGTGTTCCCAAGTGTCTGCTACCCTTGTCCGTCTAGATCATGGGTTTAGGAGGTATTGTCGAAGAAGCCTTGGTGAGTTGCTGCAGTGCATCTTGTAGATGGTACACACTGCAGCCACATTGCATCGGTGGTGGTGTTGTTTAACGTGGTGGATGGGGTGCCAATCAAGCAGGCTGCTTTGTCCTGGATGGTGTTGAGCTTCTCAAGTGTTGGAGCTACACTCATCCAGGCAAGTGGAAAGTATTCCATCACCCTCCTGACTTTTGCCTTGCAGGTGGTGAAAAGGCTTTGTGGAGACAGGAGGTGAGTCATTCACTGCAGAATACCCAACCTCTGATCTGCTCTTGTAACCACAGTATTTATGTGGCTGTTCCAGTTAAGCTTCTGGTCAATGGTTACCCCAGGATGTTGGTGGAGGATTTGACGATGGTAATGCAATTGAATGTCAAGGGGAGATGGTCATTGCCTGGAACTTGTGTGGCACAAGTGATACTTACAACTTATCAGCCTAAACCTGGATGCTGTCCAGGTCTTCTTGTATACAGGCACAGACTGCTTCATTATCTGGGGAGTTGCAAATGGAACTGAATATTATGCAAACAAACAAACATCCCCACTTCTGACCTTATGATGGAGGGAAGGTTATTGATGAAGCGTCTGAAGATGGTTGGGCCTAGGACACTGCCCTGGGGAACTCCTCCAGCAATGTCCTGGGGCTGCAATGATTGACCTCCAACCACCACAACCATTTTCCTTTGTGCTAGGTATGACTCCAGCCAATGGAGTCATAGGCTTATATTCACTGGAACTTAGAAGAATGAGAGGGGATCTCATAGAAACATATAAAATTCTGGCAGGATTGGACAGGTTCGATGCAGGAAGAATGTTCCCGATGTTGGGAAAGTCCAGAACTAGGGATCACAGTCTAAGGGTAAGAAGGGGTAAGCCATTTAGGACCGAGATGAGGAGAAACTTCTTCATGCAGAGAAATGTGAACCTGTGGAATTCTCTACCACAGAAAAGTTGTTGAGGCCAGTTTGTTAGATATATTCAAAAGGGAGTTAGATGTGGCCCTTACGGCTAAAGGGATCAAGGGGTATGGAGAGAAAGCAGGAATGGGGTACTAAAGTTGCAAAAATGATCAGCCATGATCATATTGAATGGTGGTGCAGGCTCGAAGGGCCGAATGACCTACTCCTGCACCTATTTTCTATGTTTCTATGTTTCCCCCTGATTCCCATTGACTTCAATTTTACTAGGGCTCCTTCATGCCACATTCGGTCAAATGCTGCCTTGATGCCAAGGGCAGTCACTCTCATCTCACCTCGAGCGTTCAGCTCTTTTTTTCATGTTTGGACCAAGGTTATAATGAGGTCTGTAGCTGAGTGGCCCGAGCAAATCCTAAACTGAGGTTATTGGTGAGTAAGTGGCGCTTGATGGAACATGTCGTTGACAGTGCTATCACTTTGCTGATGATTGAGGTTAGGCTGACGGGGCGTATAATATATGCTCACAGGTTTGTAGAGCTGTTGAATTGTGAGTGGCCTAGTCAGTCATGTGATGGTCACAAGACTCAATGGGCCCAAATTTCCCAAACCCCTTTTTTCGGCGCACTCTCCCGAGATGCGCCAACTTTGTGCGCTGGAAACGGTGCCGAAAAACTTACTCACGATTCTGGCCGCTCTGCTGTGTGTCCCAGGTCCTGGTGCGGCGCTTCTCATGGTGTGGGGGCTGAGCTACAGCCCTGCGCCAAAAACAGTGCCGGCAGCTGTGCGCGTGCCCAGTAGAGCGATCGCGCATGGGCAGTAGCTCCATCCCATGATTGTGATGATGATGCCTGCAGAACGCATCCAGCCCCTATCCCAGGCCGAATGGCCTGCCACACAGGCTGGCCACTGAGGGCTGCAAGAAACAGGTTGGTACGACTGAGTTTTGATCGGGGCGAGAGAGAGGGGGGAAAAGTTGGCCATCTTTGGCTGCAGCCTAGTCGTTTGGACCGAGGATAGCTTGTCATGTAGCGACGTTGCTTGCCATGCTGGGCTGGCTTTACATTCGTTTGGTTGGGTGGCAGTCTTGTCATGTTAAAGAAGCACATATACAGTGACAGCCATGTGCTTAACCTGCATCCCATCCTGTGTATCAATAAATAACTAGCAACATGCAGTTAGGTGGTATTACAAATAATTTGTGTGTGAAGCTCTTTGAAGATGTCAGTGTGCAAAAATGCTTAGAATCAGAGTGCCGTGTGTTGCACTGGACCTCGGTGTCCTTCCACATGTGGCCCGCCTGGCTCTAGCACACTTGCCGACCGTTGAACGTGCGCCCAAGTCAGTCCAATCTCTGAACTCCTTTCGGGGCTAAATGGAGTCGTCTGCAGTCCCTCACGCGAGGGAGCCAAAGCCCCATGCCTCTGCCAGGTTTCAGGCTACCGCTTTTAAAGCCTAACCAAAAACCCCAAAAATGGGCAAAAAGGGAAAAAATTCCCGCCCGAAAAGGGTTGAAAGTTATTAGGACGGCAGCCGCTTTCTCCCTCCCCTATACCAGACTGAAGGAACTCCCACACGGCCAGCCGCTGCCGAGTTTAGTTGAAGGTAGGATTTACTTCAGCTCTTTATTTGTTAATTTAATTATTTACTTCAGTTCTTTAATTTTTATTGAATGGTTATTACTACTTGTGCTTTGTTTGGTGCTTGGTGGTGCTTGAAATGTTGTTACTTGCGCTGATTCCTTAACTGTAAGTAAGGTCTTTCTGTGCAGACAAAAGTGGACACATACGCTGCCCTAAGTTAGTTTAGTACAACTTTTTTCTGGCCAAATTGGCATAAATTGTGTAAGTGGCTGGGCACGTTCCTTTTTGAAAAATAAATTGACCTAACAAAAAACCTAACTAACTCACTTACACTGACGCAAATTAAATGGCCATATTTGCAACTAAAAAGATACACCAGAAAAATCAAGTTACACCAAAAAAAACTCATGGGGAAATTTGGGCCCAATAAAACTCCAGTCAGTTGGGTTTAGGGGATCCTAGTTGTGACCCTAGTGGATTAACTAGTAATGTGTTGTGTGATTTATTAACAAAGGTTTAACAATCAACTATTTCTTAATAGCAATGTGTTGCTATGAATGCTTAAGCAAAGAACCCGTGAAGCAAATACATTACAGACCAGTATTTGGCTGGATTGGATTTGTCCTGCTTTTTGTGGACAGGACATACCATAGCAATTTTCAACTTTGTCAGGTAGATGCCAAGGTTGATGTATATACTTGCATAATCATCATAGGCAGTCCCTCGGAATCGAGGAAGACTTGCTTCCACTCTAAAAGTGAGTTCTCAGATGGCTGTACAATCCAATGCGGGAATTACAGTCTCTGCCACAGGCGGGGCAGACAGTGGTTGAAGGAAAGGGTGGGTGGGGAGCCTGGTTTGCCACACGCTCCTTCCATTGTCAGCGTTTGGTTTCTGTATGCTCTAGGCAACAAGACTCGAGGTGCTCAGCGCCCTCCCAGATGCTCTTCCTCCACTTTGGACGGTCTTGGACCAGGGATTCCCAGGTGCCGGTGGGGATGTTGCACTTTATCAAGGAGGCTTTGAGAGTAATTGAAACATTTCAATCTGCCCACCTGGGGCTCGCTTGCCGTGTCGGAGCTCTGAGTAGAGCGCTTGCTTAGGGAGTCTCGTGTCGGGCATGCAAATTATGTGGGTGAGTGTGGTCAGTGCTTCAATGCTGACAAGGCGATATACTTGCAAGACTGTAACAGACTCATCTTGTCTCCAGGTAGATTCCATAAAGAAAGACATTTTTACATGGACAGGTCATTAGCCTGATTACCCCCCCCCCCCAAACCCCACCCAACCCCCCCACACCCCACCCCACCCCCTAAACGCCCCCCACACCCCCACCCTCCCCACACACACACACACACACCCCCCACACACACACACACCACCCCCCCCACACACACACACACCACCCCCCCCACACACACACACCACCCCCCCCACACACACCCCCACCCACACCCCCACACACCCCCCCCACACACACACACACCCCCACACACACCCCCACACACAGACACACCCACCCCCCACACACACCCACCCACCCTCCCACACACACCCACCCCCCCCACACACACACAACCCCCCACACACACCCCCCCCCCACACACACACACCCACCCCCCCACACCCACACCACCCCCCCCCCCCACACACCACCCCCACAATGGAGGCATAGCATATTTGGTCTCCCCTCTTTTCTACTTAGCTCCTGTGTTTCAGCTCTGGGAAATAACCTGTCTCTGTCCTTGAGGAACTCACTGAATCTGGAATTTCAGACAGACATGGAGACTAATTCAGAATCACCCGTCTCAAGAAAATCTATTGCCAGTTGATTATCCAGCAATGCCCAAATGATAAAATTTTTCCGGGTTGGACAGTTCTGGCTCAAACTCCAAGCCAAGTACCAGTTTCCATTCAAATGAACTGAGCTGCTTTAAGGCAAATGCAGCATACACACCAATGGTCAGTGTTTCACATTGATATTAACGTTTCTGAAGGCTTGTCAGCTTGTCTGGCAGGCATCAGACATTGGCATTTTCACTGAGGTATATTTTCCACAGTCATCTTAGAATGTCCCAAAATGTAAAATGCATGATTCCCCAGAGCTCCACGCATGTATAAGCGGCAACAATTTGTGTCAGCATTTGGACATAAAAGTGTAAATACTGAGGAAGACTGCAACAAAATACAGGAAGACATGAATAAACTTGTAGAATGGGCGTGTAATTGGCAAATGATTTTCAATAAAAGTGAAGTGTTGCATTTTGGTAGGAAGATTAAGGAGGTCACATACTTCTTGGAAAATAAGAGTCTAAATGGTGAAGAGGAGTAAAGGGAAGTAGTGACACAGATTAATAAGGCCATAAAGAAGCAAACAATGCATTGGGGTTCATTTCTAGAGGGATAGAATTATTGGCCCTGAAAGGTTCCCGTGGGCAATTGCCTCCGACCGGAGAATTTTTCCAAAAGTACCTGGTGGTTCCGGAGGAGCATGAGATTCCGTTGGAGAGGCCTTCTCTTCCCACACTGCAAAGCGCACTCTCGTCCTCCAGGTTCCCATGCAGAAGGTGCAGTCACGTGTGCATTGTTCAGTGCGCATTGTGCACTGAAAACCGGCTTTTCCGATGCCTTCCTGGGTTCGTAGAAACTTGGTACGGACCCGGGGAGGCTGGAATTTCTGGGCCAATTAAGTAGAGAAGTTATGGTAAACTTGTATAGAACCTGGATTAGACCACACTTGGAGTACTGTGCACAGTTCTGGTTTCCATATTCTAAAAAGAATAGAGAGGCACTGAAGAAGGTACAAAAAAGATTTACTAGGATGGTAGGTATAACCTCTCAGTTCTGCTATCAGGAAAGATTGAATAGGCCAAGGCGCTTTTCTCTGGAAAAGAAAAGGGTAACCTGATAGTGGTCTTTAAGATTATTAAAAGGTTTGACAGGGTAGATTTAAAGAAGACATTTCCACTTTTGAGGAAACTGAAACAGGCGGCCATAAATATAAGATAGTCACTAATAAATCTAATAGGGAATTCAGGAGAAACTCCTTTATCCAGAGAATGTTGAGAATACGGAACTCACTACCACAAGGAGTGCGACTAGCATTGAGGCATTTAAGGAGAAGCTCGATAAACACATGAGAGAGAAAGGGATAGAAGGTTATACTGATAGGGTTAGATGAAGAAGCTTAGAGGAAGAGGGGTGGAAGGAGGCTCATGTGGAGCTTAAATATCGATGTAGACTAGTTTGGGAATGACAACTTCCTCTGAATGGGGACTCAGTAATGAAGGGGCATCAATTTAAAACCGTCACTAAGAGTGAGGAGACAGCATAGTTTGAGCACTAAATAATTTGCCACTGGGACCAATTAAAAGATGCATTGATGCCTTCCTCCAAAAGGGATTATTTAGATAAATATTGGAAGCAGAAGGTTATACAGGGTGATGGGGAAAGCATGGGGCAGTGGGATTTGTTTTGGGCTACTCCCAGCACAGACACACTGGTTTGAATGGCCTCCTCTGTGTTATAAACATCTATGGATCTACCTGTAGGTTAATTTGCAGCCGACTCATGTCATCAGCTCAACCAAAACTCTGCAGCAATTATCCTATCCTATAGCAACTACTTCTCACCCATCATTCCTGTCCTCACTGGCCTACATTGATGTCCAATCCCCCAATGCCATAGGATTTTAATTTTAATCCTCATGTTTAAATCGCTCTATATTTGTAACCTTCTCCAGAACAACCAACCTCCCAAATTCTGCATTATTCTGACTCTGGCTTTTTATGCAACTCAGTCTCTTTGCCCCACCTTTGGCAGTCATACATTCAGCTGCCTAGGCCCCATGTTCAGTAATTCCTTTCCTAAACCCTTCTGCCTCTCCATCTCCCTCTCCTCCATTAAGAACCTCCTTAAAACGTACCTCTTTGACCAAGCTTTTGGTTACCATTCCTAATATCTCCTTCTTTGGCTTAGCATTTATTTTTTCCTTATGCCTCTGAAGCGCTCGAGATATTTTTCTCTGTTGAAGATATTGGGCTGAAAATTCCAGCCTCTCCGGGTCCCGATGTGCGCACGGATCTGGCGAGGCCTCGCAAAAGCCGATTCTCAGGGCGCATGCGCCAAAAACCGGCTTTTCCGATCTGTCAGGATTTCTCCATACAGATCCTCCACATCCCCGGGAGAAGGACATCCGCGCGGGAGAATTTGGGCTATTTGCCCAACTCATGCCCAGCGAATGTCCTTCAAACTTTTACACTTGGTAAAAACAGGCGCATAGCTTAATTTTACCAGTGTAACACTTTTAAAACATAAAAATTAAATATAAACAATTATTACATTAAAAACCCTGTCCATTAAGGTAAGTTTATTTTTAACCCCATTAAAGCACATTAAAAAAAAATGCCCCAAAATATATATTTTTTTCTAAAACATTTAATTACAATGAATTTTAACTATGTGAGGTGGTTTACTTATTTATTATGCTGTGTTTCGGTGTTTTAAGAGGTTTTCTCATTAATAGTAATGGGAGCCCGTACAAACAAAGCTCCCATTGTTATCAATGAGAATACTGGATTGTGATTGGTGGTCCAGGCCAACATGATTCCAGCATTTACATACGTGAAAGATATCTCACCATATGCTGCGCAACGAATCTAGGCTTCCGACCAGAATCCTACGTTCCTCCGGGACCACCAGGTACTTTCATAGATTTCTTTCAGGTCGGAGGCATTTGTATGAAATAAAGAAATAAAGGATGGTATCCAATTAAAAACAAGGGCATACAAAGTGGCCAAAAGTAGTGGGAGGACAGAAGACTGGGAAGCTTTTAAAAGCCAGCAAAGAACGACTAAAAAAATGATTAAGAAAGGGAAGATACACTATGAAAGTAAACTAGTGCAAAATATAAAAATAGATAGCAAGAGTTTCTATAGGTATATAAAAATGAAAAGGGTGGCTAAAGTAAATATTGGTCCCTTAAAGGATAAGACTGGGGAATTAGTAATGGGGAACGTGGAGATGGCAGAAACTCTGAATAAATATTTTGTATCAGTCTTTACGGTAGAGGACACTAACAATATTCCGACAGTGGATAGTCTAGGGGTTATAGGTGGAGGGGAAGACACAATCACAATCATAAAGATGGTGGTACTCAGTAAGATAATAGGACTAAAGGCAGATAAATCCCCTGGACCTGATGGCTTGCATCCTAGGGTCATGAGAAGTACCGGCAGGGATTGTGGATGCATTGGTTGTAATTTACCAAAATTCCCTGGATTCTGGGGAGGTGCCAGCAGATTTGAAAACTGCAAATGTAATGCCCCTATTTAAAAAAGGAGGCAGACAAAAAGCAGGAAACTTAGCCTAACCAGTTAGCCTAACATCTGTGGTTGGGAAGATGTTGGAGTCCTTTATTAAAGAAGCAGTAGCAGGACATTTGGAAAAGCAAAATTCGGTCAGGCAGAGTTAGCATGAATTTATGAAGGGGAAGTCATATTTGACAAATTTGCTGGAATTCTTTGAGGATGTAACGAACAGGGTGAATAAAGGGGAACCACTGGATGTGGTGTATTTGGACTTCCAGAAGGCATTTGACAAGGTGCCACACAAAAGATTACTGCACAAGATAAACGTTCACGGGGTTGGCGGTAATATATTAGCATGGATAGAGGATTGGCTAACTAACAGAGAACAGAGAGTAGGGATAAGTGGTTCATTCTCTGGTTGGAAACCAGTAACTAGTAAAGTGCATCAGGGATCAGTCCTGGGACCCCAACTATTTACAATCTATACAAACGACTTGCAAGAAGGGACTGAGTGTAACGTAGCTAAGTTTGCTGATGATACAAAGATGGAAGGAAAAGCAATGTGTGAGGAATACACAAAATTCTGCAAAAGGACATAGACAGGCTAAGTGAGTGGGCAAAAATTTGGCAGATGGAGTATAATGTTGGAAAGTGTGAGGTCACTTTGGCAGAAAAAAAATCAAAGAGCAAGTTATTATTTAAATGGAGAAAGATTACAAAGTGCCACAGTATAGCGAGACGGAGAGGTACTTGTGCATGAAACACAAAAGGATAGCATGCTTGTATAGCAAGTGATCAAGAAGGCCAATGGTATCTTGGCCTTTATTGCAAAGGGGATGGAGTATAAAAGCAGGGAAGTCTTACTACAGCTATATAAGATATTGGTGAGGCCACACCTGGAATACTGTGTGCAACTTTGGTTCCATATTTACAAAAGGATATACTTGCTTTGGATGCAGTTCAGAGAAAGTTCACTCGGTTGATTCTGGGGATGAGGGCATTGACTTATGAGGAAAGATTGAGTAGGTTGGGCCTCTACTTATTGGAATTTAGATGAATGAGAGGTGATCTTATCGAAACGTATAAGATTATGAGGGGGCTTGACAAGGTGGATGCAGAGAGGATGTTTCTACTAACGGGGGAGACTCGAACTAGAGGGCACGATCTTAGAATAAGGGGCCGCCCATTAAAAACAGAGATGAGGAGAAATTTCTTCTGAGGGTTGTAAATCTGTGGAATTCGCTGCCTCAGAGAGCTGTGAAAGCTGGGACATTGAATAAATTTAAGACAGAAATAGTCCGTTTCTTAAACGATAAGGGAATAAAGGGTTATGGGGAGCGGGCGGGGAAGTGGAGCCGAGTCCATGAACAGATCAGCCACGATCTTATTGAATGGCGGAGCAGGCTCGAGGGGCCGTATGGCCTACTCCTGTTCCTATTTTTTATGTTCTTATGTTCTTATGAAGGAAACCTCCAACCGCAATTTCCACCCCATCATACAAATCCAAGTGGTTGTTTTGTTGCTCTACTGCACACTCAGCATTGTCACTCTTTTTAACATAGCAGGATCTTTAGATTTTGGTTTTCGCTGGAAAACTGACCAGATTGTGAAATGTGATCCCAAAAATGTTCCAATTCCATGAAATACAACAACATTTAACTTATCTGGCATGGGTCAATTGTTCTCGGAGGAGAGATTGAGTAGACCAATTCTCTCGAGTTTAGAAGAATGAGAGGTGATCTCACATTCTTACAGGGCTTGACAGGGTAGATGCAGTGAAGATGTTTCTCCTGGATGGGGAGTCTAGAACCAGGGGTCACAGTCTCAAAATAAAGGGGTCGACCATTTCGGACTGAGATGAGGAGAAATTTTTTCACTCCAGAGGGTGGTGAATCTTTGGAATTCTCTACCCCAGAGGGCTTGGAGGCTCAGTCGTTGAATATATTCAAGACAGAGATCAACAGATTTTTGGATGTTAAGGGATATGGGGATAGTGCAGGCAAGTGGAGTTGAGATAGAAGATCAGTCATTATCTCATTGAATAGCGGAGCAGGCTCGAGGGGCCAGATGGCCTACTCCTGCTCCTATTTCTTATGTTCTTATGTTCTCCTGTCCCTATAAAGCAGTGACCCTGACTGGTGGCCTATATTTAGTGCTATCAGCGGTTACTGAGTTGTCAGCTTTTTTTTGAGCTGTGTTGGCTTTTTAAGAAGTTCTAGTTTGAGAATTATTTTTTGAAGTTGCCATGCATGATGCAGGCCACCTCTGTATCCAAAATGGCAAACAGCTTGGGAGCATAGCAATCACTTGAGGAAACTTGACAGTCTCAGGAGACAGGAAATATGTTACAAATCAAGGCTATCTCCCACTAAGTGGAAATACCTTGGCAATTTGCTTTTCAAAGAGAGGAGGGTGAGTGCTTTGTTTAGCTTTTACCTTCTCTAATATTTCAGAAACCTGTACGGGCCTTAGAACATCAAGTTGGTTGCCACATTATAAGTTATTACATATTATCCATCTACCATTCACTGTTAAAGGATGTTTAATATTATATAGTTCATGAAAATCTTTGAGGCTTGAGAGGACAACTGCTGGAAGATGTTTCTTGGGGGCTCAGTGCGTACTTGACAGGTTGTAGATAGGTAAGTGGTTGCTGTGAAGCTCAGTTGTCTAATGACCAACTGCTGACTAGCTTTAGGGAGAGAGAAGCTAAGCAACATCTGTTTGGCATCGAGATGATTCCAAGATGACATGCCTGGCAATAGAAGATCAGAAATGAGTCCATCCTCAATAATGTCTTGTCCCACCGGCAGGACAGATGCACTAGGGGTGCGGCACAGTGGTAAACAGTCGGGAGGGAATGGCCCTGGGAGTCCTCAACATTGACTCTGGACCCCATGAAGTCTCATGGCTTCAGGTCAAGCACGGGCAAGGAAACCTCCTGATGATTACCACTTACCGCCCTCCCTCAACTGATGAATCCTCCATGTTGAACACCACTTGGAAGAAGCACTGAGAGTAGCAAGGGCACTGAATGTACTCTGGGTGGGGGACTTCAATGTCCATAACCAACAGTGACTCGGTAGCACCACTACTGACCGAGCCCTGAAGGACATAGCTGCAAGACTGGGCCTGCAGCAGGTCGTGAGAGAACCAACACGAGGGGAAAAACCTACTTGATCTCGTCCACACCAATCTACCTGTCGCAGATGCACCTGTCCACTACTGCATTGGTAGCAGTGACCACCGCACAGTCATTGGGGAGACGAAGTCCCATCTTCACACTGAGGACACCGGCATCATGTTGTGTGGCACCACCACTGTGCTGAATGGGATAGATTCAGAACAGATTTAGCAGCTCAAAACTGGGCATCCATGAGGCGCTGTGGGCCATCAGCAGCAGAATTGAATTCCATCACAATCTGTAACCTCGTGGCCTGGCATATCCCTCACTCTACCATTACCATCAAGCCAGGGGACCAGCCTTTGGGTTCAATGAAGAGTGCAGAAGAGCATGCCAGGAGCAGCCCCAGGTGTACCTAAAAATGAGGTGCCAACCTGGGAAAACTGCAACACAGGACTACATGCATGCCATAAACAGCCATGTGATCCCACAATCAATGGATCAGATCAAAGCTCTACAGTCCTGCCACGTCGAGTCGTGAATGGTGCTGGACCATTAAACAACTAACGGGATGACAAGGCTCTATGAATATCTCCATCTTCAATGATGGCGAAGCCCAGCACGTGAGTGCAAAAGACAAGGCTGAAGCATTTGCAATTATCTTCAGCCAGAAGTGCTGAGTGAATGATCCATATTGGCCTCCTCCTGATGTCCCCACCATCACAGAAGCCAGTCTTCAGCCAATTCAATTCACTCCATGTGATATCAAGAAGTGGCTGAACACACTGGATACAACAAAGGCTATGGGCCCCGACAACATCCTGGCTGTCGTGCTGAAGACTTGTGCTCCAGAACTAGCTACGCCTCTAGCCAAGCTGTTGCAGTACAGCTACAACACTGGCATCTATCTGCCAATGTGGAACATTGCCCAGGTATGTCCTGTCCATAAAAAGCAGGATAATTCCAATTCAGCCAATTACCGCCTCATCAGTCTACTCTAAATCATCAAAGTGATAGAAGGTGTTATCGACAGTGCTATCAAGCAGCACTTACTCACCAATAACCTGCTCATCAATGCTCAGTTTGGGTTCCGCCAGGACCACTCGGCTCCAGACCTCATTACAGCCTTGGTTCAAACATTGACAAAAGAGCTGAATTCCAGGTGAGAGTGACTTCCCTCGACATCAAGGCAGCATTTGACTGACTGTGGCATCAAGGAACCAGAGTAAAACTTAAGTCAATGGGAATCAAGGGGCAACCTCTCCTCTGGCTGGAGTCATATCTAGCACAAAGGAAGATGGTTGTTGTTATGTATGCTAATGCATATACTGCAGCACTAGACCACTGACTGTACCTTCACACTGTATATACCATACCTATACCACCAGAGGGTGCTGCTGGTGGAGACCTAAGGATCATCTATACACTGCAGGTAACCAAGTATAAAAAGGAGCTCACCTCATTGTGTCCTCACTCAAGGAGCTGCAATAAAAGGACTAAGGTCACTACAGTTCAAGTACAATACCCTTACCTCATGGAGTCGTTATTAGAGTGCTTGCATATACTACAACTGGCGACGAGGTTACGAATTTCCACACACATGTCTAACCTAAGTAACAATTCACTGATGGGGAAGATTTGGATGCCTTTGTGGAAAGACTCAAAACACTTCATTGCGAATGACCTGGCTGGAGACACACTGACCTGGCTGGCTAATAAGCGCAGAGCCATCCTGCTCAGCAGTTGTGGGCCCACTGTCCACGGCCTCGTCAGGGACCTGCTAGCCCCAGTGAAGACGACAACCAAGACTTATGCGGAGCTCGTAACTATGATACAAGAACAACTCAAACCTAAAGAGAGCATCCTCACAGCCAGACACCGGTTCTACATTCACCGGCAACCTGAAGGCCAAGAAATTGCTAAATATGCTGCAGACCTGAGAAGATTGGCTGCACCGTGTGATTTTGGTGACCATCTCACTGAAGCACTAAGGGACATTTTCGTTATTGGAATCAGCTCCTCCATAAGCTGCTCTCTGCGGACATTTCCATCATCCTGCAGAAGGCAATCAAAGTGAGCCAGGCCTTCATGATTTCTGTCTGCAACTCCAAGAAGATGACGACTCATCCCCAGGCCTCTAATCTGACGAGTAGAGTGAACCAAATGGCGCCTTTCAGAGGCAAAGCTGCTGCCCCAAGTCCCGTAACCCTGAGTCCGCCACATGGGGCCAACCGGCTAGCCCCGTGCTGGCGCTGTGGAGGAAACCACAGGGCCCACCAGTGCCGATTCAAAGACTATACCTGCAAAGGTTGCAACACTAAAGGCCATCTCCAGCGAATGTGTAGAAGAAATTTTACTCACCGAGTCGCTGATGAGTTGGCCGATCACCTGGGCTCCAGCGCTGACGACGACAAAGCGGCTCAGCCCCTGGAAGAGGTGTACAGAGTGTACACCTGCACCGAGAGTTCCACGTGGAAAATGGGAGAAGAAATCAACGGTGTTCCAGTCTCGATGGAGATCCAATTGCTGATGAATCAGATGGCCTTCAAAAAACTCTGGGACAATCCCGCCGAATGACCCAAAATGTCCCCAATCCAGGCGAAGTTGCTCACTTACGCAAAAGACACCATCCCAGTCGTTGGCAGCGTGGAGGTCCAGGTGTCCCATGGCGGCGCGATGCAAAAGCTTCCTTTGTGGATCGTTGCCAGTGACGGTCCAACGCTGCTGGGAAGATGATGGATGAAGCAAATCCAAATCTTTTGGAGCGGGGAAAGCCTCCAGGCCCCGGCGATCGACATCCTACGCGGCCCCAAACTTGGATCCATCGCAGCACCAAGGAATTCCACCATCCAGTTCGACTGAGTGGCAACGACACAGATTGCACAACTCAACAGCGAGATGATCCAACCCGAACGACCAGACCTCACCTTCCGGGCTCCAGTGGCAGGACTCCGAGGGAAGAAGATCGGCGCAGAAGGTAGATTCCCGGCCTCCGTGGCAGAACCTGGGGAGAAAAGGATCACCGCAGCCTACCT
Source organism: Pristiophorus japonicus (assembly GCF_044704955.1). Lineage (NCBI taxonomy): Eukaryota > Metazoa > Chordata > Chondrichthyes > Pristiophoridae > Pristiophorus > Pristiophorus japonicus. The sequence continues at coordinate 149,429,497 of NC_091990.1, forward strand.
CGTGAAGAGAGAGAAGATGGCGCCTGCACCACGAGGTGAAGCACCTGAAATCAAGATGGCCGCGACCAGACCACGAGGGGCACATTGAGGGAGCAACACGTGATGTCGAGCAGCGAACCGGATTGGGGTAAAGATTGCAAGACCCTCTTAAAGGAGAGCGGCAACCCGAAACAATTAAAGGGACAGTTCCACTCTTGGTACAGCGATGCCGGTGACACTAATGATAAAAGTGTAATTAATGAACGCAAGTATATAATGTACTGTTGAACAGTGATGCTGGTAATGCTAATGAGACAAATGTAACTAACAAAGGCAGGCATCCAATTGTAACCCTGCACAGAGATACTGATAGTACACAGGAAAGTGCTGTAATGGAAAGTAGGAGCCAATGTATCATGAATGCTAATGATGAAATGAGAAATGATGACGGGTTCTACATGTATGCCGACAAGACCAAAGGAAACCGCCCATGGGAAACACCCAGGTTCAGCGGACTACCCGATCATGTAGCCTGCACCTCCAGGACCAATGTGATGCCCCAGGGAGGGTGCACGCACACACACACACACACACACACACACACACACACAGTGGGAGCATACTCTCTGCAGGGCCAGCGATCAATGGACAGCACAGCCACCACCACTGGCAACCTGCCCCAGATTGGCCTACCCCCCCCCCCGGCCACCAGGACCAGCACAGGGAACAAAAGGCCAGTACCCTCCAATCTTCCCGGCAGGCCCTGGGTGACCCTGCAGCCCTCAATGGAAGACAGGGAGGCCACACCATCCTGTGGCTCTGCCCACCCCTAAACTTCCTCACTCACCCAGACATGATAATGTATGTACCTCGCCCAAAACATGCTGAACTCAAACACAGTGACATAACCAACCTGATTCCTTAGTCACTCTACATGTATGCCAATGCAGGTGTTGAGCCACACACATGGTCTATGTATGGGGGGAGGGGGGGGGGTGGATGTATGTAGCCATGAACACATGGATCACACCCAGACCCACACAACCCTCACAACAACCTCCAACCGTCCACTGCCGACCACTTCCCAATGTCATGACAATAAGGACTTTGGGGTCCACAGGGAGATACCCATTCCCTAGCAAAGACAAGAGTACCCAAAGCCCTTGCACTAAGTCGAGAGCCACAGTGCAAAAGGCTGTGGCATAAGACTTAGGGGGGAGTGTTGTTATGTATGTTAATGTATATACTGTAACACTAGACCACTGAATGTACCTTTCACACTGTATATACCATACCTATATCACCAGAGGGTGCTACTGGTGGAGACCTAAGGGTCACCTGCACACTACAGGTAAACAAGTATAAAAGGGAGCTCACCACATTGTGTCCTCACCCAAGGAGCTGCAATAAAAGGACTAAGGTCACTACAGTTCAAGTACAATACCCTTACCTCATGGAGTCGTTATTAGAGTGCTTGCATATATACAGTTGTGGTTGGTGGAGATCAGTCATCACAGCCCCAGGACATTGCTGCAGGAGTTCCTCAGGGCAGTGTCCTAGGCCCAACCATCATCAGCTGCTTAATCAATGACCTTCCCTCCATCATGTCAGAAATGGGGATGTTCGCTGACGACTCCACACTGTTCAGAGCCATTTGCAACTCCTCAGGTAATGAAGCAGTCAATATCCACATGCAGCAAGACCTGGAAGACATGCAGGCTTGGGCTGAATGGCCAGTAACATTCGTGCCACACAAGTGCCAGGCAATGACTATCTTCAACAAACAAGAGTCTAACCACCTCCCTTTGACATTCAACGGCATTACCATCACCGTATCTCCCACAAACATCATCCTGGGGGTCACAATTGACCAGAAACTTAACTGAACCAGCCACATAAATACTGTGACCACAAATGCAGGTCAGAGGCTAGGTATTCTTCAGCGAGTGTCTCACCTCCTGACTCCCCAAAGCCTTTCCACCATCTACAAGGCACAAGTCAGGAGCATGATAGAGTACTCTCCACTTGCCTGAATGAGAGCAGCTGCATCTACACTCAAGAAGCTCGATATTATCCAGGACAAGATAGCCCGTTTGATTGGCACCCCATCCACTAACTTAAACATTCACTCCCTCCACCACCGATGCACCATAGCTGCAGTGTGCACCATATAGGGATAAACTTGCATTGGAAGCAGTTCAGAAAAGGTTCACTGGGTTGATTCCTGAGATGAAGGGGTTGTCTTATGAAGAAAGGTTGAGGAGATTGGACCTATGCTCATTGGAGTTTAGAAGAAATGAGAGGTGATTTTATTGAAACATACAAGATTCTGAGGGGGCTTGATAGGTTAGATGCAGAGAGGATGTTTCCCCTCATGGGAAAATCTAGAACGAGGGAGAATAGTTTCAGAATAAGGGGTCGCCTATTTATAAAGTAAATGAGGAGGAATTTCTTCTCTTAGAGGGTCGTGATTCTTGAATCTTTGGAATTCTCTACCCGCGAGCTGTGGAGGCTGGGTCATTGAATATATTTAAGGTGAAGATAGACAGATTTTGAACTACAGTGGAGTTGAGGGTTATGGGGAGCAGGCAGCAAAGTGGAGTTGAGGCCAAGGAGATCAGCCATGAACTTATTGAATGGTGGAGCCGGCTTCAGGGGCCAAATGGCCTACTTATATTTCTCATGTTCTTATCTACACGATGCACTGCAGGCTTCTTCAGCAGAGCCTCCCAAACCCGCCACCTCTACCACCGAGGAGGACAAAGGCAGCAGACGCATGGGAACACCATCACCTGAAAGTTTCCCTCTGTGATATCTTTGACACAGCTACACAAGTACACACACTTACAAGATGGCTCCTTAACAAAAAATGTATCACATGATGTTGCTACATGACCTTTTATTGTTATTACATCAGTAGATAAGAACATAAGAAATAGGAGCAGGAGCAGGAGTAGGCCATACAGCCCCTCGAGCCTGCTCTGCCATTTAATACGATCATGGACTCATGCACTTCCCTGCCCACTCTCCATAACCTCTTATTTCCTTATCGTTTAAGAAACTGTCTATCTCTGTTTTAAATTTATTCAATGTCCCAGCTTCCACAGCTCTGAGGCAGTGAATTCCACAGATCCACAACCCTGAGAGAATAAATTTCTCCTCATCTCAGTTTTAAATGGGCGGCCCCTTATTCTAAAATGATGCCCTCTAGTTCTAATCTCCCCTATCAGTGGAAACATCCTCTCTGCATCCACCCTGTTAAGCCCCCTCATAATCTTATACACTTCGATAAGATCACCTCTCATTCTTCTGAATTCCAATGAGTTGAGGCCCAACCTGCTCAACCTTTCCTCATAAGTCAACCCCCTCATCTCCGGAATCAACCTTGTGAAACTTCTCTGCACTGCGTCCAAAGCAAGTATATCCTTTTCTAAATATGGAAACCAAAACTGTACGCAGTATTCCAGGTGTAGCCTCATCAATACCTTGTACAACTGTAGCAAGACTTCTCTGCTTTTATACTCCATCCCCTTTGTAATAAAGGCCAAGATTCCATTGGCCTTCCTGATCACTTGCTGTACCTTTTATGTTTCATGCACAAGTACCCCCGGGTCCCGATGTACTGCAGCACTTTGCAATCTTTCTCCATTTAAATAATAACTTGCTCTTCGATTTTTTTTCTGCCAAAGTGCATGACCTCACACTTTCCAACATTATACTCCATCTGCCAAATTTTTGCCCACTCACTTAGCTTGTCTATGTCCTTTTTGCAGATTTTTTGTGTCCTCCTCACACATTGCTTTTCCTTCCATATTTGTGTCGTCAGCAAACTTGGCTACATTACACTCGTTCCTTTCTTCCAAGTCGTTAATATAGATTGTAAATAGTTGGGGTCCCAGCACTGATTCCTGCAGCACCCCACTTGTTACTGATTGCCAACCGGAAAATGACCCATTTATCCTGACTCTCTGTTTTATGTTAGCCAATCCTCTATCCATGCTAATATTACCCACAACCCCATAGCTTTTATCTTGTACAGTAACCTCTTATGTGGCACCTTACCGAATACCTTCTGAAAATCCAAATACACCACATCCACTGGTTCCCCCTCATCCACCCTGCTCGTTATATCCTCTAGCAAATTTGTCAAACATGATTTCCCTTTCATAAAACCATGCTGACTGCTTGATTGAATCATGCTTTTCCAAATAGTAGTTTCTTGCTCAACAACTGACATGTTGTACACTGACTGATGATGTACTCTGTCTCTTTAACTAAATCTGGCCAACATAAATAACTGCCTGCAAAACACTTGGTCAATAAATTCCCAAGTGTTGGTCATGAAGATCTCCTGACAATTTGGACCTGAACTTATTTGGGATAACCCCATGTGATACAATCTTTATCCACTGACAATTCATTCCTCCGAATGAAGTATGTCTTCCTCCGATACCTGGTTTGGCCATACATTTGCTATGTAATTATACACCTTTGACATAACTGGGTCACGTTTGGTTGCTCTACCAATCTCTCCAACTCGAAAAATAGAATACTTTTTACCTATTGGGTGTAACTTGTGGTGGGGATGGCAACCTGGACATAGCATCAGCATTACTGTGATCAGCTGATCGGCTGTACTCAATGCCATACGTATATACTGACAAATTTCAATGTATTCAGTAGATTACACTCTAGAACCTGGTTTACAGTTACTTTATAATCACCATACCTTACCATCTGACTTAGGTATAACAACAATGAGTGTAGCCCAATTACTTAGATCTACCTTAGAGGTAATGTTCTCAGTTTCTAGTCTTTTGAGTTCTTGCTCAACTTTCTCCTTGAGTGCTTATGGTATGGGACATGGCTTGAGGTAAACTGGTCTTGTGCCCTTCTGTACTCTGACACATGCCTTGAAGTCTTGGATCGGACTGCCTGTTTCGCGGAACACCTTCGGATAGTACTTGATGACATCATCTATCAATGCAAATTTCGCTTCCACACAAAAAAATCTCAGTCCAATCCAGCTTCCATGATCCCAACCAATTTCTACCTATTAAGGTAGGCTTGTCTCCTGCCACTACTATAATAGACAAGCTCTGAAACTGATCCTTGTATTTCACCGGTATGGTGATACGTCCTACAACAGGGATTTGCTCTCCCGAGTAGCCAGCGCAGCTTTATCTTTAGTCAAAAATCATGCAACTTGTCGAGATATAGCGATTCCGGTACTACGCTCACTGATATACCAGTGTCGATTTCCATGGGTATCCTGGTTCCTGCAACGTCTACTTAGATGACGATACTTTGCAAATCGCTGTTAGATGCCTTCCTGCTCCAGAAACCTCCTGTCCTGTTGCTTCTCTTCAATGCTATGTCGTGTCTGACAATTTCTACTTCTAGCATCGAAAGTCGGTTACACTTCAGGTCGGCATGCCTTCGAAGGATGCCCAGTTTTCTTGCAGCAGAAACACTCTACTTTCATATATGGACAGCTTTGAGCGACGAGTTGTCCCAGGTATCGATAGCACGACTTCAATGCACTGTTACCATGGCCAGTTGCTGAGGCCTTGGGGCCCAATTGCCTTTTACTTTAAGCCTGCAACTGATTCACCTCAGTTGTCCAACAATTGGAAATGTCGCGATATTCTCGGGAGTATTGAGTCTCGGGATATTCATCGACATAGCTGTCTGACAAGCTAAATCAAAAATCAAGTTAACAATTTCCTTCTGATTCCTTCATTTTTCAACCCACAAACAAAGCGGTCACGCAATGCTTGGTCCTGAAAGTGTCCGAAATGAAAGTGAATGGATAGCTTTTTTAAAGCTACAATGTACTCACTGATACCTTCATCATTTAATTGATTCATGTTCCAAAACGATCATTTTCAGCAATTTCCAGGGGCTCAGGACTGTAGTGCTGAGACTCTCCATCAATGGCGTGTCTTTTGGCTTGACAAGAAACACATTTTTCAGGGTTTCATACACCTCAGGGCCTGTTTCAGTCAAGAAAATAGCCTGTTTCCTTTCTAAAACTACTGGGTTACGATTTACATCATCCGGGACTTCGATAATACTATTTGCAGTGATAAACATTCCTAGCTGCTCCACTACGCTCCGAAAGTCTCTCTGTCGCGATAGAACTCATACAAGCGCCCTATTATTCCCATAGGCATGGCCATTTGGACTCTGGAAACGTCGACAGTTCAACCAAGTGTGCTTGAACTTTGTTTGCAGAGCAGCTAAAAATCCATGGCAAAGAACCTGTCAAAGTCTCTGTCAATTTTATCTCCAACAAAAATATCGGCAAGGGAATCTAAAAATCGTATCCTCGTCACCAGTCTGTGACATCTTTGACACAGCTACACATGCACACATACTTACAAGATGGCTCCTTAACAAGAACTGTGTCACATGACCTTGCCACGTGACTTCTAATTGTTATTACATCAGTAGTCCACTAGGTGTAGCTCTATTACACCTTCCAAGTTACATACCAGCCTGACTTGGAAGTATATCGCCTTTCCTTCATCATCACTGGGTCAAAATTCTGGAACTCTCTCCATAATGGCACTGTGGAAGTACCTTCACCACACGGACTGTAGCAGTTCAAGGTGGCGGCTCACTACCATCTTCTTAAGAGCAATTAGGGATGGGCAATAAATGCTAGCCTTGCCATGACACCCACATCCCATGAACGAATAAAGGAGAAAAATAACAATCTTAGTGATCAGATATCGGAACCTGGCAAATCTGCAAGGCACAACAGTTGATGATCAATGAGCCAAGTTGGCTAATCAATGAGGCCTGAAGAAGCAGACTTGGCATCAAGAACTGACCTTCATTCTATTCTGTTCGAGATGACCCTGAAAGCCGGTTCCTCAATAGATAGGATGATCCTAGCTGGACAAGCAACTGCAACTTTAGCAGTAGTGGGTTAAACCTCTGCAGTATACATATGCGCATGGGTTCTTTCAGCCTTGGGTCTTCCCAACCTGCACCTATGTTCAATGGGCTTAGTCAAGTGAGTTGTGTTCCATGGAGAGAGTGCATGCACTTGTATCAGGCAAAGAAGAAAGAAAGGACTTGCATTTATAAAGAGCCTTTCAGGACCTCAGGATGTCCCGAAGTGCTTTACAGCCAATGAAGTACTTTTGAAGTGTAGTCACTGTTGTAAAGGAGGAAACATATCAGCTAATTTGTGCACAACAAGCTCCTATAAACAGCACTATCCAGATAATTTGGGTTTTATTTTAAAAAGTGCAGTTGATTGAGGGATAAATATTGACCAGGACACCAGGGATAATTCCCCCTGCTCTTCTTCAATATAGTGCCATAGGATCTTTTATGTCCACCTGAGAGCGCAGACTGGGCCTCAGTTTAATGTCTCATCCGAAAGACTACTTGTCTTTACTCTACTTGTGGATTTCTCCGTAGTTTGGTTGACAGTAAGCACGTTGATGGGTTTCCATGCATGTTAGACACCAGCTGCCCCCCAAAATATAACTGGTCAACTACAGAGCGCCAATGACACCAGCCAGAACATTTTGTGGTCCAGACAGTCTCACTCTCCGATTTGAAGGGGAGGAAACTTGGCGGCAAACTGTGGCAGTAAGAAAAATTTAACAGGTCATAAAAAAAGGTGTTAAAAAATAAATGTTTTAATAATTACATTTGGAGAAGTATGCAAAACCTTAGTTCCCTGAAAGACCTAGTCGGCAACTGAGTACTGTCCTTGTACATCTATACAAGCATTCCTAAGATTACAAAAATACCCTTGATATTTAATCCCCAAATACATTTTTAATGCATTCCTTGTTCCACATTGAACTCCAGCCTTCCATCGAATGAAAACATCCATTCTCAACCCACTTGTGATACTGAATAGTGCACAACATGTCTTGGTTTTTGCTGGCAGCACTCTGTATACAGTACTGTACCCAATATATGAACTGAAGGAGTATCATCAAAATATTGGGATGGCGGAGGGTGTTTCAAAATCCAAGGGCCGGATTTGTGAGAAGTTTGCGATCGGGTTTTCGCCGCAATTTGACCCTCCCCGGCGAAAATCCGGTCGCAGAGCCCGGGCGGAATCCTCGGCTCGTTGTTTGCAGTGGCAATGGGGCAGACCACTGGGAAGAGGTGCGCCGACGTGAAATGCCGCGGATTGCGTTTGCGTCGGACTTTCGGCTCTCTCCCGACCAGTATGCTGCACCCAGATTAGCGACAGGTGAAACCTGTCGGTGAAGCCCTGCCAACAGCAGTAAGGATGAAAACCTGCAAAAAAAGGTACGTTAAAGTTTTAATTTTTTCATCAACGATTCGATAGATAAGTGTCTTGTAAATGCTTTTGGAATTTTTTTTTCCCCCTCCCAAGACTTCTTTCGCAGCGCTCCCGGCCCCAGACTAAATTTGGCGAAACTCGCATATTTGCGCCGCGAATCCTCGTGCTTAAAAAAAAACTCAAAAGTTCGGCCTGTAAACGGTAGCGCAGCGAAAACGGTAAGTTTCAAGTATTGCTACCGTTTTCACCGAAAAAAACCCGAAAGCCAAAAATCCGGCCCTTATAATCTGTAATTTGTTCAAACAATATTACAGCATTAACTTGCAAAATTAACACTAACAAAGAACATTTTCTAGTCCACTAAGATTGGTAGGTTTTTGTACAGGAGCTTCACATCTTTTTAGATCCACTAAAAGAAAGTACGTTCATGTGTACACAGGGACAATACAGCTTCCATTCAGCATATCTGGAGAACTGTATTTAAGCTTTAATTAAAAGACAAATTGCGAGATTTATTTCTGCTGATTCTCCTAGAAATAACACACATAGGGCTGGATTTTCCGCTAATTTGCGTCCCGTTTCGCGCCTTGGTGGGGCGGAAAAAGGTGTTTCTGGGCATCAAACGGGTCATCCAGGATTTAGCGCCCAGCTGGATGTTTTGGCAATGGTTTTGCAGTGGCACAAAAACATACCGCCCCGCCCTCAGTTTTGACCAGCAGGATGGCATCAATCATCGTGCAAGGCTACGCTCGTGCTCCGGGTGGAACTTTTGGGCACTATGTCTGATTTTGCGTCCGCCCCAGGACCCAAACAAAAAAAAATCAGTTGGCAGCAGGCGCAAAATCGCCATATTTAAAGGGAGCCTCGAAAATCTTATATCGCAGCAGTCAGTGACTGCCACAGTTGCAAGCAGAACGGTGCGTTAGAAGTGCTGCTTTTAAAAAGTGTGCACTATGTGACTTAACCCTTTGTTTTCAAAGTCAGTAAGAGTGTTCAATGGGAGCAATGCTAGTTAGGCAGCAAATCATGCTGGTTGCTATTGGCAAGCGGCTTCAATAGAAAGAAGGCTTTTTAATCCATGGTTTGCAACATAATCGAAGAGGTCGCAGATATTTGGGGGAGGAGGCCTTACACCCCACGGGGTTACTGGAAACATCACTCATCCCTGTGTGCAGTGCGTTCGAAGGTTGTGCTTCAGAAAAGAAGTGCTGACAGAGTATGCCAGCTCCTACTGCAGACCTACAACCTACCAGCAGCAACAGGACTGTGCTGCCCATCGAGATGAGGGTGACTGCAGTGCTGCCCTTCCATAACTCCAGCTCCTTCCAGGCAGCAGCAGGGAACATATGCTACATCTTGCAGCATGCCACATATTGCTGCATTATGCAGGTGACAAGGGCACTATACACATGCAGGATGGACTTCATAAAGTTCCCAATGAGCAGGGAGAGATAGTCATTAGTGCACCTTGGACTGACTTTTCGTCCCCCCTTCCCTTCAATACCGTCCCATGCCTGCTGCTCCTCCTCAATGTGGCCTCAGGGCCTACAGCAAGACTGCTAGAGGGCTGCTGTGTTGGGGGTCAGAAAATGAAGACCGCATTTGAGACCAGTTCCTGGCCTGGACGGCCCGACTTATGACTGGGGTGCCTCTTCCTCGGTGTTAGTAGTCACAGAGACATCTCCTGTGCTATATCCCTCCATATTCTTTTGAACACAGGAAGGAGTGGGTTGGCTCCCCCAGCAAGATGGAGTGAGGCCTACCTCCTCTCTACCGCACTGATAAAGGCCTCACTAGCCTCCTGGCTGAAACGCCTGCCACACTGCCTTCCCTCCTGATCGTCCATCTCAGCAGAAGTTTTGCGACCGGAAAAGAAAGCTGGAGGGGAATAAAAATACAATGTGGTTGCGCAAAATGGCCGCCTCCTTCACCACTGAAAATTTTGGCTCGGGCGCATAAAGTCAGTCGTGCAATCTCTGACTTTACGCCAGCGCTCCTCCAGATGACTTTTTGGCCGAAAATACATGACGAAGGTGCAAACTGTTTCTAGGCGCAAACTTTTGTACTCTGCCCCGATTTGCGACCCAAAATGTTAAGTGTCGAAAATCCAGCCCCAAGTACCTGACTGTTAAAAATCACAATTCTGTTAAACTAAAATTCCTTCAGCATATCAAGGGCTGCTGCTTCTGGATATTTGGTGGTCTTAAAAATAATGTATGCATGATAAAAGTGCTATGTAGGGAGCAGCGTATTACCATTCACAAATCTTACAACTTCTTGCTGCAAATTTACCCTGATATTAAGTGGACAGCAGAGGTCGGTAAAGGGGATAAGGGAATGGAGTTCCGACAATGTGTACAGGACTCCTGTTAGATCTCTTAATTTCCAATGAAATACGAACTCCGATTGTAGTTTTAATGTCACTTTATTTTTGACAGCAGTAAGAAGCTCTTGGCTTTAAGCCAGGTCTTTGTCCTTCTGAGACCACATGGTCAAAATGGCTGTACTTATACCTGGATCAATTTACAGAAAAGAACTCGCCTTCTTTGACCTTATTGGCTCAATTAATAGTCTTTTAACCTTTTAATTGGCTCGCTACCCAAGGTCCTAAAATGTCAAGTTGATTGATGACTTAATGCAACATGCTCCCACTCACATAGCATCTCTGACTGGGTGTCTGTGAATTTTCACAGCCTGTCGAAATGCAGCCTGTTTGAATTCTCTATCAATCCCCCCTTTGATTCTTTCACAAACTGAATCATAAAACATCAGGTATCACTGGTTAAACATTCTACAAAATAATTTCATACATGTTAATAGAGTTTCCTTCTAAAATTTGTTGATGTGTTTCGCCACATGTCCGGACTAGTAGCTTCTACACAAATTTACAACAACCCGAGTTCCATCATGGCCACAATGGAAATCTGGTTTTAGTAGGTTAATTAACCTATTTCAATTTAATCCAAATCAATATCTTAATTCAACCAGTAAACAACCTTCCCTTAAGCAGAACATACCCCTGTGCCATGTACAGACGGCCTGCTGGGACCTGCAAGGTGTCATGTGCGGGACAGCAGCTACAGCCGCCTGGTCGCAACAACATTTCATCAACATAAACAAACAATATAAAAGTAAAATAATTACAACAAATAGAATTAAACCTTCCACCAATGAAGTTCCTATTGAACCTAGCCATTCAGTGGCTCCGCTCCACAAAGTGAATGATGGGGGTTGTTTAAGTTTTTCTACCTCCTTTTGGATATGCTCCGCTAAGTGGGTAATTTCTTCGGAGCTATCTGGGATATATGTGCAACACTCAGTTCCGAGTAGGGCGCAAGTACCTCCCTTTTCAGCCAGGATGTAATCAAGGGCCAGTCTATTCTGTAGGGCTACTGTGCGGATTGCTACCATTTCTGCCTTGATTTTAATTAGGGCCTCTGAGGTATCATTGGCTACCCGTTCCACAACAGATGCCATGTTAATGGATTCCCTTGCCAGTCTGGCGGCCCCATACCTGGGGATCAGAATGGCAAAGAACCTCTCTGTTTCTGTGATAGCTCTCTTAGGACGGTGTAAATGTTCCGACAGTGACTTTATATGATACATATGAGGCACAATGTAGGCTAAATAGCAGGATCCCATCCAATTCTGGGGTAGCCAAGGGTAGGCCTTGTGGCCACACACCCAATAGGTGCCATTATAGGCAATGAATGTTAGCTGTTTCTTTGTCAGCAACACTCCGGGGCCCGTCCAGGCTTTTCCATCTGTTTTATTCAGAATCCCCGTTACGTTAAAAATTCCCACATCGGCCCAGTTTGGACGGTTCCGTGGCTTGATTATATTATAATTCCGGGAGCAGTTACTATACCCCATATTTTGGCCTCCTTTAATGTTTCTAATCAGACAGACCGATTCCCCCGTACTTCCTATTCCCGTTGTATTAGTGATAACAAAAAATGGGGGCCGTTTGGAATTATTGTAGCACGGTTGGTATCCCCCTTCAAAGGTAGTCAGATTGTAACCTGCTGACTTCCATTTATGTGCCCAGTTTTCCGTATCCTGAAACGCCTTGCCTGTTTTGTTTTGATTAATTATCCACTCAGCCATTTCCGAGATATTCAAGGGAACTGGCCTCAAGGGAATCCCTACCTTTGAGTGAATAGGAATACGCGTACACATCCAACAACTAGAAATGTTATCTTGTTAGGCATAAATGTATGACATATATAAAAAGGTATTTACATGTAATTCCCTTGCTACCCTACTATTTCCCTTTGGCACAGAGGGTCGGCTAGTAAGAAGTACTATGCCTAGAATACCTTCAGTCAGTAATACAGTAACTTTATACATTTTGGCAAAAAGTAATTGTCCTTATTAGATTTCAGCTTCAGTTACGGGTGCTCGTTTAACGTGTGAAGCGTGGATCCAGGCTTTCTTTCCTTGGACTTTAACAGCTGCCTGGGTGGTCAATAACACTTGATAAGGTCCCTCCCACTTGGCACCCAAAAGGTTCTTTATGCAACTTTTTCACATACACCCAGATTCCCGGGATGATGTCGTGTCCTCCTTCGGGTGGATTACCCCAAGCTGCCGATACCTGTCGGGAAACAGCACTAATAGCATTGGTTAGGTTCTGACAGTATGATAACAAAGTGTCACTCATTAAGTGAACATCAGCTTTCCTTAAATCGATAGTTCCTGGCAGCGACATGGGTCTTCCTGTTATAATTTCAAATGGGCTTAGACCTGTAGTTCTGTTCGGGGTTGCCCTAATGCTACATAGCACTATTGGTAGTGCCTGGGGCCATGGTGTTCCTTCTTGGTGATATTTGGCAAGCTGTTGTTTCAGAGTTCGATTCATTCGCTCTACTTGTCCTGATGATTGTGGATGATAAGGACAGTGTAAATCACACGTAATGTTCAGTAATCTACAGACTTCTTTTCTATTTCGGATAGGTGTACCAGCAGCAGTGAGGAATCCCCTTTTCCGCCATAATAGACCAAAGTCGTAAGCGACTCCAAAAGCATAACGCGAATCTGTGTAGACATTAGCTGTCTGTCCTTCTGTTATTCGACATGCTTCTGACAGGGCCCGTAACTCGGCCTGTTGTGCTGACGTCCCTGAGGGTAAACATCCTTTTGCCACTACCTCATATAAGGTTGTAACTGCCCATCCTGCTTTTCTGGTACCATTGTCAACAAAGGAGGAACCATCTGTAAACAGGATGAGGTCCGGGTTGTGCAGAGGCTCCTCTGCTGCTAAGGCTGCTTCTTGTGTTTCTTTTAAAATCTCCACGCAGTCATGCTCTTCACATTCTCCCCCCTCTTGCTCCCTCGATTCTGATATCGGGAGCATAGTTGTGGGATTAAACGGGCTGGCCCGGACGATATGGAGATTAGGAGTTTCCAAAACTGCTGTCCAGCGGGTCCATCTAGCTGCCGTCACCTGAGACATTCTATTCATAGACAGCAAAGCGTGTACGGTGTGGGGACACTTGACAATCAGCTTTTGGTCGAGGACTAGACCCGGAGTGATTACCGCTCAACATGTAGCTTCCATAGCCCTTAGGCAACTTCCCCATCCGAGGGCTACCGCATCCAGTTTTGCCGAATAATAGCCAATAGGTCTTTGCCGATCCCCATGTTCTTGTGTCAGTACGGCTGTCATATATCCTCCTTTCTCATGGACAAACAGGGTAAATGGCTTACCACTGTCGGGGATTCCCAGAGCCGGTGCCGAACACAAAGCCTTTTTCAAACTCAGGAAGGCCTCTTGCTGTTCCTTAGTGAGGGTGATGGCTTCTTTAGAGGCACGTTTCCCCTTTAAAATATCATTCAATGGCTGAGCAAGCTGTGTGAAGGAGTCAATCCAATTTCTGTTAAAGTTACACAATCCCAAAAAAGACCTTCGTTCCTGAATTAGTGGTGGGTTTTTTAGCAGCCCGAATGGTTTTTTAGCATACCCAGTTCTATCCTGGGTAAGTTCTCTCTTTCCTTGTGAAATCTTTTGTCCCAGGTATACAACCTCTTCTTGGGATATTTGTGCTTTGTCGATGCCGGCTTTATGTCCTTTCAGCCAAAGGTGGTCCAGCAAAGCTCGTAAATCTTGTTCATGCTGGCCTTCCGTGTTTGAAGCTTGCAGGATATCGTCTACATATTGGATGACTGTGGATGACAGGGGAGGTAATTCTCGCAAATGGCTTTGTAAAGCCATGTGGAATACCGTAGGGCTGTTGTGGAAACCCTGCGGTAACCGGGTCCAAGTATACTGTTGTCCTTGGACCGTGAAAGCAAACCACTGTCAAACCTCCGGTGCCAGAGGCACCGACCAAAATCCGTTGGCCATATCTATAACCGAGAAATATTTATGTTCCGGTTTGAGGGCATTAAAAATGGTGGAGGGATCTGCGACCAAAGCAGCTTTTTGATCAATACACTGGTTAGCTTTCCTATAATCGACAGTCAAACGCCAAGTCTCATTAGATTTCTGTACCGGCCATACGGGGCTATTGGAGGAGCTATGCGTTTTAATAAGCACCCCTTGTTTCTCCAATTGCTGAATAACCGGTAAGATTCCCGTAATGGCAGTTGGACTGATGGGATACTGTTTAGTGTGTGGAGGCTTGGTCCCGGTAAATGATGCAGGCTCCATCTGGAGTAGGCCACAATCGTTCTTATCTTTAGCCCATATCGGGTGTTCCTTCAATTCTTCTTTCTTCAAAGTTCTAATTGACCATGTCACCCGACCATTCTCGAAATGCAACGATGAATCTATTTGGATTAGAACGTCCATTCCCAAAAGGGGTTGATCTACTGGGCCTATCCAGACCGGCGTGGTTAGTTCATGTGGACCCAGCCCTATAAGTACTGGTGTTGTCCTTTTAATTTCCATTTTATGGCCCCCAACTCCATAGGCTATAGCTGCCCTAATATCCAATGGCAAAGAGTCTCCATATTGTAGGGGTAAGCATGTTAATTCCGCCCTTGTGTCTAAAAGACAGTCCACATCCTTATCGCCCACCCTCACAGTTATATATAGCCCATCTCCCCTTTGTTGTATTAGTGTGAGGAGGGAGGCCAGGGTGGGCTCTAATTGTTGTTTGCTATCCCAAGTAACTCCTTCTGTTGTTGTATTGTCAGTCGCTTAAATGCTTCTATAAGGTATTTATCTTGTGACAAGCCTGGTTTGTTGGCTGAATTGTATCCCTGGCTGCATCCTCTTCCCTGGCCACGACCTTGCTGTTTTGCCCTGCACGTCTTGGCCCAGTGACCTTCTTTCCCACAATAATGACATTTTCCGAATGACTGTTTATCGGAATCCTGGGATTTCCATCCTATAGCTTGTACAGCTCGGACTTTGGCTCCCATATCCCGATCTAATTGGTTACATCGATCCACCAATGCTGCAAAGGTAGTTCCTCTACCTTCCCAGTCTGGTAACACTACCTTAAGCATTTTGGACAGTTCTGGCTTTAGACCTGCCACGAAAGCTGCTTTCAGGGGTCCAAACACTTGTTCATCCATTTCCTCATCTGTATTATTCATACCCGAATGTTCTTGCCACGTGCATCTAAACCGCTCGTCATACTCCAGGACCTCCTCTGTTCCTTTCTGTTGGCAGGCTGCAATTTTTCCCCAGTCTGTCTTAGCTGGACTGAAGGCTTGCAGCCAGTGTTTAATCGCCTCCCATCCTGCATTTAATTCTTGCTCATCGTGCCCCAAAGCTTCTTCTACCTTGTACAATTTTCTTCCCTGTGTTTTTGACACCATTATGGTCAAAATTTACACTCCGTCCCAGGGATGAAGTTGATATATATTTCTTAAGCAGTCCAATTGGTCTCATGTTTTCACTCCCCCTTTCTTTGGATTGGGCAATTCCTTGGACCATTTATCAATTTTCTCTGGGTCTGCCGGATCATGAACTAAGTATTTTTCGTACACCCTTTTCCTCGTTTTTTTGGTTCCGCCCTCATCCGCAGTCTCTTCTGATTTGACTACAACTCGTCTTTTTTTTTTTAAACGGGGCAAAGCGCACCCCTAATTCTTCATCCTCCTACCCTGTATCGTCAGAGGATTCAGAATTCATATCTATTCCTCGGTCGTGTCTTCGGGTTTGCGCTTTTAATTTATCCAAACATGGGTACCCTGGGAATTGACCGATACATTTTCCTTTTCCTATTACTGTCTCTTGACCTAATGATTTTTTCCATTCTTTAATTTCAGCTTTAAGACCTTTAACTTCCGCTTCCAGCTTTTCAAGTTCAAGTTTTTTCTGTCGCAGCTGCGCACAAACAGCTTGCAATTGGTCCTTTGTACTGGTCAGTTCTCGATCATGTTGGGAACGCATTATAATTTCATTCCGCTTTCGAATCTGTCCCATAACGGCTAGGGACCATCTAGTTCGCTCTTTATTTTTCATACGGGTCGTTTTTCCCCAGACCCTTTTAATCTCGTCCAAGGCCCATTATCCTTTGGAGGTTCCATACTTTTGTTCGATCTTAATACAGGTTTTAGATAAATTGAATTGTTGCTCTATGTATTCTTTCAACTGTTCGAGAATTAAATCTGGCGAAACCTCAGGTGGTGCTTGCCCACCTTTAACAGTTGTAGGCAATTCTTTGCTCTTATCTCCTGCTGCCATAATACTGATTTCTTTACTGGGGTCTCGAGTCGTAGGCTTTCTAGCCAATCAATAGGTCGGTGATTAATTAACTAAACACACCGCCGAAGTTAAGACATCTATGGGACCTCGAGCCGACTGCCAACCGGAGGGTTCGCAAACCGGAGGCTTTCGGAATCGCATAGGAGGAGAGGCGAATTTAGACTTTTGACCGAGGACTTTTATGAAGAGGAGTCCTTACCTCAGTATGTAGGTCCGATGTCCAATATTCAGTTTCTTTCCTCAGCGATCGTGTTCGTAACGCCAAAATTGTTAGATCTCTTAATTTCCAATGAAATATGAACTCCGATTGTAGTTTTAATGTCACTTTATTTTTGACAGCAGTAAGAAGCTCTTGGCTTTAAGCCAGGTCTTTGTCCTTCTGAGACCACATGGTCAAAATTGCTGTACTGATACCTGGATCAATTTACAGAAAAGAACTCGCCTTCTTTGACCTTATTGGCTCAATTAATAGTCTTTTAACCTTTTAATTGGCTCGCTACCCAAGGTCCTAAAATGTCAAGTTGATTGATGACTTAATGCAACATGCTCCCACTCACGTAGCATCTCTGACTTGGTGTCTCTGAATTTTCACAGCCTGTCTAAATGCAGCCTGTTTGAATTCTCTATCAACTCCTTTCTAAACCAATATGTAAAAAGACCAACAAGGGAGAATTCACTATTGGATCTAGTAATGGGAATGAACCAGAGCCGATAAGAAAAGTAAAAGTAGGGGAACATCTAGGCAATGGTGAACATAATATAATACGCTTTATGATAATTGAGAAGGACATAAGTCTGATGAAAACCAGGGTAATAGATTGGAGAAAAGCTGATTTTGAGGGGCTGAGAATAGAACCTGGGAAAATAAAATGGGCAATAATATTGGCAAAAAATGATATAGAACAACAATGGTAAACATTTTAAATGGTGCTCAACAGAGTGCTGGAACAATATATTCTGCTAAAAGAAAAGAACAAACTAAACATTAATGAGACTCCATGGCTGAATAAAGCCATAAGGGAACAATTGAGGGTAAGGAAGGAGGCATACATTAAGTACGTAGCTAGCGGGAGAGTGCATGACAAGAGAGAATATGAAAAGATTAGGTGAGAAGTCAAAAAAACATTAAGAAAGCAAAGACGAACTATGAATTTAAATTATCAAGGAACATGAAACAAAATAGTAAAATATTTTACAGGCACATCAATAAAAAAACGAAGGTTGGGATGGGAATAGAGGCATTAAGGGATAGATAGGATAATACCATAGGTAACGATACAGAGATAGCAGAAATATTAAAATAATTATTTTGCTTCAGTATTTACCAGGGAGAGAACACAAGTGGACATAACATTGGATGATGAGATTAGTAATGAGATAAGATAATGTAAAATAAAAAGGGATGAATTAAATAAACTAATCAAACTTAAAGATAAAACCCCTGGTCCAGATGGATTGCATCCACGCATTTTAAAAGAATCTCTGGAAGAGATAGCAGAGGCTTAACTATACATATTTAATATTTTGTTAAAAAAATGTGTAGTGCCAGAGGACTGGGGGATAGCTAACATAATACCTATATTTAAGAAGGGGGATGGAACATGTCCAGGTAATTATAGACCAGTCAGCTTCACGTCGGTGGTAGGAAAAATAATGGAATCCCTGCTAAAGAAGAAAATAAAACATCTAGAAACCAAAAATATAATAATGAATAGTGTGCATGGATTTCAAAAGGGAAAGTCTTGCTTGATCAACCTCATTAAATTTTTTGAAGAGGTAAGTAGACAATGGTAATGCAGTAGAGGTAATTTATCTGGATTTTCAAAAGGCCTTCGATAAGGTACCCCATAATAGACTGATGAACAAGGTCAGAGAGTCAGGGGTCAAGTAGCAGAATGGATCGCTAGCTGGCTTCAGGACAGAAAGCAGAGAGTAGGAATATCAGTGTTGTTCACAATTTATATTAATAATTTAGACTTTGGAATTAAAACAACAGTTACTAAATTTGTGGATGACACCAAATTGGGGGGGATAGTCAATAGGGGAGGAAGACTGCAACAAATCACAGGCAGACATTAATAAATTGCAGAATGGGCATATAATTGGCAAATGAAGTTCAACACAGATAAATGTGAGGTGATACATTTTGGTAGGAAGAATAGGGAGGTCACTTATTATTTGGAGGGTGAGAGTCTTGGTGGGGTAGAGGAGCAAAGGGATCTCGGAGTACAAATATACAAATCACTAAAAGTTGCGACACAGGTTAGCAAGGCTATTAAAAATAAACAAGCACTAGAGTTTATTTCTAGAGGTATAACATTGAAAAGTAGGGAAGTTATGCTAAACCTGTATCGAACCTTGGTTAGACCACACTTAGGAATACTGCGACAGTTCTGGTTGCCTTACAAGGATGATACCAGAAATGCAAGGGTATACATATCAAGAAAGGATGAACAGGTTGGGTCTCTTTTCTCTTGAAAAAAAGGTGGAGGGCTGACGTAATAGAGGTCTTTAAATTTATGAAAGAGTGGATAGAGAAAGAATGTTTCCATGTGTGGGGAAGAGCATAACTAGAGGTCATCAAAGTAAGATAGGCACCAAGAAATCCAATAGGGAATTCAAAAGAAACTTCTTTACCCAGAGTGGTGAGAATGTGGAACTTGCTACTACGGGAGTGGTTGAAGCGAATTGAATAGATGCATTTAAGGGGAGGCTAAACAAGCATAAGAGGGAGGAGGGAATAGAGGGTTATGCGGATAGATATAGATGAGAAAAGATAGGAGGGGGCCTAAGTGGAGCATAAACATGTGTGTGTCTGCGCGTGTGTGTGTGCGTGCATGTGTGCGTACGGCGCGTCAAGTATATATACCAACACAAAAGTAATTTTTACACTCTTCCCCCAGAATTCTCGTTTGACACAAAACATCAGCTTCAGGTACATACTTTTGAATATTCCGCTCATCAATGTCAACAGTCTGATTAAACATAGAAAATAGGTGCAGGAGTAGGCCATTCGGCCCTTCGAGCCTGCACCAAGAAAGTTTTGGTCATTAGTGTTCCTCAGACTCCCCCTCCCCTGGTTTATTTTCTCCTTTAGGAGGGATTCCATTATTGTTCCTACCACCGATGTGAAGCTGACTGGTCTATAATTACCTGGACATGTTCTATCCCCCTTCTTAAATATAGGTATTATGTTAGTTAGCCCCCAGTCCTCTGGCACTACACATTTTTTTAACAAAATATTAACTATGTATAATAAAGCCTCTGCTATCTCTTCCCGAGATTCTTTTAAAATGTGTGGATGCAATCCATCTGGACCAGGGGTCTTATCTTCTTTAAGGTTGATTAGTTTATTTAATACATCCCTTTTTATTTTACATTTACTTATCTCATTACTAATCTCATCATCCAATGTTATATCCACTTGTTCTATCTCCCTGGTAAATACTGAAGCAAAATGATTATTTTAATATTTCTGCTATCTCTGTATCGTTACCTATGGTATTATCCTGTCTATCCCTTAATGGCCTTATTCCCATCCCAACCTTTTTTTTTATTGATGTGCCTGTAAAATATTTTACTGTTTTGTTTTATGTTCCTTGATAATTTAAATTCATAGTTCTTCTTTGCTTTCTTAATGTTTTTTTGACTTCTCTCCTAATCGTTTCATATTCTCTCTTGTCATGCACTCTCCCACTAGCTACGTACTTAATGTATGCCTCTTTCCTTACCCTCAATTGTTCCCTTATGGCTTTATTCATCCATGGAGTCTCATTAATGTTTAGTTTGTTCTTTCCTTTTAGCAGAATATATTGTTCCAGCACTCTGTTGAACACCGTTTTAAATGTTTACCATTGTTGTTCTACATCATTTTTTGCCAATATTGTTGCCCATTTTATTTTCCCAGGTTCTATTCTCAGCCCCTCAAAATCAGCTTTTCTCCAATCTATTACCCTGGTTTTCATCAGACTTATGTCATTCTCAAGTATCATCTTAAAGCGTATTATATTATGGTCACCATTGCCTAGATGTTCCCCTACTTTTACGTTTCTTATCAGCTCTGGTTCATTCCCCGTTACTAGATCCAAGAGTGAATCCCCCCTTGTTGGGCTTTTTACCGTATTGGTTTAGAAAGGAATCCTGTACACATTGTCGGAACTCCATTCCCTTATCCCCTTTACCGACCTCTGCTGTCCACTTAATATCAGGGTAAATTTGCGGCAAGAAGGGCTTCAAAGGGCATATAGAAGAGGAGCAGTGCTTCCTAGCAACACAACTTGATGAAATGAAAGCTTGTTGTCATGAATGAAATTCAGGGTGGGATCTAGTTAAAATCATTTTACAGCCAATACTGATCTTTATTCAGAGCCTTCATTCCTTTTTTGAGCATTGTGAAATTTATTCTGTATGGAAGCAGAACTTCTAACGTCACTCAAAACTACTTTAAGGACTTCCTAGAAAATGACTAGTTAGTCTACTCCTTGATTTGCAATGGTCATTATTATTTAAGATTAGTAACTCAGTATTCAATAATAAAGTTATCAAATCTCCATGGAGAAGATTGTCATTTCCAGTTCATGGAACAAATATGATCATAGGATCATGATCCAAGATAACAGCTGTCAAAGCCCTCAAAAGGAGGTTCTTATAAAAGATCTGGGCACCAAAATTATTGGGATAAAATTTGTAGCCTCGCCGGGTCTGTACAAAGTGCGCACGCAAACTGTGAGGCCTCGCAAAAGCCCGTTCTTAGGGCACGATACGCATGTGCCGAGAACCGGCTTTTCCAATCAGTCAAGATTTCTTCTGCCACAATTTATGCATCTCTAGGAGAAGGACATCTGCGGGGCAGAAATTGGGCTATTTGCCCAACTCATGCCCAGTAAGTGTCCTTCAAACTTTTATACCTGGTAAGAGCAGGAGTATAGTCTACTTTTACCAGCGTAACACTTGTAAAACATACAAAAATAAAATTTAATCATTCATTTTTATATTAAAAATCCTGTCCATTAACCCTATTAAAAAAAATTCTAAAAAATATTTTTTTTTTCTAAAACATTTCATTTCAATTAATTTAAAATGTGAGGTGTTTTTTTAAATTTATTATGCTGTGTTTTGTTTTAGATAGGTTTTCTTATTGATAGTAATGGGAACTTGAAAAACTTCCCATTTTTATCAATGAGAATACTACCGAGTGATTGGTGATCCAGACCCACGTGACTCCAGCATTTCCGTACGTACGGGGAAATCATCTTCCCATATACTGCACAGCGGATGAAGGTCTCTGACTGGAATCCTACATTCTTCCGGGACCACAGAGTATTTTTGTTAAAAAAATTCAGGTCAGAGGCATTCGTCCGAAGGAAGTCTCCGACCACAATTTTCCCTCCATTATTTTTTTAAATCCTTGTTAGCTACTGGATTGTGAACATGTCAGACATTTGGCAGTTCCATATCCATGTTGAAGTCTACCAAAGCAGTCACCATACCCCTACAATTTTCTGTTGATGTTCGCATTCTTTGATAGATAGCTACCAAGGAATGCAAAACCATCTATATTTTCTAGAATTGTTTCATTGATGGGGAGAAACCGGTGTATCAGGTGCCAGTTGATAAAGTGCTTTAGTTTTGAAAATATTATTAAGAGTCCAAATGGATTGTAGGCTTCACAAAAGCTACCCAAGACCATTTGAAAATCACTGACAGAATAAGCCACAATTGTAGGGTCATCAGCATACTGAAGATGATGGTGGTGAGAATTTTCAGCTTTGCCTGTAAACTGCTTAGAGTAAAAAGGTAGCTATTTATCTAAGGTCTCAATTTTTGCCACCAGTGGACGCCGTTTTTTTGGTGCCCGGTAATTTTTTTTTTGAGTAATCTTGATTTTGCAACTTTCCTCAAAGTTTGTACGCCAGCAGCTGGATTTTTTGGCGCAGGTCTGGGTGAAAACTGATTTCTGGCCGTTTTAGTGATTTTCATCAATTTTTTTTTTTAAAACAACGGCGCAGAGTGGCCTTAAGTACCAATCAGAAAAACCCTACGTTAAGTTAAGGAAATCGGCGCTCAGGTCTGTAACGGAGCCATTTCTTTGCAGTTTAGCCTTGTTCATAAAGATAGTTTATAATGATCATGTTTAGTACGTTTCTTGCATCTCTTTACATTAAAGATTACTTACTTGTTCTGGTGTTTGGACCCCGCTCCCGATCCCACTGCAATCCAGGGCCGAAAGGACCCCACTCCCAGCACTGCTGAAACCCCGGGTCAAATGGCCCTCCCCCTGGTCCTGCTGCAATCCCAGGCCGAATGACCCCCCCCCCCCACTTCAACCCCAGGCCAATTTCCTGCCTGCCTGCACCCCCCCCCCCCCCCAATCCCAGGCCAAATGGCTCCCCCCCCCCCCCAGCCCTGCTGCAATCCTGGGCAATCCTGTAAACCCCCACCTGTTCCCCTGCCACTGCAAGCCCTGGCCGTGGATCTTCAACTCGCAGGTAGGTGGAGCTTCAGCCCTCAGTGTGTCTCTCGTTACCCTGGCAACCTCAGCTTTTGGCGCAGACTTGAAGCTCCACCCCCAGATTTAACTTCTGGGGTACCGCAGTGCCAAAATGAAATTTTACTTTGGCGAAAGTTCCACCTTTTTTTTTTTCGCTGCGGTCGGGCACAAAAAAAAAATCATCTGTTAATCCTCCTGGGCGCCAAAAATCGGCAAAGAGGAAAATTCAGCCCTAAGAATGTGAGCATCAATGGAGGCGATTCAGCACCACATTAATAGTGCCTCAAAGGCTTTCAGCCGCCCAAGGACCCACATCGTCGATGAAAAAGGACTGGATATATCTATGTAGATTATAGTTTACAAGTCTGTTCTCTCAACCCCATTCCACAGCTCTGAATCCTGGGTTTGTTACAGAAGGCATCTCCAGACTCTTGAGCATTTCCACCAATGTTCTTTATGCAAAATCCTTCAAAATTCACTGGGATGATCGTAAAACCAATGTGGTTATCCTCAAAAAAAAAACAGTTGTAGCAGTCTTGAAGCTATGGTTATCAAAGTCCATCTTTGCTGGTCTGGTGATGTATTTCCCAAATGAATGACTCCAGATTCCAAAAACAGCTGCTTTATAAGAAGTGTTAGCGGCCAGAAAGAGATATAAAGATGGTTTGAAATCCAACCTGAAGTAGTGAGGTATTGACATCAATACATGGGAGGAAACCATCAAAGACCACAAACTGTGGAGTTAACAAGTTTGAACAAGCTAGGACTGCCAAAAAAGAAACGTGTAGACAGAGGAACTGGATTGTCTCTCATGTTTCCACTTTGTAGTTAAATGTGTCTCTCTAGGATTGGTTTACAAAGCTCACTGCCACCAATGACAGAAAGTTGGAAGCTCTATGAAAATGAAGTTAGTGTTTGCACACCACAGTTTAAACACCTCTTCAGATCTGTATTGCCGCTTTTGAATAATTAAAGGAAAATCAAAAATATTTCATGGCCTTCAGATTACCAGAGAGGATTCTAAATTGTTTTTATGTATTTCTTTCATCTGAAAGAAAATCAAGATGATAACTAATAGTTGGCAAACTAAAAGGATGTTGCAGTTGTAAGAGTCAACTCTACCTGCTGGACAAGTGTTACAAGGCATAATGATTGCGAGGAATCCCATGAGCAAAAGGTTCAAACTTGTGGATCCTTCCCAGTTTTCCTGTGCTCAAGGTTTGCATATATGTCGACATCCAAATGCTCACTAAAGATGTGGCCATTCTTCAAAACTTATTTCATTTTATGCTGAGAAACAATTTTACTCAATTAGAAGAATTGCCAAAGAATATATAATTTTCTGTTGGAGCTAACCTGTGCAAAATCATTAGATGTGAACTTTCCTCCAACTGTCATTGAAAAATGCTGCCAGTAACCAAATCCTCATTAGTTCTTCAAATCCCAGTTGTACAGTAGTAATAAAACTGTCAGACATTTATAAAATGTGGAACAAATATATGGGATCCAAGGTAACTACCCTTTTGAGATAGATCTCAAATCATCTCTTGAACAAGTGCATAATCAATTAATGGAAATCCATGGATGGAATTGTCCGAACTATACATCTCACCCAATGCTTTGCCTGCAGAATTTATATGCATGTCCCCATCCATCTCAAACAACCTGTCCAACTAGACATTGTAAAAACCTCAGTCATATCCTCTGCATCTTTCTATAACAAATAGTCCCAACTCTTGGGAGTCTAGTCTGTATACTCCCAAGTGCAGTTGTACTAATGCCTTATTTACCCCAAGTATAGCTGCACTGGAGCATTGTGTATTCCACACTGTATTCCAGCAATGCGACTTTAAACTTTTTGGCTTCACAAAGGCCCTATCACATTACTTGTGCATTCTTAATGATTTATCAACTGTAAGCCCCCCAGATCTAACTCTTGACCTATGTCTTTTGCTAGTACACCTGCATGGTGTAAACAGGGCAGGAGATTGTGCAAAGTAAAATGCTTAACACTACACTTATCCACATTAGAGGACATCTGCTGTACATGGACCCAGACCCCCCACCCAAACATCTAAAATCAGACAACAACCTATTGTTTGGGTGTAAATTGCCAACTCTGTGCCCATTCTTGTGTGACCTGCAAACGTGTGTTGCATTGCATGCCAAATATTAGAGCTAGTTTTGAAATGGACATCAGGGTGTATGGGTTTTCTTCAGAAATCAAATTCCAATAAGGCAGGCAGATAATAATGAAATGCAGGTCTCGTATTCTTCACTATATTGAAGTTGATATGACTTCCATAATATGCCGATACTTCAGAATTTATTTGCTGAATGTAGATACAGGAAAATCCTCTGGGAACTTACTTGTGCTTGTGGCTTTTGTCACATTGGATTTTTGAAGGATGCATTGGCATATGTTTCCTCCTGTGGAGATGCCACATCCTTATATATTGGTAAATGTTCTCATTTAGGAAGAAATGGTGTGAATTGTGTTTTTAATGGTGCACCTACCCCTCAGCTGGCAACAAATAAATGGTTAATATTGTGGTTGCAGTGAACCTCGAGTGGTTGATCTCAGAATCCTAATATTTTCCGTTCATAATTTTTGTATCGCAACAAAAATAAATTGCCATACAATAACAAACATGCAGTACAAATGCTTAGAAATATACAAGCTTTAAATATAACATTACACGTGGATTTCCTGAGCAACATGCTTTGTCAGTTTGTACATCAGTTACCAATGCTCTTCCAGAGACTGGACAGATAAAGTTCAGTCATTCACTCCACTGAAGCCATCAGAGGTGTTGGGGTTCAAGATTCTTCTGTGATGCCACAATGAGTGGGAGTTGCTTCCACAAAGTCAGAGGTGAAGTCACTGGGGTTGATTTGGACTCCTCCCACCTGGCGGAAAGCAGACTTCAAAAGTACTTCATTGGCTGTAAAGCACTTTGGGACGTCCGATGGTCGTAAAAGGCGCTATATAAATGCAAGTCTTATTTTCTTTACAAATGACACGCAAGCAAAATATACAACAATGCCAATTTTTAAACCACCGCAAAGTGTGGCAAAATAAAATGCATCTTCGCTTAAATATCCTGTGATGGTAAACATGCACATGTCTGTTTTGCCCCAGGTTCAGTTTCTTCACTGCATGAAACAGGCAGAGGTTGGAGGTGAATCGGAGATGGTGGATGGATTCCATGTTGCCAATCTACTCAGACAACTGAACCCCGAGGCTTTCCGAATCCTCACCTCAGTTTTAGTCGATTTCACAGACACTGGAGTTGATTACTGCAATTTCTCTCTTCAGTCCAAGCATAGAATCATCGAGTAAGTACAAAAGCAAGCGGATGACATAATTGCACCTGTATTTCTAGGATCCCAGTGTTTCTATAAAATGTTAAAAGTCCTAGATTATCACTTGGCTTTTTCCCTCTCAGCCAGTTTACTGCCAAAGTAGCGTTAGAGCTACATTTCCGCCGCCAGTGTAACATCACCGGGACCTTGGTGCACTTTCATTAAATATCCATGGCAGGCTCCTGGTGCAATTAAAGCCCTCTATAAGGAACCTGCCTCTGGGGCTGCGGGTTGGGGAGGGATAGGCAGGTCTGGTGCTACTGCAGTATCAATTGGCAGCCAGATCTCATAAGAGCCATGCCAGCCATTAAATGAGTGCCAACATTTACATTATTGTACTGGGTGGGAAGGAAGTATATTAGAAACTGCTACATCAGGGCCTAGAGCCCCTAGATGTTCGGACTCCTTTGTTACAACTGAGAGAATCATGGAAGCTGCCTGGATGGTGCTTATTGATATGCATGATGAGGTGATTGGGCATTCATTAAGAGAAAGTCTTTTCTATTCACAAACTTGATGGAGTTCTCAGTTGGAGCACAAATGGAAACACAAGTGCAGTGGATTGCTCCTTGCATCTGGGTAAATCCTGCCAGTTGGACAAGGTTCACCACCCTCTCACACTGCTGTGCCATTCCCACTGGCAAGGTGATGAAATGTGGAGTGTGTGCAGCCAGTGTATCCTTTACCCAATTTTGTACGTTGGACAGCCAACCAGCTAATGTTGTAGATATCCCCTGCCGCCACCAATGACATAGAAATGATGTACCGTGGTGACTTATTATTGACATTTGCAAAGCTTTTCTTCTGAGGGATGCGAGCTCCAGGGCCGGCTGCTGGCTCACAAGGGAAACAGTCTTTTACTGCACTGTTGAATGGAGAGGTTGACAAATAACGAGTTTATAAATACAGTGACATTGTTATCTCCAAGTTGGTGCCAGACACCACCAATAGTGTCTAACTTGTCATTCATGCCCTATTTGCTCCATCTGAATCACAGATATAGAAGGATTCTCAACGGAATTGTGCTCAGAGCTTTATGAGCGAGGCCAAAAAAGAAATGTACTTACTAATGCCGATAACAACAGCAAGCTGATGGCCACAAAGGCTCATAAAAAGCAGAAACAAATTAACGGCAGCAAGAAATTCCCTCGTCCTACAAGAGATCTTTCACTGTGCTTGCACTGTTATTATGGTCACCAGGCAACCTTGCAATACTTCCTTGAGTTTGCAGAGTTGCCGCAAAGATAGAAGGGGAGTGAAATTGAGTGCCACAGCTCAGCATGTAGCATGGTATAGATCCCTAAAATGCGGCCGGTGGAATATTGGTGACATTTTTGAGGTCAGAATTTAGCAATAGGCCTCGTTCTGTCCACCCAGTCACCAGCTGAAAACAGATGGTAACCCGGAAGGAAACCCAAGCCACCGTCTCTCCTCGCCCAGCAGCAGGAGTAAAATTAGTTAATAAATCATGTCCCAGGCCATCTGCTTCTCAAATCTGCCAAGTCCAGTTATTGTGCTGAGGTTTCCTTGTTCTTGGCTCATCTCCCAGTTTAGATGCCTTGTGGTAACAGAACATCTTGCTTCTAGGGGAGTGGGGAAGGAGAGTGTCTAGACCAAAGTTCATCAATGGTGATGATTGTTCTATAATAATCTGCTGCAATGCTTGCTGAGATGAAAGTCCCCATTTTAACTCCCTATGCCTGGCAGAAACCGAACCAGGGTGGGGGGGGGGGAGGGAATGGGAGAGGTGGGCAGTTAAAATGAGAGCAGCGATTTGCCCCTTCTGATCCCACTGCTTTCACGAACAGAACACCTGACCCAAGCTGGGCGGGGTCCTGTTTAAATACGCAGAT
The DNA here is from genome assembly GCF_044704955.1 of Pristiophorus japonicus. Lineage (NCBI taxonomy): Eukaryota > Metazoa > Chordata > Chondrichthyes > Pristiophoridae > Pristiophorus > Pristiophorus japonicus. Next base: position 149,458,131 of record NC_091990.1, read on the forward strand.
TATTGTTGGAGGTGTGACAGTCTCCCAGTCAGACCAAACCTGGCAGGAGGGGACTCATGGACCAGAAGAGGCTCAGGCAGGTATGTCTTTTTTAATTAAGGTGTCTTTCTGGGCCAGGAGGAGAAGGAGTGCTCCTCTGGGCACCACAAGGAAGCCTTGGGCCTCCCTGCGACGGGCAGCCACCTCCCCATCTTCCCCAACCCCCCGTTCTCGTAGAGAGACACCCTTATTTCTCCCCACAATCCCGCAGGTCCCTGACTGCGGCCCCCTGCCAACCAAATAGCCCACCCCCTCCCTACAGCCAGGCAGTGGATCTGGCCAAGTTCAGGTGGAAGTCATAGTAAATCTATGGATCTTAACAGCCGGGACTCCACATCCCAGAACTCCATGTAGTTGCCGCTCATCCCCCCCATATTAAAAACAGAGCCGAGGAGAATACTGGATGCTGGTAATTTCTTTCTTCATTCTAAGTTAGGATGCCCTCTTCACCTGCCTAGGTAAGGTGGACCCAAAGATCAAGTAACCCAAGAAAAGATCTTGTTTGTGCCATGGCTGTAAAAGGGCATTTTGAGACCGTTGCACTGTCACAAAAATGTAGTGGTTTTTTTCTAAGATTTAGCATGGATTTGGCTTCTTTAAAGTGAATAAAAACCAGTCTCACTCAGGAAAAAAAAGCACGCTTCTGTTAATGTTGATAGAAATATTAGAGATTAGAGGAACTTTGCCTCAGCCAGATTTACAAGGGAGGGGCCGAGCCATTAAATTCAAAAACATAAAATATCTTGAGAGATTTGTTCAAATACGTGTTGGGCCAGAAGCTTTATTTAAATTTGTTTGCTCATTTTCTGGAGAGTTTTTCTCAGCTTATCCTGTTCAAATTGGGGAATCGGTCTTGAGCCTTCCGAGATGATAAGATAGCTTCCTTAGAGGGTGGGACAAGGAAAAGAACAGCGCTAATGACGGTTTACAAACAGAAAACGCTGCAAACACTCAGCAGGTCAGATAGCATGTGTGGAGAGAGAAAGAGTCAACGTTTCAGGTCGATGACCTTTCGTCAGAACTGGAAGATAGAGATTTAAAAGTTTATAAGCCAATTCAGAACAGGGAGGGCGGGTGAGGAAAGAACAAAAAGGGAAGATCTGTGATCGGGTGGAGCGCAATAGGTGATTAAATAACAAAAGGGATGATGATGCAAGGCAAAAGAGCGGGTGGTAATAGGACAGTAAATAAACGGCGCAACGATTTGTACCAAATTTCCCGACGGATGCACAGAAGCGAGAGTTAGGACAAATCACCGACTCCACCCCCACCCCAATTCCCATTAACCCTTTTCTGCGCATGTGTCCTTCTCTCTCATCCCCACACCCGACCCAGTGACACATGCTGCCGAGCCCAGAGAGAGAGAGAGAGAGAGAGAGAGAGAGAGAGAGAGGGGGGAGGTGGAAAGAGAGCAGGGGGGTGGGGTGGGGCGGGAGAAGAGGCACAGGTGGGTGGAGAGGGAGCTCAGGAAAGATGGATCACGTTCTTCCAACCTCCTGGTGCGTGCAAGTTCGGTGCGTGTATTACAGGGACATATTTGGGGTGGATGAAATCCAGAAGTCACGACACCATCACTATTCACCTAGTACCCAATAAACCTGTTAACAATCCGCACACAATGCCCCAGCTATGGGGGGGGGGGGGGGGGGGACCGGGGTGTAAGGGACTTCGACTGCAGGAGGCAGCACATGTGCTAATATAAGGGACTTCGGCTGGCAGAACGATACACTTGAGGTTAGGGAGTTCGGCTGGAACTTGGTGGCTTTTGGGGAGATCTGTCCTCTGTGGCTTCTGAAGTCAAAGTGGATTGAATTACAAATTGGAAAGTCACTCAGAACTTGGGCTGGGCGGTTCCAGTTACACATTCAAGAGGAACTTCAGGATGTGGCGTATCCTCCAAGGGCACCAGTTAGCAATAGATCATGTAATAATGGAGAACCAGAGAAACGGCTGCCTTTCAGTTAGTACAAATAAATGCATCCATAAATAAATCAAAAAGATGGGGCCAGGAGGTGGTGTAAATGGCACAAGTCCGCCACGACCTTCCCGCTCCTCTGCTGTACCAGGGCCCCGCCGATGTTCCTGCCCACGCTCCAAACGGCGACCTGGGCCCTGATGACGTCACCCAGTCACTCATCTCGAAGCCATCACACATTTGTGTCAGCTATACAAAGCCCCAACCTGTAGAGATGTTCTCTCGCAGGTTGGATAACCCACGATGTCCCAGGGCCCGGCCCTCCAGCTCTTTGTATAGCACCGACCAGCGGATTGATCGGGGCGGAGGAGTGATGAGGGATCTTGGTGGGTGATCGTGACGGAGGATCGGTGAGAGTTTGATGCGGAGGTGCAGCGAGTGTTTGTGGTGGAGGAGCGGCGAGAGATCGTGGCGGAGGTGCAGTGAATGAGGATACGGGGCCCAGTAGAGCCAAGGGCCCAGGGGCAGCACGGGCCTGCCCACACTGCGATATGTGTCAGCAGTAGGTCTGTGCAGCAGAGCAGGTCTCCAGTCGTCCTGGTTAACCCTTGCCACTGGGTAAAGGCCTAGCTCTTTCAATCCAGTGTGGTGTGGTGTGCAACGGTCACCACACATTAAAAAAATCCACACACAGGCATCTTCCACCCCTTCAATTGGAGTTCAGGACTGGAACATCGGGTCCTTCATTGAAACATCTGTGAACCCATGTGGAAGCAAGTCATCCTCGTTCGAGGGACCGCCTATGATGATGAAATGGCAACAGCGGAACTATTACCAGCTGTCCGAGAAAATCGGAGCAGTATTATGATCTGAAATTGTTGAAATCTATGTTGAGGCCGTGAAGTGCCTAATTGAAAGACGAGTTGCTGCTCGTTGAGCTTAATTGGAACAGTGTAGGAGGCCGAGGTCACAGGTCAGCGTGGGAGTGGAGAATATGGGAGTAAGTTTCAAAGTACAGCCCGGAGGTTCCCCTCCACCAACACACACACTTGGAAAAATGACTATTTAGGTCAAACATCGTAATACCACAATAAAAATTACCTTATTAAAAGCAGCTAGAAATATCCCACAAATGTAATTTGGAGATTGAACTATTTGTACAGTATATGCTGGTCTGTTCATGACTAAAAACCTGTATTGGGTGATACAAGCTCTCTTCTGGTGAAATTACTTTCCCCCCCCACTCTCCTTTCGGCTGTGTAAGGGCCTGGCCCACAATTGTCACCCTACACCTTTATAGTTCAGCTGACGTAGGCAACTTGTCATTTGGGAAAATCAGACATACGGTCACATGCTGCCACTCTGTGGCACATCCCTCTGGACCATCAATATGCTGAGCAACCACGTTGCCACTATCAATGCTTCAATAATCAGTTCGAACTATGCTAACATTTCTAATGTAGTTCAGCATTTCTCTCTGCTGATGAATGGTATTTCATCCCTTAAAATCATTTCTGCCATAAAAATAATCACTAATTTTTAACTTTAAACTTGGGGGAAGGAGTTGGTGCAGGGGAGGGGGGGAGAAGAAAGGCTAGAAAACCTTAAAAAAAAACATACTACTTAATTGTTGCAAACTAGTGCGAAAGTTGGGGTAATATTGCATCAGCTGTGGCTCAGTGGGTAGCACACTCGCCTCTGAGTCAGAAGGTTGTGGGTTCAAGTCCCACTCCAGGGTCTTGAGCACAGAAAATCTGGGCTGACACTCCAGTGCAGTGCTGAGAGTGCTACACTGTCAGAGGTGCCGTCTTTTGGATGAGACGTTAAACCGAAGCCCTGTCTACTTTCTCGTGGACGTAAAAGATCCCATGGCACTATTTCAAAGAAGAGCAGGGGAGTTATCCCTGGTGTCCTAGCCAATATTTATCCCTCAATCAACATGACAAAAAAAAATCATCTGGTCATTACCACAGAGCTTGCTTATGCGCAAATTGGTTGCCACATTTCCCATATTACAACAGTGACTACACTGCAAAAAGTATTCAATTGGCTGTAAAGCACTCTGAGACGTCCGGGGGTCATGAAAGGCACTATATAAATCCAAAACTTCTTGGTGCAAGCTGAGAAATTTGGCTGTTCCAAAATCAAGATTTATTCTTTTGCAGAGATTGAGAAACTTGCTCACACAACACATTCCTCAACAGGGAAAAGCAAGTCTGAAGTTTGTACACGTTAGTGCAACGATATAATCAATAGCAGGCAGTATCATTTATCTTGGTTTTTTTTTAATATCAGGCTTGCTTTTTATAGCATACAAGTACATGTAAAATGAAAAACTTGCATTTATATAGTGTCTTTCATGACCACCGGACGTCTCGAAGCGCTTTACAGCCAATGAAGTACTTTTGGAGTGTAGTCACTGTTGTAATGTATATGATACCCGAGGTGTTCGAAAGCATGGGCCTTATACTAAACATCCGTAAGACAAAGGTCCTCCACCAACCTGACCCTGCCTCACGGCATTGCCCGCCGGTCATCAAAATCCACGGCGTGGCCTTGGACAACATGGACCATTTTCCATACCTCAGGAGCCGACTATCAGCAAGGGCAGACATCGCCTCCAGTGTGCCAGCGCAGCCTTCGGTCCCCTGAGGAAGAGAGTTTTTGAAAACCAACACCCCGAATCTGGCACCAAGCTTATAGTATACAGGGCAGTAATGATACCCGCCCTCCTACATGGCTCAGAGATGTGGACCATATACAGTAGACACCTCAAAGCACTGGAGAAGTACCACCAGCGCTGCCTCCGCAAGATCCTGCAAATCCACTGGGAGGATAGACACACAGTCAGTGTTTTCGATCAAGCCAACATCCCCAGCATCGAAGCACTGGCCACACTCTACCAGCTCCATTGGGCGGGCCACATCATCTGCATGCCCGACACGAGACTCCCAAACGCTCTATTCAAAACTCCATGGCAAGCGAGCCCCAGGTGGACAGGAAATATTTCAAGGACACCCTCAAAGCCTCCTTGATAAAGTGTAACATCCCCACCGGCACCTGGGAGTCCCTGGCCCAAGATTGCCTAAGTGGAGGAAGTACATCCGGGAGGACGCTGAGCACCTTGAGTCTCGTTGCCGAGAGCATACAGAAACCAAACGCAGACAGCAGAAGGAGCATGCGGCAAACCAGTCCCACCCACCCTTTCCTTCAACCACTGTCTGTCCCACCTGCGACAGAGATTGTAATTCCTACATTGGACTGTACATTCATTTGATAACTCACTTAGAGTGGAAGCAAGTCTTCCTCGATTTTGAGGGACTGCCTGTTAAGATAGTGTCTTGTGGAGTTATTCTAAACTTAAGCTCAAAGTGTTATGACTTTCGTCTCTTTATTGTAACTCCAGTGTCAGGAGGCAGCATGGCAGACTGCCTTTTATACCTGCTTGCCCAGGGTGTGCAGGTGACCCTTGGGTCTCCCACAGGTATGCTCCCTGGTGGCAAGTCTTACACATTGGGGGGGGCGGGAATGATGTTATGTATGTAAATATTACCAAAGTCGTATGTAAATATTACCAAAGTCTCATGTAAAAGTTATTTACAAGTTGAGGCGATCCGGGGCTCTGCGATCCCAGGTTGACCGCCTGAGTTGAAGTCCTTCCATGGGTGAGTCGGTCGGATCATTGCTGCACTGCGGTGTGGCTGGTCTGATCGGACTGTCGGGCATGGTGGGTTCATCCTTGTGGTTGACCGCGAGGTCGAATGCTGGTTGGGTGTGTGTGGGTGGATCAATGATGGTAATGTCCTCTTCAAACTGTTCTTGGATGTCAGTAAACTGCAGTTTGGTCTGATCCAAATGCTTTCTGAACGTTTGTCCATTCGAGAGTTTGACAACAAACACTCTATTCCCCTCCTTGGCTAACACAGTGCCAGCAACACATTTGGGACCATGACCATAATTAAGAACAAACACAGTGTCATTAACCTCAATGTCACGTGATACGGCCGCGCGATCATGGTACATGTTATGCCAGTGATGCTGGGATTCTACATGATCATTAAGACCGGGAGGACTAAGGAGAGCCTGGTTTTGACTGCTCTCTTAATTAGCAATTCTGCAGGGGGAACCCCGGTAAGCGAGCAGGGCCGCATGAGGTAGCTGAGCAGAATCCGAGATAACCGGGTCTGCGGGGAACTGTCCGTCACACGTTTCAAGCTCTGCTTGATGGTTTGGACTACCCGTTCCACTTGACCATTGGATGTGGGCTAAAACGGCGCAGACCAGACATGCTTGATGCCATTGCGGGTCATGAACTCGTTGAATTCCGAGCTGGTGAAGCATGATCCATTGTCACTAAAAAGGACGGTCGGGCAAACCATGGGTGGCGAACATGGCCCGGAGGCTTTCAATGGTGGCAGTGGACGTACATGATGACATTATTATACATTCAATCCATTTAGAGTAAGCGTCCACTGCTACTAGGAATACCTTTCCTAGAAGGGGGCCAGCGAAATCTACATGGACCCTTGACCACCGTTTGGAGGGCCATGACCACAGACTCAGTGGAGCCTCCCTTGGTGCGTTGCTCAACTGTGAGCAAGTGTTACATTGGTGTACGCACGACTCCAATTCCAAGTCAATGTCGGGCCACCAAATGTGCGACCTGGCGATGGCCTTCGTCATGACTATGCCTGGGCGGGTACTGTGAAGGTCGCATATAAACGTTTCCCTGCCTTTTTTTGGCAAAATTACATGATTCCCCATAGAATACAGTCCGAATGGTTGGACATTTCGTACTTGCGTCGGTGGAACAACTTAATTTCGTCTTGCATTTCGCATTGAGGATGCAGCTTTTTAAACCGGGTCCTGGCTAATCCAGGTCCTGATCTGGCGAGCCGTGATGGGTAACCCTTTGCTCTCAAAGAACCCCTCGAGATTTACCACAAATCCAGTAGTCACCCTTGCGTAGCAATAAATGCAATGGTTCCAGTAAAGTGCTCAACCCCGGTAGAAAGTTACCATAATAGTTGCGGAGTCCCAGGAACAAATGCAGCTCCATCACATTCTGTGGTCTGGGTGCATTCTTGATGGCCTCCGTCTTGGAGTCCGTGGGTCTGATGCCATCCGCCGCAATCTTTCTCCCCAGAAATTCGACCGCTGACGTCAGGAAAACACACTTGGAGCGTTTCAGCCTGAGTCCCACTCTGTCCATTTGCTTGAGAACCTCTTCCAGGTTGTGCAAGTGTTCGGTGGTGTTGCAGCCAGTGATCAAGATGTCATCTTGGAACACCAAGGTGCGCGGAACCGATTTCAGCAGACTCTCCATGTTCCTCTGGAAGATGGCCGCCGCTGAGCGAATCCCAAAGGGGCCTCTGTGGTAATATGAACAGTCCTTTGTGTGTGTTGATGCACGTCAGTTTTTTCAAAAGTTCAGCCAGCTCCTGTGTCATGTAAGCAGAGGTTAGATCCAGCTTGGTGAACGACATCCCCTCTGCTAGTGTTGCGAACAGGTCATCTGCTTTGGGTAGTGGGTACTAGTCCTGTAACGAGACTCAGTTGATCGTTACCTTGTAGTCCCCGCAGATTCTGACCGTCCCATCACTTCAACACCGGCACAATTGGACTGGTCCACTCGTTGAACTCAACTGGCGATATGAGCCCCTCTCGTTGAAGTCTGTCCAGCTCGATCTCGACTTTCTCTCGCATCATGTATGGAACCACTCTGGCCTTGTGATGAACGGGTCGTGCATCAGGGACTAGATAGATCTGTACTTTGGTGCCTGTGAAGTTGCCGATGCCTGGCTCGAACAACGGCGGGAATTTGTTCAGCACTTGGGCGCACGAGGAGTCATCCTCCGAAGACGGTGATTTGATGTCATCCCAGTTCCATCGGATCTTTCCTAGCTAGCTTCTGCCGAACAGCATTGGGCCATCGTCTGGTACAATCCAGTGGTAAATCATGCACAGCTCCATCGTACGATACCTTCACTGCCAATGACTGGTATGAGCTCTTCGGTGTAAGTGCGCAGCTTGGTGTGGATCGGGCTTAGTTTTGGCCTTTGTGCCTTCTTACCCCACAGTTTCTCAAAAGCCTGGCTCATAATTAACTGACTCGCCCCAGTGTCCAATTCCATGGAAACTGGAATGCCATTTAATTTGACTTTTAACATTATCGGAGGACTTTTGGTGGTGAAGGTATGTACACCATACACTTCCTCTTCAACCTCGGCTTGAGTTGCCTCGCTTATTCGTTCAGAGTGATCCGCACCGGATCTGCCACGTGGTGAGTCGCAGCACGTCTGCACATTCACTGGAGGTGCCCCATTGTTTCACAGCTCTTGCACACGTAGTGCTTGAATCGACATTGATAGGCTCGATGATTACCCCCGCAGCACCAACACGGTGCTAATGGATTCGCATTCACGCCCCACGGCGGACTCCGAGTCATCCTCGGTCTGGCCTCTGTGGACGTGTAGGCATGTACAGTTCTGCCTGCTGAAAGCGTTATTTTATGCACAGTACTTGCCGGTGAGTTCCGATACTGCAGTATTATCGTTCGTGGACATAAAAGCCTGGGCTATCGTGATGGCCTTGCTCAGATCTAGGGATTCGGCAGACAGCAGTTTGCAAAGAATGACCTTGTGGCCGATTCCAAGCACAAAAAAGTCCCGCAACACTTCCCCCAAGAATCTAGCAAATACGCATGGTCCCGCAAGGCGTCTTAGGTTGGTGACATAGCTCGCCACGTTCTGGCCTTCGGAGCGGTGGTGTGTATAAAAGTAATACCTGGCCATCAAGATGCTCTCCTTCGGCTTGAGGTGTTCCCGAACCAGCGTGCACAACTCCTTATATGTCTTATCCGTTGGTTTCGTTGGTGCTAGCAGATTTTTGATGAGTCATATATGGACCCGCAAACGGTGAGGAGACTCGCCCTACGCTTAAATCGCAGTTTCTGCCTTTTCCAGCTCGTTGGCCACGAAGTACTGGTCAAGACGCTCAACAAAGGCTTCCCTATCATCACGCTCAACAAATCTCTCAAGAATACCAATGGCAGCCATAACTACGTGAAAATTTGTGATCTGTTACTCATCGCCAATTGTTACATTTAGAATAACTCCACAATACTGTATATCTTAAGCTCAAACTGTTGTGACCTTGGTCTCTTTATTGTAGAGTCAGGAGACAGCATGGTAGTCTGCCTTTTATACCTGCTTGCCCAGGGTGTGGTGACCCTTGGGTCTCCCACAGGTGCACCCCCTGGTGGCAAGTCTTACACATATGTATGTAAACATTACCAAATACTGCCTATGATGATGATGATGTATATGATATTTACTGTGGAGTAAAATAAATGTCAATAAAAATGTTTACGCTAGTAGATCTATACAGCTGTGTCATGATGATTAACCTCCATGGACAAGATTCCAAAGGATGGTTTAAGTTATTTCAATAGCTGTTGTATGGCAAAAATGTAATAAGTTCTGTGTCAAGTTTCAAGATCACATTGTAGTACTCTCAGCAGAATAGTTGAAGAGGTTAACTATATTTAATAGAATCCTTCAGGTATAGCATTGTCCGATTTACCCAACGCAGCCATTTATTTACAAAGTTCAGACAATTCATACTGGTTTAGAATCAACTTATACCATATGAGTAACGGAGCTAAACTAGAAAAGCATGAAAGACTGGTAAGAGAGACTGGTACAAGACGGAGTTATTTAACAGAAATATCCAGTTATCAATTATTGAGGTACCAAGAGCTTCAAGAATTCAGTGTTACTGCCATCTACTGGAACAATGCATCACTGCAAATGTCCCCAATCTTGTTAGTCATGCCACCTATTGGTTCAGAGGAGACAGTGGATAGATTATAAAACTTGGGCCGCTCATTGTAATTGGGTGGTAGTGGCACAAAAATGGCTCACCGCCCATTTAACGCCAGCATCGTGGCTGCTGCCATCCTCCAGGGGCCTTCCGTTAGATGGCTGGAGCGCATGCCTGTTTCAGGCAGTATGCCCTTTTAATATCTAAAAACATTGGGGTCCCATGATGTACATTGGACTCCAATTGCAACCGAGCAGTACAGTAGATGAGACCTCAAACAAGTAAGTTTGAAATTATTTTTCTGGGGCATTGAGGAACAAGAGTGCTGCTTGGGTTCGACAAGAATAATGTGTGTCGCTACTGTTCCATGAATGTAAATTCAGAAGTGGCTAGGACGCGCAATCAAATTTTAGTAGTCGTGTCTGCCACTCATTATAGACCAAGGCTTGCAATCAACCTCATCACGAAAGAGCTGGCCATCCTAGACTGGGTGTTGTGTAATGAGAGGATTAATAGCAATCTTTTTGTGCGAGGCCCCTTGGGGAAGAGTGACCATAATATGGCAGAATTCTTCATTAAGATGGAGAATGACACAGTTAATACAGAGACTAGAGTCCTGAACTTAAAGAAAGGTAACTTCGATGGTATGAGACGTGAATTGGCTAGGATAGACTGGCAAATGATACTTAAAGAGTTGACGGTGGATAGGCAATGGCAGACATTTATAGATCCCATGGATGAACGTCAACAATTGTACATTTCTGTCTGGCGTAAAAATAAAACGGGGAAGGTGGCTCAACCATGGCTTACAAGGGAAATTGGAGATAGTATTAAATCCAAGGAAGAGGCATATAAATGGGCCCAAAAAATCAGCAAATCTGAGGACTGGGAGAAATTTAGAATTCAGCAGAGGAGGACAAAGGGTTTAACTAAGAGGGGGAAAATAGAATGAGTGTAAGCTTGCAGGGAACATAAAAACTGACTGCAAAAGCTTCCACAGATACGTGAAGAGAAAAAGATTAGTGAAGACAAATGTAGGTCCCTTACAGTCAGAATCTTGGTGAAGTCATAATGGGGAACAAAGAAATGGCAAACCAATTGAACAAATACCTTGATTCTGTCTTCACTAAGGAAGACACAAATAACCTTCCAGAAATACTAGGGGACCGAGGGTCTAGCGAGAAGGAGGAACTAAAGGAAATCCTTATTAGTCAGCAAATTGTGTTACGGAAATTGATGGAATTGAAGGCCGATAAATCCCCAGGGCCAGATAGTCTACATCCCAGAGTACTTAAGGAAGTGGCCCTAAAAATAGTGGATGCATTGGTGGTCATTTTCCAACATTCTATAGACTCTGGATCAGTTCCTATGGACTGGAGGGTAGCTAATGAAACCCCATTTTTTCAAAAAGGAGGAAGAGAGAAAATAGGGAATTATAGACCGGTCAGCCTGACATCGGTGGTGGGAAAATGTTGGAATCAATTATTAAAGATGTAGTAGCAGCACATTTGGAAAGTAGTGACAGGATCAGTCCAAGTCAGCATGGATTTATGAAAGGGAAATTATGCTTGACAAATCTTGTAGAATTTTGAGAGGGTGGAAGTAGTAGAGTGGACAAGGGGTAGCCAGTGGATGTGGTGTATTTAGATTTTCAAAAGGCTTTTGACAAGGGCCCACATAAGAGATTAGTGTGCAATATGAAAGCACATGGTATTGGGGGTAATGTACTGACATGGATAGAGAACAGGAATCAGGGTATAGGAATAAACAGGTCCTTTTCAGAATGGCAGGCAGGTGACTAGTGGGGTACCGCAAGGTTCAGTGCTGGGACCCGAGCTATTTACAATATACATTAATGATTTAGACGAAAAAATTGAATGTAATATCTCCAAGTTTGCAGATGACACTAAGCTGGGTGGCAGTGTGAGCTGTGAGGAGGATGCTAAGAGGCTGCAGGATGACTTGGACAGGTTAGGTGAGTGGGCAAATACATGGCAGATGCGATATAATGATGTGGATAAATGTGAGGTTATCCACTTTGGTGGTAAAAACAGGAGGGCTGATTATTATCTGAATGGTGACAGATTGGTAAAGGGCGAGGTGCAATGAGACCTGGGTGTCATGGTACATCAATCATTGAAGGTTGGCATACAGGTGCAGCAGGCAGTGAAGAAGGCAAATGGCATGTTGGCCTTCATAGCGAGAGGATTAGAGTATAGGAGCAGGGAGGTCTTACTACAGTTGTACAGGGCCTTGGCAAGGCCACACCTTGAATATTGTGTACAGTTTTGGTCTCCTAATCTGAGAAAGGACATTCTTGCTATTGAGGGAGTGCAGTGAAGGTTCACCAGACTGATTCCCAGGATGACAGAACTGACATATGAGGAGAAACTGGATCGACTAGGCTTGTATTCACTGGAATTTAGAAGAATGAGAGGGGATCTCATAGAAACATAAAATTCTGATGGAATTGGACAGGTTAGATGCAGGAAGAATGTTCCCGATGTTGGGGAAGTTCAGAACCACGGGTCACAGTTTAAGGATAAGGGGTAAGCCATTTAGGACCGAGATGAGGAGAAACTTCTTCACTCAGTTGTGGGCATGTGGAATTCTCTTCCACAGAAAGTTGTTGAGGCCAGTTCATTAGATGTATTCAAAAGGCAGTTAGATGTGGCCCTTACAGCTAAAGGGATCAAGGAGTATGGAGAGAAAGCAGGAATGGGGTACTGAAATGCATGATCAGCCATGATCATATTGAATGGTGGTGCAGGCTTGAAGGACCGAATGGCCTACTCCTGCACTTATTTTCTATGTTTCTATGTTTACACTGCAAATACTTTTATTAAGCAGGCAGTAGTTTTTGGACATTAATTTGTTTTTGGTGGTTTAGTAGTGATTAATAAAAGACAGACTTGGATTTATATAGCACCTTTCATGACCACCAGATGTCTCAGTGCTTTACAGCTAATGAAGTACTTTTGGAGTGTAGTCACTTTTGTAATGTGGGAAATAATGGTGTATATAATTGCAAGGTGCAGGTGGTATACTGGATAAGGGTAATGTGGATAGATGTGTAAATATCTAGCATGGATTACCTCCCATTTTGATATTTATCCATATAGTAGAGACTATACATGATGCACAGTGACGTATCACAAGATAAATCTGTGGGGATTATGCAGGAGTGGACCATTCAGCCATTTGAATCTTTTTTGCCATTATATTAGATCTTGGCTAAACTATACCTCAACTCCATTTATCGGTCTTTGAGCCATATCCCTTGATCCGTACCCCTTGATATCTTTAATGAACAAAAATCTGTTATTTTCAGTCTTGAAAATTTCAATTGACCCAGTATCCACAGATTTTTCAGAGATAGTCCCAGAGGTGCTTTCAAAAACAAAGTAACAAAATTATTTTTCAGGGTTAAAGAAATAATGACCCTGAATTTGCAGTTGGCGCTGTAGCTAAGGCGTACGCCACTGACTTCAAACGGAAAAAGCACTTACCTGCTGGGAATTAGAAAAGTAGCTTTGAAACGCAGAGGAGTTGTGTGCAGCGTAGTGGCCCGCGGATCCCAGGGGTGCACCGATGTGCGTTAACGTACCTGGGATCACGTGGGCCAGTGCTCCTGTCACTAACCAATCAGGAAGCATTTCAACTGGACATCAAATAATTAGTATCACACCATTTAATTTACATTTATTTGATAAGTACAGTACTTGACTTTAAAAAGCACAGGGAATGCATAAAAACATATAAAATAGCTGCAAGAGTAGGCCATTCGGCCCTTCGAGCCTGCACCACCATTCAATAAGATCATGGCTGATCACTCACCTCAGTACCCCTTTCCAGCTTTCTCTCCATACCCCTTGATCCCTTTAGCCGGAAGGGCCATATCTAATTCCCTCTTGAATATATCCAATGAACTAGCATCAACCACTCTCTGCGGTAGAGAATGCCACAGGTTAACAACTCTGAGTGAAGAAGTTTCTCCTCATCTCAGTCCTAAATGCCTTACCCCGTATCCTTAGACTATGTTCCCTGGTTCTGGACTTCCCCAATATCAGGAACATTCTTCCTGCATCTAACCTGTCCAGTCCCGTCAGAATTTTATATGTTGCTATGAGATTCCCTCTCATCCTTCTAAACTCTAGTGAATACAGGCCAAGTCGATCCAGTCTCTCCTCATACGCCAGTCCTGCCATCCCGGGAATCAGTCTGGTGAACCTTCACTCAATAGCAAGAACATCCTTCCTCAGATTAGGAGACCAAAACTGAACACAATATTCCAGGTGAGGCCTCACTAAGGCCCTGTACAACTGCAGTAAGACCTCCCTGCTCCTCTACTCAAATCTCCTAGCTATGAAGGCCAACATACCATTTGCCTTCTTCACCACCTGCTGTACCTGCATGCCAACTTTCAATGACTGATGTACCATGACACCCAGGTCTCGTTGCACCCCCCTCCCACTTTTGCTAATCTGCCACCATTCAGATAATATTCGTGTATTTGCCAGCAAACTGGATAACCTCACATTTATCCACATTATACTGCATCTGCTATGCGTTTGCCCACTCACCTAACCTGTCCAAGTCACCCTGCAGTCTCTTAGCATCCTCCTCACAGCTCACACCGCAACCCAGCTTAGTGTCATCTGCAAACTTAGAGATATTACATTCAATTCTTTCATCTAAATCATTGATGTATATTGTAAATAGCTGGAGTCCCAGCACTGAGCCTGGCGGCACCCCACTAGTCACTGCCTGCTATTGTGTTCCTGACACAGATGAGGCTGCACACAGGGAGGTTAAACTAACAGTGACATCAGTCTTTAATAAAACACTCCAGAGAGTGAGGAACAGGCCTTAGGGGCCGGCTTATATACAGTGCTCCCAAGGGATGCTGGGATCCCTTGGGACTTCAGGGGTGAGCTTCCTGGTGGCGGAACATGGGAGTGCTTGCTTTACAGAAACACAACACTTGCCATTCTGAAAAGGACCCGTTTATCCCGGCTTCCTGTCTGCCAACCAGTTCTCTATCCACGTCAGTACATTACCCCCAATACCATGTGCTTTAATTTTGCACACCAATCTCTTGTGTGGGACCTTGTCAAAAGCCTTTTGAAAGTCCAAATATACCACATCCACTAGTTCTCCCTTGTCCACTTTACCAGTTACATCCTCAAAAAATTCTAGAAGATTTGTCAAGCATGATTTCCCTTTCATAAATCCATGCTGTCTTGGACCGATCCTGTCACTACTTTCCAAATGCGCTGCTACTACATCTTTAATAATTGATTCCAACATTTTCCCCACCACCGATGTCAGGCTAACCAGTCTATAATTACCCGTTTTCTCTCTCCCTCCTTTTTTAAAAAAGTGGAGTTATATTAGCTACCCTCCAGTCCATAGGAACTGATCCAGAGTCGATAGACTGTTGGAAAATTACCACCAATGCATCCACTATTTCTAGGGCCACTTCCTTAAGTACTCTGAGATGCAGACCATCAGGCCCCGGGGATTTATCAGCCTTCAATCCCATCAATTTTCCTAACAAAATTTCCCGCCCAATAAGGATTTCCTTCAGTTCCTCCTTCTCACTAGACCCTCGGTCCCCTAGAACTTTTGGAAGGTTGTTTATGTCTTCCTTCATGAAGACAGAACCAAAGTATTCAGAGTAAGTACAGTTATTTACTGGAACACTCTGCAAAATTGGAACAAAAATGATTAAAACGATCTCATCCCTCAAACCGAGCCTTTACAGCTGCCTGGTAGGTTCTTGAGTGTTAGTTTTTAATTGTTATACAATTTTCTCATTTCCCTCCCTCCCGCCCCCCGCCCCCTTTCTCTTACCCTATGCAAACAGGCCCCTGCACCTGTTTGCAACAGCCGTAAAAGTTTACAGGATTATTGATGCATGGTAGGTAGGCAATTCACCTAACCTTTCGCCAGCACATCATTTCAATGAGGACTTGAAAGTCACACTGGATCATCTGTCTATTCGGAACTTGACAGATCGCAAGTTTGGGATTTAGCACAGGCACACGTGCAAATCCCGAACTCAAGGTCAATTTCAAAGGCTATATGACAGCGTACTCAGGAGTACCATCGTACCAATCACAAATTCAGGGCCATTATCTAATGGAATGAAATGAGTGGGGAAAGTTAGCACCTCCAGAATAATTGTACCTGTAAGCAGTCTTTTAAAATTTCACTTCAACACTGAAGCACAATAATTAATTATAATGTTATTGCAATGATACTCATAGCCACTATAACATTAAATATTTCATAAACCCTAAAGTAATTCTAAAAATATTACTTTGGCCCAACTTTCTGCATTTTGTCTTTATCTCTCAAGTGCACACCAGTCTCATCTGCCTCTGTTTCAGAGCCAGTGCTACATCAGTTAAATTTGGTCTTCTGATTTTTCTTTTACACTAACCAAAAGAACCATTCTGGAAAAAAATTGCCTAAAAGGAGGGGGTAGGGTGGGGAGGAAGAAATCAACACCAATGTTGCAGGCAGGAATGAGAGAAACCAGAGACAGGCATAAAGAGTGGAGGCAGAATACAGGGAGGCAAGTAGAGATAGAAGTAGCCTTAAATGGGCCAGTGAGAAATGGAAAGAAGCGATCTGAGGAAAACAGCGGCTGGCAGAAGGGCAAGGAAGGAACAGGTGAACTGAAAGAAAGACTTGCATTTATACAGCACCTTAAACGACCTTTGGACCTCCCAAAATGATTTATAGCCAATGAAGTACATTATTTTAAGTCTAGTCACTGTTATAATGTAGGAAACGGCACAGCCACTAACAGCAATGTGATAATGATCAGATAATAGTTTTAGTGACGTTGATTGAGGGATAAACATTGGCCAGGACACTGGACTGCCTACAAGATAACCCCACTGCTCTTCTTCGAAATAGTGCCATGGGATCTTTTACATCCATCCGAGAGAGCAGACGGAATCTTGGTTTAGCGTCTCATCTGAAAGACTGCACGTCTGACAGTGCAGCACTCCCTCAGTACTGCACTAGGAGTGTCAGCCTAGATATTTGTGTTCAAACCTCTGGAGTGGGATTTGAAGCCACAACCTTATGACCCAGAGGTGAGAGTGCTGCCCACTGAACCACGACAGCCTCAGGGAATGTTAAAGGATGGAATTCAGTAGTCCTGCAAATGTTTGAGAAGTCATTTGTTGGGGGAATTTTTTCCGGCAGCTGGGAATGGAATCCATCATGGCAATAAATAAACCAATCAACCTATTGGCATTCAAGTGAATTAAGTACATATTTCAGATATCCAGTCTTGATTATAATGAATGCATCATGATCCTTGAAGTTATCAGTTAATAATCAAGTCTAAATTTGTCAACAAAGCAAAACCAAAATTTCATTTAGATGTTGTCTCAGTTGATCAGAGAGCTGTTGTACACTTAGGCCATTCATACTTTGCTTTGATTCAGTGTGCATATATCTTTGGCAAAATGCTGACTAAAAATTCCATTATTATGAGCTAAGAACTTAATTGCAAAGCAAAAGCAGAAATGGTTTATTTGAAGAGATTCCAGTGCAATAGTTCTAAAAAGCATTTTTTTCCTTTCACTTGTATATAGCTTGGACCACAATGGGAGGGTTGTTCAGATCAACTTCAACAATGCTACACGGGACTCGGTCTTTGATATGCCTGTGGAACAGGTGCACCCCTACCTGTCTGCTCTCAAGGACTTTGTGGATCTTATGTACAAGCCAGAAAACATGGTCACCTTCAAGATGGAAGCAGGTGAGCTTACCCAGGTGGTAACAAATTTCTGGCAGAAAAGATAAAATATGCTGCAATCTTTAGCAATGGACTGGTTACATCCTGCATATTGTTCAATAAGCAATGCATGGGACATCAAAAGTGGTGCCTTCAAATCATGAAGTACACAATCCCACTATTTGCATGGATTCAGATATTTAATTGCACTTTTTACAAACGCTAATTCCAGTTTATCTACAGGACACAGTTGAAGAATTGAAGGTTTTTATAGAAACATAGGGGTCAATTTGAATACTCCTGCCCCCAGAAAGTGCTGCACCATTCCCACCCAGCGGTATTTTAACTTCACTGACTTTGAAGATGGCTAAGTCTCCTAGTGCAGGCAGGGGCTCCATTTAAAATATAAAAGTCATGGCCCGTTGACATCATCGGCACCGTAATGTGAATTTAACGAGAACCCAGGGACAGAGTTTGCACAATGTCAAACCTGCCAGAGAAACCTAGCAGGAAGCAGCAGAGCGACAAGAGGCCACGGTAAGTTATTTTTTATTATTTGGTTGGATTTCTTGGAGGCTATGAGGAGCATGAGTGCTCTTCTGGGCCATAGAAAAGAATCCCCAGCCCTCTCTACACTGGCATTGTTTTAGACCCCAACCCCACCCTGAAGTATTTTTATGCCAGTGACCATTCCCTTGGGCCATTTAAATGAACCACAATGACTGTTTCATACTTTGAGCAATAGATTAGGGACTAGAATCTTGCTGTCGGGCGTTGCATTTAACAAAGAGACACAAATAGTTTGTGTTTTTTGATTCCAGGAGATATACTAACCTTCGATAACTGGAGGATACTACATGGCCGTCGGAGCTATTCTTCTACTAATGGATACACTCGTCACCTGGAAGGCGCATATGCAAACTGGGATGAGACGATGTCACGGCTCCGTTGCCTGGAGCAAGCATTGTACGGCAACAAATAAATTATTTAGATAGTAAAAAGATTTTAATAGAATTAATTTATAATAGAAGAGAGTGATTTTCAGCATTAGTGGGTATTTCTTACACAATTGTGACAACATGTGCCTCAGATATTACCATGTGGGGAAAATGAGATATTGTTACGGGTTAATGGTAATTTGCCTCAAGGAGCAAGAAAATGTTAATGTTTCAAAGAGTTCACTTAAATCACGTACTGCTGACTTTTTGGGTGGAGGGGGAGGGGGCGTGATGGGGTGCTGAGCACTATATTTGACCTCCCTCAGAGGCACATTTTAGCACTTTGTTGTTGGCCATTAAAGTGAACCAGTTTGGAAGTCTGGAAAGTGAACTGCTATTTCAAGCACATACGTTGGATGTCTTTCCAGATCAACAGGTTAATTTGGTTATTTACCTCATTGTATTCTATGAATTATTGCTGATGCAGAATAGCTGCCATCTTGGCATACACAACAGTCACACTGCTCCAAAAGCAATTCACTGTGCAAAGCGGTTCAAGACACGACCCAACTGAAGTATAATATAAATGTTCTTCCATATGTAAAAACACTGCATGTGGTGACAAGAATGTATAGGTTAAAAAAACAAAATGCAATACAGAATTTATGGCAATAAATAGTAAGATTTAATAATTGACAGAAGGCTCTGATTGGATCAAAAATATCAAAACACTTGGAAAATGTCACAAATGAAAAATCGCAATTCTGCTAAAAAGAAAATCTCCATTTTCCAAACTGTTTATAGAAGTCAGATATGTAGCTTGAGAAACTTAGTAGCTGATTCAACCAAATTAAAAATGTGACGCACTGGTAAATAAACATCTCTGTCCAAAACTTAAAGGGCTAGCATTTACTTGAGTTACACCGCTAGTGCCTCTTTTGGGCAAGAGAAGAACTACACTTGGCTTTTTTATTTCATTCCCAACTAACTTTGCTTCATGAATTAGCAATAGTTTGATTATATTGGTACAGAATTATGAACATTCATTATGACCACCTGGAACCAGAGGGCAGAATGGCAGTGAGCCAGAGAAGAATAATCCATAAACTTCATTCAATTCAGATCTCCAAGCTCTCCTGGAGGGCACTGAAGGCAGGATGAACAGATTCCTAGGTGTGGAGTGCCACCAAGTCACCCAGAAATATCACTGATGTTACTTGGAGGGAGATTGCATTGGCACTGAGTGCCAACTCTCTCACCACCCAGGACTGCAGAATAGTGCTGCAAAGAGTTTCACATCCTCATCAGGACAGGCAAGTTACCACACTAGCCACCTCTGCCTTTTCTTCCTTGCTCACCATAGGCAACAGCAGACGCTTCACCCTCTGAAAGCAAAACATGCACAACTAATCTTTTGCCATGATCTCTGCTCAAGGGGCAGGGGAAGGTGGGGAGGCATCTAACTGGGCACCTTGCACTGTGGCTACCTGGCTTTCCTCACAGCAATTACTTACATGCACAACCCCAAAACCCTTTCATCCACTTGAACAGCTTCATGCCCCCAGATTTCTTACTTCAGTTGTTCTACTTGACTCAACGGTTAGCCCTTCCCTCATTCATTTTATCTTACTGCAGGGCAAAAGGTAGGCCACCTGAGAAGGTATTCCCCATCTTCAAAACCCTTCACCCTTTTCAGGGGGTGGCCATGGGTGCATGTGCGATGGAGTAAGGTTGGCAGCATCTGGCCAGCCCCAGGGTAGTGACGGGAGTATCTACACTGTTGCCCAGGCATGATTGTGAAGCACCATAAAGCCACAACCTTCCATCCCCTTCTCGGTTTCCTGAATCCCAAAGGGGTGATGCTGATTCATTCCTGGCTTCTGCCCTCCTTTCCTGCCGATCCACCACAGCAACAGGAGGATGATGATGATGATGATGATGAAGAGTACAAGGACCAAGGATTTGCAGCTGCAGGATACTGCTCTCTCAGGATATGCCAGACCTTCAGCCACCCCCACCCCACCCCACATAGCACCACAACTTGAATCTATATAGAGACTTTAGAAAAATAAATCACAATGTCTTGAAAACTACAGTGCAGTCTTTAAAAAGCCAAGCCTGGCTGAAGATTGTAGCAGCAGATAACTAGGAAATCTATATTCAAAAGATCTCCAAACTAAGAACATAAGAAATAGGAGCAGGAATAGGCCATTTGGCCCCTTGAGCCTGCTCCGCTATTCGGTAAGATCATGGCTGATCTGATCATGGACTCCGCTCCAATTCCCTGCCCGCTCCACATAACCCGTTACTCTCTTAGCACTCAAAAATCTGTCAATCTCCGCCTTAAATATATTCAATGACCCAGCATCCACAGCTCTCTGGGGCAGAGAATTCCATAGATTTACATCAATCAGAAGGAATTTCTCCTCATCTCAGTTTTAAATGGGCGGCCCCTTATTCTAAGGCTATAGGCTGGAACCTCCACTTTTTTTGCATGCTTAACGCCCATTTTACCGCTGAAATTATGTACAACGCCCATATAATCGCCCATTTTGGCACAAAACGGAAACTGGCGAGCATTTTTTGGAAACTTATCGCCGAGCGTTATTTTCCCCATGGGCTTAACACCGGGAAAAAATATTACCGCCCGCCCATTTTATTTGGGCGGAATCAGCAGAATGGGCAAATTCAACGCCCATAATATCGCCCAGCATTACTTTCCACACGGATTAACGTCTACCCACTTTTTTTGTCATAAAGAGCATTTTTACCGAAACTAGCGGCCATGAGATTGCCCTGCGTCAATTTCACCACCTCGCACACATATCGCCCACAATATCGCTCGCCCAAAAAACTGCCCAAAAAAGTGGAACTAATCACAGCGTTATAGACGTCATGTTCTAGATCACGTCGCGTCCTTTAAAAGACTGCTGTGCTTCAACCTCGGCGGAGTTCGGATGTACTCAGCAGGTCGTTGGAGTGGACGTGAACATCTGTACAAACATCTTGACCACACTGTGACCGATTGGAACGAAGAGGTGTCCTCGTCGGGACATTCCTTGTTTGTGACCAATCGGTGGAAACTAGAGAGCTACTGCAATTGGGCCTGTCCTTTCTCACCCTCTCTTGCTGACCAGTTACATGCAGCAGACTCAAGATCGCCGAAGGTTTGCTCCACTGCATTATGTGCCCAATGTAAGACAGATGAGGAGGACCAGATGTTACACCCCCTGCAAGTACAAGGAGAAGCATTCTTACCTCGACTTGCCCGACACCACCTGCCTTCAGAGACTGCGCCTCCACAAAGAGGTCATCACTGAGGTATGCCAGCTGATAAGGGGAGATCTGCAGCCTGGCAGCACCATCAGTACTGCACTGTCTGTCGAGGTCAAAGTCACCGCGGCACTGTCATTCTACACCTCGGGTTCTTTTCAGGCCACAGCTGGAGACATTTGCAGACTTTCTCAGCATGCCACACATCACTGCATTAGACAGGTCACTGAAGTCCTATAAGCATGCAGGAGGGACTTGATCAGCTTCCCTATGAGCAGGGAGGCAGAGAGTGAGAGGGCTCTAGGATTCTGCAGAATTGCAAACTTTCCCAAGGTGCAGGGAACAATAGACTGTAGACACATCGTGGGCACCTTTTCAGGATGCAGAGGTTTTCAGGACCGCAAGGGATTCCACTCCCTGAATGTCCAACTGGTTGTCGACCACCAGCAAATTATACTGGCAGTGAATGCTCAATTTCTGCACAACATCCATGATGCTCAGTTCCTGCGTGAGAGCACTGTATCTGACTTGTTTAACAATCAGCCACAAGGTCAATGCTGGATGCTTGGTGACAAAGGATATGGCCTCACCATCTGGCTGATGACCCTGCTGTGTGACACCGAGGCCAAGAGGCGATACAACGAGAGCCACAGAGCAACTCGCAATATCGTGGCGAACACCAGTGGAGTGCTAAAGCAGCGTGTTAGATATCTGGACCTCTCAGGAGATGAGCTCCAATACCATCCTTAGCAGCTGGCTAAATCCGTGGTGGTGTGCTCCATGCTGCACAACTTGGCTATCAAGAGGGGACAAGAATTGCCCGATGAGTCTGACAGTCCATTTCACCAGAGAGAGGAAGAGGAGGACAAGGAGGCGAATGCTGACATCGGCCCACACAATCAGGCTGACGTTGAAGCCATGCCCCTGCCCCCTTGTAGACCGCATGAAAGGGCCCATGGTGGCATGATAGCTGCAAGAACCTTACGTCAGGAGATCAATGATCGCTTTGCCTGAAGGAACATTGCTGTTACTTACAAGGCTGACACACTGCTGGGTATGCAGGTGATACATCAATGGTAGGCATCATCTTGGTGACAGTTAAAGTTTATGATGATTGAAATTAAGTGTGATTATACCCTTTGATGTTAAGGAATCACCAGCGTGAAATGGTGCAGCTAGCCGAGCCAATGCGCTCCAAGGTTTTAAATAACATTTAACCCAAACATTAGTCTGAAATCATCAGTATTTCTGTACAAACCAACCCTCTCTTCCCCCACTTCTCCTCCCCACCTCTACCCCTTTCCCCTCTTGACTCCAAGCCGCCTGGCCAAGGAGGTCCTTCATTGAGTGGGAGTGGGGGGGGGGGGGGGGGAGGCGGTGATGGCCAAAGCACTGCTTGGACAGATACAGGAGAGAACAGTCCCGAGGTGGGAACGTGCTCCGAGCCAGAAGCAAGATGTTGCTGCTGGCTCTTGTGTGGTTGGCAATGGGGGTACGGAACCTTGGGGTGCAGTGCCGTGCTCCAGGCCCACTGGGAGCCCTCTGCCACTAATGTTCCTGGTTACCAGCTCCAGGGCCTCCTGCATCCCTTCCATGTTATATCTTATTTGTTGGGAAAAAAAACTCGGAGCCAACTATGTTCTTGGTGCTTAGTAGGCTTTTTGCTGCTGGTGAATCTCCCTCGTGCCTCTCAATGGCCAGACAAGCACACACCACAGCCACACACGCTTTCAGTGCCTCTGAGCTCCCCCTCCCTCTCTCTCTGTCTCCTCTTCTGCGCATGTCATGATGACCCTTGACCTCCAGGATCGCGTGAATCGATTTGATATCGCTCGCAGTAACGCCCATTTTCAAAAATGGAAACTAGGTGTTTTGAGAATAGGCAAGAAGCCGGCGATCTGAAAACCCTTTTTTACCACCCAAGCCAGAAATAACACCCATTTTTGGGCGATAAGCACACAAATGTGGAGGTTCTAGCCCCAAGTCCCCTAGTTTTAGTTTCCCCTATGAGTGAAAATATCTTCTCTGCATCCACCTTGTTGAGCCCTCACGTTATTTTATAAGTTTCAACAAGATCACTTTTCATTCTTCTGAACTCCAATCTGTATAGTCCCAACCAACTCAACCTATCCTCATAAGTCAACTCCCTCATCTCCAGAATCAACATAGTGAACCTTCTCTGAACAGCCTCCAATGCAAGTATATCCTTCCTTAAATACGGAGACCAAAACTGTACACAGTACTCCAGGTGCGGCCTCACCAATACCCTGTACAGTTGTAGCAAGACTTCTTTGATTTTATATTCTATGCTCCTTGCAAAAAAGACCAACATTCCATTTTCCTTCCCGATTACTTGCTGTACCTGTATACTATTTTTTTGTGTTTCATGCACAAGGATCCCCAGGTCTCTGTACTGCAGCACTTTGCAATTTTTCTCTGTTTAAATTATACTTTGCTTTTCTATTATTTCTACCAAAGTGGATAACCTCATATTTCCCACATACTCCATCTGCCAAATTTTTGCCCACTCACTTAGCCTGTCTATATCCTTTTGCAGATTTTTCAGGTCCTCCTCACAATTTACTTTCCCACCCATCTTTATCTCATCAACAAACTTGGCTACATTACACTTGGTCCCTTCATCCAAGTCATTAATATAGATTGTAAATAGTCGAGGGCCCAGCACCGATCCCTGCAGCATCTCACCTGTTTATCCCTACTCTCTGTTTTCTGTTGGTTAGCCAATCCTCTATCCATGCTAATATATTAACCCCAACCCAGTGAGCTTTTATCTTACACAGTAACCTCTTATGTGGCATCTTATCGAATGCTCTTCTATGTCGGAGCCTCCTCACTACTGCCTGCATCAGCTGATCCTGGCAGCTACTGCCCCTCGTGTTGTAATTCACTGGAAGTTACCGAGTGCATGAGCAATTCAAATCCAGGAAACTCTCAAGCTGCCACGCCACTGGCTTTCACTTTGTCATATGCAAATGAGGCCTGTGGTGACTCGACGGATCGATTACGGGAAATAATGAGGACATTTGGGGGAAGTATTTAAGAGTCACAAGTGATGGAAATGCTTCCACCTGAAATACCTCGGTAATAAAATACGTATGACGAAGGGGACAGAGAAATTCACTCCCATAGTTATTGACGAATTGTTTAAATGCCACCTGAGAAAGCAGTAGGATGAGTCCATTTTTGGCTGAATTGAAGAGACAGTCTGAAAACTACTAATTTGGTCCATTTTTGAAAGAAAATCTTAGAAACTGAAGCAGGTACTCAGCTCAAATGCAATTCAGAATGTTTTGTTTTAAAAAGAGCGGCAGCTAATTGACATTGGAAGAAAAGAACAGACGGCATCATTGAATGCAGAGGTTGTGGACAGGCAAACAAGAGTGTTCGAACAACAGCCTGTTGTAAATAAAATGAGAACAGAAGGAAATACTTATGCTATAGGAAAGTTAATCATAATGCAGGGTCCTGTTAATAACAATGCCCATTGCTCCTGTACTAAAACCAGATGCAACGACAATTTATGGTGACTTGGAAATCAGATTCCGAAGTCCCACAATATTCTATGCCCAGGACTGAAGAGCTGTTTGTTCAGCTAAATACAGGACTGACATTTTCTAACTTGGATCTTTGAGGTTTATCAGTATTGCTAGAAGAAACCGCCCATCAGTGTGTTGCCATCAATGCTCAGCAAGGTTTATACTTATATACTCGTTTACTGATAAACATCTCTTCTGTCTGCTGCTCCCGCTCACTTACCACCTCAATTCCCTCTCTGACCTCCATCTTTGGCCTTCTACACTGTCCCAATAAAGCTCAAAGAACAGCACCTCATCTTTTCAATATTGGAAATGGGCTTGCAGCCCTGTGTCTTAATAATGAATTCAATAACTTCAGATCTTAACTATAACTTCCATCTTCTCTTTGGCAGGAGAAGTGCTGGTGATGTGGAATGGGTATGCTGGTGTTTCGCATGGGGACAAAAAAAAAAAAAGGGGGACAGGTTGGTGCTTAGGGTGGAAACTATCCATTTAAACACCATGCTGGCAGCGTGGTCCATACACTTGCCATCAACCAGCCATTCTCTTGTCTCAGGGCCACTGGGGCCTGCTCTACTTCGCCAGTTTTTTGTGTCCACTTCGACTTGCCTTAGACCTTTTCACCACCTCAGTTATTCACACATTTTCTCCCAAATATTTTCTCTCGTGATGCGTCCTATTGTCTCAAGTTAATATCGCTTCAACCATTTAAGAGTAAGTGTGTGCGAGTGAGTGTGTCCTCCCCTTTACCTTTGTTCTGTTCCCTTTAAAATGCTTCTACCTACCATCTCATCCTTTTGTCATTTTAAACACCATCATATTTGCCCTGTAATCTGCATTGTTCGAATGAAAAAAAAACCCTAATTTTTCCAAGTCTCGTCATATTTGTATTTCCATATACCAGGCAGCAATCCAGTGAAACTGCTTTATAACCTCTCAATATCCTTATGGTGTGAAACTCAATATTACACTGAGGTCTTATTAATGTTTATGCAGGTTCATCAATACCCCTTGGCTTTTATATTCCATACCAGGTGATAAAACCTAGAATTGCATTAGCTCCTTTTAAAATAGCAAATGGCTTTTTCAAGCAGAGGTGCTACCTTTAATGTCCTATGAGCCTGTACCCCACCAATCCCTCTGCTCAAACCTACTTTGTTCACAACATTGTTAGCACTGTAAAATACATCACCTCACACACAGACATTGAATTTATCTGCCATAGAAACATAGAAAATAGGTGCAGGAGTAGGCCATTCGGCCCTTCGAGCCTGCACCGCCATTCAATAAGATCATGGCTGATCATTCCTTCAGTATCCCTTTCCTGCTTTCTCTCCATACCCCTTGATCCCCTAAACCGTAAGGGCTATATCTAACTCCCTCTTGAATATATCCAGTGAACTGGCATCAACAACTCTCTGCAGCAGGGAATTCCACAGGTTAACAACTCTGAGTTGAAGAAGTTTCTCGTCATCTCAGTCCTAAATGGCCTACCCCTTATCCTAAGACTATGTCCCCTGGTTCTAGACTTCCCCAACATCGGGAACATTCTTCCCGCATCTAACCTGTCTAGTCCCATCAGAATCTTATATGTTTCTATGAGATCCCCTCTCATCCTTCTAAACTCCAGTGAATAAAGGATCCAGTCTCTCCTCATGACAGTCCAGCCATTCCTGGAATCAGTCTGGTGAACCTTCGCTGCACTCCCTCAATAGCAAGAATGTCCTTCCTCAGATTAGGAGACCAAAACTGAACACAATATTCCAGGTGAGGCCTCACTAAGGCCCTGTACAGCTGCATTAAGACCTCCCTGCTTCTATATTCAAATCCCCTAGCTATGCAGGCCAACATACTATTTGCCTTCTTTACTGCCTGCTGTACCTGTGTGCCCACTTTCAGTGACCATCTGCCATGGTTTACCTCATTCTCCCATCTTATTGATATCCCCTTACAGATTAATTTGGTTTCTGAAGAATGAACTGTACCTCCTATGTTAGTATCATCTTCAAAATGTAGCATTCCCTCTAGGCCTATATTCAAATCAAGTTCCAGAAATAAATCCTGTGGAACACTACTACCCGCTGAGAAACTACCTTCGACTCCCACTCTCTTGTTAAATATTAGGAAAATCTTTCAAATTGTATCAATGCTTTGAAAATTACTGGTGACTGCGTGCTTAGTTCAATTGTTAAGATTATTTTTTGATCTCCTTTTGTGTCATCTTAAGAATCCAAGGGAAGACAATAAGCAAGTGATGTTACGGCTGATCAGTTCCCTTCTTGCTACACCACTGAATGAATAGATGTTAAAGAGACTCTGTGGGAGTTCAGTCTTACAAAGTCAAAAAAAACAGTAATACCAGAGCAGAGCCAAGAACTTAAGACATTATTGCACTGTAACAGATTCAATAAGCGAGGTTTTAAAATATGATTTATCTGCTTTTGTTTTTATTTGGCCTCTGTAAAATTAATTCATGTAATAAACTCTATTCATGATTGTAGCCTGAGCCATATAGTCTGTCAGAGTATTATTTGCCCTTCAGAGAAATCTGCAACTTATGGCGAGAAAGCACCACTTGATAGCACTGTTCACGATTCCTTCAGTTTGATGATTAATGGGAATCAGCTGATGGGGCAGTAATTGGATTTTTGCTTTTTATGGATAGGGCACAACTGGGCAATTTTCCACTTCGTCGGGTAGATGCCGGATAATGTGGTGTAAAGGAAAATGGCAACAAGGTAAAGTCTTTACTCATGTCAAAGGCTGAACAGTCCTCAAATGAACTGCCTGTCCTAGTTCAATCAGAGCTGTGTGATGTACTGCCTCCAGATTTGGAACAAACCTCAAAAGGCCAACTGTTTTGCCAGTGGTGGTTGGAAAAAAATGATTGCTGTTGCTTTGCCTGCTGGGTCTTACAGCCACCTTGCAGTGCAAGGCACCATGGCCATCTGCTTCAAGAAAGTTGACAGATTACTGGCATGTTCCTTAATTTCTCTACAGGTGCAAAGAAACTGTTGGCAACACAATTAGTTATCCCCCCACCACAAGTACCATATAGCCAGCTAAATAATAAAACATGCTCATTTATAAAGCAAATGTTTTGGCAATGCAAATAGTGATTTAGGCACCTTAAATGTTGTTGAGCTTCTTGTAGCACCTGCTATCCAGATTGCATGAATTGTACCGTGTGCGAAACTCTGGGTAACCCCACTATTCATCAGAGGGACAACCCAATGATGAGAGCAAGGTATCGCCCATACTATTGCAATAGATGTGAAGGAATTCTAACAGTTTGTACGAGGGACCAGCATTCAAAGGTTTGTGATAACCTCATTGCCCATCACTTCAGTTGAGGAAACAGCTCTTGGCAATGTAACTTTTGTCAACCACAGTCACAATTGAGAGAGAGAAAAAAAAAGAGTCCCACATCATTATTGCATACTAATGTCATCTATTTGACTTCCCTACAGGGAATTCTTCCCAATCCACGTTATGGACCATGCTGTAATGTCACATGAATACTACTAATGAATGGAGAAAATGTGCAGAACTGGATAGAAACCCAGTTGCTGTAAATTGCAATGCATGTCCCCATTGTGTGCATGTGTGGTATCTTGTGACACCCATTTTCTTCTCATTAAGTGCCTACATATTCCTGACAATAAAGCTGCTGCTTCCCCTGTGGCAGCACTGCTCAGAGAGGAAGCAATAACATCCAAATGGAAATGTATAACTTGGCTTCAAGACATTTTCCATAGCAGATTCAGATATCATCTGGTTGGGCTTGCAAGGACTGTCACTCAGCCTATTCACTGTGATAAATCACGGAGCTGAAAACCAACTGCCTGTCTCAATGTGTCAAGCTTTGCAGAGGTTCAAAGTAATCATCCATCTAGCTAAGGCCAGACTGAAGGGCATTCCCAACTTCTGCAAAACCTTCCATGCAGATGATTGTAATCCTTCTCCAGTTTCAGTCGGCCCTACAGTCGAGTTCCTTGACGAGAATTGACCCCCATCAGATATCTTCATCCGAAGAATGGCTTTTAATATTGCCCCGTGCTGCTGAATCAACAGGTTACTAGAACTAGGATATTGAATAATAGTGCAAACCAATAGTCATCGTCTCCCAAAGGTTAGGGTCCTCAAGAGTCTCCAACTCCAAGCATTACATGTGGAACTGAATGCTGTTGTGCATATTCTGTTACTACTGTAACACCTTTGCCCTGAAGACATGCTCAGTAATCTCTGCACATCTGCTCCTGCACAAACACCTGAGGGCTACAATGCCTGCAATCTGTTAGAAGTAATCCAATATTCTGTACGTCAGGCAAGCACCCCTGCATTAATATTGCACTGCAGGTGCCCAAATATCTTCTGGTACTTGCTTAGGTAATGGACATCCTGGGCTAGAAATTCGCTATGGCCCGCTTTAAGGCGGTGACGGCGCTGGGGCGCTACCTTTAGCAGCGATCAATGTCTACCGCCTCAAAGTGCAATATTCAGTTGTATCGCCCCAAGAGGAGAGTGGAGAGTTAAAATAAGCATTCCACGCTCCTCATAGGGCGCTAACGGATCGATAGCGCAGGAGTCCGACTCAATTTTTTGCCGTTAGGATGCCTGCATCCCAGTGTCAGAAGGAGATGACAAAAAAAAGATCCATGTGAAAATTTCAATAAACTTCACCCACACTTCCTGCTGCAACAAATAAATAGAAGGACTAGATCACCCCGGGATCAACGCTGTACTGACTGCTTTTTCCCTGCTGGTCTCAGCACTACCGCAGACGAAAGAGTAAATTTTGCAAACGCGGGACTACGGAGGCGTTGCACACTCGGTGACAATAAAAACGAATCTTCATTATTTATTCTGAGAAAGCCAATTGTGGCCAGAGTTAAACTGTCTGTAATGAGTACTTCATTTTTGAAGTAAACAGTCACGAATATTTGTCCCTCCTGAAAGATGTTACTGCAATGGATCTCTGAAGTCCATCATCAATCACGTTCACTGTCTCGACGCCACTAAACCTTTACTGAAGTTTGCGGCAGGAGCTCGGGCAGCAGGTGTTTAGTGGCCCCTTAGCACCCCTCTCTGGCGCTAAACCACCGAATTTCAATCCCAATTGTAATATGTCTTTAAATTGCAGATGATCGGTCCAGAATTTGCTGGAATGGTGCCTTTAGTTAGAACCACCTGTGGCGAATTTACTTCAAAATGTGGAGAACTCATTGGAATACAAGGATAGGGGCAAGTCAGAAGCAGCGTCAAATAAAAAATACTATCCAATTCTGATCACGTGACCATGAAACTACCGGATTGTCGTAAAAACCCATCTGGTTCACGGATATCCTTTAGGGGAGGAAATCTGCCGTCTTTACCCGGGTCTGGCCTATATGTGACTCTAGACCCACAACAACGTGGTTGACTCTTAACTGCCCTCTGAAATGGCAGCTCACCACCATCTTGCCAGCGATACCCACATCCCATGAATGAATAAAAAACACAAATATTAATCACAGTATTCAGCCACTTTGTATTCTGCTTTATGGCAGCTACAATTTTGACCAGAGTCCTATTTTGTGAAGTTATCTAGGGTTGTGGAAGTAAAATTCCTGGGTGTAATATGGGCGGCACGTGTGATTGCAGGTACACGAACTAATTGAAGGCTTATAAATGGCACTGGTTTTCAAATGTTGGTGAGCAAATTCATTTCAAACCACGCATCCTGTGTTTGCAGGGGGAAATATATTAAAAACTCAGTGCAAGATCTGCAGGAAGTAATTATTTAATAATTCATTTCTCAGATATTGCTGTTTTGAAAATTCAGAGCAGCTGCATGATCTCAAATAGTTGGCTTAACTCTTTAAATAGATTGATTGTAAATCGTTAATTTAGACTGTTAAGGAACCAGAGATCAGTGAATTGATAGACACATTAAATGGATATGAAAAATTCAATTCCTTTCAACAGGAAACATTCCAGCTAGCATGTCCATCCAAAAGCCAATTATTTTTGCATTAGATAAGCGACAAGGCAGCTATGTTTAAGGGAAAGCGATCTTGGTGTGAAAAATCGCGACGCTGCCAGATCACCAGTGCTGTTGTTGTTCAGTCTGAGTGGCAGCAGCGATCAACGCAATGTCGGTCCAAGTCAGCATGGATTTATGAAGGGGAAATCATGCTTGACAAATCTTCTAGAATTTTTTGAGGATGTAACTAATAGAGTGGATAAGGGAGAACCAGTGGATGTGGTGTATTTGGACTTTCAAAAGGCTTTTGACAAGGTCCCACACAAGAGATTGGTGTGCAAAATTAAAGCACATGGTATTGGGGGTAATGTATTGGCGTGGATAGAGAACTGGTTGGCAGACAGGAAGCAAAGAGTAGGAATAAACAGGTCCTTTTCAGAATGGCAGGCAGTGACTACTGGGATACCGCAGGGTTCAATGCTGGGACCCCAGCTATTTACTATATACATTAATGATTTAGACGAAGGAATTGAATGTAATATCTCCAAGTTTGCAGATGACACTAAGCTGGGTGGCAGTGTGAGCTGTGAGGAGGATGCCAAGAGGCTGCAGGGTGACTTGGACAGGTTAGGTGTGGGCAAATGCATGGCAGATGCAGTATAATGTGGATAAATGTGAGGTTATCCACTTTGGTGGCAAAAACAGGAAGGCAGAATATTATCTGAATGGTGACAGATTAGGAAAAGGGGAGGTGCAACGAGATCTGGGTGTCATAGTACATCAGTCATTGAAAGTTGGCATGCAGGTACAGCAGGCAGTGAAGGCGGCAAAATGGCACGTTAGCCTTCATAAGCGAGAGGATTTGAGTATAGGAGCAGGGAGGTCTTACTGCAGTTGTACAGGGCCTTGGTGAGGCCACACCTTGAATATTGTCTACAGTTTTGGTCTCCTAATGTCAGGAAGGACATTCTTGCTATTGAGGGAGTGCAGCGAAGGTTCACCAGACTGATTCCCGGGATGGCAGGACTGACATATGAAGAAAGACCGGATCGACTAGGTTTATATTCACTGGAATTTAGAAGAAAGAGGGGATCTCATAGAAACATATAAAATTCTGACGGGATTTGACAGGTTAGATGCAGGAAGAATGTTCCTGATGTTGGGGAAGTCCAGAACCAGGGGTCACAGTCTAAGGATTCTCTACCACAGAAAGTTGTTGAGGCCAGTTCGTTAGGTATATTCAAAAGGGAGTTAGATGTGGCCCTTACGGCTAAAGGGATCAAGGGGTATGGAGAGAAAGCAGGAAAGGGGTACTGAGGTGAATGATCAGCCATGATCTTATTGAATAGTGGTGCAGGCTCGAAGGGCCAAATGGCCTACTCCTGCATCTATTTTTGATGTTTCTATGTTAATCCAGCAAATTGGACATAATTTATTTTAAAAGGGGAAAAATCAAGTTCTCACCTTTTCAGGTGAGATTCACGGTGGAGCAGTGCAGAAAGTACCAGGAAACTTTGGCGCAAGTAAGCAGAATCATTCATCATAATTTCCTGGAAAATCTGTGCCGTAATAATGGAGTAGGCCACATGGTGCAAGTTTTCAGCAGATTCTGGGCCGAATGAGGGGTTGGGGGGGTGGGTAGGGGGAGAACAGGAATACACCTCAATTAACCACATCACCAACAGGGATGAACTATTTATTGCACACTAACAGTTTGTGCTTTCAACCAGTGAACATTGGTACTTTTTTTTTTTTAAACTGGTCACAAATAAATTCTTGTGTCACCTTGTGATAGTTTGAAATTATCAGAAAAGGCTGGAAACACTCAGCAGGTCAGGCAGCAGTTGTGTAGAGAGGCTGGTAGGGGCAACGTTAACCTTGCCTGTGACTAAAAAAGGCTCGAAGGTCATGATGCATTCATAATAAAAGGATGAAACTAAATACTGCGTACAATGAGCAAGTGTGACCCTAGCTCTTTTAATAAGACTCCAGAGTGCAGATACCTCGTGGGTGGCCTGCTTAGATACCGTGCTCCCAAGGGATGTTGGGATCCCTTGGGACTCCAACAGGTAGGCCCTCTGGTGGTAGTGTAATACAGGTTGCAAGGGGTTAAATACGCAACAGGTCGTTTCTGGTTTATTCAAGTACTTTACGCTAACTATTCTCACTCAATGACTGTACATTGAAACTTGGAGCAAGTTACGATATAGCACATTGGAATATGCAGTGTGAACAGGCTTGGTGACCAATGTATCACCTTTAATTCTAGAAAACCATTGAAAGTGCCTTTACATCCTACAATTTCTATCACTGAACACTTGTAGGAATTTCCCTGGTCATGACTGTACATTGAAACTTGGAGCAAGTTACGATATAGCACATTGGAATATGCAGTGTGAACAGGCTTGGTGACCAATGTATCACCTTTAATTCTAGAAAACCATTGAAAGTGCCTTTACATCCTACAATTTCTATCACTGAACACTTGTAGGAATTTCCCTGGTCATACACTAGTATGGGACAGAGGACAAGTATGTGACCCGTACACATCTCCCAATTATATACTCCTAAACCAATTTTTTTTTTTTAATGTGTACAGAGTAACTAGTGTAGCACAGCAGGTGTTGTTTTTCCAAGGAAGTCTTGTGTCTAATGTGAAATATGATATAAATGGAGCCTGATAATCACAATGCAGTTATTAATAAGGGCAATGGAAAACATTGGTGTTCTTTTAAAGAAGGAAAATAGCATGAGCAAGACATATTTTAATTTATTACAACTCAATTTTTCATATCTTCAGTTAGCCAATATTTAGATCTGGATGTAAAAAAAGGTTGGGAAAAACAAAATGAAAGGTAGTTATATTTTGCTGAATTTGCATATCATATTGAACACATAGAACACGAAGTTAAAAAACCCACAGAACCATGGATAATATTGAATAGACTCCCAGATAAAGCTACATTGATTAGCACCTTTAAAAAGCTAGATGAATAGCTAACTGGAACAAAGCTTAGGGACTGTTTTCCTCCTACTCTCTTCTGCTAAAAATATTTGGGGTAACTTTTTATGGCATTTACAACGCACTGTATAAACAGGCAAGAAAATTTGGCAGATGCCATTTCCCATCATTAATTCACCATTCAAGAAGGGGTGGACGAACATTTTTAAAGGAGATTCTAAGAACATTAAAAAAAAGAGAAAGAGTAAGCCATATTGGCCCCTAGAGTCTGCTCCGCCATTTAATAAGATCATGGTTGTTCTTCGATCTACTTTCCTGCCCAATACCCATATCCCTTAAATCACCCAGAGTCCAAAAATCTATCTTCCTATCTCAGCCTTGAATATGATCAACAGCTGAGCATCCACAGTCCTTTGGGTGTAGAGAATGCCAAAGATTCACAACCCTTTGAGTGAAGAAATTTCTCCTCATCTCAGTTCTAAGTGGCCAATCCCTTATCCTGAAACTATCACCCCTAGTTCCAAACTCTCCAGCCAAGAGAAACAGCCTCTCAGCATCTACCCTGTCAAGCTCAGACTTTTCCGTGTTTCAATTCTTTCTAAACTCATTCTTCTAAACTCTTGTGTATAAGCCCATTCTGCTCAAACTCTCCTGCTAGGTCAGCCCCCTCAGCCCAGGAATCAGCCCTCAGTCCAGGAATCAATCTAGTGAACCTTCAGTGCAAACCCCCGAGACAAATATATTCATCCTTTGGTAGAGACAAAATCTGTGCACAGTACTCCAGGTCTGATCTCACCAAATCCCTGTACAATTGCAGCAAGACTGCCTTACTCTAGTGCTCCAAATCTTTTGCACTAAAGGCCAACATACCATTGGCCTTCTTAATTGGTTGCTGCACCTGCATGTTAACTTTGGTGTTTTGCGTATGAGGACACCAGCATTTAATAGTTTCTCACCATTTAAAAATATTCTGTTTTTGTATTCTTCCTATTAAAGTAAATAACCTCACATTTCCCTACATTATACTCCATCTGCCACTTTCTTGCCATTCACTTATCCTTTTGCAGACACTGTGTCCTCAGCACAGCTTACTCTCCCACCTAGCTTTGTACCATCAGCAAACTTGGATACATTACACTCAGTCCCTTCATCCAAGTCATTAATATTGATTATAAATAGCTGTGGCCCCAGCACCGATCCCTGCGGCACCCAACTAACAACAGCCGGTCAACCTGAAAATGACTCGTTTATTCCTACTCGGTTTTCTGTCCTTTAACCAATCCTCAATCCATGCGAATTTATTACCCCCAACCCCATGAGTCCGAGGGGCCAAAATTTACCTCTGCTCGAAACGAGTTGCACCTTCCGCTCCTGAAGTGTTTTTCCACCATGTCGCCTCTTTTGGAAAATTCAGCTCTTTGTCGTTTTTTTTGAAGCAGACCGGGTAATCGGTCATAATGGGGGCAGAATTGGGGTGGTAAGTACTGTAGAGGGGCAGAAGTGGAGGCGGGACAGAGTCTCCGCCGCTGTCAGCCAGCACGGAGCGGAGATGACGTCATGACGCGTGTGCGTCACCACTCTCGCCCCTTCACTTAAAGGGGAGAGCCTTCAGCATTTTGAAACTTCAGGCCACTGGGCCACTAGGGAGGGTTTCGGCCAGGCCAGTGGTGCCAGGGTGCCTGTTGGCCCGGCCGAACCCAGGGGCATAATTGTCGGGCTGACCTGGCCGTCGGCCGACAAAAAAAAAAAAACATGCCAGCTGCGGCAGTGCACACTCCCCTTGAAGGGCTGCCGCGCTGCCATGATTCACAGACTGAAAGCAAGGTGCACCAACAGAAAAAGCTGTCGGGGGCACCGCGCGGTGGATTTAAGATTTTTTGAGCTAAATTTCATGGGAGCTGCAGGAGATCAGCGGTGCGCCCTTTGATGATGCACTTAGGACAGTCAGCAGCAATAGGGTGGAAGTGGGGACCTCCAGAAAAATTCCCCAAGTTAAATTTCACTGGCGGCTGCTCGACTCCGCCACCGGTCCGCGGCTTTCTGCCGGGAAGAGACCTTTTTGGGAGCTGAATTTCGGCCCCTTCATCTTGTGCAACAATCTTTCGTGTGGCACCTGATGGAATGCCTTTTGAAAATCCAAATATACTGCCGTCACTATTTCCTTTTTATCGACCCTGCTAGTTACATCCTCAAAAAACTAAAAATTTGTCAAATACGATTTCCCTTTCATAAAACTATGTTGACTCTGACTCAGCAGTGATTTTCTAAGTGCCCTGCCTCCAAGAATGGAACCAGAACTAAATGGAGGAAAGGGACATGACAACCTATACTTAGAGGATTCCTCAGTGACTGCTGCAAACAATAAAGAACATCTCATAATTTCTCTTATGTGTAACAGTCTGCTTTGAAACCACTGCCACATCTCCTCTCCCCCACTTTCAAATAAATAGACATTTTACTACCCAACCTACAAACATGACAACACTTCAGCCCACTTTGCCCTTACTCAAGCATGCCAATAATCATCACCACCCGAGTTAATAAATGCACCCTTTCCTGAATTACATACTCTGACAGTGACCATGGTGCACTATCCCTCCTCATCCTTCTCGACCTGTCTGCAGCCTTTGAAAACGGTTGATCACACCATCCTCCTCTAACCCCTCTCTGTTGTCCAGCTGAATAGGACTGCCCTCACTTGGTTCTATAAGAAATAGGAGCAGGAGTAGGCCATTCGGCCCCTCGAGCCTGCGCCACCATTCAATATCATGGCTGATCTGATCTTGGCCTCAATTCCACTTCCTTGCCCGCTCCCCATAAGCCTTGACTTCCATTCTTGTCTATCCAGTTGTAGTCAGAGAACCTGCTGCAATTGCTTCTCTTCCCGGTCTGTTACCTCTGGAGTCACCCAACGATCTATTCTTGAACACTATTTCTCGACTGCAAGCTGCCGTTCGGCAACAGCATGAAAAACACATTAGATTCCACGCGTACGCTCATGGTATCCAGCTCTACCTTACCGCCAGCTCGCTCTCTTCCCCTTCACTGCCACTGTTTTAAATCAGACGATTTGTCTGACATCAAGTCTTGGAGGAGCTAAAATTTCATCCAGTAAACACTAGGAGGACCAAAGCCAGAATCTTCAGCTCCCTATCACAAAATCTGTTCCATAGTCAATCATTGATTCCATTCCCCCTTCCTAGTCAGCATCTCAAGCTGAACCAGACCGGACCATTACAACCTCGCCGTGCTCTTGGACCCGGACTTCTGACCCCATTTCCTCTCCTTCTCAAAGACCTCCTACTTTTACCTCCATATCATCAATCCCCACCACTACATCAGCCCAACTGTTGAACACTCTCCATGTTTTTGCTACCTCCTCTACTATTCCGCCACTTGATCAAAGAGGTAGGTTTTAAGCAGCATCTTGAAAAGGAGAAAGAGGTGGAGAGACAGAGATTTAGGGAGGGAATTTCAGAGGCCTTTTTTTTTTTATTCATTCATGGGATGTGGGCATTGCTGGCAAGGCCAGCATTTATTGCCCATCCCTAATTGCTCTAGAGAAGATTGCGGTGAGCGGCCTTCTTGAACTGCTGCAATCCATGTGGTGAACATACTCCCACAGTGCTGTTAGGGAGGGATTTTCAGGATTTTGACCCGGTGACGATGAAGGAACGATGATATATTTCCAAGTCAGGATGGTATGTGACTTGGAGGGGAATTTGTAGGTGATGGTGTTCACATGCGCCTGCAGCTCTTGTCCTTCTAGGTGGTGGATGGGGTGCCAATCAAGCAGGCTGCTCTGTCCTGGATGGTGTTGAGCTTCTTGTGTGTTGTTGGAGTTGCACTCATCCGGCCCAGTTTAGGGACTGGAGGCCTGAAGGCACGACCACCAATGGTGGGGTGAAGGGAGTGATGTACAGGAGTCCAGAGTTGGAGAAACTCAGAACACTTGGAGAGTTGGAGGGCTGGAGGAGGTTATAGAGATAGCGAGGGCTGAGGCCATGGGAGCCAGGGGGTGGGGGGTTTGAATACGAGGACAAGTTTAAAATTTAAGCAGTGGATTACATAGGATAAATGGCACAGAAACAGCTATTTGGCCCGATCAGTCCATGCTGGCGTTTATGCTCCACTCGAGCCTCCTCCCACCTTTCCTCATCTAACTATCAGCATAATCCTCTATTCCCTTCTCTCTCATATGCTTATCTAGCCTCCTCTTAAATGCATCTTCTTAGGATTCCCTATAGGATTTCTTGATGACTATCTTATATTGAAGGCCTCTAGTTATGCTCTTCACAAGTGGAAACACTCTCTCTGTATCCACTCAATCAAAACCTTTCATAATTTTAAAGACCTCTATTAGGTCACCTCTCAGCCTTCTTTTTTCAAGAAAAATGAGACCCAGTCTGTTCATCCTTTCCCGATAGGTATAACCTCGCATTTCTGGTATCGTCCTCGTAAATCTTCTCTGCATCCTCTCCAGTGCCTCTATATCCTTTCTATAATATGGCAACCAGAATTATAGAGTACTCCAAATGTGGTCTAACTAAAGTTCAAGACAAGTTTAGCATAACTTCACTACTTTTCAATTCTATCCCTCTACAAATAAACCCTGGTACTTGGTTTGCTTGTTTTACGGCCTTGTTAGCCTGTGTTGCTATTTTTAGAGATTTGTGTATTTGTACTCAGAGATCCCTTTGCTCCTTTATCCCACACAGACTCACACCCTCCAAGTAATAAGTGACCTCCCTATTCTTCCTACCAAAATCTATTACCTCATATTTATCTATGTTGAACTTCATTTGCCAATTATATGCCCATTTTACAAGTCTATTAATGTACCCTGTAATTTGTTGCGATCATCCTCAGTATTGACTATTAGCCCCAATATGGTGTCATCCACAAATTTAGAAAGTGTCTTTGATTCCAAAGTCTAAATTGTTAATATAAATTGTGAACAACAGTGGTCCCAGCACTGATCCTTGTGGAACACCACTACCCACCTTCTGTCACTCTGAATAGCTACCTTTTACCCCTATTCTCTGCTTACAGTCTTGAAGCCAACTAGCTATCCAATCTGCTACTGGTCTCCGGACTCCGGATTCTCTGACCTTATTCATTAGCCTATTATGTGGCACCTTATCAAAGGCCTTTTGAATATCTAGATAAATTACCTCTACTACATTACCCTCGTCTACCTTCTCTGTTACCTCTTCAAAAAATTCAATGAGGTTGGTCAAGCAAGACTTTCTCTTTTGAAATCCATGCACACTATATTTTTGGTTTGTAGATGTTCTTCTATTTTCTCCTTTAGTAGGGATTCAATTATTTTTCCTGCCACCGATGTTAATCTATAGTTACCTGGACATGTAATACCTATATTTAAGGGGGGATATAGAACATTAGCTATCCACCAGTCCTCTGGCAGTACACCTTTTAAAAAAAACTAATTATTAAATATGTGTAATAATGCCTCTGCTCTCTCTTCCCTGGATTCATTTAAAATGCACAGATGTAATCTGTCCGGACCATACGTTTCTGCTTTGAGTTTGATAAGTTTATTTAATATATCTCCTCTTTTTATTTTAATTACTAATCTCATGATCCAATGCTATGTCCATCTGTTCTATCTCCCTGGTAAAATAGTGAAGCAATGTAATTATTTAATGTTTCTGCCATCTCTCAATCATTACCCATGGCATTATCCTGTCCATCCCTAGTGGACCTATTCCCATTGTGACTTTCCTTTATTTACATGCCTATAAAATATTTTACTATTTTGTTTTATGTTCCTTGATAATTTAATTTCATACTTCATCTTTACCTTCTTAATTTTTTTGACTTCTTTCCTAATCTCTTTGTATTCTCCCTTATCATGCTCTTCCCTTCTGTCCATGTACTTAATTTATGCCTATTTTCTTATCCTCATTTTTTCTCTTATGGCTTTATTCATCCCTGGTGTCCCATTAGTGCTTATTTTGTTCTATTTTTAAAGCGGAATATATTTTTCCTGGACTCTGTTGAACACCATTTTGAATGTTTCCCATTGCTGTTCTACATCATTGTTGCCCATTATTTTCCCAAGTTCTATTCTCAGCACCTCAAAATCAGCTTTTCTCCAATCTACTACTCTCCCGTCTTCTGGTTGTCCGTGAGCCAATGTAGGCTAGCGAGTCCAAGGGTGATGGGTGAACAGCACTTGGTGTGGGTTAAAATATGGGCAGCAGAGCTCAAGTTTTGGAGGGTTGAAGATGGGGACTCACCACAACATCTCTCGATCTTTCCACGGTCTCCATGTTGTCAGATGGCTTGTCCAACATCAGGTCCTGGTGAGCCGCAATTTCCTCTAATTAAATAACATGAAGACCGAAACCATTGTCAAACTTCTTATTTGACCCAAGCTGAGCTTCCGACCTCAAATCCTCTTCATTAAAAGGCCACCTGCTTCCATTGCTTTTCTCTGTCCCTGCCTCAGCCCATTTCCTGCTGAAACCCTCAACCATGCTTTTAAAAAAAAAAAACTTCAGACTCAACTATTCCAACGTTCTCCGGCTAGCCTACCATCTACCACCCTCCATAAACTAGAGTTCATCCAAAACTCTGCTTCCCGTGTCCCAAGTCCCATTCACTCATCACTGCTGTGCTCACTGACCTACAGTGCCTCCACCAGCACTGCAATGTTAGAATTCTTATCCTCATGTTCAAATCATTCCTGGGCCTCACCCCACCCCATATTTAACATCTTCCAGTCCTACAATTGACGTTCCCTCGAAGCTGCGCCCCGCGCAATAATCTGTAAGGTCCCATGCAGACCGCTCAAGCTTTTACACGGGAAATACCACACATCCGCAGAAACTTAAAGGGATTGAAAGAAACAGGCTATGCAGAACAAAGTGCAGCCTACAGGGAACATTGCCTACAAACCTCCAAGATCTCTGTGTTCCTCCAACTCTGGCTTCTTGTGGATCCCCCCCCAATTTCTTTGCTTCACCATTGTAAGCCTTGCCTTCATCTGCCTGGGTTCAAAGCTCTGAAATTCACTACCCAAACCTCTTCGCCACTCACTTCTCCTTAAGTTAGTTACTGTTTAAAACTTACCTCTCTGACAAAGCATTTGGTCACCTGTCCTATGTCTCCTTTTTTGGTTCTGTGTCCATTTCTTTGATTACACCCCTGTGAAGTGCCTTGGGATGTTTTACTATGTTAAGGCGCGATATAAATGCAAGTTGCTGTTTTAAACTCACAATATCTGACGCAACCAACATAATCTGTCTTCATATATGTTCTGTTTGAAGCCAGTTATTATCCATCATATTTCCATTGTAATGCTGCAATATCATGCAACAGTACAAAATTCTGTCTGCTGTGAAGTCGCATTCAAGAGTTTGTATTTTTTATTTGAACTGCTAGCTTTACTTTAGCATTCAGGAACCAACTCGCTTTAAAATTATACACCTTCAATTTGGACATCTGTGTTCAAAGTCCATTCAGTTGGGTCATACCCAGTAGAGAACTGCTGGCTATCAGCCAGGCTACTGGATGGAGTGCCACAGAGTAGGCAAATAATCCACCTCAGGAAAATTCTGAACTGACCTTGCCAATCACATCTCCCATCGGCTGGCATTGAGCAGCAATGAGTGTGTTTTGGAGAAATTCCTCACAGTAAGATTTAGTGATTCTTTTGAACCAGTATCCACAAGTAGATCATAAAAATTCATTACTAATTCATAACTGAGCAAAAATGGACAAAACAAAGGGGGTGAAATTACCCCTTGTTAATTTATAGCCCTGTTAGTATCTCTGGGGGGGCTCCAAAGGGGCGGAATGGCATTTTTGCCCAGTGGACCGGGGGAGGGGCGCTACCTCCTCCTGGGAAATGTCCCTGGGGGTTTGAGGGGCGCTGTTTCGGCAGCACCAAGCCCAGCGCTTAGCACCCCAGGCCGGCGCACAAATGTCATCACCATTCGTGACGACCCCTCATCGCCCCACGCCGACCTCTTTCCATCCCATGGGAGAAAATGCCACACGAGTGGCAAGGCTGGCAACCCACCATTGGGGCGCCCTGTAATTCTTCATTAAGATGGAGAGTGACACAGTTAATTCAGAGACTAGGGTCCTGAACTTAAGGAAAGGTAACTTCGATGGTATGAGACATGAATTGGCTAGGATAGACTGGCGAATGATACTTAAAGGGTCGACAGTGGATAGGCAATGGCAAACATTTAAAGATCACATGGATGAACTTCAACAAAAATTTAGAATTCAGCAGAGGAGGACAAAGGGTTTAATTAGGAGGAGGAAAATAGAGTATGAGAGTAAGCTTGCAGGGAACATAAAAACCGACTGCAAAAGTTTCTATAGATATGTGAAGAGAAAAAGATTAATGAAGACAAATGTAGGTCCCTTGCAGTCAGCATCAGGTGAATTCATAGTGGGGAAGAAGAAAATGGCAGACCAATTCAACAAATACTTTGGTTGTCTCTTCACTAAGGAAGACACAAATAACCTTCCTGAAATACTAGGGGACCGAGGGTCTAGTGGGAAGGAGGAACGGAGGGAAATCCTCATTACGGAAATTGATGGGATTGAAGGCCGATAAATCCCCAGGACCTGATAGTCTGCATCCCAAGTACTTAAGGAAGTGGCCCTAGAAATAGTAGATGCACTGGTGGTCATTTTTGAACATTCCATGGAATCTGGATCAGTTCCTATGGATTGGAGGGTAGCTAATGTAACCCCACTTTTTTTAAAAAGGAGGGAGAGAAAACAGGGAATATAGACCGGTTAGCCTGACATCGGTAGTGGGGAAAATGTTGGAATCAATTATTAAAGATGTAGTAGCAGCGCATTTGGAAAGCAGTGACAGGATCGGTCCAAGTCAGCATGGATTTATGAAAGGGAAATCATGCTTGACAAATCTTCTGGAATTTTTTGAGGATGTAACTAGTAGAGTGGATAAGGGAGAACCAGTGGATGTGGTGTGTTTGGACTTTCAAAAGGCTTTTGATAAGGTCCCACACAAGATATTAGTGTGCAAAATTAAGGCACATGGGATTGGGGGTAATGTATTGACGTGGATAGAGAACTGGTTGGCAGACAGGAAGCAAAGAGTGGGAATAAACGGATCCTTTTCAGAATGGCAGGCAGTGACTAGTGGGGTACCGCAAGGTTGAGTGATGGGACCCCAGCTATTTACTATAGCAATGATTTAGACAAAGGAATTGAATGTAATATCTCCAAGTTTGCAGATGACACTAAGCTGGGTGGCAGTGTGAGCTGTGAGGAGGATGCTAAGAGGCTGCAGGGTGACTTAGATGGGTTAGGTGAGTGGGCAAATGCATGGCAGATGCAGTATAAATGTGAATAAGTGTGAGATTATCCACTTTGGTGGCAAAAACAGGAAGGCAGATTATCTGAATGGTGACAGATTAGTAAAAGGGGAGGTGCAACGAGACCTGGGTGTCATTCTACATCAGTCATTGAAAGCAGGCATGCAGGTACAGCAGGCAGTTAAGAAAGCAAATGGCATGTTGGCCTTCATAGCGAGAGGATTGAGTATAAGAGCAGGGAGGACTTGCTGCAGTTGTACAGGGCCTTGGTGAGGCCACACCTTGAGTATTGTGTGCAGTTTTGGTCTCCTAATATGAGAAAGGACATTCGTGCTATTGAGGGAGTGCAGCGAAGGTTCACCAGACTGATTCCCAGGGTGACAGGACTGACATATGAAGAAAGACTGGATCGACTAGGCTTGTATTCACTGGAACTTAGATGAATGAGAGGGGAGCTCATAGAAGCATATAAAATTTTGACGGGATTGGACAGGTTAGATGCAGGAAGAATATTCCCGATGTTGCGGAAGTCCCAAACCAGGGGTCACAGTCTAAGGATAAGGGGTAAGCCATCTGGGACCGAGATGAGGAGAAACTTTTTCACCCTGAGAATTGTGAACCTGTGGAATTCTCTACCACAGCAAGTTGTTGGAGTCCAGTTTGTTGGATATATTCAAAAGATGTGGCCTTTACGGCTAAAGGGATCAGGGGATATGGAGAGAAGGCAGGAATGGTGTACTGAAGTTGCATGATCAGCCATGATCATATTGAATGGCAGTGTAGGCTCGAAGAGCCTACTCCTGCACCTATTTTCTATGTTTCTAAATAAAGGGGAGGCTGCAGTGCCCAGGCCACCATCTTTATTGTCAGCCCAATAATGGCACCCTCGTGACGCCCGGCACTTTGTTTTGGGTGCCGGGCTGCTGGCCCAGTCAATCGCGTCCCTGGTGCCCCTCCCCTTTAATGCACCATCTGCGTAGCGCTGGCCTGCTCAGTGTGGTGCTGGGCTCAGTGCCACGCTGCTGCCCCAGAAGCGCCCATGAAAGGAAACAGAGTGCCGAAGGTAGCACTGCAGTTCCTTTGAATTTGGCCCAATTCCACTTCGGGG
This sequence comes from Pristiophorus japonicus, assembly GCF_044704955.1. Classification (NCBI taxonomy): domain Eukaryota; kingdom Metazoa; phylum Chordata; class Chondrichthyes; family Pristiophoridae; genus Pristiophorus; species Pristiophorus japonicus. Next base: position 149,502,803 of record NC_091990.1, read on the forward strand.
GCAGGATGTCTGGGCCGGGTGCAGGAAGTCCCAGCCCTGGAAGGTTACCACTCCCAATCGGGGCGAAGGGCAATTTCTAGCCCATAATGTTGTTAGGATTCTCTCAGTTTAAAAAAAAAGAGTTCCTTATGGTAAAATTCCCTTTTTTAAGTGAGTTACTCTAAGCTCTATAAATTGTAGCATTTTCATATTTAGCAGTAGATCGTTGATACAAACTTGAGCAAGGGTGCTAATTTCACACCTATAAAGCAGTTTCTGCTGTGTAGCACATGAAAGTGGTTGAATATTTGAGTATCTATTGCAAATTGGAATCCTAAAACAGCGGCCTGGATTTTCCGGGGTCTATTACCATGTACGTGGGTATGCAGCCGTAAGTGCCCCACAAAGTTACGCAAAAACTCAGAACTTGTGATCTGTAACATTTCAGTTTGACAGATCGTACAAATCCCTAGGAAATGGACATTTGTTGCTGGAGAGTTGGGCTGTTTACCCAACTATTGCCCAGCAAATGCCCATGAAACTATTACGCTTGGTAAAAGCAGGCGTATGGTCTTCTTTCACCTGCGCAAGTGTTTAAATAAATTAGTTATAGGTTATTTTTAGCCCTTTTAAAACATGTACATTTATTTTCAAAAATTAAATTTGTTTTAAATGTTTAATTGTATTTTTATTAATTTTGAACATGGAATTATTAATTTAAAGTGTGAAGTGTTTTTTTTTTAAGGTGATTTCTATTAAGCTGATGGGGATTCTGTACGTACATGGAATCCCCAATAGTGGATAATCAAGGGGCTATATGAATACAATCACTATCACGAATGAAGTAGTACTCGGTAAAATAATAGGATTAAAGGCGGACAAGTCCCCTGGACCCGATGGCTTGCATCAGAGGGTATTAAAAGAAGTGGCTGCAGAGATAATGGATGCAGTGGTTGTAATCTACCAAAATTCCCTGGATTCTGGGGCGGTTCCAACAGATTGAAAAACCGCAAATGTAACGCCCCTATTTAAAAAAGAAGGCAGACAGAAAGCAGGGAACTATAGACCAGTTAGCCTAACATCTGTCGTTGGGAAAATGCAGGAGTCCATTATTAAGGAAGCAGTAGCAGGATATTTGGAAAAGGATGTAATGAGCAGGGTGGATAAGGGGGAAACCAATGGATATGGTGTATTTGGATTTCCAGAAAGCATTAGATAAGGTGCCACATAAAAGGTTATTGCACAAGATTAAAGTTCACGGGGAAGAAATGAGCATGGCTAGCTAACAGAAAACAGAGAGTTAGGATAAATGGGTAATTTTCTGGTTAGCAAACAGTAACTAGTGGGGTGCCGCAGGGATCGGTGCTGGGGCCTCAACTATTTACAACCAAATTAATGACTTGGATAAAGGGACTGAGTGTAATGTAGCCAAGATGGGTGGGAGAGCAAATGGTGAGGAGGACACAAGAAACCTGCAAAGATATATAGACAGGCTAAGTGAGTGGGCAAAAAATTGGCAGATGGAGTATAATGTGGGAAAACGTGAGGTTATCCACTTTGGCAGAAAAAATAGAAAAACAAATTATTTAAATGGAGAAAAATTGCAAAGTGCTGCAGTACAGGAGGGACCTGGGGATCTTTGTGCATGAAACACAAAAAGTTAGTATGCAGGTACAGCAAGTATGCAGGTACAGCAAGTGATCAGGAAGGCAAATGGAATGTTGGCCTTTATTCCAAGGGGGATGGAGCATAAAAACAGAGAAGTCCTGCTACAACTGTACAGGGTATTGGTGAGGCCACACCTGGAGTACTGCGTACAGTTTTGGTCTCTGGATTTAAGGACGGATATATTTGCATTGGAAATGGTTCAGGAGAAAGTTCACTAGGTTGATTCCGCAGATGAGTGGGTTGACTTATGAAGATAGGTTGAGTAGGTTGGGCCTGTACTCATTGGAGATCAGAAGAATGAGAGGTGATCTTATTGAAACATACAAGATAATGACGGGGCTCGACAAGGTGGGTGCAGAGAGGATATTTCCACTCATAAGGGAAACTAAAACTAGGGGACTATGGCCCCAATTTTCCACAAGAAAAAATAAAGGCATACACTGACCCGTACATACGTTTCGTTGTGGTCCTTCAGCACTGAAAAAAATACCGCAAGTTTTCTGCAGACCGACGTATCCTGTCGCGTCGGCGATACCAGAGTTGATCTCGGAATTAGAGTGTACTCCTAAAACACATAGCACATGCGTGGAAAAAAAGTTTAAATAAAAAAAAAAACAACTAAGTCATTGTGCATTGGCAACACGCATGCAGAGGGGAAAAAAGTGAAAAAAACTTCACATGCGCAGTGGAAGACATTCAGCCGGGGAAACCAGCGGATTGAATCGGCTGCATAGAGGATTGAGACAAGGCTGCCCTTGATGTTTTTCGGTTGAAGAAGATTATTTATCTGATGATTGTGCCCGCAGTTTTGATTTTTATGGACTACCAGGACTTCAGGAACATCTTAGAAAATTTTGGGCCACTTAGGACATCGAAGATAAAGCTCGAAGAATTATTATTTGAATGCTTACAGTTCTATCGAGGGAATAGCAGCAATGGTAAGTTTTCTTTTATTTATTTTATTTTTGAAATGGTAAGGCTCCATAAATAGCCATAAAGTTTCTCTAAAATAGCCAGGGAGTCCATTCGGCCAGGGATAGGAGCGGGCCAGTGTGGCTTTCTTTAACTGCAGGTAAGAGTTTTTTCTACGGTGCTTTTAGTGTCCGTGCGCCGATTTTAAAAATATCGCTAATCAGGAAACTTGGCCTTATGTCCCGAAATGGCGCGCATTGCATTTTTCAACATCCACCAGCGGAATGTATGGCGCCAAACGTTCTGCCGCTGATAGTCAATGCCAGCGCCCGATAATTGGGGAAATGCTAAACTAAACTTCTGCGCCGGGGGCGGGCGGAATAAATAAATAAATAAAATAAATAAATAAAATAGCTGGGTGTCAAAAGAACGACGCCCAGTGCTGGGCATAATTCAGCCCATCATTTTAGAATAAGGGGCCGCCCATTTAAAACTGAGAGAAGGAGGAATTTCCTCTGAGGGTTGTAAATCTGTGGAGGCTGGGTCATTGAATATATTTAAGGTAGAGCGATAAGGGAGTGAATGGTTATGGGGAACGGACAGGGAAGTGGAGCTGAGTCCATGATCAGATCAGCCATGGTCTTATTAAACTACAGAGCAGGCTCAGGGGGCCAGATGTCTGACTCCTGCTCCTATTTCTTATGTTTCTTTTGATGGGAATCTCCATTTCCAATTGGTTGACCTGGCCCACGTGATCCCCAGGGCACTCGCGTGCAGGCGTACACGTAGAGACCCAGGAGTGCGAGTCTACCAACCTCCAGGACCATCAGGTAGGTTCATATTTTTCTTGTAGTTCAGAGGCATTCGCCCGCATGAAGCTTCCAACCACAAATTTAGGCCCATTGAGGCCAAGTAGCCGACAGGAGTGGGGGAAGAAAGTTTAAAAGAACGAAAGGTGATCTTATTCAAACATTTGAATTCACACCAGATGCAGTGAACAACAATCATACAAAGCTACATATTAAATAGATCAGACATCCATTTTCATATCCCTCCATGGTCTCGTCCCACCCCATTTCTGTAACACATTCCAAGAAGTCTACATTGCCGCACCTCTGGATCTTGTGCATTCCACATAAGAAATAGGAGCAGGAGTAGGCCATACGGCCTCTCGAGCCTGCTCTACCATTCAATAAGATCATGGCTGATCTGACATTGGCCTCAACGCCACTTTCCTGCATGTTCCCCATAACTCTTGACTCGCCTATGGTTCAAGAATCTGTCTGTTAAGTCCTGAATCTAATGTACTGACTTACACGAGACACATGCTGAAGTCAAGGTCACTCAGGACCTGCACCTTTAATTCCAGCTCTCCAGTGCTGCACTTGCCTGAGACCTCCCTTTATATACCACAGTGGGACAGGTATGGAGTGTCTCCTGCAAGTGCACCCCTGGTGGTAAGGTATGCTTATTGTTACTGGTCATATCCAGTTACACAGTCATGTATAGCATGGTAAGATAGTTATATACAGTAATGTGAGATATATGACATTACCCTCTCCCAAGGTCTTATTGCCTTTATAGATTCAATCTCTCAGGTGGTCGGCGCTCTCGCGTGGAGCGTCTTAGTTGTGGTTCAGTTGTTTGCCTTGGTGCCTGTTTTTCATTTGGTGTGATTGCTGGTATCTCACCTGGGCTGTCTGTTGAGATTGCCCTTTCCTCAGGTTGTTGCACCTGTCTATTCACCAGGTATGGTGTGAGTTCCATAAGAACAAGAATTAGGAACAAAGGGAGGCCATCTAGCCCCTCGAGCCTGCTCCGCCATTCAACAAGATCATGGCTGATCTGGCCGTGGACTCAGCTCCACTTACCCGCCCGCTCCCCATAACCCTCAATTCCCTTATTGGTTAAAAATCTATCTGTGATTTGAATACATTCAATGAGCTAGCCTCAACTACTTCCTTGGGCAGAGAATTCCACAGATTCACAACCCTCTGGGAGAAGAAATTCCTTCTCAACTCAGTTTTAAATTGGCTCCCCCGTATTTTGAGGCTGTGCCCCCTAGTTCTAGTCTCCCCGACCAGTGGAAACAACCTCTCTGCCCCTATCTGGTCTATCCCTTTCATTATTTTAAATGTTTCTATAAGATCACCCCTCATCCTTCTGAACTCCAACGAGTAAAGACCCAGTCTACTCAATCTATCATCATAAGGGAACCCCCTCATCTCCGGAATCAGCCTAGTGAATCGTCTGTGTACTCCCTCCGAAGCTAGTATATCCTTCCTTAAGTAAGGTGACCAAAACTGCACGCAGTACTCCAGGTGCGGCCTCACCAATACTCTATACAGTTGCAGCAGGACCTCCCTGCTTTTGTACTCCATCCCTCTCGCACTGAAGGCTAACATTCCATTCACCTTCCTGATTACCTGCTGCACCTGCAAACTAACTTTTTGGCATTCATGCACAAGGACCCCCAGGTCCCTCTGCACCGCAGCATGTTGTAATTTCTCCCCATTCAAATAATATTCCCTTTTATTATTCCCCCCCCCCCCCCAAGATGGATGACCTCACATTTTCCAACATTGTATTCCATCTGCCAAACCTTAGCCCATTCGCTTAACCTATCCAAATCTCTTTGCAGCCTCTCTGTGTCCTCTACAGAACCCGCTTTCCCACTAATCTTTGTGTCATCTGCAAATTTTGTTACACTGCACTCTGTCCCCTCTTCCAGGTCATCTATGTATATTGTAAACAGTTGTGGTCCCAGCACCGATTCCTATGGCACACCACTAACCACCGATTTCCAACCCGAAAAGGACCCATTTATCCCGACTCTCTGCTTTCTGTTAGCCAGCCAATTCTCGATCCATGCGAATACATTTCCTCTGACTCCTCGTACCTTTATCTTCTGCAGTAACCTTTTGTGTGGCACCTTATCGAATGCCTTTTGGAAATCTAAATACACCACATCCATCGGTACACCTCTATCCACCATGCTCGTTTTATCCTCAAAGAATTCCAGTAAATTAAAAATGATTTCCCCTTCATGAATTCATGTTGCGACTGCTTGATTGCACTATTCCTATCTAGATGTCCCGCTATTTCTTCCTTAATGATAGCTTCAAGCATTTTCCCCACTACAGATGTTAAACTAACCGGCCTATAGTTACCTGCCTTTTGTCTTCCCCCATTTTTTTTTTTTTTTTTTTTAAACAGAGGCATTACATTAGCTGCTTTCCAATCCACTGGTACCTCCCAGAGTCCAGAGAATTTTGGTAGATTATAACGAATGCATCTGCTATAACTTCCACCATCTCTTAATACCCTGGGATGCATTTCATCAGGACCAGGGGACTTGTCTACCTTGAATCCCATTAGCCTGTCCAGCACTACCCCCCTAGTGATAGCGATTATCTCAAGGTCCTCCCTTCCCACATTCCCGTGACCAGCAATTTTTGGCATGGTTTTTGTGTCTTCCACCATGAAGACCGAAGCAAAATAATTGTTTAAGGTCTCAGCCATTTCCACATTTCCAATTATTAAATCCCCCTTCTCATCTTCTAAGGGACCAACATTTACTTTAGTCACTCTTTTCCGTTTTATATACCTGTAAAAGCTTTTACTATCTGTTCTAATGTTTTGCACAAGTTTACTTTCGTAACCTATCTTTCCTTTGTTTATTGCTTTCTTAGTCATTCTTTGCTGTCGTTTAAAATTTTCCCAATCTTCTAGTTTCCCCACTAACCTTGGCTACCTTATATGCATTGGTTTTTAATTTGATACTCTCCTTTATTTCCTTGGTTATCCATGGCATTTAGGTAGTCAGCCTCTGGTTCTTCAGTGTTATCAGTGAATCTACTTTTTACTTGGTCTACATGCCTCCTGCAGGTTTGGCCATTGTCCATTTGTACAACCAGTAGCCGGTTTCCCTCTTAGTCTGTTACTGTCCCTGCAAGCAATTTGGGACCCCGGCCATAGTTTAGCACAAACACTGTGTCCCCTATCTCATTCCACATCCCCCTCGAATTTCGGTCATGGTACTCAGTTAGCTTTTGACGCTTTGCCTCAACAATTTCATGCATGTCTGGGAGAATTAACAAGAGCCTGATCTTCAAGGTTCGTTTCATCAATAGTTGCACGGGGGGAACCCCAGAATGCGGACGAGATCTGTATGCTAGCAGCAGTCGTGACAGGCGGCTCTGCACTGTGGGATTCTGAGCATGCCTTGTTTAATGATCTGCACTGCTCACTCTGCCTGGCCATTGGAGGCTGGCTTGAAAGGTGCCATCTTAACATGATTTATACCGTGGTCAGCTATAAAATCGTGAAATTCTGCGCTGATGAAGCACGGACCATTATCACTGACCAATATGTCAGGAATGCCATGCATTGCAAACATGGTTCTAAGGCTCTCCACAGTGGTGGAGGTGGTGGTAGAGTTTAAAATGGTGCACTCGATCCATTTTGAAAATGCATCAACCACTACGAGGAACATTTTGCCCATGAATGGGCCTGCATAGTCGACATGCACCCGCGACCACGGTTTGGTGGGCCAGGGGCTTAGGGGGGCCTCCCTGGGGGCATTACTGAGTTGGGCACAAATGGTGCACCGACGGACGCAGAGCTCCAATTCCGCGTCAATGCCAGGCCACCAGACATGTGATCTGGCTCTGGCCTTCTTAAGGACGATCCCCGGGTGTTCACGATGGAGCTCCCGGACAAGCGCCTCCCTGCCTCGTAAGGGCATAACTACTCGGCTGCCCCACATTAGGCAGTCTGCCTGCAGTGAGAGTTCATGCATGTGCCTATGGAAGGGTTTGACCTCCTCGGGGCAGGCATCACGAGCCTCTGCCCAGTCACCGGTTAAAACGCATCTTTTAACTAGAGATAATGTGGGGTCGCTGGTCGTCCAGGCTCTGATTTGGCGAGCCGTCATGGGCGAACCTGTGGATACAAAGGCATTGACCATCTCACAGTCCTGTTCGTCGGACCCTTCTGTGGTCACCAGGGGTAGCCTGCTAAACACGTCGGCACAGTTGTCTGTGTCTGGTCTGTGCCATTTTGTGCAGTCGTAAGCCGCCAGCATGAGTACGAGTGCCCACCGCTGAATGCACGCCGAGGCGTTGGTGTTGATTGCCTTGCACTCGGATATTAGGGACGTGAGGGGTTTGTAGTCGGTTTCTAACGCAAACTTGGCCCCAAAGAGGTATTGGTGCATCTTTTTGACACCGTACACGCACGCGAGCGCCTCCTTCTCAACCAAACCGTACCCGCGCTCCGCCCGCGAAAGTGACCTGGAGGCATAAGCAACGGGCTGCAATTTACCCGCATCATTGATGTGCTGTAAAACGCACCCGACCCTATACGCTGACGCATCACACGCAAGGACTAACTTTTTACCTGGGTCAAAAAAGGCTAAAACACTCTTGGAACATAGAAGTTTGCGTGCCTTATTGAAGGCGCGTTCTTGGGCGACCCCCCAAAACCAATCGCACCCCTTTCTGAGTAGCACATGGAGAGGCTCCAGCAGCGTGCTCAAGTTCTGCATAAAGTTCCCAAAGTAATTGAGTAGCCCGAGAAAGGTGAGCAGTTCAGAGACATTCCGGGGCCTGGGTACCAGGCGAATTGCTTCTGTTTTGGACTCTGTTGGGCGGATTCCATCAGCGGCAATCCTTCTGCCCAAAAATTCAACCTCAGACGAGAGAAACAGACACTTGGATTTCTTAACTCTTAGGCCTACCCGATCCAATCGACTTAGTACTTCCTCAAGATTGCGGAGATGAGAGTCCGTGTCCCTGTCCGTGATGAGTATGTCATCTTGAAACACAACCGTCCCTGGGATGGACTGGAGCAGACTCTTCATGTTGCACTGGAATATAGCAGCTGCTGACCTGATGTCAAATGGGCATCGATTGTACATAATAAGACCTCGATGTGTGTTGATGGTGGTGAGTAGCTTAGACTCTGTCAGTTCTTGCGTCATATATGCAGATGTGAGGTCAAGTTTCGAGAAAAGTTTTCCTCCAGCTAATGTGGCAGATAGGTCCTCCGCTCTGGGCAGCGGGTATTGGTCCTGTAGGGAGACTCTGTTTATGGTAGACTTGTAATCCCCACAGATTCGCACGGATCCATCAAGCTTCATGACTGGGATGATGGGGCTTGCTCAGTCGCTGAATTCCACGGGAGAAATTATGCCTTCCCGCAGAAGCTAGTCCAGTTCGTTTTCAATCTTTTCCCTCATCACATAAGGCACAGCTCTAGCCTTGTGGTGGACCGGTCTCGCATCTTGTATGATGTAGATTTTGACTTTGGCCCCTTTGAAAGTGCCCACACCTGGCTGAAAGAGATGTTCAAATCGCTTTATAACTGTTGAGCAGGAGGTCCGTTCCTCTAATGACATGGCATGGACATCATCCCATTTCCAGTTTAGTTTTGCCAGCCAGCTTCTCCGCAGCAGTACTGTGGGTTCTCCGTGGACAATCCACAGGGGAAGTTGGTTCACTGTCCCTTTGTGTGTGACAGAGAGCATGGCGCTGCCAAGGACTGGTACGATTTCTTTGGTGTAGGTCCTTAGTTTGGTGTCGACCCTTGTGAGTTTTGGTCTGTCTCTTTTATGCGGCCACAGTTGTTCAAATTGTTGAGCGCCCATGAGAGATTGACTTGCTTCCGTATCCAGCTCCATGTTGACAGATATCCCGTTGAGTAGGACCCTCATCATTATAGGAGGCATCCTGTTGTAGGAGCAGCGACCATTGATCGTGTTGACCCACTGTATATCGGTGTCCCGGGTACTGTCCCCACCATCTTCTGGTCCGCTTTCCGACCCATACGATTCGTATACCAGCCGAGCTGCCGTTTTTTTGCACATGCGGGCCAAATGCCTTGTATATTCACAATTTCTGCAAACAGCCTGCTGACGAGTGCCCACCCCCACACCTCCAGCACAGACCTGTTCTATTGTTTAAAGTGTTCCCAAAGAATGAGCTGCGTCTGGCTGATGTCTCTTGAGCTTCTCACTTTGTAGTTGATTGCTCGCATTGTGGGTTGATGAGGTGTGAACGGCCGTTCCTGTGGCCCTTAATGGCTTCTGCCTGCTGTCAAGAGCCTGTTCTCCCGGTTTTGCCTGTGTGTGGGGGTAGCAGCTTGTTTAGTGCTGTGAACTTCTTGTTCCGATATTTCGTTAGTTGTCGTACCTGCATTGTAAATCAACCTCGTTTCTTCTTCCCCTATCAAGAATGTCTGTGCAACCAGTGCTGCTGCCTCTAAGGTCAGGTTCTTGGTCTCTATGAGCTTTCGGAATACGCCTGCATGGCCTATTCCTTCAATGAAAAAGTCTCAGCATTTCTCTCCTCAGTTCATCGGAGAACTCACATAAACTAGCCAACCTCTGAAGTTCCGCCACGAAGTCGGGTATGCTCTGGCCCACACAGCATCTGTAGTTGTAGAACCGGTGTCTGGCCATGTGTAGGCTGCTCGCTGGCTTCAGGGGTCTCTTACCAGTGTGCTCAATTCTTCAAACGATTTGCTTTCTGGTTTCTCGGGTGCCAACAGATCCTTCATTAAAGCATATGTTCGAGCCACAGCTGGTCAAGAGATGGGCTTTTCTCTTGTCTGCCTTATCGTCGCCTAACCAGTCTTTAGTTACAAAGCCATTCTGTGGATTCTGTAATCCTGTAACTCGTCGCCACTGTAAAGTCCTGTCCCCTCAGTACAGATTCACACGAGGCATGTGGTGAAGTCAAGGTCACTCTGGACTTGCACCTTTTATTTCACAGCTCTGGAATGCTGCACTTGCCTGAGACCTGTCCTTATATACCTGTCTCTTGCAAGTGCACCCTTGGTGGTAAGGTATGCTGGTGGTTACAGGTCATATCTTATTACAGTCATGTATAGCATGTTAGGATACAGTTATATATAATAATGTAAGATACATGACAAGCAAGTCTTTCATTAAAGCATATGTTTTTGAGCCACAGCTGGTCAAGAGATGGGCTCTTCTCTTGTCTGCCTTATTGTCGCCCAGCCAATCTTTGGTTACAAAGTTTTGCTGGAGCCTTTCTATAAAGTCATCCCAATTGTCTCCAGCATTCTATTTCTCATCTGAGCTGTTGGTAGCCATTCTGTAGATTTTGTGATCCCATCCTCGTCACCACTGTTAAGTCCTGACTCTAATGTACTGACTTACATGAGACACATGCTGAAGTCAAAGGTCACTCAGGACCTGAACCTTTAATTCCAGCTCTCCAGTGCTGCACTTGCCCGAGACCTATCTTTATACCTCAGTGGGACAGGTATGGAGTGTCTCCTGCAAGTGCACCCCCGGTGGTAAGGTATGCTTATTGTTACAGGTCATATCCAGTTACAGTCATGTATAGCATGGTAAGATACAGTTATATACAGTAATGAGATACATGACACTGTCTATCTCAGCCTGGAATATATTCAATGACCCAGCTTCCACAAGAGTCCAGAGGTAGAGAATTCCAAAGATTCACGACCCTCAGAAGAAATTCCTCCTCATCTCCGTCCTAAATGGGCCTCCCCTTATTCTGAAACTATGCCCCCTAGTTCAAGATTCCTCCACAAGGAGACACATCCTCTCAGCATCTACCCTGTCAAGTCCCCTCAGAATTGTGTGTGTTTCAATAAGATCACCTCTCATTCTTCTAAACTCTCTCCCCAATTCCTTTGATAGTCACTGGAATGCCCTCCCGAAATCTCTCCGCCTCCCCCCTCCGACCAAGCTTTTATACACTTGTCCTAATGTCTGCTTCTTAGGCTCAGGGTCAATTTCGTCCTATTGTACCCTTGAAGAGCCTTGGGAAGTTTTCCTATATTAAAGGCACTATATAAATGCAAGTTGTTGTTGGACCTCCTAGGCACTTTATAAACATACTTTCCAACATGCTCCTGTCCATTCATTTTCTAACGTCAGTCGGGGAGTGAAACTCTGCACAGAACCCTTTGTGGCTGACCTCAATGTGACCGCTCAAGTGTGCTAACTGCACATTGCATTTCACAACTACCAGTCCGAGATCACTCGTTAACAGAAAAAAACTGCAGCCAAGGTTTTTTTCCCCCATCTGAAAAAGGAGGCATTTATCTCTTATTTTCAATGCATTTTAATTTAGTATGTCACTGAATACAAAACAAATTTATTACTACTTTAAATCTGTTCTCCCCATTTGCTTGATAACCAAACAATGCTTTGTGATTACATTTAGTCCACAGTACAAAATTTAAACTCAGTAATAAAATTTGCATTCGCCATGAGAATTAATTGTGCAGTCAAGACCACAATTCCACTAAGTCGCTAAAATCCATTAATGTTCTTGCTGCAGAATAAATTGTGGGTTCACTTAGTGACCTTAGAAAACAGTAGCAGCATCGATTATTATAAAGTCATCATCAAACCGCAATCATTTTATCCTGAACCCCTCAAATGGTAAATAACTTACATTTGCACAAAAACTATGACCTCAATTTACTAACTCTCGGTTACATTCTTTAAAATTGCCTTATCACACATGAAGTCAATCATTCCCATATATATCTAGCTTTGTACTGTTGCAAAGAATGAAAACTACACCTCTGCAATTGGTCATAAAAAGATAACGTGCAGTTAAGGTATTATGAGAATTCTCTGGTGAAGCAGATCCAGCATCGTACATTATTTCGATAAGCCATCTTGCATTAGAATAATGAGGTTGAAAGTCAGTGACTACCTCCCCACAGACACACACATTAACCAATTATTTATCCAAGCAAAATGGCACAAGATAAAATTGGTGCCTGTGGGCTGTGTGCAGGCTGTGGATGAATGAATCAGGCTCCAGTCAGACCCCATTTGATTCAGTTCAATCTCTGCTGACTTCCACCTGCTGAACTTAAAACCAATATATCTGCTGAGTCTACCGCCCTAATTATACTGGTTTATGGAGGTCAGTTTGGCTTCAAAGTTGGTCAAAACCTGCCTTCTAATGTTCAACGTGGTAACTTGGCTCCCACATAATGGGGCCAAGTTTCAGTCTGAGTTGCTCCTGTTTTTTTTGGAGCAACTGGTTTAGAATGGAGTATCTTAGAAATTGCAATTCTCGGCATTTAGTTTGCTCCAGTTCTAGTCAGTTAGAACAGTTTCAGTTTGGAACAGATTTTTTTTTCACCAAAAGGGAGCGTGTCCGGCCACTTACGTCCGTTTTGAAAGTTTAGGCAGTGAAAACTTACTCCAAACTAAATTAGAATGGAGTAAGTGTAGATTTTTGTACGCTCAGAAAAACCTTGCCTACACTTAGAAAATCAGGCATAGGTTACAAATCAGGCATAGGGAATGGGGGGGGGGGGGGGGGGGGTGGTTTAAAGGGAAGTTTACAAACATTAAACACTTCAGTTTTACAAATAAAGAGCCATCAATAATAAATCAAAAAAAATTAAAATTTAAAAAAAATTTATAAAACATTTTCTACTTACCGACTGCAACACTGGGAGCCCTTCAACAGCGTGCTGGGACGCCCCCCCCCCCCCCAGTGTGTCTCTGTCAGTGTCTCTCTCACTCCCTGTCGGTCAGTGTCTGTGTTTCTGACAGCGAGGGGAGAGGGGGGGGGAGGGAGGGAGGGAGGGAGAGAAGGTGGGGGGTTGGGGGGGGGGGGGGGGGGAAAGAGAAGGGAGAGAGGGAGGAAGGGAGCGAGGTAGAGAGAGAAGGGAGGAGAGAGAGGCGCTCAACGGGCCGGGCCCAAGACTTGATTTAAAGGTAGGTGGCCGGGGGTCGGGTCAGGTCGGGGGGGTGGGTCGGGGGCGGGGGCAGTGGGAGCAGGAGTCGAGTCGGGTATGGGAGCTGGGGGGCGCGGCGTGGGAATCTGTTTAGGTCGGTTCCGGGGGCAGGGGTGGGGGATGGGGGATGGGGGCAGGAATCGAGTTGAGTCCAGGGGCGGAGCGGGGGTCGGGTCCGGGGGGGTGGGGGGCGGCGGGAGCCGAGTCGGGTCGGGCGGGGAGCAGGGGTCGGGTCGGGAGGAAGCAGGAGCTGGGCGTGGGAGGTGCAGCCTTATCCATGCAGCCCCAGTGAGGTCATTAGGCCAGGGCTAGGGGCGGAGTGCTTCGGGCCCCTCCCACAGTTTTGGACGCCTGGAGCTACTACTGCACATGCGCGCCCACTGTAGTGCATCAGTGTCGGGACCTCTGCACAGTTTTCAGTGCAGGGACCTGGCTCCGTCCCCCACAGCTCGTGCTGCGCCACGCCCAGCTCCAGAGGACCTGCAGGGAGCCGGAGAATAGGCAAGTATTTTTTTTAGGCGCACTTTCTGGCGCGAAAAACGGGCGTCCAGGTTGGAGCCGTGCCGTTCTAGGGGCCCAATGCATCTAAATCAGTTGTGAGCCTGGTTTATCAGTATTGAGGTGTCTACTGTACATGGTATGGTTTGTTTTTTGCGTTATATGGGGCATCATTTTTATTAAAAAATAAATAGTGTGGGAGTGTACATAATAGAAGGCTGGCTGTTGGAAGAGAAACTCAGAGGGATTTGATGGGTAGGGGCTGATTCAGCATGGATCACTCTTTCACGTGGTGGTGGTGGTGGCGGTGGTGGATTCCACGCTGAATCAGTCACTACCACCCGTTAAATCCCTGAGTTTCCCTTCCGACAGCCAGCCTTCTATTGTGTGCACTCCCACAATATTTATTTTTTTAATAAAATGATGCCCATATAATTCAAAAAACAAACATGAATGCCCAATACAAGTTGATTTTACTTTGCTTTTGAAAATCAAGCTGCAGAGCCCAGTATTCTTCATCCTTGTGCAGGAGCAACTTGGAAGTTCACTTAGATTACACTTCATTCCCATTGTGATTGCTGCTTTAAAAAAAAAAAAAAAAAAAAAAATCGATTTCTTGCAAATTGCATCTCGACAAATAGGTTCAGAAAAACACAAATCTATCTAGAATGTGACCACTATTTGCAATAGCACAGAATTGCCACAGGGTGTCAGGAGCTGTGTTTTTAGCTGAGTGTTTGCTGGTCTAGAACTATTAACCTATCTATATAATGGGCAAGAATTAGAGACTCGGAGAATATGTTGCACTGTATAATAGAATGTTCCTGTAATTAGAAGACACATACTTTGACCCATCATGAGCAGTGTTACTGGAGATTCACTAGTTATACAGTGCACCTCGGTAAATACGTTGACTGTTTCCTGGAGTTCAGCCTCTGTATGCACAGACGCAGGCGTTGTCCACATACTGTAGCTCAACGACAGAGGATGGAATGGTCTTGGACCTGGCCTGAAGACGGCGAAGGTTGAACAGCTTCCCACAGGTTCTGTAGTTTAGTTCCACTCCAGCGGGGAGATTGTCAACTGTAAGGTGGAGCATGGCAGCGAGGAAGATTGAGAAAAAGGTTGGGGCGATGACGCAGCCCTGCTTGACCCCGGTCCGGATGCGAATTGGGTCAGTGATGGATCCGTTGGTAAAGATCACGGCCTGCATGTCGTCATGGAGCAGGCGGAGGATGGTGACGTACTTTTGGGGGCATCCGAAACGGAGGAGGACGCTCCATAGACCCACGCGGCGTATGAAAGCATGGGCCTTACGCTAAACATCAGTAAGACAAAGGTCCTCCACCAGCCTGTCCTCGCCGCACAGCACTGCCCCCCAGACATCAAGATCCACGGCGCGGCCCTGGTCAAAGTGGACCACTTCCCTTATCTCTGGAGTCTCCTATCAACAAGAGCAGACATTGACGACAAGATCCAACACCGCCTCCAGTGCGCCAGTGCAGCCATTGGCCGCCTAAGGAAGTGTGTTTTTGAAGACCAGACCTTCAAAACTATCACCAAGCTCATGGTCTACAAGGCCGTAGTAATACCTGCCCTCCTGTATGGCTCAGAGACGTGGACTATGTACAGTAGACACCTCAAGTCGCTGGAGAAATACCACCAGCGATATCTCCGCAAGATCCTACAAATTCCCTGGGAGGACAGACGCACCATTGAAGCATTAGCCACACTTGATCAGCTCTGCTGGGCAAGCCACATAGTTCGCATGCCAGACATAAGACTCCCAATGTCATGTATTTAACGGTCATTATAACCCATGTATAAACTGACTAGTTGTACACGGAGAACATTGACCACTAGGTGGTGAACTTGTGGGAGACACTCCTAACCTGGTCTTTCAGGTATAAAAAGGGGAAGCTCCACCCACCTTCATCACTTCTGTGCTGGAATAAAAGTTGCTGGTCAGAGTGACTTTCTCTCAAGCATGGGCCTCGTGTGCATTTGTACTGTATAGTAAGGACATATTGGCAACGAGAAACTGGGATTTAAACCACGCGAGCATGGCCACTAGCAGCACAGACGAGAGGTACTGTGTTGGTGATGATTGGGATGACTATTGAGAGACTACAGCAAAGTTTCGTCACTGAAGAATGGCTGGGACAGGATTCGGCCGACAAACGCAGGGCTCATCTCCTGACGGTTTGTGGGTCCAGGACTTGCACCCTGATGAAGGGCCTTCTAGCGCCAGAGAAGCCGGCGGACAAGACTTTTGAAGAGCTCAGTAAGTTGATCGGGAACATTTTAAACCGGCGAACAGCATGCACATGGCGAGACACCGGTTTTATATGCACCGGCGGCGAGAAGGGCAAAGCGTTCCAGACTTCGTGGCAGACCTCCGGCTACTGGCGAGCCTATACAAGTCCCCAGATGCATGCAGAGCGGAGATGCTGCGAGACTTTTTTTTTTTTTTTAAATTGAGGGCATTGGACATGCTGGGGTTTTCAGGAAACTGATTGAGACCAAAGACTTGACCCTGGAAACGGCAGCATTGATGGCCCAGACATTTATCTCAGGGAAGGGAGAGACCAGAATGATGTTTGACAAAAATCTTGGTTTAAATGCAGCAAATGGACAGGGAGTCAACATTGTTAACGCAGCACACAGTTCCCCAGGCAGACAGTGGCAATCGGACATGCCCGAGCATGTAGTCGAATCAAAAAGGGGGAAATTCAACAGAGACAATGGCTAGCTGAACGGCGGTTCATGCCATCGCAAGGGACAATGCGGCCAGTAATGGGGCCATCAACACCTGTCAATGGTGCGCTTAAAAACAGTTACACAGACAGTCAGAGACAATCGACTGGTAATGGGCCTTTTGTTTCCAACAACGGCTCATGTTGGAGGTGTGGAGGCAAACACACAGCCAGAGCTTGCAGGTATCAGCAATATACCTGCAGAAATTGCAACGTCAGCGGTCACTTGGCGCGAATGTGCAGGAAGCCTGCAGCCAGGTTGATGTATGAGGAGGACGGGGATGATGTAAGCCCAACGGGGCCAAATGGACACTGGGGTAAAAAAAAAAAAAAAAAAAGAGAGGAAAAAAAAAAAGGGAAAAAAAAGAAAAAAAATGGCTGGAAGCTGAAGTTCAGCGAGTTCATGTGGAGCACATATACAGTTCATACACCAGGACTCCACCGATAATGATGAAAGTGTTCCTCAATGGCATCCCAGTATCAATGGAGCTAGACACGGGGGCTAGCCAGTCCCTGATGAGTATCAAACAGTTCGACAAGTTGTGGGCGTCCAAAACCAGGAGGCCAAAATTATTGCCGATTGACGCACAGCTACGGACATATACAAAGGAGATCATTCCGGTGCTAGGCAGTGCCACGGTAGTCGTAGCCCACAAGATTCGGAGAACAGGTTGCCACTCTGGATTGTTCCGGGGGACGGTCCCGCACTACTGGGGAGGAGTTCGCTGGCTGTCATGAACTGGAAATGGAGCGATGTCAATGCAATTTCTTCTGTGGAGCCAATATCATGCTCACAGGTCCTGGACAAATTTGACTCACTATTTCAGCCCGGCATTGGCACTTTCATGGGGACCAAGGTAGTAATTCACATAAACCTGGACGCCAGGCCAGTACACCACAAGGCCAGAGCGGTGCTGTACGTGATGCGGGAAAAGATAGAATGCGAATTGGACTGCCTGCTGAGGGAAGGCATCATCTCGCCAGTCGAATTCAGTTACTGGGCAAGCCCGATCGTACCGGTACTCAAGGCGGATGGGTCGGTCAGGATATGTGGTGATTACAAGGCCACCATCAATCGGGTGTCACACCAAGGCCAGTACCCGCTACCGAGAGCGGAGGACCTCTTTGCAACGCTATCCAGTGTCAAACTATTTTCAAAATTGGACCTAACCGCAGCTTACATGACCCAGGAGCTGGCGAATGAGTCGAAGAAGCTGACCACCATCACGACACACAAGGGGTTGTTTGAGTACAACAGATGTCCATTTGGGATTCGCTCGGCCGCTGCGATCTTTCAACGCGAAAGGAAAGCCTCGTCAAGTCGATTCCAAGGACGGTGGTTTTTCAAGACGACATCCTCATCACGGATTGCGATACAGAAGAACACCTCCGCGACCTGGAGGAGGTGCTACGCAGACTGGACCGGGTAGGTCTACGACTGAAAAAGGCGAAGTGCGTCTTCCTACCTCCAGGAGGTAGAATTCCTGGGGATGAGGGTAGCAGCAGACGGGATCAGACCTACTGCGTCCAAAACAGAAGCAATCCAGAGAGTACCCAGACCCCGTAACACAACGGAGCTGCGTTCGTTCCTGGGGCTCCTGAACTATTTTGGTAACTTTTTTTCCCCAAAATGAGCATGCTGTTAGAGCCACTACACGTGCTCCTACGCAAAGGTCGTGAATGGGTCTAGGGGGACAGCCAGGAAAGGGCTTTTGATGGAGCATAACAAATTGCGTGCTCTAACAATCTGTTAATGCTATATGACCCATGTAAGAAACTTGTTTTAACGTGCAACGCGTCGCGTCGTCCTATTGGGTCGGGTGTGTGTTGCAGCATGTTAATGCCAAGGGTCAATTACAGCCGGTAGCTTATGCCTCCAGAAGTCTGTCCCAGGCAGAACGGGGCTACGGGATGGTAGAAAAGGAAGCGTTTGCATGTGTATATGCTGTAAAAAAAAAAATGTACCAATACTTGTTCGGCAGGAAATTTGAGCTGGAGACAGATCACAAATCCCTAACGTCCCTTTTGGCCGACAAGGCCATAAATGCAAATGCATCGGCCCGCATACAGAGGTGGGCACTCACGTTAGCCACCTATGATTATACAATTCGGCACTGAAAACTGCGCCGATGCACTCAGCAGGCTCCCACTAGCCACCACCGAGGGGGCAACTGAGCATGCTGAGATGGTCATAGCTGTGGAAGCTTTCGAAAGCGAAGGCTCACCCGTGACAGCCCGTCAGATCAATGTCTGGGACAAATAGAGACCCGCTACAGTCTTTAGTCAAGAAATGTATACTTAATGGGGACTGGGCAGCCACGTACATGACATGCCCTGAGGAATTCAAACCATTTCACAGGTGCAAGGATGAACTCTCGATTCAGGCAGATTGCCTACTATGGGGCAACCGAGTAGTCATGCCCCAGATGGGCAGAGAGATGTTCATCAGAGAACTCCACAAATGAGCACCTGGGCATTGTCATGATGAAGGCAATTGCCAGGTCACATATTTGGTGGCCAGAGATAGATGCAGACCTGGAACTTTGTGTTCGCAGGTGCAACACATGCGCCCAGCCGGGCAATGCGCCCAGGGAAGCCATCTTTAGCCCCTGGTCATGGCCCGCCAAACCATGGTCACACATCCATGTGGACAACGCAGGTCCTTTCATGGGAAAAATGTTTTTGGTTCTAGTAGACGCCTACTCCAAATGGATCGAGTGTGACATTCTCAATTCAAGCACATTGTCGGCCACGGTAGAAAGTCTATGGGCAATGTTCGCCACCCATGGTCTACCTGACGTCTTGGTCAGTGACAATGGCCCGTGCTTCACAAGCATTGAATTCCAGGACTTCATGGCAGGAAATGGTATCAACCATGTCAGAACGGCACCGTTCAAGCCGGCCTCAAACGACCAGGCGGAATGAGCAGTGCAGATAATCAAACAGGGGATGCTCAGAATCCAAGGGGATTCCCTACAAAGCCACTTATCACGCCTCCTGTTGGCCAATAGATCCAGACCACACTCGCTCACAGGGGTCCCACCCGCAGAGCTGCTAATGAAAAGGACGCTCAAAACCAGGTTATCCCTTATACACCCCACCACGAAAGAAGTTGTTGAGAGCAGGCACCAGTCACAATGTGACTGCCACGATGGAAATGCGAGAGCACGATGTACTGATGTCAATGGCCCCGTCTTTGTTCTGAACTACGCTGCAGGGCCTAAATGGCTTGCAGGCACTGTGATTGCCAAAGAGGGGAATAGGATTCTGGTAGTTAAACTTACCAGTGGACAAATCTGCCGCAAACACGTGGATCAAACAAAAAGGAGGTTCAGCAACCCCATAGAAGAAGCAGAGGAAGAACACGATGTAGAGTTCACTCCTCCACAGGTGGCCAAACACCAGAACCAAGTGGAGGAGAGCCCAGTCACTGTGGGTAGTCCGGACAGGCCTGAGGCACCGCAAATAGCAGACACTCAGGCCAGCGCCCAACAACCAGAGTCCCAACTCAGGCGCTCTACACGGGAGCGTAAACCACCAGAGAGACTTAATCTGTGATCCCAATAAGACTTTGGGGGGGGGGGGGGGGGTGGAGGTGATGTAATGTATTTAACTGTCATTGTAACCCATATATAAACGGACTAGTTGTACACTGAGAACATTGACCACTAGGTGGTGAACTTGTGGGAGACACTTCTAACCTGGTCTTTCAGGTATAAAAAGGGGAAGCTCCACCCACCTTCATCACTTCAGTGCTGGAATAAAAGTTTCTGGTCACAGAGTGACCTCTCAAGCATGGGCCTCATGTGCATTTGTACTGTATAGTAAGGACATATCATCCAAAGCAAGCGCTCTACTCAAAACTCGTCCACGGCAAACGAGCCAAAGATGGGCAGAGAAAACGTTACAAGGACACCCTCAAAGCCTCCCTGATAAAGTGCGACATCCCCACTGACATCTGGGAGTCCCTGGCCAAAGATCGCCCTAAGTGGAAGAAGTGCATTTGGGAGGACGCTGAGCTGAGAGCATGCAGAAATCAAGCACAGGCAACGGAAAGAGCGTGCGGCAAACCAGTCCCACCCACCCCTTCCCTCAACGACTATCTGCCCCACCTGGGACAGAGACTGTGGTTCTCATAATGGACTGTACAGCCACCTAAGAACTCAGGCTAAGAGTGGAAGCAAGTCTTCCCCAATTCCGAGGGACTGCCTATGAGTTATACTATAAAAAGGTTTATCTGTTCTAAATTCTGTCTCACATTACAATCAAATCATTGAGGTCAGACTTGCAGCTGACTCACTCATTGGCTCATATGCAAAATTTACTTCATTTTTGCAGCTTTTTATTGCTCGTGTGTTTGAAAATTATATTTTAGATTTTTCTTAAAAGTATTGATCTCTTTACTTAAGGAGGGATATACTTGCATTGGAGGCAGTTCAGAGAAGGTTCACAAGGATGATTCCTGAGATGAAGGGGTTGTCAAATGAAGAAAGGTTGAGCAGGTTGGGCCTTTACTCATTGGAGTTAAGAATGAGAGGTGATCTTATTGAAATATGAATTTTTGAAATTGTCATTGAATATATTCAAGGTGGAGATAGACAGATTTTTGAAGGATAAGGGAATCAAATGTTATGGGGAGAGGGCAAGGTAGTGGAGTTGAGGCCAGGATCAGATCAGCCGTGATCTTATTGAATGGTGAAGCAGGCTCGAGGGGCCAGATGGTCTACTCCTCCTTCTTATGTTCTTATGCAACAGCTGAAACACTGGGTCCAATTTCCAACTGACCAGTATGCCAGGCATCCCCGATACCCCAACCAGGTAATCCCCCACCTAAAATAATACACCCTTCAACCCCCCCCTCCCCAGTACTCCTATATCAATGCTACCACACCCAGGTCCATGCTTCTACGACAGCCAAGTCCCAACACCACAATCTGGGACACCTTTCCAACTCCTTTGTAGCCCTCCCTAACTCCAGCATGACCATTCCTCTCAGTGCTCCCACATCCTGCAACTCTCTCTCATAAGAACATAAGAAATAGGAGCTGGAGTAGGCCATTTGGTCCCTCGAACCTGCTCCGCCATTCAATAACATCATGGCTGATCTGATCATGGACTCAGTTCCACTGCCCCGCCCTCTCCCCATAACCCTTTACTCCCTTATTGCTCAAAAATCTATCTATCTCTGCCTTAAAATATATTCAATGACCCAGCCTTCAAAGCTCTCTAGGGCAGAGAATTCCATAGATTTACAACCCTCAGAAGAAATGCCTCCTCATCTCAGTTTTCAATGGGCAGGTTCTTATTCTAAAACTATGGGCTGAATTTTGCCCAGCACTTTTTCTGGCGCAGAAGTTTAGTTTAGAGAGTCACAAATTATGAGGTGCCGGCGTTGAGTACCAGTGCCAGAGTGTTTGCCGCCACACATTCTGGCGCTGGTGGATGTTGAAAAGTACAATACGTGCCATTTCGGGACATAAGGCCAAGTTTAGCGATATTTTTTTTTAAATTGGCGCAGATACTAAAAACACCATAGGAAAAACACTTACCTGCAGTTAAAGAAGGCCGCGCTTGCCCGCGGCCGAATGGACTCCCTACCTATTTGAGAAAAACTTTATAGAACCTTATATAACTTCAAAAATAAGATAAATAAAAGAAAACTTACCATTGCTGCCATTCCCTCAATGATAGAACTGTAAGCATTCAAATAATAAATAATTCATCACGACCTTTTCCTTCAGAGCAACATAGAAAATAGGTGCAGGAGTAGGCCCTTCGAGCCTGCACTGCCATTCAATGAGTTCATGGCTGAACATGCAACCTCAGTACCCCATTCCTGCTTTCTCGCCATACCCCTTGATCCCCCTAGTAGCAAGGACTATATCTAACTCCTTTTTTCGATGTCCTAAGTGGCCCAAAATTTTCTAAGATGTTCCTGAGGTCCTGGTAATCCTTTAAATATTTATTTAGTTATTTAAATATTTTTTTTAAAAATAAATAAATAAATAAAATAAATAAATAAAATCAAAACTGCAGGCATAATCATCAGATCAATAAGCTTCTTCAACCAAAAAACATCAAGGGCAGCCTTCTCGCAATCCTCCATGCAGCCGACTCGACCCGCTGGTATCTCCGGCCAAATGTCCTCCACTGCGTATGTGCAGTTTATTTTCAGGGTTTTTTTCCCTCTGTGCATGCACATTGCCCATGCATAATGACTTGGTCACAAAATGTTTTTCACGCATGCACTCTGTGTTTTAGATGTACACTCCAATCTCCACCCCCCCCCCCCCCCCCCCGATGACCTATTTATCCCGACTCTGTTTTCTGTCCTCTATCCATGCTAATATATTATCCCCAACCCCATGAACTTTCATCTTGTGCATTAACCTTTTATGTGGCACCTTATCAAATTCCTTCTGAAAATCCAAATACACCATATCCACTGGTTAGCCACCCTGCTTGTTACATCCTCAAAAAACGACAGCCAATTTGTCAAACATGATTCCCCTTTCATAAAACCATGCTGACTCTGCTTGACGAAATTATGCTTTTCCAAATATACTGCTATTGCATCCTTAATAATAGAGTTCAGCATTTTCCCAATGATAGCTGTTAGGCTGACTGGTCTATAGTTTCCTTCTTACTGTTTGCCTTATTTTGTTTTTTTTTAAATAGGGGTGTTACATTTGCAGCTTTCCAATCCGCTGGGACCTCCCCAGAATCCAGGGAATTTTGGTAGATTACAATCAATGCATACACTATCTCTGCAGCCACTTTTAAGACCCTAGGAAGCAAGCCCTCATATCCAGGGGGCTTGTCCACCTTTTGTTCCATTATTTTACAGGAGTACTTTTTCTTTAGTGACAGTGATTGTTTTAAGTACCTCCTCCCTCTTGATTATCTGTTATTGGGATGTTTTTAGTGTCTTCTACCGTGAAGACTGATACAATATTTGTTCAAAACCTCTGCCATTTCCATGTTCCCCATTATTAATTTCCCAGTCTCATGCTCTAAGGGACCAACATTTACTTTAGCCACTCTCTTCCTTTTTATGTACCTGTAGAAACTCTTACTATCTGTTTTTATATTTCTTGCCAATTTACTTTCATAATCTATCTTCCCTCTATTATTATTTTTTAAACTTGTTCTTTGCTGGTATTTAAAAGTTTCCCAATCCCCAGGTCTCCCTGTAATCTTGGCCACTCTGTATGCCATTGTTTTCAATTTGACACCATCCTTTATTTCCTTAGTTAGCCACGGACGATTATCCCTTCTTTTAAAGTCTTACCTTCTCATGGGAATATATTTTTGTTGAGAGTTATGAAATATCTCCTTAAATGTCTGCCACTGCTCATCAATCGTCTTACACTTTAAATCTATTTTCCTAGTCCACTTTAGCCAACTCTGCCTTCACACCTTTGTAGTCTCCTTTATTTAAGCTTAGAAAACTGGTTTGAGATCCAACACTCTCACCCTCCAACGGAGTTTGAAATTCACCATGCTATGGTCACTCATTCCTAGAGGATCCTTTACTAAGAGATCATTTATTAATCCTGTCTCATTACATAATACCAGATCTAAGATAGCCTGCTCTCTCATTGGTTCTGCAACATATTGTTCAAGGAGACTGTCCTAGATACACTCTGAACTCCCTCAAAGCTACCTTGGCCAATTTCATTTTTCCAATCAATATGAAGATTAAAATTGCCCATGATTATTGCCATTCCTTTTTTACAAGCCTCCATTGTTTCTTGATTTATACTCTGTCCAACAGTGAAGCTATAGTTAGGGGGCCTATAGATTAAGCCCACCAGCGACTTTTTCCCCTTCACTACTATTTTTCATCTCCAACCAAACCGATTCTACATCTTGATCTTCTGAGCCAATATCATTTTCTCACTAAAGCACTGATCTCATCCTTTATTAACAGAGCTACCCACCTCCTTTTCCTTTCTGCCTAGCCTTCCAAATTGTCAAATACAGTTCTCAGCCTTGGTCACCTTGCCACCACGTCTCTGTAATGGCTATTAGATCATACCCATTTATATCTATTTGTACCGTCAACTCATCTATTTTGTTACGAATGCTCCGTGCATTCAGATAAAGAGCCTTTAAATTTGTTTTTTTAACCATTTTTTCCTGCTTTGACCCCACTTTCAGATACACTTGTACGTTTATACATTCTGTCCCTTCCCGTCATGCTCTGGTTATCATTTCCCCCAG
The DNA here is from genome assembly GCF_044704955.1 of Pristiophorus japonicus. Taxonomy (NCBI): domain Eukaryota; kingdom Metazoa; phylum Chordata; class Chondrichthyes; family Pristiophoridae; genus Pristiophorus; species Pristiophorus japonicus. The sequence goes on from NC_091990.1 coordinate 149,527,609, forward strand.
TGCTACCCTGCTCTATTGCCTTCTTCTTGCTCTTTGATGTTTTAAATGTTTGCTCACCTGAACCCTCCCCCCAGTAATCAGTTTAAAGCCCTCTCTACAGCCCTAGTTATTTGATTCCACAGGACCCTAGTCCCAGCACAGTGTAAGTGAAGCCCATCACAACGGAACAACTCCCTCTAACCCCAGTACTGGTACCAGTGTCCCACAAACCAAAACCCATTTCTCCCACACCAGTCTTTGAGCCACATGTTTAACTCTGATCTTATTTACCCTATGCAAATTTGTGCGTGGTTCAGGTAGTAATCCAGAGATTATTAACTTTGTGGTTCTGCTTTTTAATTTGTCCGAGCTGCTCATAATCCCTCTATAGAACCTCTTTGTTTGTCCTACCAATGTCATTGGTATCCACGTGGATCACAACTGGATATTTCCCCTCCCACTCCAAGTTTTTCTCCAGCCCAGAAGAGATGTCCTTAACCCTGGCACTAGGCAGGCAACCAGCCTTCAGGACTCACGCTCTAGGTTGCAGAGAGGGGTATCTATCCCCCTAATGATCCCCCTACCACTACCGCATTACTTTATACTCCACCCATTTTAATGGCCCCCTGTACCATGGTACTGTGGTCAGTTTGCTCATCCTCCCTGCAGTCCCTGCTTTTGTCCACACAGGGAGCAAGAATCTCATACCGCTTAGACAATGGCTCCTCCAATGCTAATTCCTGGGTCTGCATACCTGCCTCACTCAATCACACCCTCCTGTCCCTGACCATGGATGAAATTTGAATTCATTAACCTAATGGATGTGACCGTCTCCTGGAAGGCAACATCCAGGTAACTCTTCCCCCTCCCTGATGTGTCGCAGTGTCTGCAGCTCGGACTCCAGCTCATCAACGTGGAGCCAAAGTTCCTCGAGCTGCAGACACTTGCTGCAGATGTGGTCGCCAACATCTTCAAGATCTAGGACCTCAATGGTGTCCACCAGCTTCCACATGTTGAAGCAGTGACACATTGCCTGCCCTGTAACGTATTTAATTAATTAGATTTAGTTTTGAGCACACACCCACCTCCATGGCACGAACCTGGTATTGCAGTACTTCCAGGAACGGTGCAGTGGCTCTAGGCCTTTTGGCTAAGAGCATTGGCGCAGAGTGATCCTTGACAGGTGCAGGGTGACCTCTGGCGTTTGTGATTTGACAAAGAATTGGAAAGATTGGCAACGAATTTTTAAAAAAAAATTAGATTTAGTTTTTAATCCCGGCTCTTAATTTAAAGCAATGCCCAAGAAAAGAGAAACTCACCAACCAATCACTTCCCTGCCTTCCTGGGATGTCACACGTTAATTTTTACGATTTATCTTAGCAGGTCAGTTGCAGCTGGTTGGGCTGACTGCTCGGCTCTCTTACCTTTGTATGGTTGCTGCTCTTCCTGCTCTCATGCCCTTTCCGCTTCACGGCACCCACCAATCCGCTGTCTGGGCTCCGGTGACATCAAATGTAGACGTCCTCTGCGCCTTTGTCACTCTCTCCGAGCTGTTCCCTGCGGTGGCTGGCTGCTGTTCGCTGCTACTCTCCCTCACAGGTCGGGGGTGGGGAGGGGGTTGGGGGTGGGGCAGTGGGGGGGGGGGGTGTCAGTTACATTCCCACACCCAATTCTCTCAACATACCTCAACCAACAGCTTCAAAATCTAGGACCTCCATCCTAGAATTTTGAGCACAAAATCTAGGTTGACAATCCAGTGCAGTCTTTCAGATGAGACGTTAAACCGAGGCCCCGTCTGCTCTCTCAAGTGGACATAAAAGACCCCATGGCACTATTTCGAAGAAGAGCGGGGGAGTTATCCCTGGTATCCTGGCCAATATTTATCCCTCAATCAACATAACAAAAACAGATTATCTGGTCATTATCACATTGCTGTTTGTGGGAGCTTGTTGTGCGCAAATTGGCTGCCGCATTTCCTACATTACAACAGCGATGATGAAACTCCAAAAGTACTTTTTCAGCATCTTGCTTTTGAATTCGGAAATAAAACCAGAAAATGCTGGAAATCTCAGCAGGTCAAGCAGCATCTGTGGAGAGAAACAAAGTTAGAGTTTCAGGTCTATGACCCTTCAGACCTGAAACATTAACTCTGGTTCTCTCCACAGATGCTGGTTGACCTGCTGAGATTTCCTGCATTTTCTGTTTTTACTCCAAAAGTACTTAATTGGCTGTAAAGCGCTTTGAAATGTCCAGTGGTCATGAAAGGCTCGATATCATGTCTTTCTTTCCCGAAAATATCAATCCACATGACTCCTTCGCCCAGCCCTTCACTCCCCTGTAGTGTTAGGTTGCCTTACCTATACCTTCAAACTGGGCCATCGCCCCTAGCTCCTCCTGCTGTAACCTGACTTTTAAATAATGTAAAAGTTACAATAAAACTATTAAAGGGTAGATTTTTAACTTGCAGTCTGTGTAAAACTGATAGTGAATAAGCCGCCCATTATGGAAAGGAAAATCGGGGGCGGGAGGGGTCCTAGAACCAGGGGCTGATCCACAAAAGCAGCTTTACACACGGAGTAACGTTGAACATTTTCCTCTGATTTACAGTTTTCATACAAACATGAGCATTTGAACCCACAAATATTCCAGAATACTCTCAATGCAAAGGCCGCTTGATTTATTCAATCACTATAAACCACTGGACCTGATGATATATTGTACATTACATAGCATAAAACAGAGTGTCCTCTGTCTCAACTAGAGTAATAGAATACTCGGAATTTAGCAGGGACCAAAGCCATCAATGTAACACTTTGCCCAGACACAAGAACAAATTCGACATGAAATGTCCTCCTAGCCTAGTTTATTATTTGAAATTGGTTACTTTGCAACATTCACTCACATCTCCAATCTCATTGTAACATGAAGCATTGCAGTTGAGGAATGTTATCTTTCATTTAAACCCATTGTGTGCAAAATCAAGATAAGAGAAAGGTACAATGGATTAAATACTCCAATAACCTTGCAAACTATCAAAAAGTTTAGAAATGCTATCAATTTCATTCAGTTTGCAAAATAATTAAAATTCATAATATAAAATTCAACTCAAATAAAACTAAATATAAAGCATAGTATAATCTTTTCAACTGGTTTTATAAGGATTAAGGTCATATTTGTCCAAGTTTGTTAACCATTTACTTGGACAAGTTATAGAATTGTGCATTCATTTTGCAAACTCAAGTATCTCTTCTTTGTCTTTTTATTGGCCCCATCTTAAATATTAGAAGGCAATGCATTTCTGTTACTGATTATCCCACAGAGGTCATGGTTAGTAACTATGAACTATTTCTACATACATTGGATTGCTTGTAAATGCAAGACACAAAGTAGAATTGGAATGTAACTCATTATTTCAAAGCAGAAGATTATGAGCGACTAATTGCAATCCTGCACATCAAGTTCTTGTTGGCAGCCATTTGAGAATTGGCAAGTAGGGAAATGGCGTTTGATAACCAGTTGAGCAGAAACATGTTAACACAGGGGCCCCAGCCAAATATGGAGGTCACGCCAGGAGGGGAAGTTTCATTTAAACACAAGTATATTCTGATATATTCTGAATGCAAACGTGCCACAGGCCTATTTCTTCATGTATTTACTACATTTGTGTTTTAATGGATTAGGGTTGGGGCGGGGAGGTTGTACAGGGGGAAGGGTAAAGAGCCTGAAATGTTCTTGCTCCAGTTCATTTCGAAGAATTCATTTCGATCCTGGGCCGGAGGGGAAGTCAGTCGATGATTCACTCTAGGGGCATACTGGCGAGTGCAAGTTCAGCATGTTGTCAAAATAGGCTTATAAAGTGCCTCAAAGCCTCATTGATCTTATGGATAACTCTTAACTCCAGGTAAGTGTAAACTTAGATTTTTTACAATGTCAGCTGTGGATCAGTGAATAGCATGCTCACCTCTGAGTCAGAAGGTTGTGGGTTCAAGTCCCACTCCAGGAACTTGAGCACTAAACAAATCTAGGCTGACACTCCAGTACAGTGCTAAGGGAACGCTGTACTGTTGGAGGTGCCGTCTTTTGGATGGGACATTAAAACGAGGCTCCGTTTGCTCTCTCAAACAAACGTAAAAGATCCCATGGCACTATTTCGAAGAAGAGCAGGGGAGTTATCCCTGGTGTCCTGGCCAATATTTATCTCTAAATCAACATAACAAAAGAGAGATTTTATATCTGGTCATTATCACATTGTTGTTTGTGAGAGCTTAAGCTTGCTGCATAAGTTGACTGCTACGTTGCAACACTAACTACACTCCAAAAGTACTTAATTAGCTGTAAAGTGCTTGGAGACATCTAGTGGTCGTGAAAGTTGCTATATAAATGCAAGTTTTTCCTTTCATTTAGGCAATGTGGCCTGTAATTTGCAGTCAGCTGCGAAACAGACATTCGCTAATATGTCCTTACTATACAGTACAAATGCACACGAGGCCCATACTTGAGAGGTGGTCATTCTGTGACCAGTAACCTTTATTAGCCAGCACTGAAGTGATGAAGGTGGGTGGAGCTTCCCCTTTTATACCTGAAAGTCCAAGTTAGAAGTGTCTCCCACAAGTTCACCACCTAGTGGTCAGTCTTCTCACGGTGTACAACTTAGGTCAGTTTATACATGGGTTACAATGACAGTTGAATGCATGACATCACCACCTTCCCCCCCCCCAAAAAAAAGTCTTATTGGGATCACAGGTTAAGTCTCTCTGGTGGTTTACGCTCCCGTGTAGAGCGCCTGAGTTGGGGCTCTGGTTGTTGGGCGCTAGCCTGAGTTTCTGCTGTTTGTGGTGCCTCAGGCCTGTCCGGACTGCCCACAGTGACTGGGCTCGCCTCCACTTGGTTCCGGTGTTCGGTCACCTGTGGTGGAGTAAACTCTACGCCGTGTTCTTCCTCTGCTTCTTCTATGGGGTTGCTGAACCTCCTTTTTGTTTGATCCACGTGTTTGCGGCAGATTTGTCCATTGGTAAGTTTAACTACCAGAATCCTATTCCCCTCTTTGGCAATCACAGTGCCTGCGAGCCATTTGGGCCCTGCAGCATAGTTGAGGACAAAGACAGGGTCATTGATATCAATACATCACGCCCTCGCCCAGTCATGGTAGTCACATTGTGACCGGCGCCTGCTAACAATTTCTTTCATGGTGGGGTGTAAAAGGGATAACCTGGTTTTGAGTGTCCTTTTCATTAGCAGCTCTGTGGGTGGAACCCCTGTGAGCGAGTGTGGTTGGGATCTATTAGCCAACAGGAGGCGTGATAAGCGGCTTTGTAGGGAACCCCCTTCTGAGCATCCCATTTGATTATCTGCACTGCTCATTCCACCTGGCCGTTTGAGGCTGGCTTGAACGGTGCCGTTCTGACATGGTTGATACCATTTCCTGCCATGAAGTCCTGGAATTCAATGCTTGTAAGGCACGGGCCATTGTCACTGACGAAGACGTCAGGTAGACCATGTACGGCGAACATTGCCTATAGACTTTCTACCGTGGCAGAGGATGTGTTTGAATTGACAATGTCACACTCGATCCATTTGGAATAGGCGTCTACTACAACCAAAAATATTTTTCCCATGAAAGAACCTGCGTAGTCCACGTATATGCGTGACCATGGCTTGGCGGGCCAGGAGCTAAGGGGGGGGGGGGGGCTTCCCTGGACGCATTGCCCAGCTGGACACACGTGTTGCACCTGCAAACACAAAGTTCCAGGTCTGCATCTATCCCTGGCCACCAAACGTGTGACCTGGCAAGTGCCTTCATCATGACAATGTCCGGGTGCTCATTTATGGAGTTCTCGGATGAACACCTCTCTGCCCATCTGGGGCATGACTACTCGGTTCCCCATAGTAGGCAATCGGCCTGAATCGAGAGTTCATCCTTGCGCCTGTAAAATGGTTTAAATTCCTCCGGGCATGCCTCATATGTGGCTGCCCAGTCACCATTCAGGATACATTGCTTGTCAAAAGACAGTCGCGGGTCTCTATTTGTCCAGACTTTGATCTGACGGGCTGTCATAGGTGAGCCTTCGCTTTCGAAAGTTTCAACAGCCATGACCATCTCAGCAGCATGCTCGGTTGCCCCCTCGGTGGTGGCTAGTGGGAGCCTGCTGAGTGCATCGGCGCAGTTTTCAGTGCCCAGTCTGTGCCGAATTGTATAGTCGTAGGCGGCTAACATGACTGCCCACCTCTGTATGCGGGCCACGTATTTGCATTTATGGCCTTGTTGTCGGCCAAAAGGGACATTAGGGGTGTGATCTATCTCCAGCTCAAATTTCCTCTCAAACAGGTACTAGCGCATTTTATTTTTACTGCATATACACATTTTCTACCACGATCCCATAGCCCCTTTCTGCCTCGGACAGACTTCTGGAGGCATAAGCTACCGGCTGTAACTGACCCTTGGCATTAACATGCTGCAACACACACCCGATCCCATAGGACGTTAAAACAAGTTTCTTACATGTATCATATAGCGTTAACAGAGATTGTTGGAGCATAACAAATTGCGTACTCTATCAAAAGCCCTTTCCTGGCTGTCCCCCCAGACCCATTCATGACCTTTGCGTAGGAGCACGTGTAGCGGCTCTAACAGCGTGCTCAATTTGGGAAGAAAGTTACCAAAATAGTTTAGGAGCCCCAGGAATGAACGCAGCTCCGTCGTGTTACAGGGTCTGGGTGCTCTCTGGATTGCTTCCATTTTGGACGCAGTAGGTCTGATCCCGTCTGCTGCTACCCTCATCCCTAGGAATTCTACCTTTGGAGCTAGGAAGACGCAAGTCACCTTTTTCAATCAGACCTACCCGATCCAGTCTGCGTAGCACCTCCTCCAGGTTGTGGAGGTGTTCTTAAGTATCGTGACCCGTGATGAGGATGTCGTCCTGAAAAACCACCGTCTTTGGAATCGACTTGAGGAGGCTTTCCATATTTCATTGGAAGATCGTGGCGGCCAAGCGAATCCCAAACGGACATCTGTTGTACTCAAACAACCCATTGTGTGTCGTGATGGTGGTCAGCTTCTTCGACTCATTCACCAGCTCCTGAGTCATGCAAGCTGAGGTCAGGTCCAATTTTGAAAAAAGTTTGCCACCGGATAGCATCGCAAAGAGGTCCTCCGCTCTCGGTAGCGGGTACTGGTCTTGGAGTGACACCCGATTGATGGTGGCCTTGTAATCACCACATATCCTGACCGACCCATCCGCCTTGAGTACTGGCACGATCGGGCTTGCCCAGTCACTGAATTCGACTGGCGAGATGATGCCTTCCCTCAGCAGGGGGTCCAATTCGCCTTCTATCTTTTCCCGCATCACGTACAGCACCGCTCTGGCCTTGTGGTGTACTGGCCTGGCGTCCAGGTTTATGTGAATCACTACCTTGGTCCCCATGAAAGTGCCAATGTCGGGCTGAAATAGTGAGTCAAATTTGTCCAGGACCTGTGAGCATGATACTCGCTCCACAGAAGAAATTGCATTGACATCGCCCCATTTCCAGTTCAGGACAGCAAGCCAACTCCTCCCAAGTAATGCGGAACCATCCCCCAGGACAATCCAGAGTGGCAGTCTGTTCTCCGAATCTTTGTGGGTCACGACTACAGTGGTGCTGCCTAGCACCAGACTGATCTCCTTTGCATATGCCCGTAGCTGTGCGTCAGCCGGCACTAATTTTGTCCTCCTGGCCTTGGACGCCCACATCTTGTCGAACTGTTTGATACTCATCAGGGACTGGCTGGCCCCCGTGTCTAGCTCCATTGATACTGGGATGCCATTGAGGAGCACTTTCATCTTATCGGTGGCGTCCTGGTGTATGAACTGTATATGTGCTCCACATGAACTCGCTGAACTTTAGCTTCCAGCGATTTCCCCCAGTCTCCATTTGGCCCTATTGGGCTTACATCGTCCCCGTCCTCCTCGTACATCAACCTGGCTGCAGGCTCCCTGCACATACGCGCCAAGTGACCGCTGACGTTGCAGTTTCTGCAAGTATATTGCTGATACCTGCAAGCTCTGGCTGTGTGTTTGCCTCCACACCTCCAACATGAGCAGTTGTTGGAAACAAAAGGTCCATTACCAGTCGATTGTCTCTGACTGTCTGTGTAACTGTCCTTAAGCGCACCATTGACAGGTGTTGATGGCCCCATTACTGGCCGCATTGTCCCTTGTGATGGTATGAATCGCCGTTCAGCTAGCCATGGTCTCTGTTGAATTCCTCCTTTGGGTTCGACTGCATGCTCGGGCCTGTTCGATTGCCCCTGTCTGCCTGGAGAATTGTGTGCCGTGTTAACAATGTTGATTCCTTGTTCACATAAACCAAGATTTTTGTTCAACATCATTCTGGTCTCTTCCTCCCCGGAGATAAATGTCTGGGCCATCAAAGCCGCCATTTCCAGGATCAAGTCTTTGGTCTCAATCAGTTTCCTGAAAACCCCAGCGTGCCCGATGTCCTCAATAAAAAAGTCTCACAGCATCTGCGCTCTGCATGCATCTGGGAACTTACATAGGCTCACCATTCACCAGAGGTCTGCCACGAAGTCTGGAACGCTTTGCCCTTCTTGCCGCCGGTGCGTGTAAAACCGGTGTCTCACCATGTGCATACTGCGCGCCAGTTTAAAGTGTTCCCCGATCAACTTACTGAGCTCTTCAAAAGTCTTGGCCGCCGACCTCTCTGGCGCTAGAAGGTCCTTAATCAGGGAGTATGTCCTGAATCCACAAACTGTCAGGAGATGAGCCCTGCATTTGTCGGCCGAATCCTGTCCCAGCCATTCCTTAGTGACGAAACTTTGATATAGTCTCAATAAAATCGTCCCAATCATCACCAACACAGTACCTCTTGTCTGTGCTGCTAGTGGCCATGCTCGCTTGGTTTAAATCCCAGTTTCACGTCGCCAATAATATGTCCTTACTATATAGTACAAATGCACATGAGGCCCATACTTGAGAGAAGGTCACTCTGTGACCAGTAACCTTTATTAGCCAGCACTGAAGTGAAAAAGGTGGGTGGAGCTTCCCCTTTTATATCTGAAAGTCCAGGTTAGGAGTGTCTCCCATAAGTTCACCACCTAGTGGTCAGTCTTCTCACAGTGTACAACTTAGGTCAGTTTATACATGGGTTACAATGACAGTTGAATACATGACATCACATCACCACTGGCCCCGAAGAAAGCGTCCCACAAATATCCAGTCATCTCCTACGAGAAGTTTGGCTTTTCTGACGTGCAGCTGAAATTAACGTAGTTTAGTGGGAATTCCATCGTGCAAGCTGTCTAATGAGCCAATTGCATTTCAGAACTCTCAGACAAAGAACCAGTAAATAGAAAACATTAATAATCACTTAAAATAATTTACAGAGCGAAAAATATTTTTTACATACCCATTGGGTTAAGGTAGAAGTTGAAGTATCATGAACAAAAATATGTATTTTACTAATTTTAAAACCTAATTATTTTTAAACTTATTGGAGAAATTTGGCATTCCACTAACAGAAAATTAGTTTTTCAGGGTCAGAACGGTTGTTTATCAGGTCTTATTACTCAGATCACGGTTAAAACCCCATTAACATCTCATTTGAAAGGCCTAACTTTTTTATGGGGTTTCTAACAGGTATATTTGTTCGGAAAAGGAGAAGTCTTCATGATTTCACCGATTGCTGCTCAAGGGGTTGGGGGCTGGGGTCGGAGGGGTTTAGCCCACAGCGCAGACTGTGGAGGAGCAGTGAATGACAGACCGCAATTTCAGGATTTCCACGTTAGGCTGCACATGCGCTAAATCCTGAAGTTGCAGTCAATTTCAAAGGCAAAATGACGGCCAGGTTCAGTGTTTTGTAGTGAAGAAGGAGCCACAAAATATGTCTACATTATCAGAGAGCCTTATAAAAATAGAAAAGGCACTTTGCAGTACTGCAGTTCACCCTGAAGCATATGGCTGCTCCAAGTCGAACTGCAGCAGTAGCTCCACAGACAGAGAGAGGCCCTAATGGAAGTCTGTGCTTCTCCCTTGAGGCTCACACTGCTGCCAGAGAGACCTCAGCTACCAAGTAAAGAGAGCTATCTTTTCTGGCTTCCAAAGATCTCTCGGGACTTCATTGATCTCATTGGAATTTTTCCATGCAGAGCCAAGTGCCCAGTACTAATGACGTTGCTGGAATACACTTGCATGTAGCTACTGTCTTAGTATAAGCAGCACGTGCACACAATTGCCAGCCCCGTCAAATGCCTGCACGCATGATAGAAATGTTTCAGGGCTACGCTGTCCATGCAGCAGTATAAAAGCTGCGGTAGGTCCATCTCAGGACCTAACGGCCACAAGATGAGGGCCAAGTCAGTGTTCGTAGTTCACGAGTAACGCAGCAGCCAGCTATGTTGCTACTTGATTGGCAGGAGTGCGCATCTAGGAGAAGCTAGGCTGGGTTTAAGAATTCGCACATCACGCACTTGCACCAAGGGCAAGTGCGGTAGAAGGAAGCACTAGACAGACACACAGCATAGGTTTTCATTAAAATTATGGCTGTGCTAAAGTTGTTGTGGTCAGAAGTTGTTTTTGGCAAGATTTCTAAATGGTTTTGATGAGGTGGCATGAATAGAAGTCATACGAGTTGATGTACACAGAGAAGGGTCTGTAGATGAAGGCATCTATGTGGTGCGAAGGGGAAAGGATACAGACAGGACTGTTGAAACAGTGGCTAGGTGTGTTAATCAAAAAGATCTTTCTATATTAGAGCCGTTCATGCCAATTTATCAGCTGGCCAACAAGTTGCCCTCTGCATTCTCTTCAGGCTGATCTCCCTACTGCCCTTGGGGCCTCTGTGGTAATGCCTCTTTTTAAAACAGTTATGCATTAGGCAGTACACTACCTTGATCCTAACTATATTGCAGAGTAGCCACAGAGCGATCCAGACACAAATTGTGTGTCCTATGGAAGAATGACCCTTGTTCTAACAGTGCTCAGCCAGTGTCCTGGGAAAGCAGAGTTGTCATCAATCTATGGACAATCTCCCAGGAACCTCCCGGATACTTGCCTGCAACATGGTTGGTCACAAAGGAGCTGCATATTGAGTGTAGAATCTATTCTTGTTGAAATAGGTGACAGGATTGATCAAGAGAGTACATAGATGCTGTGATCTACAATTCCTTGGATCCGTGGGAATTCAATCACTTGATAAAATTAGTAAATTGCCATGCTGCTGCTACTAATTGCCGACGGGGAGTGGAAAGAGTTTACTCCAGCAAACAGTATATCTGTGACTTACTTTGTACATCTATGCACAGCCAATTGGCTAATGTTATCGATGGCTCCAGTGGCAGACTGAAATTATCTTGTGCATCAAAATTCAGGATGGTAATGACCTTTGAAGCCCCAAGCAAGGCAGCATTTACAGCAGAGGCCTACTGTGGTTGCAGCATGTGGCATAACTTATTGATGGCTTCTTGATTAAGGGCAGCTCCGCAAAGAATGCTTCTGGGTCAGCTGAAAGTTGGAGCACTTTGAACTGTGTATTCGGGAATAAGGCTACCGGTAGATGGGTGCTATGCATCTCTTGTATTGATCCATCAGTCTGTCCTCCCTCTGTTGTTCCTCCTCCAAGAACAAAACCCCAAAGATACAAGGATATTCCCAATCGGAAACCCCATTGTAGCCTCTTTTTTGGGGGGGGGGGGGGGTGGGGGGTGGAGGAAAGAATGGGGTAAAGAGACAAAATAAAAGTCCTACATCAGAAAAAAAAAAAATTGGCCAAGAAATAAACTCTCTCTGAAACCGTTTTGGAATAGCTGCTTAAATAGATGTATTCAATGCCATATAGTAGAGCACTGGAAGAGTTTTATATAGTTTGGATTTGTATCAATTAACATCATTCCATAGTAAAAAGGGACAAAATCTACTCATGTCCTGCTCAACAAGCAGCAGTGACCAAATCACAAGAGACTACAATGGAACTAGTTCATTCCTAGAGCTTAGACCATCTAAAGATGCAGCAAAAAACAAACATTTTTAATTTATGGATTATACAGAGTATATTAGCTGAAATATCAACATATCCCGTTGAACACTCGATAAGAAATTTTGACAGTAGATTTACACCTCATTAAACATTCTACTTTCTTTGATCTCAGATCCCATGTGTGCAGAAGTCTGAGCTGAAAACAATGAGCTACATCTCAGTGCTGTTCTTATAGCATCACCTCATTGGAATTTTCTCTTGCTACAATCCAGGAGATTCATTTCAAAACAAACTCTAGACATTTAGGTTCAAGTTTACCTCACCTTGGATTACTACTCATTTGAATTCACATTCCTGCAGTTGGCTGTATACTTCAGTTTAAATAAAAATATATTACTTTTGTAGTGAATTCCTATTGATTCAGATTGTAAAACGCGATGTGGGCAAAATTGCCCCTTTTTATAGCCCCGTTAACACCTTCGAGGGGTGCTAACGGGATGCAATGGCGTTTTTGCCCAGGGGAGGCTCCGGGAAATTGTCCCAGATGGTTTAGGGGACGCTGTCCCGGCAGCACCACGCCCTGCGATTAGCGCCCCGGGCTGGCACACAACTGGTGATGATATCATCGCCATGCATGCCAACCCCTCACCACCTTTTGCGCACCGTGGGGGAAGTTCCCCACAGACCGCGAGTGGATGTCACCGCCAGCTTCGCGGGTCACGAAGCAGGGAGATAACCACTGTTGGGGCGTCCCTTAAAGGGAAGGCCTTTAGTGCCGGGGCCACCATCTTTATTTGTTGGCTGACTCTTGCGTTGACCTGACAATGGCAGCCCCCTGCGTCGACCAGGCCACCATCGTGCAGCCCGGCACTCCGTTTTGGGTGCCAGGCTTCTGGCCTGGTCAATCATCCCCCGGGTGGCCAAGTGGCGGCCGCCAAAGGGCCTGCAGAGTGTGCAGCAGTCCTCTCCTTTAATTGGACTCAGCACCATACTTCCGCCCTTGGAGCGCCCCTCAAAGGAAGCGGAGTGCTGGCGACAGCGTTCCACTTCCTTTGAGGGGTGAGAACGGCCCAATTTCATGTCGGGGACAGGACTTCCAGGCCGGGTGCAGGATGTCCAGCCCTGGAAGGTTACCGCCCCTAATTGGGGCGAAGGACAATTTTGGGGCCGATAACTCAGTAGTGAGTTTGGTCTAAAAACTGGGCAATGCTCCAGGAATCCAGCATACCAATATAAATCGGCGTTCACAGGACATATGGCACAGAAACAGGCTACTCTGCTCAACATGTCCATGCCAGCGGTTATGCTCCACTCGAGCCTCCTCCCGTCTTTCCTCATCTAAATCTATCCCCGTAACCCCCAGTCCCTTAAATGTAGCTATACTATTCGCTTCAACCATTCCGCGGTAGTGAGTCCACATTCTTACCGCTCTCTGGGTAAAGAATTTTCTTCTGAATTCCCTATTGGATTTCTTGGTGACTATCCTATATTGATGGCCTGTAGTTATGCTCTTCCCCACAAGAGGAAACATTCTCTGTATCCACTTTATTAAAACCTCTCATAATTTTAAAAGACCTCTTGCACTTTACCTGAAATTGCAACATTTTATTGTAACTAATTCAGCAAGGTGAGGAATAAGGGGCTCAAGTACTTCACAACCTACTAGATTCAGTAATTGTACTGAAAGTCCTTAAATGTGGTTTAGTACACAGAACGAGGAGTGGTGCCTTTAAGCCTAATGGGATGTTTTGCCTGTACACGCAGCTCCCTAGGGGAAAAATAAGTCGGTGCTTTACAGTCTGAATTCTTCTCTGTGTGACAGCAAGTCTGCTTGCCTCAAATTTTCATTCCAGTTTTTTTCAAAGTGGATTTTTTTTTTTTAAAAAGTGTGTCCAGTAACATCTACTTCAAATTTAAACCGCTTCGCAAACATCAGCTGCACAATCAGTAATTCTCCTGCTGGCTCATCGACTGTTATTGCCACATATGAATCTGTTGTCAATGATCGCTCAGGGATTGTTGCACAAGATTAAACTTGTTGGCGGAGGCTGCTTCTAACAGATGCAGGAATTAATACTATTGGGAGCCTGTAGATCGATTGGGGGGCCCCACAATGAACATTGGGTATAAAAGTATTCTCGGATGATAACCCAACCGTGCAACAACAGCCTCATTTAACCAGAAGCATTAATCTAAGACTACGATCTGAAGGAACCTGGTCTCTAAATAGGCCACCACAAAGTGCTTACAGGGCTGTTAAAAATGTAAAGACTGCCAGCCAATTCTGTGGAAATACTATTAGCAGGTAGAGGCAGAAAAGGTTCGCAACAAATGATTCCATGACAATGGGGTGAAAGCATAATTACATGATTAAATTGATCAAAAGGCCCCAAAATAATCTCAACATCCAGATACTCCCAAAATAGGGAATGTATTCATTTACGATTTCTCCAAGGCACAGTAAGTTTGTACAAATGTACTTCAACAAAGGCCGTCCTTAAAAGTGATAACTTCGCTCTGTAAAAGCACATCCTGATGGTCAATAAAAGTCCAGTCAACGGGCGCTCAACATATCCCCCCCAACTCTGATACAGATGCTTACTTAAAACTTTCATTAGATTAACACAAGCAGTCAGGAAATGCTGGCAATGAGACGTTATAGGAACAGATTGTTTACTCTGATGTTTCCTTTTGATAAGGAGTATAGATGCATTTCACAATATTAAATGAACTAATTTGAAACTACATTGCATTTGTACTTGTTGCAGAAAATGACCGTCCTGGGTCACGTCCATTGCTTTACTTTCTCAGTCACAGTTTAATCAATCAATGAGACTACAGCAGCCCACAGCAAGATTCAGAGACCAACACAAGAATCATAAAGTAACTTTAATGAATAAAGAAAATGAGCCTTGCTCGTATCTTTGACAGGATTGCTATTCTCGTCTCTGCAACCATAAATCTACAGCAACAACCATAGCCTATTAGGTGACACTTTTAACGGGCAGAGAAAACCAGTGCCCAATTTTAATAAGGCCTGTTCTGCTATCGAGTTTCTTTGAACAATGTGCAACACACAAGTGGAGGTCTTACCTTTGGAGCCAGCTGCTGCACATTGGGTATCCTGTGGAATTAACAGCAAAACAAAAGTGAACGTCTGCTGGCTTTAACTATTATTAAAAGAGAATCCTATCACTGTCCACGCCTGTTTCATTAGAGATTCTTATTGAAACTTAATGGATTATTGGTGATTTGATTTACTGATATTAATTCTTCTGCTCCAGCATTTAATATGCGCTTTACTCATCTTTCACAGCCCTTGCTTGATCTTTTGTCCACATACACCTGAAGGCAATAATCTTCCTGTTAAGAAACTGTCATTTAGTTCTTTCAGTAATTTGGCACCAACTTTGGACCAATTTGTTAACACCAGGTGTTAGCATAGCTTTCATTAAAAAGCTTGGGTTCTTTTTCATGTGATTAGGTGTGCGCATGTTTTTCTCTCTCTAAGCCTATGGGCAATGTTTAGAATTTGCATTTAATTTTGTTAATGAGGTTATATTTTGCCAGCTACACTAGTCTTTGCTTATAAAGAGGATTTAAGTACTTAAAGTTAATTTAGAACACATATCAGGAATGGTGGCTAAATTCAGTTCAATCTATTTTATCACACCATTAGGAAAAGCCTAATCTTGCTGGAATTCTACACAGCTGTTTACTTTGTTAAGGGAAAATACCACCGAAAAGGCATGGGAAAGTCAATCTAAATGAACTGTAACTTAAATGGCTGCATGTAACTGGAATTATATTTGGAGGTTGAATAGAATACACTGCACCCTATAACGTTCATTTGTCACGGAAGGTTAAAGTTTGACTAACTGTTGAGCCCATACAATGGGGCTCAATTTCCCCAAAGCTTTTGTTTGGCGTACTTGGCCCCAAGTACGCCAAAAAAAATGTTCTAATTTCCCCGTTGGATTTCTTCATTTTGGCGTGGCCTAACCTGTCCTTTAGTTTTGGGGGTGGAGCCTTGACCTGCGCCAAAAAGATCGGGTTGCCACGGTAACCAGGGTTACAATGCGAGCTGAGGCTGCAAAGTGAAACATATAACCAGCTCCCAACACATTAAAACACATTGCATCAATTTAAAAACACATTAAAATATATTGCAGCAACTTACCTCCACTTATTAAAGCCGATCCAGCTCCCCAGCCACTATCCCTGGCTGAAAGGCTTGCCGGTCTGCTTGCCTAGCCCACCCCGAGCTCCTTGCCGGTGCCGGTCCAGCTCCAGTTCCCCCCACCACAGCACCCACCCCGAGCTCCTTGCCGGACCCGGTCCCGCTCCCTCCGCACATCCCCCCGCCCCAGTCCCGAGTGCCTTGCCGGTCCGCTTCCCCGCCCCTAGCCCTGGCCGAAGAGCTTGCCGGTCCACTCCCCTGCCCCTAGCCCAGGCCGAGCGGCCTCCCAATCTGCTCCTCAGCTCCTATCCCAGGGCAAATGTCCTCCTCCTTCCCGGTCCCCGCACCTAACTACACCCAAAAGGCTTTCCCGCACCCCCTCTTGCCCCCCCCCCCCCACCACCTCTCACCACCCCCCCCCTCCAATCTCTCTTCCCCTCCCCTTCCCACACCACCACTTCTCTCTCCCCCCCACCTCTCTCTCTCTCCTTCTCTCTTACCTTTCCTGTTGCTGCTGTCTGGGCATCTGCTGCACTTACCTGCGCCAATTTCCTTACCTGTGCCGATTTCTTTAACTCTCCAGAAGGTTTTTCTGCAGAGGCCACATACGCTGGCCTAAACAGAACTGGTGTAACTCTCATCGGGCCAAACTTGTCTAAATGGCCAGAATTGGCATGGGTGGCAGGTTCTGCCCCCTTTGGCTGAAAAAAAAACTTACCTAAAAAAATTGTAACTAACTGAGTTATGCTGGTGCAAATTGATTGGGGAAACTGTGTTTATTTTAAACTTAGGCCAATAAAAGCAGTCTGCTCCCAAAAAACGGCGCAAATCATTGGGGAAACTTGAGCCCATGATCTCCAAGAAAGGATGGCTTGAACCTTCAGGTGTGCCTCAACATTTCCATGCAAAGACTATCTTTGCCTGTCTTGGCCTTTTTGAGCACTACTTAGAGATCATGGAGTAGAATTTCCTGTGTGTTTGCGCCCAGCAACACATGTAAACGAGGAGTAAAGCAAATACCCGCCGGAAAAAGTTGAGGAATCTCAGGTGCAAGATTGTTACTCGTGTCTTTATGCTATACTTGAATTTCCTCGCTCTTTTACGCCCGTCTATCAATTTCTGACCTTGAACGCATCTCGTCTTACTATAATGGCTCCGTCACCAAGCTAAAAAAACTGCCCACGCAACTTTTCCTGTAATTGCACTGCTTCAAAATGAATGTAAAATAAGCCTAGAATTATAGGCACAGCAGGAAACAAAGTAATGTTTCTGGTGTTTCATTGCTATGTTTGAGCACTTTTAAAAAAAACATTATCCTCACTGAGTGAGACCTGTATTGTATTTTCTGTTTCTTTGAATACATTGTTATGGCATCAGTATAAATCACATTACAAATTGAAAAGCTGCCAGGATTGCACATGCTGTGCCAAATGTGCATGAACGATAGCTTGGTGGCTTAAAACTTTAATTTTCATGTGAATATGTGATGCGAGTTCAAGGCTTTCCCCAGGCCCGATTATTTATGCTGAAAGTTCCCTATTTTTTTCTGCCTATGCCATGGTAGTTAGTGACTGTACATCCTATTCAGTAATCAGCCAGAAGGAGGTGCAGTCTGAGCAGTATTGGTATTTTTGTCCTTTTTCAAAACGGACGATCTCTATTGCATGTGTCACACCATCTATATCAAAGGCTCTCAAACTGAGGGTCCCAGAGGATTTCTGTCTGTCAGTCAACAGCTATCTGCATTTTTCCATCCTTGTCTTACTATTTCTGCTCCCGTGTACTTTCCTTTGGGTAGCTGAAGTTAGAACAGGGGCCTGAGGAATGTGTGAATATTTGCCATACATAGAAGATTCAGACATGCTGATCTGGAGTGTAATCTAAGGTACCCAAGTTGAACTCTTGGATGGGAAGCAAGTGCTGAACCATCCAACTCTGTTCTGTTTAAGTAGCTGGTATTTTCAATACATTCATCGTCCACCCTCCACAAATGTGTGCTCATCCAAAAATCTGCTGCCCATATACTAACTTGCATCAATTCCTATTCACCCATCACCCTTGTGCTCGCTGACATACATTGGCTCCCGGTCCGGCAACGCCTTGATTTTAAAATTCTCATCCTTGTTTTCAAATCTCTCCGTCACCTCATCCCTCCCTATCTCTATAACCTCCTCCAGCCCTAAAACCTTCCGAGATATCTGCACTCCTCCAATTCTGGTCTCTTGCGCATCCCTGATTGATTTATTCGCTCCACCATTGGCGGTCTTCCTTTAGCTGCCTAGACCCTAAGCTCTGGAATCCCTCCCTAAACCTCTCCGCCTCTCTACCTCTCTCTCTCTACCTTTAGTACGTTCCTTAAAACCTACCTCTTTGACCAAGCTTTTGGTTACCTGTCCCAATACTATATCTCCTTACGTGACTCGGTTTTAAATTTTGATTGGTAACGCTCCTGTGAAGCGCCTTGGGACATTTTATGGTATTAAAGGTGCTATATAAATGCAAATGGTTTTTGAGTTTGTTTATTTGACTTTAAATCCAGAATTAACTTTATTCGGGCCCTTGAATGAAATGTCCCCTTGTGAAAATTTGATACATCCAACAACTCAGAACAAACACGAAAGAAGTTCAAACGTGTAACTTACTTTAACAAATTTATAACTGACAGATTCTAAAGTATTTTTCAGATGTTCTGCTCCAGTGAGAGTAGCGGAACATCAAGCATGCAGGACAATTGTGTTTGTCAGGCTGTGGCACAGCTGGCCCTTTTCACTGTGAGAAGCTGATGGACAAGACCAATATCTCACTGCTTCGGAGAACAAGGAGGGATTAAATAGTCTAGCTCAAGTCAAACAAAAGCCCAAAAGTGAAAATATGACTCTTTTAGAAAATGAACAAGGTAATTAGTAGTGGGCAAACGTCTTCATTTACCAAGTTTTACAATGCATCTTGGATCAAATTAAGTAAATCCTTTGTAACAATACTTCATTGAACTGAATGTTAAAAGCAGAGTCTCATGCATAGAAAAGTTTGTTTTGTTTTGCTTGATTCCACAACGAATATATGATGAGAAAGTTTTTGGTATTGGATGCAGATACACCAATAAATTGGTTCAAATAATTAGACTCAATTTTTAAGTCTCTAAATATTTCAATATGTGCCCTGCTAAAGATTAGATGATACAGCACATATTATAAATAAAATATTACAAATCTCTACAAGCTACTCAACTGTGCCAAATATGTACTTGATTGATTCAACTGCTATCAGAGAACCCCTTAGCAAAGCTATGACACAAGGAAAGCCAGTTTCAGTACAAAGCATAGCCTTAATTTTAACTCGTAGTGGGTATTGGGCAAGTGGGGCCCGAGGCGGTCAGCAAACCACCCTGACCTCGGCAGTGTGAAGCCCAGGAGATTTTAATTCCCAGGACTCATTTTCATCCCACCCCCATCCCACCCAGTCTCCCAATTGCCTGCCCAAAACAGGCAGGAGCACACTATTGGGCAGTAGGAGGTCACCACTGGGGAACAAAAGACCAGTCCCTGGTGCTCAGGTAAGTCGCAGGCAGAGGGGGGTTTCTGGAGGGTCTCACAATTGGGAGGGAGACCAGGGCAGGGATGCCTAGACTTTCTTAGTGGGGTCCGTAAAAGCACTCCAGCTTTCTAACTCAGGCCCATGGTTAAAATAACAGTCGGACCCCAATGACACCATCGGAGTCTGATCTGTATATTTAAAGATGAACCCTGGCAGGTGTCCTTCTCACCTGCTCAGAAGAACATAAATAAATGCCTGTGAGAGACAGCAGGACATCCGCAAGCGAGTCCCACGGGGGATTTTAACTGCCCGCCCATCTGGGTTTTGCCAGGCAGACAGGATTAAAAAAAACACCCCTCATGCGTTCAATCAAAGGTGGGCCTGTAATTATAAAGTTACAATTTTACTTCAGGGTCCTGCAGGTATGAAGACTGGACCAACATGTCATCACCATACCTATCCCATCAGCTTTAGATCTGACAGGCAATATAAACAGGTTGATATGAATATTCTGTAGCATGAATTTCTTGTATATTCACAATAACATTTCCCAACTGCCTAGCCTTTGATTCTCCATTCACTACAACATCCCTGAAGCTGCCAATGTGCTCAACCACTCCCTCACCTCCAGCTTTGTTGCTCTCGACCCGAGATAAACCTTCACTCTTCCATCCCAGTGGTTCATCGTGGTAAGACCCCCATCTTCACTCCCTCAAATTCAAGAGGTGTAGATTTCAGCCTCTTTGACACACAACTGGTTTAGCCAACCATCATCAGATCTGGCTGTACCACATCAAGCGACATAGGGCCTTACTCTTCTCTGCCTAAACCACCTACTACTTTTCTCAACTACTAACCATCTTCTTAAACCTGTCTGCCCTCAGAGACTGAAGCACAAAAATCTAGGCTATCGCTCCAGTGCAGTGCTGAGGGAGTGCTGCACTGTTGGAGGTGCTGTCTTTCGGATGAGATGTTAAACCGAGGCCCCGTCTTTTTACGAAGAAGATCAGGGGAGTTATCCCCAGTGTCTTGGCCAATATTTATCCCTCATTCAACATCACTAAAAAACAGATTATCTGGTCATTATCACATTGCTGTTTGTGGGAGTTTGCTGTGCGCAAATTGGCTGACGACTTTCTTACATTACAACAGTGTCTACTTTTCAAAAGTACCCATTGGCTGTAAAGCACTTTGGGATGTCCAGTGGCCGTGAAAGGCGCCTTATAAATGCAAGTCTTTCATTTCTTTCAGTTGTATAATGAAAATGGTGACTCAGCACTTCTCTCCAATCCCATTGATGTCCAGATCATCACTATTTTGGTGGAGGCCTTGAAATTGACAGCTCAGCCACTTACCATAAACAGGCAAGAGCCTCATTAGCCCTATAATTTCAAGAGGACCCTGATGCAATTTTGAAGTGCCATTGGGTGGAGCAGGCCCTGAGCGAGCTGCGTAAACAAGGGACCTAAAGGAAACCTTAAAGGACTATTATAGGCCACTCCAAAAAAGATTTTAAAGAAACTTTGTAAACAATTTTTGTGATTTGAGGAGGAACATTATATAAGGCCCTGGTGAGACCACACCTGAAGTAGTGTGTACAGTTTTGGTCTCCTTACCTATGGAAGGAGATACTTGCCATACTTGTGCAATGAAGGTTCATCAGACTGAGTCCTGGGATGGGGAGATTGTCCAATGATGAGATATTGAGTAGACTAGGCCTATATTCTCTAGAGTTTAGAAGAACGAGAGATGATCTCATTGAAACAGACAACATTCTTACAGGGCTTGATACAGTAGATTCAAGGAGGATGTTTCCTCTAGCTGGAGAGTCTAGAACCAGGGGTCACAGTCTCAGAGTAAGGGGTCGACCATTTGGGACTGAGATGAGGAGAAACTTCTTCACTCAGAGTATGGTGAATCTTAGCAATTCTTTACCCCAGAGGGTTGTGGAGGCTCAGTCATTGACTATATTCAAGACAGAGATCGATAGATTTTTGGATATTAAGGGAATCAAGGGATATGGGGATAATGCAGGAAAGTGGAGTTGAGGTAGAAGATCAGCCATGTTCGTATTGAATGGCAGAGCAGGTTCGAGGGGTCTACTTCTGCTCCTAATTCCTATGTTATGTTCTTATTCCAGGTGGACCTTCTTGAATCTCATTGAGATATTTATCTATGTTAAAGGCACTGCATTAATGCAAGTTGCTGCTATTGAAGGGAATATTCTCTTGAAATTAATGTATAGAATGGAGTGACTTCCAAATGAAGGATGTTGACGTTATCACTGGGCCAATGGTAACTGTATAGAATTGATGTAGATCTTTACTTTAAAAACAAATTAGCTGGGGTTTTCTGCTGTGTGCATGCCCTAGCACGTGATTTTGTCAATATTCATTTGAATGGAGAGCAAAGTACAGACTGGTGAGTGCAGAAGTAGCAAATCTCAGCCATCAAGTCAGAACAGCTAAAATAAGCTTACGTTGACCACAAACTTCCTGAATCATTCTGTGACTGGGTCATCCTATGTGCTGTGATATTAGTACACATTCTGTGACTGGGTCATCCTATGTGCTGTGATATTAGTACACATTTGCTGCTAATTCCAATGTGTTACCACTACCATTATTTTCACTTCTACCCCCCCCCCCCCCCCCGATATGTTTGCGCTCCTCAAATTCTGCCCTCTTGAGCATCCCTATTTATAACTGCTCAACCATCAGTGGCTATGCCTTCAGCTAGTTGGCCCTAAGCTCTGGAATTCTCTCCTAAACCTCTCTACCTCTCTTTCCTCCTTAAAGACGCTCCTTAAAACCTACCTCTTGTCAACTGCCGTCATTTCGTCTTTTGTGGCTCGGTGTCAAATTTATTTGTTTTGTATTGTAATACGCCTGTGAAGCACCTGGGGATGCTTTACTATGTTGTTGTTGTTATTGTTCTCCGTGTGAGATTACCTTTAATTGGTAAACCATAGATTGACATAAGCACCAATTAAGGCAATTATTAGGGAATTGATCTGACTAAATTGAAAAAGTAACTTTTACAGTAAAAGATCCCAAGCTCCACGTATCATTTTCATCACAAATAAAGTCGGGTTAAATACCATTGTCCAGACACTCGATGGCTTTTCTACATTTGAGAGTTTAGAAATGTCTTGTACGAGTGAATTGTTCATTTTGGTCACTCATGTTATACATCAAAGCAACAGAAGAAAAAGGATAAGAATGTATTCTTTACAAAAGATATACAGAACTAATTACAAAGCCTTGACTGAGCAGCAAGGTGTGTGGTAATTCAGTCTTACTCGAGATACCCTTACCAGCATCTCCCACATGCTTAGAATTCCCATTCTTTACAGCAATAGCATTGAAGCTGCTTCAAACAATGATTGAAACTTTACTCTGATCTGTTGCCTTAATTTATCGTCAGTGACAATCTACGGTGAAGAAAATATTGTTATGGCTTCGCAGCAAACATGTTTACACCAAAAGTTCCTCAACATTTGAACTCAGGATAATATCCTCAAGTCATTAATGACAACACCAAGTTACATAGAATTTACAGCACAGAAACAGGCCATTCGGCCTAACTAGTCTGTAAATGTAAGTGAGTTACTGTTGGCTTGGCAGTTTGATAGGGTTTTTGAACAGGAGCTAATCTTTGTAGAAATTATTTTACACAATTTTAATTGTTTTCATTAAGTCCTTTTGCAGGGATATGGGGCTAGAATTTGATCAAAAACTGCCACAGCCGGATTGTCGCCCAAAAAATCACTAAGATTATTCAATTAAGGCCGGCGGATAATTGATGAAAAAATGGAAAAAATTCCGCCCAGCAGGAAAATTCAGTCTTATACGCGGATTCTCGGCGGAAAACGTGATCCTGGTCAAATTGGGCAGTACTTACTCAAAACTTTTGTCCGAGACTGCGAGTTGGGCCTCAGGAGGGGGGAAAACACAAAAAATATTTTTCCAAAAAACAAAATTCGGAAAACATTCACAGGACCTTTCTGCACTGAATCGCTGCAAAATTATTATTTTTTAAACTTTCACTTACCTTTTTTTGCAGGGTTTCTTACCTACCGCTGATCAAAGGGCTGCTCCGGCTAGTTTCTCATGGATGGTATTTTTGCCCTCAGCTACGGAACACCGCTACCATCAAACTTGGGCGATGGGGTTTTTTCAGTCTTCCACACCGGCAGTCTGCTCTCCAGCGGTATTTCGAAACCGCCGGCTGAACACTTTGATGAAACTTGCACCAGGCGGTTTTCAAGCAAAAAACAGGAATACCACTGAGAAACCGGGTGGAAATGGTAATCAAATTCCAGCCCGTGGTATTGTGAGGAAAATAAGCATTTACACAGCTAATGGCACTCTTTAAAATCTGCTGATTATAACTGATGAGTCCAGTCCAATAACTGCAGCGGTAAAGTATTGGACTTCAAATCCAAACATTCACAAGTTTAATCCTCGGCCTCATCTATTAGTCACACTTACCTTTCAGACACATTAACAATTGACCAGCTTACAGGTTAAAAATAGTAAAAGTATGAAACCCGGTTCGCCTTTAATTTTCTAATGCACTTAAAGGATGCAAGAAATTATACAACAAAAAAATATTCATTACATGTCACCCTGAACTTCGGATAAGTGAATGCTCTGATTGATATTTCCACTTACCCTGTGTGGTGTGAAGCCAAAGCCATGCCAAGAGAGTTGGTCTCGCACATCTTGGTTTCATCAGATCACCACCTGTCGAGTTATACTGCCACCTTTATGTCAACTGCATCCGAAGCTGCTTTGCATCAATGTGCAAGTGGCAAATGTTGAGTCCTTTCTTTTCAGCTTCAGAAAGCTTCTATAATTTGCATCGTGTTCTAATTAATGCACACAAAATCTTCTATAATTTGCAGCTGGAAAATAGCAACTTCAGTGATGAAGGTTGTTAATTTAAAATGATCATTAAGTGATTGAGAACAGAGAACACAAGATTGAATGGTTGAGGCAGAGGCCATTGGACCTTTTGAGAGTTAAACAATCCACAACTACTTCATCATCATCATCATCATAGGCAGTCCCACGGAATCAAGGAAGACTTGCTTCCACTCCTGGAGTGAGTTCTTTGGTGGCTGAACAGTCCAATACGAGAGCCACAGACTCTGTCGCAGGTGAGACAAATAGTTGTTGAGGGAAGGGTTGGGTGGGACTGGTTTGTCGCACGCTCTTTCTGCTGCCTGCACTTGATTTCTGCATGCTCTTGGCGTTGAGACTCAAGGTGCTCAGCACCCTCTCGGATGCACTTTCTCCACTTAGGGCGGTCTTGGGCCAGGAACTCCCAGGTGTCGCACTTTATCAGGGAGGTTTTGAGGGTGACTTTGTAACGTTTCTGCTGCCCACTTTTGGCTCGTATGCCGTGAAGGAGTTCCGAGTAGAGCACTTGCTTTGGGAGTCTTGTGTCTGGCATATAAACTATGTGGCCTGCCCAGCGGAGCTGATCGAGTGTGGTCAGAATGCTGGGGATGTTAGCTTGGACGAGGACGCTAACGTTGGTGCATCTGTCCTCTCAGGGGATTTGTAGGATCTTGCGGAGATGTCGTTGGTGATATTTCTCCAGCAACTTAATCAGCTTCTAGCTCACAAATCTTTTAAATATGATGATTTGCTGATTGAATTCAAACATGTGCCCCTTGTTAAAGAGGCACAACCACCAGAACCTGCAAACTAACCAAAAATGTTCCAAGTGAACCTAACAAATCAAATCAAAATTTGATTCCCGGGGGTGATGATGCCCTCCAGTCCCTCTGGTGCCCATTGGTCATGGAAGGCGTCGAGTGTGCCAGCGGACACCGCGTGCTCCATCTCCAGGGACACCCGGGCGCAAACGTAGCCGCGGATGAGAGGCAAGCAGTCGGGCTGAATGACCCTCTTGACTGCCAAAGGCCATTGTATTCTTTAGGGGAAAGTTGGGATAAATATCTAGCGCAGAGAAAGATACAAAGCTATTGGGAGAGTGTGGGCTCCTGGAATTCGTTTTGGATTATTCTTCCAAAAAGCCAGATGGCTTCCTTCTGTGCTGAAAAATTCTATGGTTCATAGTAACGGGAAAAGAGAGTGACCTTATATAAATGAGTACAGATAATAGATTAAACCCCTGTAAAAATGAGGCTCAGTGAGCTTCACATTTGTCTCAAAATAAAATCGCTATGGTTCAGCTTTACATGCTCTCTCTGTAGTAAATAGTACCATTCTTTCAGTGTTCGTTACTACTATTTTAACAGCAGAGATTAAGTACAAATGTTGTTATCTCACATATAATGCTGTTGTTTTATTTTCCTTTTTGTATGGCATTGTACATGAAGGTGTAATTAAGAGCTTACACAGTCATGACGGTCACAAAATTTCTGACAGACCGGTTATGGCAAGTCGTTGTCTTATTAAATCCTTACACGCCCTGCTGTAAATCCAGATTAAAATACCACTGGAGAAAGAAAAGAGTGATGGGAGGGTGGGGACAATTAAGTGTTGGCAGACGTTTCTATTGCATTGGCCAAGCTACAGACGAAAATTTAGTTAGTACCTGTAATTTGTTCTTGCATGTATTCTGTGAAATCACCAAATTGATCTCAGATTTTCTCACAACAGAACAAAGCGTTATGTAAATCTTATTTTATAAAAGAGTACATGTGTGATCTTAGCCGCTTTAGCGATAGAGGTGTCGAACTGGTCTCAGCAACTTTAGGCTAGGAAGGGAAAAGAAAAACAAGCCAAGGGCTCCCGCTGTACTTACTGCTGCTGGGAAGTGCCTGTAATGCAGAACGGCACACATGTGCTATGCCTTACATAGTTTACCAGCCTGCCTTGAGCTGACACGTGAAGAAAGGTCACTCAAGCAAGGGACTGGAGGGTTGCCTGTGTGACAGGAAGTGTATCCCAGCAAGGATTGGCCCTTTCAGGAGAGAAAGCTGGAAGATAAAAAGGGCATGCGGCTGTTTGTCTCTGTATCTGTGTGCGGCCACTGCATCACTGAAAATGTTTTAAGTTACCTTCAGTTCCCATTAGGTGAAAAATAGAGATAACACAGGCCACCAACTCTTACATACCATCCAGTAGAAACGTTTCAGATTAAATAAGTGAAAAATGCACGTGCGATATCACATCCTTTGGGCATGCTCTATTGATTAGTTCGTTTGTACATAGTATGCCATTATAAGCTGTTATCGTGAACATTAGCTTCTCATGAATTTCTCTCAAGTGTTCTTATGTAAAAGTGTATGCTTTAATTACAGCTATAATGGAGTTAAGATCTTATTCTACAAACAGTCATTTGATGAGGACAAAGTACCACAGAATATACTAGTGTAGACTTTTGTCTTCTCCACCTAGACAGTTGTCATGTATGTACATGCTGTTTGTAGCCACCAGATGGTGTCATTGTTGGAGAACACTGAGCAGCATGCACATGGTGCTGCTCTGGTGTAAAAGGCCAGCCATTTTGTGAGGCAGGCTCTTTGGGCCATGATAAAGCAGAGCCAAGGTTGTACCTTGTTCAGTTAAACAGTACTCAGTGTGTACCTTTATTGCATACATAACATTTGGCGACGAGAATACAAGAACCTTTGGACTAGACTTTCCACTTGGTGGCTAAGGCCCCAAAAAAATGGGCCATGTTCCAGCGATGTGGGACATCTCGCCCGTGCTGATCGCCGGCATAAGGCCCATTTTTTTTTGCCGATTTTCCACTCGGCCTTACCCCAGTGATGTCAAATGGGCAATCTGATTTTTCAGTGATCTCATGATCACCCAAAGAAAGCGGAAGTCAAATGGAAGTCATAGAAAAGAAAAAGCTTCCCTAGCAACGCTATTGTGCGCATGTGTGGGATTTTATTTTTGGTTGATTTTTTTTGCTGCGTTTGGAGAGGTCATGGGTCATCGCACATGCTCAGAAGCACAGGGAGGGTCAGAGAGAATGGGAGCGAGAGAAGGAGAGAGGACTTGTTTGTTTGCTCTGTGAAATATTTGACTAATCTAGTATATTTGACTAATCTAGTATCTTAAAGTATCTTAAAGCAATGTCGATGCAGCGAAGGAAAGGGAGAGTGAAAGTAGAAGGGCCAAAGACTTTAGTGAAGAGGCCCCTTGTAAATGTAGTGATAACTAGGTGGGAGGACTTGACATGGGGTGGGCATGGGAACCCTTCACCCCGTGCATATCGCAGAATAAGGGTGGAGATTGCCGATGTTGTGACATCGGCATCTAATGAGGTGCAGACTGCTGACCAGTGCCGCACGAGATGGAACAGCCTGCTGGCAGCAGCCAGAGTAAGTTGCATTTTATATTCTATATTTAAAACATATTTAAAAGTCATATTCAAAATCATACATATGTATTATTTAATTGATGTTTAGAAATTGTAATTAGAATCTTCAGTCATTTATTTATAATATAAAATAATTAAATTATAAATATATTTATTCACCCGAACACTAAGTTGAATCTTTTCGTATTAAAAATTATTCAAATGCACTGCAATGTTAAGTAATAATTGAACATTTAAATCTGTCAGTCTTAAATGTTTATTGTCAAGTCCATTAGCTTATGCTGTGCAATGTTATCTTATCATTTACAGAAGAACTATCAACCGTGCGGAGCAAAGGAGGACGGGTGGTGGCTCCGCAACGGTGCACGTACTAACACAATACGAGGAGCTTGGTGGGGCCTGAAAGCCATTCGGTCATGCCCCGTGGTGTGGCCAAGCTCACCCTTCAGTCTCGTGAGTGATGGGAACTGTGCAATGTGTGAAACATTACTAAATACATACTAAAAATATCGTAGTTAAGCATGTAATGTTATGGAACTATAATTCAATCATTTTGATGTACACTTGATCTACGAAGGAGGCCATGTTACCCCCCAGTGAACCCTCGTGCATATGGGGTTTTGAAATGTATTGCAATGTTTTGGGTTATTGAAATATTGATATTGATATTGAAATATTGATATATATTGATATGTATTGTTATAAGTTGTTTAGAAATTTAATTCATCTTTCTAAGGTCAAGTGTCCATTGAGCCAAGTGATTTAGCGGAGACATCCGCAAATATTGACCCCTCCAACAGCTCGCAGGAGGAAGAGACGGAGAAGGAGGATGTTAACACTCAATCCATAACTCAATTTGAGCAGGAGGAGGAGGAGGAAGAGGAAGAGACAGAGGAGGAGGATGTTAACACTCCATCCATAACTCAATAGGAGGAGGAGGAGGAGGAGGAAGAGACAGAGGAGGAGGATGTTAACACTCAATCCATAACTCAATAGGAGGAGGAGGAGGAGGAGGAGACAGAGGAGAAGGATGTTAACACTCAATCCATAACTCAATAGGAGGAGGAGGAGGAGGAGGAGGAGTTAACACTCAATCCATAACTCAATAGGAGGAGGAGGAGGAGGAGGAGGATGTTAACACTCAATCCACAACACAAGAGGAGGAGGAGGAGGAGGAGGAGATTGTTTTTGTATGGGTGGGGTGGGGAACAGCCTGCAGCAATCTCGATTGAGATGGAAGGGGCACCGGGACCAAATGCAGGTGACAATGCCAAGGCGCATAATTTTGCAAATGCTGACCCCACGGAGGTCCGGTCAGCAGGGTGAGCAATCGCCTACCATGGAGGGCCAGACTGAGAGCTTAATATCCCTGTGCAAGGAGACGGTCGCGATTGGTCGCGACCTTATCCAGGGTTTCGCGGGATTCTCTGCCAACTGGAGCCAGTTCTCCGCGAACTGGAGCCAGTTTCCAGCAACCTAGAGCGAGTTCTGCACGAACTTCTCCAACTGGTCTTCCGAGCAAGCACAGACTGCAAGGGAGGCATTGGAGGCCATTCGGCAGCAGACAGCCGCAACCAATGCCCTACGGCTTGCGTTGTTGGCTGGACACGGTGCTGCACCCCAAGGTGTCGTGTCTGCTCGCAGTGAGACCCCGAGCACGCAAGCGAGTACGGAGGACACAGTTCCTCCTGACTCGGAAGTGGAACTTCAGGCTTCCGATTTCGCTCCGTCACCCCCACCGCGGCAGGATGTCTTGCCGTCCCACTCTGCACGACGTCTTGGTGTCGGTCTGCGTGGACCAAAATGGGTGGGTGGGTGCGAACACGGGGTGGGGCTGGACCTGGAGGGAAACGTGGCCGCAGGTAGGGAGGGGGGAGTGCTTCCAAAAGTTTATTCGTTCAATGTTCACTTGTTCAATTGTTCTTGTTTTGTTAATTGTTAATTGTTAAGATTTTGCGTATTTGAGGGAAGGTTGGGTTGGTGAGGGGGGCGGAGGGGTTGGAGGGATAGTTTATTAAAGTTTCTTTTCTTATTTGTTAATAAAAAAATGTTCTTTAATTCCAATAAATTGCGTGTGTCTTCTCTCTTAGTTACATTAGTTATCAACTATAATGTTGTTAATCCATATTTGTTTATTCTTTTACTATACAAGTACTTTACTTACACTAAACTTTATAAAATAAGCATAAATTCTGATGATAGGCCAGTGTAGGCACGACAACATGGAAACCCCAGGCAATTGAAACTTTTGATTAACCCTAACTGTAAATCAACATCTGAATGTCCACATTTAGTGAGTGGAACCCCTTTCTGTTACGAAAGACCTCCACGTTCTTTAAGGGTGCCTTGAGGGCAATGTGCGTACAGTCTATTGCTCCCTGCACCTTGGGGAAGTCTGCTATTCTCGAGAAACCGAAAGTACTCTCGGTCTGTGCCTCCCTGGTCATTGTGAAGCGTATGAAGTCCCACCACGAGCGTAAAGAGCTTCAGTCACCTGTCAAATGCAGCGGTGTGTAGCGTGCTGATGTCTAATTTTACTAATCTCTCAACAATATCTAATCACTGTACTCTGCACTCTCTGTACTCTCAATGCTGCATACCAGTCAGTAAATAACTTCACTATGTAAAAGCTATTTACAAAATAATTTCAATATATAAAATCTATTGACCAAAAATAACTTGATAATACCTCTTCATATTCCCTGTCCCAATATTCTGAGTACAAACAACTCACAACTAATCCTCCACCCTTCCTCTGAAGTCAAAATGGCATCCGTAGTGCCCATTTTCCTTCTCTTAGGCCCAGAAAAAGCAACTATTTCTCAGCACTCTTTTGGGCCTTGCATCGGCACAGCGAAGTGCATGCTAGGTGCTGACACTTGGGATGGGCCTAGTGTGGGCTATAATTTCGGCGATCTTCTCGGCGATCAAAGTGGAAACTTAGGCACCTGTTTTTCGGGCGCTATTTTGGGCCTAGTTTCCACTTTTTGCTCAAAATGGGCGATAGAGGTCCATTTTGGGCCATATATGGGCCATAGATGGGAGATGCGGTGGAAAGTCGAGCACTTTGTTTGCAAAATGAGCACGATTGGATTTTTAGAGCGTTTTATGGAGGGAGAAGATTGGGCAGACTTTGTGAGCCATTTGAACCAGTACTTCGTGGCCAATAAAATGAAGGGGGTCGACGATGCAGATCAGCGCCAGGCCGTGTTCCTCACTGTGTGCGGTTCAAAGATCTACGGTCTGATAAAAAATCTATTCATGCCTAATGATCCAACAGAGAAAACGTACGAGGAGTTGTGTACATTGGTACGGGAGCACCTCAAGCCAGACGACGGCATCATCATTTCGAGATACAGGTTTTATACACACGTTCGATCAGAGGGCCAGAGAGCGGCGGAATTCGTTGCCGACCTGAGATATCTAGCGGGACCATGCAAGTTCGGGACGGTGTTGGCAGACATGCTGCGGGGCTTCTTTTTATCGGTATCAACCACGAGGTGATCCTGCGCAAATTTCTGACGGTGGAGAAGTTGGATTTAAAAAGGGCCATCCAGATCGCTCAATGTATGATGACGGACAGGAGTCTAAAGCAAATATCGGTGAAGAACCGAACCTTGGCAAGTACTGTAAATGCGATTGATTCGGCGTTCGGCAGAGTGGCACATGGCAGGGCCTATCCAGCTGCGTTCGCGAAATCTGTGGCTGCCCAAAGTCCGCCAGCGGGAACGTATCTGACTTCTCCGTGTTGGCGTTGTGGGGGAAATCATCGGCACCAACAGTGCCAATTGAGCAATATAGTTGCAAAGGCTGTCTGAGAGAGAGTGGTGCATCTCCAGCGCAAGTGTCCGCAGATGAGAAAGCGAGCTGCGACACACCACGTGGAGGATGAGAGTCAGACTAGCGCGGATCCGGATATGCAATCTGAGATGCCAGCGGAGGAAGTGTATGGATTGCACTCTTTCATAACCAAGAGTTAACCAATTTTGATTAATGTGAAGTTTAACAGGATATCGGTGGAACTTGACACGGGCGAGTCAATCGATCATGAATGAGAGGGCATTTAATAAGCTGTGGGATACTAAGACTGTGAGGCCCAGGCTGAGCCCTGTTAACACCAAGCTGCGCACATACACCAAAGAATTGATAAAGGTGATTGGCAGTGCACAAATTAATGTGTCATATAACGGTGCGGTTCACGAGTTACCGCTGTGGATTGTTCCAGGCCTGACGCTGCTCGGCAGGAGCTAGTTGGAGAAAATCAGATGCGACTGGAACAACATAAAGGCGTTGTCGTCGGAGGAAGATACATGTGCCCAAGTATTGAGTAAGTTCCTCTTGCTTTTCGAACTGGGTATCGGCAACTTCACGGGAGCCAAGGTGCAGATCCACGTGGACTCAGATGCAAGACCCGTCCATCATAAAGCTCGGGCAGTGCCGCATATGATGAGTGAGAAGGTCGAAATTAAACTGGACAGACTCCAGCGTGAAGGGATCATATCACCGGTTGAATTTAATGAATGGGCCAGCTCCATTGTTCCTGTGCTGAAAAGTGATGGCACAGTCAGAATCTGTGAAGACTACAAGGCTACGATCAACAGGGTTTCGAAACAAGATCAGTATCGATTACCGAAGGCTGATGACTTGTTTGCGACGCTAGCCAGAGGGAAGTCGTTCACAAAACTGGACTTGACGTCGGCCTATATGACGCAGGAGTTGGTCGAGACGTCGAAGAGACTTACGTGCAGTAACATGCACAAAGGACTGTTTATTTACCACAGGTGCCCGTTTGGAATCCACTCAGCTGCAGCAATATTCCAGAGGAATATGGAAAGTCTACTGAAGTCCGTTCCCAGAACCGTCGTGTGGTTCAAGATGACATCCTGATCATCGGTCGTGACTCCAAAGAACATCTGAACAACCTGGAAGAGGTTCTACTGCGTTTGGATAGAGTGGGACACAGACTTAAACGCTCGAAGTGCGTCTTCATGGCTCCGGAGGTCAAATTCCTCGTGAGGAAAATTGCCACAGATGGCATCAGACCTACTGACGTGAAAACCAAAGCCATCAAGAATGCACCCAAGCCGCAGAACATGACGCAGCTGCATTCATTCCCGGGGTTACTCAACTACTTTGGTAACTTCCTACCTAAATTGAGCACGTTACTTGAACCACTGCACATGCTATTGAGTAAAGGCAGCAACTGGGTGTGGGGCGCATCGCAAGACAGAGCTTTTGAGAAAGCCACCAATCTGCTTTGCTCGAACAAGCTGCTGGTACATTGTGACCCATGTAAATGTTTAATTTTGGCCTGTGACGCATCGTCATCTGGAATTGGTTGCAAGTTACAACAAGCTAATGAGTCAGGGAAACTTCAACCTGTCGCGTATGCATCCAAAAGTTGGTCTAAAGCAGAAAGAGCCTACAGTATGGTAGAAAAAGAAGCTTTAGCATGTGTATACAGTGTTAAAAAGATGCATCAATACCTGTTCGGTCTGTGGTTTGAATTAGAAACTGATCACAAGCTGCTCATTTTGTTGTTTTCCGAGAGCAAAGGGATCAATGCCAAAGCTTCATCCCGCATCCAAAGGTGGGCGCTGACATTATCTGCCTGAGATTATGGCATTCGCCACAGACCTGGCACAGGAAATTGTGCCGATGCTTTGAGCCGGTTGCCATTACCCACACCGGAGGTGGAAACGCCACAACCGGCAGATTTAATATTCATCATGGATGCTTTTGAGAGTGATGGTACCCCTGTCATGGCTCAACAAATTAAGACCTGGACCACCCAGTGTTGTGTATCTGTAAAGCATGCACTCCCATCTTCCGCCAACAGGGAGCGCGTCCCCTGAAGTCCCAAGGGATCCCAGCATCCCTTGGGAGCACTGTATATAAGCCAGCCACAAAGGTCTGTTCCTCACTCTGGAGTGTCTTAACAAAGACTGAGGTCACTGTTACTTTAACCTCCCTGTGTGCAGTCTCGGAACACAATAGCCATGACCCGATATTATTAGTGGTAAAGGTGTGCATCCTCAAAGGGAGTTGGTCTGCCATACCTAAGCAAATGTGTGAGGAGGCCAAACCATACATTCGTCGCAAGGACGAATTGTGTATTCAAGAAGATTGCATATTGTGGGGCAATCGAGTTGTAATGCCTAAGAAAGGGAGAGAAAAGTTTGTACGTGAGTTACACAGCACACATCCTGGTATAGTGGTGATGAAGGCCAACACCAGGTTCCACATATGGTGACCAGGAATTGATTCGGAGCTGGAAGCATGCGTGCATCAGTGCAACATCTGCATGCAGCTCAGCAAAGCACCAGCAGAATCGCCGCTGAGTCTGTGGTCATGGCCATCCAAACTTTGGTCCAGGATCCATGTAGATTTTGCAGGTCCTTTCCTGGGCAAGATGTTTTTAGTGGTGGTGGATGCTTATTCGAAGTGGATAGAATGCATAATCATGTCATCCAGTACGTCCACAGCAACCATAGAGAATCTCAATATCATGTTCGCGACACGTGGTCTGCCTGACATAGTGGTGAGCGACAATGGGTCATGCTTCACTAATCAGGATTTTCAGGAGTTTGTAAAACTTAACAGCATAAAACCTGTAAGGTCAGCACCGTTCAAGCCTGCATCCAACAGGCAAGCAGAACGTGCAGTTCAAATTATCAAGCAAATTATGAAGGTAGTAACCCAAGGGTCACTGCAGACCCGCTTGTCTTGCATACTGCTGAGTTACAGGACAAGACCTCACACACTCACAGGGGTCTCGCCTGCTGAACTCATGATGAAAAGAGGTCTTAAGACCAAGCTATCTCTTGTACACCCGGATTTAAGTAATCATGTTGAATACAGAAGACTGAGTCAATGGCCCCAGGTTTCGGCCTGCCTCCGAGCTGGACGCCTGTTCTTCACACCTAAAAGTGCGCTAGAAAAAAACTTCGATATTCTCCGGCTCCTCGGAGCTCGATCTCAGCTTGGCGCGGCGCGCTCTTCACAGCGGGGGGCGGAGCCAAACACTCGCGCCGATTCTGTAAGTAGTGGGGGGCGGGTCCAATTAAATGAGCCAACGTGGTGCCAGCAACCCTGCGCGTGCGCGTTGGAGCGTGCGCGCACGCGCAGTGTCAAACAAACATTGGCACTCGGCCATTTTTAAAAGGACTCGGCTGCCGGCCAGCCACTGACGCCGCTCCTATCCCATGGCCGAATGGCCTCAACCCCCTTGAAAAGCTGCGTGTGTCTGGTGTTGATCCTTCGGCTGCCGGCCAGCCACTGACGCCGCTCCTATCCCATGGCCGAATGGCCTCAACCCCCTTGAAAAGCTGCGTGCCTCCGATGTTGATCCTTCGGCTGCCGGACAGCCACGAACAGAATGAAGGCCTGCCTGCAGCACAGTAGCTCAGCTCGAAGGCTGCTTGCTGCCGCTGTTGGGGCTGACGTCGAGACACTGACGCCACACCCCTGCCTGTCTCCAACATGAAAGGCCTGCCTGAAGCACAGCAGCTCGAAGGCTGCTGATGTTTCACACAGGTAGGAACATGGTTTATTTAATCTTTTCTTTGCTTATAAATTTTTATTCAGGTTGGATTTATTTGTATAATATTTGTCTAAGTATAACTAAGGATTGATTGTAGAATTTAATGACTTCCCTTCCCCCCCCTCCCCCTCCCACCTCGTTCCCTGCGCCTAATTTGTAACCTAAGCCTGATTTTCTAAAGTGTAGACAAGGTTTTTTTGAGCGTACAAAAATCTTCACTTACTCCATTCTAAGTTAGTTTGGAGTAAGTTTTCACTGCTGAAACTTTGAAAACAGGCGTAAGTGGCCGGACACGCTCCCTTTTGAAATAAAAAATTCTGTTCCAAAGTGAAACTGTTCTAAGAACTAGAACTGGAGCAAACTAAATGCCGAGCATTTGAATTTCTAATATACTCCGTTGTACACCAGTTGCTCCAAAAAATCAGGAGCAACTGAGGCCGAAACTTGGGCCCAATAAGAGTACCACGATCGCACAACTGTGTCACGCGAGATTTCTGTTAATGATCTTGTATATGTGTTGAATTATGGTCAGGGTCCCAAATGGATTGCTGGTATGGTCATGGCCAAGGAGGGTAACAGAATATTTGTTATTAAGCTCAAGAATGGCCAAACTTGCAGGAAACACATGGATCAAACAAAGCTGAGACACACTAGAGCAGTCAGATGAAGAAACCTTCGACGAGCAACCAACCTACCAGCAGCCTTCAGTGGACTCAAGGGTCATCAGTAAAAACGGAATTTCCATCATGGACTTGTGCAATTCCTGACATGGCTACTGCCACTCACAACAAGTCAGCCATCCAGCCACCAGCCACAACAGATTCCGCATATTCCCCAAGGTCGGAATCGAACTGAGACAGTCAACCCGGGAGCGTAAAGCACCAGACCATCTCAACCTGTGAAAGACTGTGATAAGATCTGAGAGGAGGGTATTCTCATGAATGTACATGCTGTTTGTAGCCATCAGATGGAGTCATTGTTGGAGACCACTGAGCAGCACACACATGGTGCTACTCTGGTATAAAAGGCCAGCCATTTTGTGAGTCAGGCACTTTGGGCCGTAATGAAGCAAAGCCACGATTGTACCTTGTTCAATTAAACAGTACTCAGTTTGTACATTTATTGTATACATAACAACAGTAATCTGCCACAACGATTGGCCAGCCTTTATAAAACCCCCACAATTTTCAGGCATTAATGGTGAAAATCTGTGTAATCAGAAATGTTTACTGAAGTATTAACTTGTCTATATTTCTTTCATGTGCATCTATTAATTATGAATGCACATGCTGAACTTTCTGGCACTTGTTAACACTGAGGTGTGTTCCGGTCAAAATGTTTATCATTTTTAATGGCACTTTCCCGTGCCTGTAAGTTAATGGTCATGGCATCAAATAACATATTGAGCAATAGAAGGTGTAGTAGCAAGCATATGCTATACTAAGGTACACTTGTTTCCAGCCAGTGCTTGTTCTGAACGTTTTTGCGCTATTCTAATGCCTGAGAAAAAAAGGTGAGCATTTAGATTTGAAAAAAGAATCTGTCAAAATGGCAGAGAAATTGTCTAACTACTTTATCAAAGGGAACTAATGCCTTTACCATAGAGAGAGGAGGCGAAGAGGAAGGAAAGTGTTTCCGTAGGGGCTGTCTTAATAATTTGATTGGCAACTGTCAGGACCAGCTCACAGCTGAGTTGTGTTCCCTCTCTCTCTCTCATTATTACCAGGTGTAATGTCTGTAAGCTTGTAATGTTTGTAGCTCCACACTGTGGATGTGGACGTATTGTGTACTGCAAGTGCAGGGTTAATGATTAAACAGAACCCGGCTGATTCCGGGGA
Organism: Pristiophorus japonicus; assembly: GCF_044704955.1. Lineage (NCBI taxonomy): Eukaryota > Metazoa > Chordata > Chondrichthyes > Pristiophoridae > Pristiophorus > Pristiophorus japonicus. The sequence goes on from NC_091990.1 coordinate 149,564,963, forward strand.
CTTCCGAGAGAGCTGCCTCCATGTTAGGAGCTGTGTGTGTGTGCTCTGTGAATATATCACAGTTGGCGACTGAAATGGGATTTTTCGTATGATTTAAAGCTTAATTTTTGTTGGTGAAGGATTCAGCCAGCCGACAGAGACTTTGGAAGTTTCTGTCTTTGGAAAAAAGCTACAAGAATCCGAAGTAAAAAACAGCACATGGTGTGAACAGCTAGAGGTTAAAATGGCAGGTTTATTGGGACATTTGGGTGAATATAGACATGACCGGGAACGTTTTAAAGCATATGTGGATCGGCTAGAAATGTATTTCACTGCAAATAACATAATCGAAGTTCCAGACAATGCAGTCCAGAACCAGGCTGCGTTGGAACGTAAGAGAGCGATCTTCTTATCGGAGGCGGGTCCGGCATCATATGAAATCCTTGTAAATCTGCTTGTGCCTGACGAGCCAAAGGACACAACGCTTAAAGAGATTTTAATGAAGCTGGAGCAGCACTATAACCCCAAACCGTTAGAAATTGCTGAAAGCTATTGTTTTGGGATTCGGAATCAAAAGGCTGATGAAAGTATCGGTGATTACATCATTGCATTAAAAAATCTATCGATGCACTGTAATTTTGGAAACTTTCAAAACCGAGCATTACGGGATCGTTTTGTTTGTGGGATGAAAAATGATGCGATCAGAAGAAAGTTATTGACGACAGATTACTTGACTTTTGAGATTGCTTGTCAGACAGCGAGGTCGATGAGCATGGCCGAGCAATATTCCCGAGAATTAAATAATGATTACGGTTGTCAGTCAACCGAGGTAAATCACCTGCAGGTTCAAAGTAAAAGATGGGCATGGCCGAAAGTCTCAGAAACTAGAAATTCTACCAGAGCGTCGAAGTCATGCTATAGGTGTCTGGGACAACACATTGCTCAAAGTTGTCCATACGTGAAGGCGGAGTGTTTCTTCTGCAGAAAGACTGGGCATCGTGTAAAGGCATGCTGACTGAAGGGTAAACCAGCTTTTAAAGTTATGAGTCCAGCGTTCAAAGCTATGAGTAGAAATCCCAAGAGACTACATAGCATGGAAGAACAACAACAGGACAAGGAGGTGTTAGAGTTAAACGTCATTAAGAGCACGAGGTTAACGGACAGTGATTCGGGAAGCATCAAAATCCACATAGATGTTGCGGGATTCAAGATACCAATGGAAATTGACACGGGTGCATCCGTAAGTGTAGTAGCGGAGTCACTGTACTGCGACAAATTGCGTAATTTCCAACTGGAGAAATCCAAGATAGAGCTGCGAGGCTACTCGGGAGAGAAAATTCCTGTGGTAGGTTGTATCACCGTACCGGTGAAATATAAAGATCAATTTCAGAACTTGCCTCTAATAGTAGTGAAAGGAGACAAGTCTGCCTTACTAGGAAGAAATTGGTTGAGCTCACTGAAGCTGGATTGGAGTAAGATTTTCAGTGTAGAAGCGAGATTTCCATCAACGGATGAGGTTATCAAGAAGTATCCGAAGGTGTTCTGCGAAATGGGCAGTCCGATTCAAGGCTTCAAGGCGAGTGTCAGGGTACAGAAGGACGCTAGATCGGTTTACTACAAGCCATGTTCCGTACTATATGCACTCAAGGAGAAAGTTGAGCAAGAACTCAAAAGACTAGAGACTGAGAACATTATTTGTAAGATAGATCGATGTAATTGGGCTACACCCATTGTTGTTGTACCTAAGTCCGATGGTAAGGTAAGATTATGTGGCGATTGTAAAGTAACCATAAACCAGGTTCCAGAGAGTAATGTTCCCAATACATTGCCGAATATAGAAGATTTGTTCACAACACTGACAGGTGATCAGATCTTCTCAAAACTGGATCTTACGAATGCCTACTTACAGCTTGAACTAGATGAGGAGTCCAAGTCATGTTTGACTATAAATACTCATCTAGGCCTATATCAATTTAATAGGCTACCGTTTGGAGTGTCTTCCACCCCTGCCATATTCCAAGAGGTGATGAACCAGATTTTGCAAGGTATTAAAGGGGTAGTATGTTATTTGGATGACATACAAATTTCAGCACCAAATAGGCAAATTCATAATAACATTTTGAATGAAGTCCTCAAACGGCTAGAGAGGCACAGAGTACGAATGTCTGCTCGTAAGTGTGAGTTATTTAAAAACTCAGTGGAGTATTAGGGTACAGAGTAGACAAAGATGGTTTACATCCAACCATGGAAAAATTGGATGCAATTAGAAATGCACCCACTCCCAGGAATGTCACTGAACTTCGTTCATTCTTGGGTCTTTTGAACTATTATGGTAAGTTCCTACCAAATTTGGCTACAGTATTACATCCACTGAATGAACTTTTGAAAAAACAGGCCCATTGGAAGTGATCAAAAGTATGCGATACAGCATTCAAGGAGTGTAAAAGCAAATTGGTAGAGAGCACCATGTTAGTTCACTATGATATATCTAAGGAGATTAAGCTAGCATGTGATGCCTCTCCGTATGGAGTTGGGACAGTAATTTCTCATGTATTAAGTAGTGGGGAGGAGAGACCAATTGCTTTTGCTTCACGCACTCTCAGTGCCAGTGAGAGTAATTATGCACAAATTGAAAGGGAAGCTTTGGCATTAATTTTTGGGGTCAAGAAGTTTCACAAATACTTGTATGGTCATAAGTTTACCATCGTTACAGACCATAAGCCCCTAACAGGTATCCTCCATCCAAAGTCCCCAGTTCCAACCTTAGCTGCAGCCTGATTGCAGAGATGAGCTTTGATTTTGTCAGCATATACATATGATATTGAATACAGATGGTCAGGTGATCACAGTAATGCTGATGCAATGTCTAGATTGCCTTCCCCATCACAAGTTACACCCGATAGGGAAGAAGTGTTTTATTTTTCATACATTGATGAACTGCCAGTCACAGCTGAAGAGATTGGTAGAGCAATCAAACGTGACCCAGTGATGTCAAAGGTGTATGAGTATATTGCAAATGGATGGCCAAACCAGGTAACAGACAAAAATACACATCCATTCTTCATTCGTAGGAATGAGTTATCAGTCGATAAAGATTGTATCATGTGGGATGCAAGAGTGGTTATACCAAATAAATTCAGGTCCAAATTATTAGGAGACCTCCATGACCAGCACCTGGGAATGTGCTTGATCAAGAGTTTTGCTTGCAGTTATTTATGGTGGCCAGGTCTTGATAAAGATATAGAGTACATCGTGAGGCAGTATACGACATGTCAATTGGTAAGCAAACAACCACCACCAGTACCATTACAGCCATGGAAATGGCGTCCCAGGGTGTGGCAAAGGCTACATATTGATTTTGCTGAGTTAGAAGGACAACAATTGTTCATTGTGATTGAACAAGTGGGTTGAGGTGTTTCCAATGTGGAAAATAACAACAAGTAAAACATTGGACATTTTGCGAAAATTATTTTCTCCATTTGGCCTCCCTGAAGAAATTGTTTCAGATAATGGACCACAATTTCTTTCAGAAGAATTTGCACAATTCACGAGCAAAAATGGTGTGAAACATACCAAGGTTCCACCATACCATCTTGCTTCGAATGGTGCAGCAGAGCGCACTGTACAAATTATAAAACATGCCCTCATAAAACAAATGTTAGATCCTAATCCAAGGAAACGACAGCTGTCATTGGATCACAAATTGGCTGATGTTTTGATTACATATCGAAATACTCCTCATACAACTACTGGTGGAACACCAGCAGAGCTGTTTCTCAAACGAACCAGCAGAGCTGTTTCTCAAACGACAGCCACGAACAAGATTCTCGTTGTTAAAGCCAAATTTGGCACAGTCTGTAGAAGAGACACAATTAAGACAGAAAGAGAAACATGATAAAGGTAGAGTAAAATAGAGAAGTGTGAAATTAAACCAGAAGGTGAGAGTGAAGAACCATCACCATAAATGGTTAAAGTGGTTACCAGGAAGAGTGGTGAAGATATGTGGTCCTCGCACCAATTTGGTAAAGATGTTTGATAATGGACAGGTTAGGTTCGTTCATATTGATTATATTTTACCGACAGACATGGAAAGAGTTGAAGGTGGGAATGATTCAATTATTTCTGACTCATCAGATAGTTTTGATACACCAGTAGCAAATCCTAAATTCAATGTACTGGAAACAAATCCATGAGAGAATTAGAATGAAAGTCTGAGTCCGAGTCAGGAAAACAAAGAGCCTGAAGTTAGAGTGAGTTCAAATGAAAATCAAGGAAATTCCATGGAGGAAAACGTTCCTCAGGATGAGTCTCGAATGAGTTTAGATTCAACACCCATGTTTGGAAAGTTCTGTTCGAGAGCGAAGATATCTTCTTCGAAACAGAAAACAAGTGGTGAAGTTAAATTTGTAAATATGGAAGAAAAATAAGTTTATATCCTGTGTTATGTATAAACATGAAAGTTATGTATGATGGTTGTTATGATGGCTTCTTCATTAAGGAGGGAGACGTGTAATGTCTGTAAGCTTATACATAGATGACCTGGTAATATACATAGATGACCTGGAAGAGGGGACAGAGTGTAGTGTAACAAAATTTGCAGATGACACAAAGATTAGTGGGAAAGCGGGTTGTATAGAGGACACAGAGATGCTGCAAAGAGATTTAGATAGGTTAAGCGAATGGGCTAAGGTTTGGTAGATGGAATTCAATGTCGGAAAGTGTGAGGTCATCCACCTTGGGAAAAAAAAACAGTAAAAGGGAATATTATTTGAATGGGGAGAAATTACAACATGCTGAGGTGCAGAGGGACCTGGGGGTCCTTGTGCATGAATCCCAAAAAGTTAGTTTGCAGGTGCAGCAGGTAATCAGGAAGGCGAATGGAATGTTGGCCTTCATTGCGGGAGGGATGGAGTACAAAAGCAGGGAGATCCTGCTGCAACTGTACAGAGTATTGGTGAGGCCGCACCTGGAGTACTGCGTGCAGTTTTGGTCACCTTAATTAAGGAAAGATATATTAGCCTTGGAGGGGGTACAGAGACGATTCACTAGGCTGATTCCGGAGATGAGGGGATTACCTTATGATGATAGATTGAGTAGACTGGGTCTTTACTCGTTGGAGTTCAGAAGGATGAGGGGTGATCTTATAGAAACATTTAAAATAATGAAAGGGATAGACAAGATAGAGGCAGAGAGGTTGTTTCCACTGTTCGGGGAGACTAGAACTAGGAGGCACAGCCTCAAAATACGGGGGAGCCAATTTAAAACTGCGTTGAGAAGGAATTTCTTCTCCCAGAGGGTTGTGAATCTGTGGAATTCTCTGCCCAAAGAAGCAGTTGAGGCTAGCTCATTGAATGTATTCAAATCACAGATAGATAGATTTTTAACCAATAAGGGAATTAAGGGTTATGGGGAGCGGGCGGGTAAGTGGAGCTGAGTCCACGGCCAGATCAGCCATGATCTTCTTGAATGGCGGAGCAGGCTCGAGGGGCTAGATGGCCTACTCCTGTTCCTAATTCTTATGTTCTTATGTAATGTTTGTAGCTCCACATTGTGGATGTGGGCGTATTGTGTACTGCAAGTGCATAGTTAATGATTAAACAGAACCCGGCTGATTCCAGGGACTTCCGAGAGAGCTGCCTCCATGTTAGGAGCTGTGTGTGCTTGTGCTTTGTGAATATATCACACCAGGTATGAATGGGAATATCATTATTCGAGGTCTGAGACAGGCATGTAGATATGTACTGATAACATTTTCTATGATATTCTGTTACAAGCAGCATGCCTACAAGTGACTTCAGATATTGCTGTGCATGAAATAGGAGCATTTATGTGAATCAATTTGCCTTCCTCAGCTGTAGTTGGAGTGAAGCCTGCTGAAACAGGTCTAATTATGCGCAATGGAAAGTTAGATTCCAGTACACCATGTGACCTGACTGTACTGATTGATATCCTGTGTTTCTGGATTTTCATAAACTGTGTATAGCACTCAATCCAAACACGTTAATGAAAAGACCTGCCTTGAAAGATATACGCACAAGGCCCTAAAAATTCCTGTTACATATTTTGCAACAGTTTTTAAACAAGAACAAGAAGATTTTCAATAAATAATATTCACAACAATTCCATAAGAAGTATGCTTTATCGAATAAGAGTCATTTTTAGCGGATGTTAGATGATGAAATAAACCTTTAAGCCTCACACTGCAAGATGCCAAAACTCATGATTTTGAAAAAACCTTTGCAACAAGTAGCATGATTACATTAAAATATACACGCTTTTAGGATCTTAGACATCCTTTCATCAGGTGAGAAATCAGGGGAAGCAATCCATAAATAGGACAGGCCAGTTAATGGTCGTAGTGCAGAGGTATGTGCCTCTAACTCTTAACGATGTTACTTGTTTCACAAAATAAATACATTGTTTCTGGAATGTATTTTGCCAGTTGCTGTGTCTCTTAAGCTAAACAAAGGCAGTCGAGGTAACATGATTGAAAACATGTGTCACTGGAAGACTCCCCCATCCCTGGTGATTCCCAAACTAGGCATGTCTCCAAAGGAGCTCTCAAATCATCAGAGGAAGTGGTTGATTGAAGCCCATTTGTTTTAATTAATATTTGCCGCAGGCTAAAAGCAGCTTCCAAATTTAAGGTTTTTCGTTCTGTTTAAATCAGCCACCATGAGCAAATACTTTATTTTTGTCTTTGGCAATTCAACTGGGCTGAATTTCCATCATTTCAAAGATTTTCTTGGTTCCAAACGATGTGATGGGTGCATTGTACATGGCATCTGCTACAGCTTATTGAAGCTTATATTTCAATGAAAAGTGGATGCAAATTATTTGTGAGAGTGTGCACATGACTAATGTCAAATATATTTTTCTTTACTATATTTTAAACATAAAAATAAATCGTAATTTTAAAACTATAAACTTATTTAAGTTTTCTGAATTGTTGTCACACTTTCTTCTTGCTAAATGTTCTGCTAAATTTTAGCTTAGAACCTCTCTGTGAAGCAGCCAAACTCTTCCTCTCCACTCCAGTCGCAGGATAACATTATCATGTTACTTAAATCAGAATTATGTTACAGGTACAGACTTCACACAAGCACTTAAGACAGATTTTACCCCGTAATAATTTTTTTTCTCCAGTTTTGGAGCCCTCTGTGAGCCCTCATAACATGTGGCAGCAGGCGATTCAACTATTGGGGCATCACCAAACAATCCAATCCTGCTCTCCCCAACAATTATATGCAAGTGATTCAAACAGGAGACACTGAATAACAATTAGAAGAGGGGAAGCTTTTCACTTACCTAGTTCAGGATTGCTGAGGCTAATTGTAATATCCCTACCATTGTGCTGATGCAGAGCATGGATCAAACGGGGTCTTTCTCAGTCTCTATGGCTCAGCTCCTCACAATGAATAAACTTTCTGAACCATTTTCTGGAATCTGTTCATCATTCTCAACAGGAAAAGATAGAATTGCAACTTCAAAATATTTTTTTAAAAGAGCACAGAGTTTTGATGATATGAATAAGGAAATGTTGTGAAAAATCCGTACAATTAATCAGAGAAAGATGAGCAACAGATGAAAAACAACTTGGTTTTCTTTTATAATTATCTTATTTTGATCTCCTAATGGACATTTCTATCTGAATGAAAGTGCTCAAAAGCACTCACAGGAGGACCTAGCTGGCAAATAAGCTTTGTATACAACATTGGACTTGGACCTCTAGAACATCAAGGTGCATCACTAGCATAAGGGCTTCTGACAGATGGTCATCACAGAGCTGTTGATGAAACTCTGAGGTTTACGAGTGTAATGTGTGCACCTATGAGTATGCTCACAGGTTTGTAGAGCTGTTGAGGTAGGTCCGAAGGCCTCCTCGTAGGACTGCTCCTGGGCACGGCCAAGGATGCCATCAGCCAGTCCAGGCAGCGGGCGGTCGAGGGGGTCGTTCAGCCTGACTGCCTGCCTCTCTTCCGCGCCTACATCCGGGCCAGGGTGTCCTTAGAGATGGAGCACGCGGTGTCCACCGGTACGCTCGCGGCCTTCCGCGAGAGGTGGGCGCCGGAGGGACTGGAGTGCATTGTCACCCCCGGCAACCAAATTTTAATTTGATTTTATATGTTTTAAAGTTTAATTTACTTTAATTGTTGAATTCTTAGTGTCCTCCTCCCCTTATATAGGGGGCACTTGTAAAATATATGGTGTTAATGCCCCCCCAAAAAAAATCACAAAAAACCCCACAAAAACCCCCCAAAAAAGCCCAAAAATAATTTATTAGAAAAAGGGGCAGTTAAGTGTCTGGAGTGTCCCCCAGATCGGGAGGCACTTGATCTAATGTTTATTTTATTCCCCCCCCCCAAAAGAGTTGTAGAGCTGCTGAGGTAGGCCCGAGGGCCTCCTCGTAGGACTGCTCCTGGACACGGCCAAGGGTGCCATCAGCCGGTCCAGGCAGCGGGCGGTCGAGGGGGTCGTTCAGCCTGACTGCCTGCCTCTCTTCCGTGCCTACATCCGGGCCAGGGTGTCCTTACAGATGGAGCACGCGGTGTCCACCGGTACGCTCACGGCCTTCCTCAACAGTGCATCATCACCCCCGGCAACCAAATTTGAATTTGATTTTAGATATTTTAAAGTTTAATTTGTTTTAATTGCTGGGTTTTAGTATCCCCCTCCCCTTTTATAGGGGGCACTTGTAAATTATATGATTTTAATGCCCAAAAAAAAAACACAAAAGGGAAAAAAAAACACAAAAAAAAGAAGAAAAAAAAAAGGGGGCAGTTATAAGTGTCTGGAGTGTCCCCCAGATCGGGGGGCACTTGATCTAATGTTTATTTTGTACACCCCCAAAAGAGTTGTAAAGCTGTTGACGCTCATGGCCTTCTGCGAGAGGTGGCCACCGGAGCGCCTGGAGTGCATCATCACCCCCGGCAACCACATTTTAATTTGATCCATTTAATGTCAAAAGTTTAATTTGTTTAATTTGTTGGTTTAGTGCCCCCTTTAATCAAGGAGCACTTGATTATTGGTTCAACTAAAAATAGTTGTAGAGCTGTTGACGCTCACGGCTTTCCGCGAGAGGTGGGCGCCGGAGGGACTGGAGTGCATCATCACACCCAGCAACCACATTTTAATTTGATCGTTTAAGGTTCACAAAGTTTTATTTGTTAATTTGTCGGTTCTAGTACCCCTTTAAGAAGGGGGCACTCGGCTTTATAGTTTTACATTGAAATAGTTGTAGAGCTGTTGAGTTCGGAATGGCTTAGCCAGTCACATGATGTTCACAAGACTCAATAAAACCCCAGCCACTTCGGTTCGGGGGATGCACAATGAGGCAGGTAGTTGTGAGCCTGGTAATGTGTAGTGTGATTGTTAAACTGTTTGCTATTAAGAACGAGTTGGTTTATTAGCAAAGAACCCATGGAGCAAACACATTACAACGTGGATAATTGATGGATGGTGTTACCAAATGTGTAAACATGTGTTCATGTATCCGAGCTTCAGTGCCTACCTTGGTTGAACATGACCTCCATGGGGCCAAACCATCATTCAATGTGGTATAGTGTGTGTTCATTCTCATTGTTAGGAGGAAGAGACCAATGCACTCACACGCTTTATGCCAAGATAGGCTTTTGACGAGGTCCCACACAAGAGATTGGTGTGTGAAATTAAAGCACATGGTATTGGGGGTAATGTATTGACATGGATAGAGAACTGGTTGGCAGACAGGAAGCAGAGAGTCGGGATAAATGGGTCCTTTTCAGAATGGCAGGCAGGGGTGCCACAGGGTTCAGTGCTGGGACCCCAGCTATTTACAATATACATCAATGATTTAGATGAAGGAATTGAGAGTAATATCTCCAGGTTTGCAGATGACACTAAGCTGGGTGCTGGTGTGAGCTGTGAGGAGGATGCTAAGAGGCTGCAGAGTGACTTGGACAGGTTAGGTGAGTGGGCAAATGCATGGCAGATGCAGTATAATGTGGATAAATGAGAGGTTATCCACTTTGGTGGCAAAAATATGAAGGCAGAATATTATCTGAATGGCGGCAGATGAGGAAAAGGGGAGGTACAATGAGACCTGGGTGTCATGATACATCAGTCATTGAAAGTTGGCATGCAGGTGCAACAGACGGTGAAGAAGGCAAATGGCATGTTGGCATTCATAGCTAGGGGATTTGAGTATAGGAGCAGGGAGATCTTACTGCAGTTGTACAGGGCCTTGGTAAGGACTCACCTGGAATATTGTATTCAGTTTTGGTCTCCTAATCGGAGGAAGGATGTTTTTGCTATTGAGGGAGTGCAGCGAAGGTTCACCGGACTGATTCCCTGGATAGCAGGACTGACATATGAGGAGAGATTGGATAGACTGGGCCTGTAGTCACTGGAGTTTAGAAGAATGAGAGGGGATCTCATAGAAATATATAAAATTCTGATGGACTGGACAGGTTAGATGCAGGAAGAATGTTCTCGATGTTGGGGGGAGTCCAGAACCAGGGGTCACATCTAAGGATAAGGGGTAAGCCATTTAGGACTGAGATGAGGAGAAACTTCTTCACTCAGAGAGTTGTTAACCTGTGGAATTCTCTTCCACAGAGAGTTTGGTGATGCCAGTTCATTGGATATATTCAAGAGGGAGTTGGATATGGCCCTTGTGGCTAAAGGGATCAAGGTGTATGGAGAGAAAACAGGAAAGGGGTACTGAGGTGAATGATCAGTCATGATCTTATTGAATGGTGGTGCAGGCTCGAAGGGCCGAATGGCCTACTGCTGCACCTATTTTCTATGTTTCTATGTGTGTTTCAGTATGCTGTGTGAGAGATGATGTTGGCACCTGCTACTGCCTAGTGAGGGCTTAACCCACATTCGTCAGTTGTCTCTTCTTCTTCTTAGGCATGTCCCCGGAGTCGAAGGTGACTTGCTTCCACATTAAGGTGACTGATGACAGGTCCCGAACTTCATTTTAAAGGGTGGAAGATGCCTGTGCGTGAATTCATTTAACGTGGGATGGCCATTGCACACCAGCTACCACACGGACTTGACAAGACAAGGTCTTGTTCCAATGGCAAGGGGATCCAAGACGATTGGAGACTAGGCCCTGCAGCATGTGCCTAGCACACACATATTCCTACTGACCTCCTCCTTCCCTCCCTCAGGTCCTCTCTCCCTGGTTTTCAGAGATCGCAGTGTAGGTGAGTGCATTAATCTTTGAGCAGCTTGCGTATTTGTCCATAGAATACTGACACTGACACTACCCCCCAGCTCCAGCTCCACCTCCGACGCGCTGCTCTCCTGCAACTTTTTCCACTCTCTCTCCAGCCGCTCACGCTTTGGTCGTTGATTCTTTACTAGAGACCTCGGGTGCCGACCTTGCTGCTGGCCTCGTGTCCCGACCTCCCTGCTGGTCCATGTTGTACGTTCCCTGGGTCCCGACCTTCCTGCTGGTCCATGCTGTACGTTCCCTGGGTCCCTACCTCACTGCTGGTCCATGCTGTACGTTCCCTGGGTCCCGACCTCACTGCTGGCCCATGCTGTACGTTCCCTGGGTCCAGACCTCACTGCTGGCCCATGCTGTACGTTCCCTGGGTCCAGACCTCACTGCTGGCCCATGCTGTACGTTCCCTGGGTCCCGACCTCACTGCTGGCCCATGCTGTACGTTCCCTAGGTCACAATCTCGCTGCTGGCCCATGCTGTACGTTCCCTAGGTCCCGACCTCACTGCTGGCCCATGCTGTACGTTCCCTGGGTCCCGACCTTCCTGCTGGTCCATGCTGTACGTTCCCTGGGTCCCGACCTTCCTGCTGGTCCATGCTGTACGTTCCCTAGGTCCCGACCTCACTGCTGGCCCATGCTGTACGTTCCCTAGGTCACAATCTCGCTGCTGGCCGGTGCTGTACCTTTCCTGGGTCCCGGTTCTCCGATCCCCGCCGCCAGCTGATTCTCACCTTGTTTTTTTTTTTAAACCAGTTTCCTCGTCCCTCGCCGCCCGATGTCGCCGGATTGGAGACACCCGGTGGTTGGTCCGCCGCCATCTTGGTCACCATCACAGGAGCCCCAGATGGGCTCACATATCTATTGGCAATTGTCCAGCTAGTGATCATCTTCCTTTGAGAGGGGTAGAGGGGCAGGGTTTTTTGGAGAACAGGACATACCTGGCAAGGGAAGATTGGAACTGAGTCAATCCTCTGTGATTGACTCAGTAATCTGAGCGAGATTGATCTCTAATACTCCAGATCTGTGACGATGTTTAACTAACTAACTGGCTCATTGAAAGGACCTAGAAAAGAGGAATGGCACTGGGGCCTGGATTCTGCCTACTAGGCTCTGGAAATCCCAATCACAGAGGTACTTGAACTTTTTTTGGGGTGGGCTTCACCATCTCAATCTTCTTTGGGCCAAACTATATCAAGAAAATTTCTAATCGCCTGTCCCACTCAACTAGCATCATCATCATCATAG